>NC_086158.1:35048922-35648922 GCF_035149785.1 Candoia aspera | reverse complement strand
TGGGTATGTATATCACTAATCCTTTGGCTGAGAATATTTGCAAATGTTTCAAGTTTTCACCTAGTTATTATTTTTTTAATGACTTGATTCATTTGGTAACTTAGCCTAAAGTATTAAACTTTCTCATGAAAGGATTCTGCTGAAATCTTTTTTGCCATTGCTGAAGGCAATTTAATTGAAAATCTGTGCTGTTTTAAAGGTGTAGTATTTAGGATATTGTGGTTATTCCTTGGTTTAATGTAATTTTAATCTGTTCTATAATTAATGAGTGGTACTGTGTGTGGTTTTCAATAAAATGAGACAAATGCTGGAAATATTTCTAAAGTAAACCAAAAAACCCTGATCTACTTGCATAAAACACTTTTTATTAGAAAAACTGCCAAGTTTTTTAATTTCTGAGAATGTTGTATTGCTAGAAACTGGGCTGTGGGGTCAATATAGTAATAAAAACAAAACTCAGAAACCATGATTTGTATTGATGGATTGTACATCTGTGAGGAAACTTCATTATCACAAAGCATGCTGAGACCTATTTTCATGAATTTAGTAAATGGAATGTCTCCATTATGCCATTGCTACTTTCCTAGAAGCATCGTAGAGAAGCATAAGAAAATGCTTAAAACTAAAATGAAGTCAGCAGTATTAATATGAGGATGTTGCTAGAAGAAATGACAAAATATTGGTTTTTCCATATGCTTAAAGTTGCCCTTATCTTCCAAAATTTCTGTGATAGCTAGAGACATCCTTGCATGTTTGAGAAAAACTTGTGTAATGATTTGCCCCTCTTAAATCTCTCACATCACCTATCCACTGTTTGGGTGGCTGACTTAGGAAAATCTCTAAAATCTGGGGTGTTGAATGTTAATTACTGTCACCAACCCTCCTCCAGCAGAGGACCATCAACATACTTACTTACTTACTTACTTACTTATTTATGCATGCATGCATGCATGCATGCATTCAATTTGAAGGCCACCCAACCCCTGAAAAGAAGCAATTCTCCAACATTAAATATTAGGCACAGTCATAAGTCAAAGAGAAGTTATAATCATTTATTTATAGTTAGAGGCCAAATTGGTAAAACACATAGCAGTACCTGACCCAGAGATTGACCATTCCAAAAATAGATCCATATACTCACAAAATTTGTTACTAAACAGAATTTGGCAACTCTCCTACTTATTTCTGTAGGCAGATCTGTTGGTAGAAAAAGCAGATTTTCCTCATCTGTTTGGACTGGGTGATTAACAAGAGCATTGTTAAATGGAGGTTAGGTTACACATGGAACCACACAACAAAACACGAGGAACCGATTCATTCAAGCTTTCTGAACAGGGGCAGAGGTGGCCTTGTAAAGGGATATGAATAAACTTCCCGTGTTGAACTACAGATGGCAAAATGGATATTAAATTTAGCCAATGGATATATTCTTCTAAGTGGAGCAAAATATTGGGAAAATAATTGGTTTGGCTAAAAGGATTTCTGTACAGAGCGCTCTTATGGGAATAAACTCAGTCTTTCTGTAAATTGGAATTAATATGATGCTTTATTTCTGAGGTTCCTTTATCATACCCTTGTTGGAGCCAGAATTAAGGAGGCCTTTGATCCCTCAGTACTAGTTAGTTTTAATCAGTACTTTAGCTAGCTGTTTCTTATGAGAATTTTTATAGACAGAAGACCAGATTCTAGACACAAGAGAACATTTGACGTATCCTTAGACCATGGAGCCTAGCTCTTACAAATTAAGCTCTTACATCCGTATACACACAGAGCTCGAGCAAAAGACTCAGCACCTTAGTCTTAAATAGTTTTTCAATGGCAGGAATTACATTACCTTGCTGCTAGAAATATAGCATTGTAATCTTTAGAGCTAGGACAGTGATGTCTGTTGTTTCTTTCATGCTTTTTTGCCTTTAATTAAACAGAACAAAGGAAAAATTAAACAAAAGAAAAAAAGAAAAAGAATATATAAAGAGGCCTGGGAGTTTGAGGGTTCTGCGCAGTATCTTACCTGTTCCTAGCACTGTACTCTCCTGGACAGAGCTCTGATGTTGTTCCTGGGATCTGTTGAAGCCATTCTCCCAGCTTGGGGTTCAGAGCCCCGAGTGCCCCTATCACCACTGGGACCACTGACCTTCACTTTCCACATCCTCTCTAATTTTTCCTTCAGGCCCTGGTATTCTCCAGCTTCTCATACTCCTTTCTGATGTTGCTGTCACTTGGCACTGCTACATCTATCACCACCTCTGTCTTCTGGTCCTTGTCTGCTACCATGATGTCTGGTTGATTGACCAGTACCTCCCTGTCCATCTGGATCTGGGAGTCCCACAGGATCTTAGTCCTGTCATTCTCCACAGCCTTCTATGGAATCTCCCATCTGCACTTGGGAGGGTCTAGCCCATACACTGTGCAGATGTTCCTGTACACAATGTCTCTGAGGCCTCTCTGCACAGCCTGCACCTCAGGTCCTGTCTAGTGTGGTAGACCTCTGCTTCTATGTATCTGCTGCTTAGTGCCTGTTCTTGTGCTGCTATGATCAGTGCCTCAGTGTTATCTTTTAGTCCAGCCCTTTACAGCCACAGGTAGGATTTCCCAATATCAGCCACCTCACCTATCTGTTGATGGTACATCCCATGCAGGGTCTTGTCTTGCCATGGCACCTCCTCTGCTTGATCTTCCTTCCATGACTGCACCCTCAGGCATTCTCTCAACAGCTCATCTTTAGGTACCAACTTACTGATGTACTCCTGGATGCTCTGGGTCTTATCTAGGACAGTATCTTTGACACTCACCAGACCCCACCCAACCTCTTTCCGGCTGATGTATAGTCTCTAGTTGTTCGACTTGGGGTGTAAGGGGTGAAATATAGGCTTCTCACATATGCATATATGTATATAAAGTTTTACATAAGAGTTTCAATAAAGGATTGTCATATGTAAAGTTTAGTCCAACAGTTAAGGCACCAGTTTAGAAACTAGGAAACCCTGAGTTCTAATCTTATCTTAGGCACAAAACCAACTAGGTGACTTTGGGTCACCCACTCTCTCTCAGTCCTAGGAAGAAGGCAATGGCAAATCACTTCTGAAAACCTTGCCAAGAAAACTGCAGGGGCTAGCCCAGGCAGTCACCAGGAGTCAAGATTGACTTGAAGGCATAAAAAAGTGATTATAATTTTCCATACTTAATCTATTTCTGTAAACATTTTATTCATAAATTGTTCAAAGTAACAACAGGTCTTTGGTCCTCTGAACAACTGACACCATAAATTTATCTTTCTACTCTTATCAGTAAGAAGGACGCATAGACTTCATTTCTGCTGTCCAGGCTTCAATTTCTGTGTATTAGGTTATGTAGCTCATAAGAGTATGACTGTCTAAAAATATTAATCCCTGTCTCAGAGTCAACTTTATATATGTAATTACTTGTTCCCTAAACATAACAACCTTAGGAGATTACAATAATAATTACAACACATATTTTATTAAAGCTGTAGGTGACTAGAAGGTGACTCCTAAATATTTATTGTTTTGAATGATTATTGTTTATATTCCAATTATAATTAATGTACTTTTTAGTAATCCCAGTGACTTTTGTTTTGGCATTAATAAAAGCCAGGGTTTTTTTTTTTTCCTGCAATTTGCTGCTAGCACTTGCAGCCTCCTCCTTAGGACCACCTGAGTAAAGGATAACATAACATATAATGCCCAGGAGACTGACTGGCCATACAGCTTAACTAAAACAAACAAACAAACAAGGAAGTGAAAGAAGAGAAATAAAGTTTCCTGAAGTCTGGATGACAAAATACAGACCAGTAATCATATGGCTAAATTCTTCATTCTTAGCTGTAGGGGAGACATACAAAAAATAAGAATAATTAAAATAACTATGTTGTTTTTGTTGTTTATTCATTTAGTCGATTCCGACTTTTCATGACTTCATGGACCAGCCCACGCCAGAGATTCCTGTCAGTCGTCAACACCCCCAGCTCCCCCAGGGACGAGTCCGTCACCTCTAGAATATCATCCATCCACCTTGCCCTTGGTCGGCCCCTCTTCCTTTTGCCCTCCACTCTCCCTAGCATCAGCATCTTCTCCAGGGTGTCCTGTCTTCTCATTATGTGGCCAAAGTATTTCAGTTTTGCCTTTAATATCATTCCCTCAAGTGAGCAGTCTGGCTTTATTTCCTGGAGTATGGACTGGTTTGATCTTCTTGCAGTCCAAGGCACTCTCAGAATTTTCCTCCAACACCACAGTTCAAAAGCATCTATCTTCCTTCTCTCAGCCTTCCTTATGGTCCAGCTCTCGCAGCCATATGTTACTACGGGGAACACCATTGCTTTAACTATGTGGACCTTTGTTGTCAGTGTGATGTCTCTGCTCTTAACTATTTTATCGAGATTTGTCATTGCTCTTCTCCCAAGGATTAAGCGTCTTCTGATTTCCTGACTGCAGTCAGCATCTACAGTAATCTTCGCACCTAGAAATACAAAGTCTTTCACTGCCTCTATGTTTTCTCCCTCTATTTGCCAGTTATCAATCAAGCTGGTTGCCATAATCTTGGTTTTTTTGAGGTTTAGCTGTAAGCCAGCTTTTGCATTTAAAAAAATAACTATATAAGTACAAAAAATATATGGATAATCCCATTGCCATGTAAATATCTCTTTTCAGAAAATGGTAAGCTTGGGAGGATAGTGACCTGAATATGCGTATACAGTATCTATGCTTGTATGTACGTACATACCTGTATGTGTGTGTGTATGAATTTGATTTTATTTAAACAAGGAAAGGCTCAAGATCTAGAAAAATCAATACTTAGTAAGGAAATACAGGCTTCTCTGACTCGTAACTACAAAACAATCATTCTTCTGTGGTCATTTTGAAATGATTATGAAACAGTAGATTTCACCAAATGGTACATACTTCTTTCTTTTTCTTTTTGGAGTAAAAAACAAAGTGCTTACAGTGATAAACATCCCAGTGATGTCTGTAGTATAGGATTTGCTTTTCTACCAAGTATAAAGAAAATTAAATATCCAACATTTTTTAAACTGCTGCTTTATTCTGTGAATGATCAATGTCAGCTGGTAACATTTTTTTAGAATTGTATTCAGAAAACTGCCAGTATTATCTTTTAAACATAAGAATGTTATAAATATCTAGCATTTTTCAAGCAATGGGTTATAATGGCCATGTATTCTTTCTGGATCTTTTCTTTTTCTTTTTTTGTTATTCCTTACAGGTGAAATCTGTGCTTTTAAAATCCATGGACAGGAAATGCCCTTTGAAGCTGTAGTTCTAAACAAGACATCTGGAGAAGGTCAGCTTCGAGCAAGAAGTCCAATTGACTGTGAATTGCAGAAGGAGTACACATTTATCATCCAGGCATATGACTGTGGCATAGGGCCTAGTGGAACAAACTGGAAGAAATCTCACAAGTGAGTGACAACCAGGAGTCTGGGTTGTAGGTTGTATATTTACAATTCAGACTGAAGAGCTCCTTCTAATGTTTGATTCCAATAGAAGAGAACATGTGTAGCTCAGGGTTGAACTGTGGAGTCCTTGGTGCTCTCTGACCTTGGTTGTTTGCTTGCAGACGTTTCATTACCTGACTAGTGCTAGTGAGTGGGGTGTTTGCTCCCTGCTTATATACAGTAGCTTGCCCTGCCAGTGTTGGTGGGGGTGTGGTTTTCTCCTTGGTAGTTCCTTGATTAGGACATTGTTTTCTGCTTGATTGTTTGTCTGCTTGGTTGTTTGCCTTCTTGGTAGTTCCTTGATTAGGGTGTTAATCCCTGTTTAGGGTTAGGATTAAGCAGGATTAAGCAGGGATTAACACCAAACAAACAAGCAAGCAGAAAACAATACTCTAATCAAGGAACTACCAAGAAAACAAACAAACAAGTAGAAACTGATCAGAAGTGCAGTGAGAAGTGAAGTTAATCCAAGATTTATTTTTAGATTTTTTTTTATCCCATGTTTATTTTTTTTATAAACTACTCAAGCTGGGAACTCCTCCCTCCTCCTATTTTCCTCACAACAACAACCCTGAGGTGGGTTGGGCTGAGAGGGAGTGACTGACCCAAAGTCACCCAGCTGGCTTCCATGCCTAAGGCGGAATTAGAACTCACAGTCTCCTCTTTTCTAGCCTGTTACCTTAACCAAAGAATTATTTTAAACAAGTAGTTTGTTAAAATACAATATTTTAATTCTATCGACTATTGACAGGTCTTTAAACTTTAGATTTTCTACCCATCTTTCATATAGAGATTGCATTATTTTTAACATCAATTTCTGATAAAATTTAAGCATCAAATGGCAACTATTGATGCTGCAGTGAATTTAGGAAATAAGTAGAAATTGACAGTAACAGGGTTTGTTTTTGTTTTTTTGTTCTTTAGAGCTGTGGTCCATATCCAAGTGAAAGATGCTAATGAATTTGCTCCTGCTTTTAAAGAAGCATCTTATAAAGCTACTGTGACAGAAGGAAAGATCTATGATAGTGTGTTGCAGGTAGAAGCCATGGATGAAGACTGTTCTCCTCAATACAGCCAGATATGCAATTTTGAAATTGTCACAACCGACATTCCATTTGCCATTGACAGGAATGGTGAGTGCTTACATTCCACACATAAAGCATTTATTTTTCTGTCAAAGTTGGAGTTATGGTAGCTGCTAATTTTCCAATCTTACCCTGAATAAAGAAATGGCTTCATTTAATTCTATTCAGCCATCGTTGTCAGCCACTTGCAATCCACTCAGGACAGCCCTGCTTACAATTGGTAGAATACTCTTAGGATTCTGTTATTGATTCTGAGTATCTCTTCAATGTTTGTTTAGTATTCAGAACTATTTTCTTTTAAAAAATCATTTAAGGGATTCAATGAGAATCACTTTTTAGAGAAAATTAACTTCTAGGCAAGAAGGCAGCAAGCTCTTCAGGCACCAGAATCCATTTAAAGAAATAGTAAGGAGAGTAACTTTTTGTAAAAAAAATAAAATGGCTAAAATCTTACAAGATTCTCATACTTAGGGTCTCAACATATTTATCCAAAACATTTAAGTATTCTGATGTCTTATTATATTACTGATAAAAGAATGTCAATATGTTACAAGATTTTAATCACTGTAGATGTTTTATTTTAAAAATTTAAAGTTGAGATTCTGTAGAACCTTAACTAGGAGGTATCTTAAGGGCCTTCTGGTTTACAGATGTTGCATTGCCAATTTTCCTGATCTTAGTTACTGTGTAACTAAAGTCATTTGTTTGTTTGTTTGTTTGTTTGTTTTTTCAGGGAGTTCATAGTTGTGGGGAGGCAAATGTACAGTAATTGTTTATTTGTTTGAAGAAATCCAGGTGTCTTTTCCCAAGGTTGCATTTGAACCCTTTTTGTTTTTAATTAAAATATGATTGGAAACATTGGAATCCAAAATGGTGTGTTTAAATTATTACACCTTGAGTGGACAAATGTATCATTCTTGCTATAACTCACATTCATGTTTTTTATGATACTGGTAATGATAATGCAAACACCATGTACCGTATTTATTTATTAAAAAGTATATGCCATCCCAATGTTCCCTGCATTTCCAATACTTTAGTACCATTTTGTGATCATTCTAAAACATTTTTAAAGCAAAATAATCTGTAACAGCCATCTTTCTTTGTAGTTTGTATCACATTATAATGCAGTTAATTTTCCAATGAAAATGTAAACAATCAAAACCATGTTACTAAGTATGGATGAGCATGAAGGAATCAACTAATATTTAGGTCAAATTAACTGGAGGAACCTTTAGACGCAAGAAATGTAATGTAAACATTATATTTTACATACATACATACATACATACATACTCATTCAATTGTGTCTGATTCTCAGAGACTGCCTGGACTAGTCCCTGCAGTTTTCTTGGCGAGGTTTCTCAGAAGTGGTTTGTCATTGCCTTCTTCCTAGGGCTGAGAGAAAGTGACTGGCCCAAGGTCACCCAGCTGGCTTTGTGCTAAGGCGGGACTATAACATAGGGTCTCCCAGTTTCTAGCCTGAAACTATCATAATCCTAGTTTCTAGCCACTACACTGAACTGGACCTAAATAATAAGTTAGTTCAAATTAAAACTTCAACTTTGCTTACTTTTGAAAATCTCATCAAGATGACCACAGTTTATATCCTGTTTGAAAGGAAAGGCAGTAACATATGTTTTCCACTAGAGTAAATTCTTATTTCTCTCATCTCAGTTGTGAGCATTTTTATTTCTGAAGTTCCATCTGTGGGTTGCCAAAATTATAAATTGAAAAAGTGTGCAGAGCTTTTGTTTTCTCTTAGCAGCCATTTTACATTGCACTGCTTTAGAGAAAGCAATTCCCCATTTGACTCTGACCTGTACCTCTATCTGAACTGCTTTTTCATAGTGCAGAGCTGACAGTCAGAGGATAATATATCAGTTAGGACTGGTGAAATTCAGATGGCAGTTAGAGAATCCCTATTCAGTGACATGAAAATAATGTCACAGAAATAATGCAGTTGTGTAAAAACACCTTGATGTCTTCCACAAGTGTGTAACTTGCTCTATTTACATGCTGATGTCATGATGCAGGTAAAATATAGGTGTTATCATTTGCCCCACTAGGTGCTCTACAGATGCTCATATGGGTCCTGCTCTCATTTCAGTAGCTTGATTGAAAGACAGATACTTTGCATATTCTATGAAAGAAGGCATTCAGTATAATCTAAAGTATGTAATGAAGAGCTATTACCTTAGTTGTTCTTTACTGGAAAGTGTTTTAAAACAAAGGCACATATACAGTAATTTCCAGATCATCTGTAGATCTGTAGTTTTTAATTTTTAAGCTTGCTATTTTGAGCACTGCAATTTTTTTTTATCCTTGTTATCATGCTTCCTCAGAATTAATTCTGGCCCATGTCAGAATATATTTTCCATTTTCTGAATATGAATCCTGAGATTAGGAATTTTATGAGGGAATTTTACAGAAGAGCGGGGAGAGAGAAAGAGAAGAAACAACTCACCTCCCACCTTTAGAGACTGAGCATCATGGTGAATTTAGCAACAGTGTTTCAGATCTAGGGGCTAGGCTTCAAGTCCTAAAGAACAAGAAAACTTCCCAGACAGTGCACAATGTATAATTTCAGACCCCTGAACATAAGTTGCATATGGGTTCAGTGCAGTAGGCTCCTGGGTTTCAGGAAACATGTCACCAGTTCCTTTGAAACCAATGTGGCTGAGCTAGAGGTGTTTATGGAGCCACAGTGACATGTAGATGGATCCTTCTGAGATATGATAGCTTCATCCTACTGCCAAGGTGATAGTTCTCTTAATGGTCTTAGGGAATGTTATAAATATAACCACTATAAACCACTTTGTGGATGAGGGAGATATTCTTGTAGAAGAGACCTACTGCTTGGGAGATAAACCCACATCATCTCTTGTTAAGAATACTTGTCTAAAGGGCAGAGGGCCTTTGGCTATGGACAATCTGATCTTTATAAAGGCACTAAGGAACAGAGAGTGGTCATAATCCATGTTGGAACCAATGACACTGTGAAACATAATTAGCCAATTCTGGAAGCCAAATTTAGGCATCTAGATAGAGACTGAAATCCAGGAAGGTCTGCCATGGTAATATTGTCAGAAATGTTACCTACTGTACCAGTTAGGCAGAGCTCATGAATGCCAAAGTGTGGATTTACATTTATTGGACATTGGGGACTTTGGGGACAAGTCAAACCTGTATAGGACAAATGGACTCCACTTGAACTGAAATGCTGGTACATATCATCAAAAGGTGGCAAAGCAGCTTTTAAACTGGTCCTTGGAATCAGCCAAATGTTAAATGTGGTTTAATTTAAGTGAGTATACAGTGATGTAGATTGGACCAAAAGACCTTAGCCACACATACACTGACCTTTCTTGCTGTATAGAAGATGAGGAACAATATATTATCTCAACATCCTCTGAGCAGTATTTAACAACCATAATGTTGTCAGGCTCTAGGATTGGGCCTTAGCTTGTTCCAGTTGGAGCTGCACTACCACTTTACAGAGCACCTGAAATCTGGGTATGCTCCTTCATCCCCAAATATCTCTGGATTCCCAGTTTATGATGGTGGCAGGGGACTTGCATAATAAGATCTCTTTTGCCAGCTGCATCCATTCCTGAGCCAGTCAGACTTGACATCAGATACTCATGCTTTGGTTACATCCCAACTTAGTAGTACAATGTGGTTACCCTTGAGAAGTGTCTAGGGACTTCAGTTGGAGCAAAATATGGCAATTAAGCTGCTAGCCAGTAAACAATGAATGTACTGTGATATTCATGATATTTTAATTGTTTAAGTTTTATTCTTTTTTGCTTGAGTGTCCCAAGGCATTATAGCAGGATATAAAATATTAATATAATATAGTATAATGACATAATGACTCAATAGGCCAGTACCTCTGTATGGAACAGTCTCTTGCTGCATTTTCATTAGCTTTGATTAATGTTATTTGTCTGCAATGTGATAATGAATACAGAACACTGCCCAACATTTAAAAGAAAAGAATAGTCCTTTCTAGTCTGCAGTTACCACACTTATATCTGAGTCCCATGAAGCTAGAGATCTCAATGGAAATATTTATTTCCTTTCTTTGTAGGCATTTTGTGGCTCTGGTGATCTCCCATGAATGATTAAATGGTTTCCTAGAACCCCATCTTATAAAGCATATACAGTATATATCAGTTGCAACTTTTTATTTAGCTTTAGGGGATATTAAGATTTATGTTATCATCAGGAGTTTATTCATTAAAAGCACTGTGTAACTTGGGACTGTGGTTATAATGTAGGCCAACTGTACAGAGAATTCTTTAATGGTTAGAGTGACTGCTAGACCTTGGAGAGTGAGGTATGTTGTTAGCCATTTAGCTGTCACTAGAACGAACTAATTTCAAATATTGTTCTCTTGGAGGCTGCCTGGGGAATTCTTGGAGTTGAAGTCCACACATCTTAAAGTTGCCAGGGTTGAGAAACACTGCCTTATAGGCTAAATTTGAAATTAAGTACATAACTAGGGACTGCTTACAGAAGGTCCATGGGATATATCATTATTATGGATTGTGACCATCCTTTATGTATGAACTTATGACAGTACCTTTCCCGTAAAACTTTAATTCTTTACTTGAAAAAGCTAGCTCTGAAATCAGAGAATTCTGATTTCAAATATAAACAAGTCTGGAAAGACCTGATCTTTTTTTCTTCTATTAAAAAACTATTTTTAATCAATTAATATTGTAGTCCCAAAATGGGAAAGGATTAAAATGGTGAACTCAAAATCCTGTAAGATAAAAATAACTTCATTTGTATTATATAATTATGCAAACAAATATTAGACTGTTGGCATATCAGTAATAATATTACAAGGCATAAAAAACTGTAATATATATTTTTTGCCATTGTGGACTTGGACTCGTCCAAGGAGTCTCCAGCAGTCAAGACTGACCTGAAGGCACATGTGAATGCATGTGGGTACACACAAACACACAGAGAATAAAAGGTATAAAACTGATAGTATTAATTTTTGATTACTTCTACAGGCCCCTGAATTTTCCCTAGTCTATAGTCATGCTAGAAACCACTGAAGTGTTAGGCTGTGTTCTAACCTTATAGAAATAGAATCTTTGGCAACTATTGAAATAGAAGCATTTCTAGATTTAATCCAGGAATGTTGTTGTTTTGAAATAGTACTGAACTACTGGAGAAAATTAGTAGAATAATCCTAAGTCTGCCTCCAGTGTTTGAGCACTTCTGTTTACTTGTGTACCAATAGATTTAGGTCTGGCAATATTCCTAACCACCTATGGCTGTCAGGGATCTATGTCTCATGAGGGACAGCCTAGAAGTAGCAGCAGCAAGTTATAGTTGGAAGTGACACAGCTCACTTCATCTGGTACAAAACTGACATAGCTGTACACAGTATATTCCAGAATCCATTCTGGTACTAAGGATTCATTTGCTGTCCACCAACACTCTTCAAAATAGAATTAATAGTTCTTCTCATTACTAAATAAAGCTTTTCACAGATAAATTTCCCCTGAAACGCTATCAGAAAGCATGCAGTCATAAAATAGGTTGCAGGGACAGCAAGTCTCAACATATGCAGGTTATAGTTTCCTTCAGTGTAGCTTTATTTCCCCCTTCCTGACGTTAAGAGAATATTGCAGGGGAAAAAAGACAGGTATCAGAATATGATGAAGAAGGAGACCAAACTGACAATTTCCTTAGGATATTTGTTGGTTTTTAACAATCTGCCTGTGCCAATATGTCTGTGCAACATTTTTAGTTTTTGACATTTATGTCCCTGCCACCGTAGACTGTATGATTAACAGCAGGCTTGAAAACTTGTGAGTCACCAAATACAGATCACCAGACATTCATATCACCCCATTATGAGTGTAATGATCCTTAATTTAGATCCAGAGTTGCCCTGTATAAGGAAAACAGTATTTCCATTGGATGTGCCTGTTTTATTCCCAAATTTGCAGTTCTTGTTGCAGCTCATGGTGTTATATTCACTATTGTTCAAATTCTCAGCAGATCTGCTGGGGATCGCATTAGACTCAAATGAGAGGAAATGACAGTGAAAAGCAGGAGGTGAGAAATCATGTATATAGTTATAATAATAGTAATAAAAAAAAACTTAATTTCTATTGCCTGCTGGGTATCACAAAAGGCAGCCAAAGGAGGGTTGCAGACAATTCACAACTTTTTCTTTCCTTTTGCCACAGAGGAAGACTTCTTGCTATAGATTTTTGGGAATCTTTTGGGCTAAATTTATGCTTGGAGGAGGGGGTGTGAGAAAAACCTCTTCTTCCTTTATTTTGCATTCTTGTAAACATAATCAAATATACATACAGACATAAACACACATTAATTGTGTAATAAAAGAAAGTCAAAATGGAGTTAAATGCTACACATTAACTAAATTACTACTTTGGCCCAAATTCTAAAACACCACTGTTAATGCCCAGTGATTTTTTTTTCTTTTTTGGAAACTCTGCTAGCCTAATGTCTTAAAAGTATACACTCTGTAAGATATATTGTTACTTAAGTCAGCTGGGGCAAGATGCATAAAACATTACCTTAACTGGTGTCAGTTTATGTAGCTTATTCATTAATTTCTTCATAGTATGACTGAAAGAAGCTGTATATAAATCTGTTTTGTTTATTTTTATTATTTGAGCTTCAGATTCAGGCTCTCTAAGCCTTTTAACTTGGACAAGTTCAATTTAAATCCCAAATACTTTGTTTCAAAAGGATTTACGCTTGACTAAATAGTACATAGCAAAAATGAGGAATGTAAGAAGAAACTTTATCCGGGAAATTGGGATAAATAAAGCATGTGTTAACAAAAGCCATTTAGCAAACCTCTAGATAAATTATTTTGTGTTATTTACTTTATGAAACAATAAATATTACAAAAAAAATCAGAACCCTGCTCAAATGTTAATTTATCAGATGTAGGTTCTGGTAAGTTGTTTCTGCAGATCTTAGAGTAAAACAGTAGTAAACAAAAGCAGGAATATGTTCTTCCAATGTTGCAGAATAATTCCTTTGGTCATCCTTGTGTATGAAAAGTCCGTATTTCTGGATGCCTTGGTAAATTCCAAATATGAAAACAATCTGTTTCTCTCTGAAACAATGAACTGAAACTAATGCAACTTTAGATTGCAGTAAGCAATCTAAAGTCGCATTAAGAACATTGTAGATTTTAGCTCCAAATGTGGAGATTACAGGGTAAATCCAGATCATACGAGTTGAAGTTCCAGCTCTTAAACTGCTTCTCCAACCAAAAAGCAATGCCTACCAACTCTTCTTAAACATTCTGTGAGATACTGAATATACACAAAAGAAATGTTTATGTTGTATTAATTTCATTTTCAGTTCAAAGAAGGCTAATTTAACATTTCTTTTTTTAAAATCCTTCCACTGGTTTACAGGAACAGGAAATTCAAGTTTGTCCTTTCAAAATTTGCACAAATAATATAATTTCATTAAATTCCTTCAGCTTCTTATAAAAAGGATTACTGATGATGGAGCCTCAAATGATTTCTCTGAAATGCCCAACAGATGTAGAATTTCAGAATCAGCAATATCAACAGGACCAAATAGTCCAAACAGGAAATACTTGAATTGAATAACAGCCAAAAGGAACCCTGAAATAATTCACACTCGGTTTTAAGTTCTATTCACTGTTTAAAACTGTTTCTTCAGAACTCATCTAACACAAAGTTTTAACATTACAAACTCTTTCTCAACTGGGATTATTGCATAATGCAGTACATATTTTTCAGGGATAAAAGAATAAACATGATGGCCATTACCATTATTTTCTGTACATATTTAAAATTGATTTTAAAAACCTGTTTTTTGGATGAATTCTGGGCTTTTTACTTTATATCAACTAGTGGATGATAATGATTTAATGATTAAATATGGATTTTTTTTTAAAAAAAGAAACATAATGTCAATCAGCATGCTTAGTGAACTCACAGTTGATGGTGAAGGAGTATGGTAAGCAAATTGTTTTCATGGACTCAGAAAAGGTGAAAATGGACAGTATGTTAGAGCAGTAAAGAGGACAAGGATTAATTCTAGGGAAGAAGGCAATTACTAATTTGGGCAAGTTCATGAAGTCTAAGGGCATCTCAGTGACAGTGAAGACCAGAATAGTTAAAGGAATGGTCTTTCCAGGGTAGTGCATGGCTATGAAAGCTGAACAATGAGCAAGAATGAGAGACAGAAGATCGACACCTTCAAATTATGGCTTTGGAAATGGTTACTATGAGTACTGTGAACTGTAGGAAGAACCAATTTGGGCCAAGTAAAGGCTGAATCTTCCCTTTAGCTGAAAGATGAAACCCACATATTTTGAACATCTGAAGATGGGATAGAAAAAAAAAATGCTTTGCAATATTGAGTGAAATAGAGGATGGTAAGACAACAAAGAAGGACCAAAGAAATTACTGGACTATACTTGGAAGAATTGTGAGTTATTCCTAAGGAAGGTCAACATAGCAAGGATTTAACCATCATCAGTTCTTTCTCTCAGGTTTACTTCCACTAATAATGGCTGATGATATTGCATCAATGTCACAGACCAAAGACTAAGGACATGGAAGTATGACCATGCCAAACATTCACTTCTGCAAAGACTAAATTATATTTGAGTTCCAGGTGGAAGTCAACAGCTTTGGACAGGGAAGCAGGACCTGGTTATAGGAAGTGGCCAGCTATTTCTCTCTACTTACATTTCCCACATAAGGAAAACTTTTTTTTTTTCTGGGCTTTGTATAATATATTGCCCTTGGCATTACTACAGGGAAGATATTCTAAGATCCCTTATGAGAACATGTTTGCCCATGTGGAACTGAGGGTCATGAAACAGGCCAACATGTGACATTTTGCTGGACCATCTGCAGGGACATCTGTAATGCTTATTTCTTGCCCCTGCTTCATCAGTACTCTGGAAAAGCAGACAACTTTTATATGAGCTTACTTCTTTCAGTATTTCTCTAGAAGTCTCTTTTTTTATATAACAATTTTATTAAATTTTAAAACAAAGAGATAAAATCTAACAGAAACTAATAAAGAGAAAGAGAACAGAGATGCAGAAAAAAAGAAAAGAAAAAGAAGAAAAGAGAAATAGAAAAGGAATAACTCCTGACTTCTTTTACAACAGATATAAGGAAAACTTACATTAAACTCTTACTCTAAGGTTACAACATAACATCCATTTTTTCTACTGTCAACTAATATTATTAATCAAATCCATATATCATAGTATGTGTGTAGAAATCTCAGTGGTAGAGCCTAATCCAGGATTTGTTAATCTTCAATCTACCTTGATACACTTCATGATCAGATCCCTAACATTTTCCAGGCTGGCATTTTCCCTCCTATGGCTTTGGAGGTATAACTTATTGTAGGTAGTACTTAGGTTAATATACATGATAGAAATACCATGAAATTTCCATGAGCTAGAGGTACACAGTTGTTACCCAACAAAATAACAGACCAGCATGAAATCTATTATATTTTGACTCAGTGATCTGAAAAACTGAGAAAGCTATTTTTTTCCATTTTATGTCATCAAAAAGTGAAATAACAAATTGAGAAATATCATGATAAACTATGTCTTATTTCTTATATCATTATTGCTGTTGTTATTCTGTAAGTATAGAAGCAAATAGAAATATCAGATGTTTATAAATGCTAATAAATCCTTAGGAAATATGCTGATATTATTCTGTTTGCAGCACTATATGCGCTGGGGATGCTAGTCTGTTATGATGGATAGCCTGATCTCAAGCAGTGGGTATAAGTGATCTCAAGCCCTTAATTAGTGCAGTAATATAGACAAATTAATGTGTATAATATGAAATGGACAGTGTTTTAACCACATCAAGATTTAGCTTGAAAAGCATTTGCCATTCAGTAAAAAGGACCTGGATTAAAATGTTGGATTCATTCATTACTGAGCCTGCTTTAAGTGTTAAGTCCCTCTGTCCTTCTAGACTAAGTTTCCACTGTGCTCTGTCTTCCTTTCATGTTTGTGTGAGCAGTGTTATATTTTGTTACCAGGCAAATTACCTTTCATATTTATGCTTTGGTGAAGTTGATGTTATTTCTGTAGAACATTATTTTTCATCCAGTAGGGCAAAATGGCATTATTTTCTAAGTACTGGTCAAATTTGCCATAGAGATTAGCAAAAGCCATTACTAGCCAAAAATAAAAATTGCAGTCATGCAAAGGTGAGCAGCCTGGAAAGGGAACAACAAGAAAGATTGCCATTGTTGCTGATAATTAGTCCAATCTTTGGCCACTTTCAATACACCTCTGAGGAACTCTTACAATGATAGAGTGCTCCTGGACACCAGTCAATTATGGAAGAACAGAATTGTTGATGTTGATAATTTATTGGCCGCCCTACTCCAATGGACTTTAGTTTTATTCAAATTTATTCAAATTTAAATACATAAGTATACAAGATTCTTCCCAAGACTTTAAACAAGACTGACTGAACTAGCCTTCCCTATTCAACGATCCCCTCAACAATATTCCCCACACATCCATTAGATCTTAAAATAGTCTCCCACTGATAATGATTGAGAGAATTTAAATTCAGTTTGCAGTAAGGGAAGTCAATTTGTTATAGGATTTCACAGCATTATAGTAGTGAAATCACTTAAAGACATCCCATACACCAATTTCTTTAAATAATAATTTCCTTTGAGATCAGCAGAAGTTAATGTAGGTTTTCCCAGTCTAGACAACTTCTACATGTGTGGACTTCAACTCCCAGAATTCCCCAGCAATCATGGCAATAGTAGAGAATGCTGAGAGTTGGAAGTCACTAAAGTTTTAAAAAATATATTTTAGAGCTAGTGGAATAGCAGCAAATGCTTCTGGTTATAGATTATGGATATGTATAATTTATAAATATTACAGGCTTATTTCTTTTTATCAAACTTGTGGTAGGGAAGATCTGGTAGGGGAAGAATATTATATGCTATATGAAGAAGCTCTGGAGGTAGGCAGGCAACATTTGTGTCCCAATGTGTGAGGTTCCCTATGTGTGAATTAAATAATCAGACAACCTTGATCTTGCAAAATCCATCTTACTGGGACAAATCTCAGGAGTCCCATGTAATATTCACCTATTTTTGAAATCTGATTGTTCCTCTTGAAGCAAGATGCCATTCCTTATATGAAAGATATCACTGTCATGTCACAATTAAAAAGCCAATTTACAAAAAAAAATGGTATGCAAAACATATAAGGGAGAAAGTACTCCTTTCTTGGCTACTACCTGGGTGCGTGAATGGCATGTGGAATCTGAAAAAGAAATTGTGTTTCCCTTCTGGTGTTTGCCATTGATCTGATGGATGTATGCTAGTTAACCAATAAAACATTTTCTAAGTAATTATTCTGGACTTTTTTCAAGGTGGTACATGTCATGTTGAGCCATCAAAGCAAGATTGTATCCTATATCCTTTCATCTTGCATTGTTCTAGGAGTGTGACCTTAATGCAGAGGGTAGTACACATTTTCACCACTCGGACTGCACTCAGTATGTTTCTGTTTCAAATTATACCTGTCACACTTTGCTATTTTCTCTGTGTCTGATGAACCTAATCTGAGTGTCATGTCCTACCCTGATAGTTTGATTGTCAAGTTCTGAAGAATTCTGAGGAAAAGAAAAAAAGTACAATTTAAGAAAAGTTTCTGTGAAGGTCAGCCTTTCTTCTAGTTTTTTGTCCCCATGTCCTTTATATAGAGGTCCTTTTGTATACCACTGGCAATTATTATAGGCTTTCTTATAGTAAATTGCATGAGTCTAGTATGTTGGCAATGGAATAATAGCTATTTCCTGTTCTGTGTTGTACCTACAGGGAATATCAGAAATACTGAAAAACTCAGTTATGACAAAGAGCATCAGTATGAAATAATGGTAACAGCTTTTGACTGTGGGCAGAAACGTGCAACTGAAGATGTCTTGGTACGCGTTGAAGTTAAGCCTGTGTGTAAACCTGGATGGCAAGGTAATAACTGTGTATCTTTATTACCTGTAAGTGTTAGTGTTAATTTAATTATACATTTTATACTGGAAATAAAGAAGTATCAGAAATGAAAATAGCAAAAGCTTAACAATAGTTTAAACTTTTAAAAATAGAGTGTATAATTTATCTGTTCAGTGCCAGTTATAATCTAATCTCATTTAAAAACTATGAAGTTGCCTAAATTAAGCTATCAGTAAGAAACACCTGACTCCCTTGTCTATGGGCTTCATTACCAGTTTTTATCCAGAATCTATAGTACTTTACTAATGAGAGGTTAGCATCCCAATTGCTTGCAGTTTTAGGGGAAAAAAACTAGTGTACTGTGACTTACTGATTGCACAGAGAGCATAATCAGCCAGTCTCAGAGATTTTGTGCCTGACCAACTCACCATCTCCATGTCTCAGTCCTACTCAAAGACATGTATGCTGGAAGTAAGGCAAAGGACAGATAGATGGAAAATACTGTAGTAGTGCTTGTAGTCTCACTGCATCAACCTATAGTCCTGTTAGTATTAGCCCATTGCTGCTGCAGGCATGTTGGGGCAAAGTTCACCAAGCAGCAATTCAGAGGGGCTGAGCAGAGGAATATGCCCAAATGCCTGGAATTGTTAGCACTGCTATTCTAAGTATATAAATCTGTCCATTTTTTATGGACAGTAAAGTAAGGACAGTAGGGGCTGGCATAAAAAGTTTAGATAAAGTGAAAGCTTCCTGTAAGTCAAAGCTTCCTGATTACTTCTGGACACATCCATGTAATCCTCTCAACAATATGATAATGGTTTGTCACTGCTGCCTTCTGATTTTTTAAAAAAACTTTCCATCGAGCCTATATCCATAGAATTTCCTTATAGTCTCCCATCTAAGGATCAACTCATTCCAACCATGCTTAGCTTTTTGAAATCAGCTACTGTTCATTATGTGCTGCCACTGTGCTGGTGGAAAAGAAATAAAAAATCTCCCTTTAGCTGTTTCCTTCTTTCAGGATATATTTTTTTTTTAATGTACCACTTAACCCTACAGCTCTCTTATTCCCTGGGGTGGGCTTCAAGCCAAGTATTTATTCTGCCCAACCCTGTTGGCTTTTTGGTTTCAACCAAGGTCATCTGAGATTGCTGCTTGCTGTAAATACATAATTAACTGATCAGCTGCAGTACAATCAAACACCTGGCATCAGCAGGGAAAGTGATCCACCAATGGTGTTAATAAAACCAACAATCATTCATGCCTAATGCTGCCACTACTGCTGGTTTAAAGACATCACTAGTGATATGGCTGAAGTATTTTAGACAGAAGCTTGGTGAATGCAATCCCTGACCACCTTCCAATCTCTTCTGGGTATCATCATAAATGAGCAATTGGCAGGCTCAAAGTAGAAGTAGGGCCAATTCAATTGAGCTGCCACTAGCCCAAATAATTATAATTGTAATAAAGCCTTAAAAACAGGTGTGTGCTAGAATGTTCTCACCAGAGATATTGGAGCAGAATCGCAGTGTCCTGTTCAGCACAAAGAGTCATTTCAAATTCTAACTTTCCCATTGTGGCAGCTCTTGCATCCGTGCTAAGCTTTAGTAAATTGAGAAAGACATATGAAGAGTAATCCCATTAGAATCTAGAATTTAGGCTGAGTCTTTAAAGTTATGAGTTGGTGAGTTAGAATAGAGCCTTATGATGTTTTAATTCAGCCCATGGGATCTGAGTTATATTTGGTTCAAAATACAGAGAATAAATTATTTTCTCATGTAAATCGAAGGTAAATCTCTTTTTTTCAAAAGAAAGAATAATTAGGGATGTTTTGGGTTTTGTACATTGCATCCAATAACAGTCAAGGGTTTATTTTTAGCATTTGTCTTTGTGACTGATTAGATGTCAGGTTTGCCCTATTTAATGTTCCATTGGGATCAATGCAAAGGTAATATAAGAGTATCCGAGGTAACATATCTAGGTCACTTTCCTTTCCAATGTTCCCAGGTGCTTAAAAGGGATTTTTATGGAGAGCAAGAAGTGTATCATCTTGAATGGATAGAAATATAAATATGGCATGTTTCTTTTACATATTACCATTTGTGAATTAATGAGTAAGCTTTCTCTGGAAAGCATTTGCTGATGATGTACAATATAAGACTACATATACTGATATTGTATGTACAACTTAAGGCTATAGAAGTCAAAAGTGCTTGTCTGAGACTGAAATCAGTGAGTTTTGTCCTTAAAAATTCAGAGCAGGTTAAGCACTGACAAATTATTGCAGGATGTTTGTATTCTTTCATTTCAATTCTTTAAACTTTAGAATCTGAAGTATACAGGACTTTCAAAAAAGAAGCAAAGAAAGAAAGAGAAGATTCAAATATACAGTACCAATTGTGTGACCTTCTGATCTATGCAGTGCCATTATTCCTTTAAGTAAAGTATTCAAAAATGAAGAAATAGTATGTTTTCTACACCAAACTAATGTATAGCTACTGTTCCTTGATTATTTACACATTATATTTTAAGACTGTCATATCTAAATCTTGCTTCTTTGCATATTGTCCCAATTCACACACTCTGAGGGACAATACTGTTCTCTGGAGTGTTCTTTAACAGAGTTTCAACACTTCCTTATCCAGGGCAGGGCTTACAACCCCTTCTATGTAAACTCCTCTAACCACAAATGCCAGAAATATGAGTAGGGTTTCCTGTCATTTTGAGGTGGGAAACTTTGTAGTATAAATGCTGAAAAAAGGCTTGATTTTAAAAATCAAAGACAATGCTCCACACAAAATTCCACATGAAATCTGATCCCATCGTACTTGAGGAAGTAGACAGGGTTCTTGATGCATTAAACTCATCTACCTGTGTATTAGATCCATATCCCTCCTGGCTAGCTAAGGCTTTCCAGTAGGTGACATGTGGCTGGGTCCAGACAGTACTGAATTCTTCCTTGAGAGAGGAAATGGTCTCACCAATATTGAAGAAGACGATGGTCTGCCCCCTTCTCAAGAAGTCATTGCTGGGCCCAGCCATATTAAATAATATGTATCCTGTTTCCAAACTTCCTTTTTTAGGGACGGTTGTTGCGAAGATGTTCATGCTGCAACTCCGAAGAACCCTGAAGGAAACAGATTATCTAGACCCCTTTCAATTAGTTTTTAGGCTTGGGTATGGGACCAAGACAGCATTGATCACACATGAAGCCACGGGGGGAGGTCATCTACTGACATGGGGTGAAGTATCATCAATATGCTGATGATACTCAGTTATACCTCTCTGGTCCAGGCCAACCATATGATGCTGTTAAGGTCCTTTCTCTATCTGGAGACTGTAAGGGTCTGAATGGGGAAGAACAGGCTTAAACTTAGTCCTAGCAACACTGATTGGCTTTGGGTTTAAAAGCCTCTGCAACTGGTAATCTGCCATCTCTACTTCTGGATGTGCTGACACTGCTCCAGACAGAACTGGTGTACAATTTGGTAGTTCTTTTGAACTCATGGCTCCTGTTTGAGGAACAAGTGATAACCATGGCCAGGGGGACTTTTGCACGATTACATCTTGTGTGCCAATTATGCCTTTCCCAGGTCAGGAAGAGCAGCTTATGGTTACTTATGCCTGGTTACTTCTACTGAACCTTGGTACACCCATGATACACCTCTGCTCCCATAGCTGCACTGGCTTCCAGCAAGCTTTTGAGTGCAATTCAAGATGCTGGTCACCCATAAAGCCCTTTATGGCATGCATCTGGATTATTTGCAGGACCACCTTTCTCCGATAATTTCTGCCCACCCTGTTAGATCCAACTGAAGAAGCATCTGTTCCCAGTGTGGTCTTTTAAAATGCTAGCTGATCACTGCTCCATCCTAGAATGTCCTGAGGTGTGCACTGATTTATTACCCAGGTTTCCTTGTACATGACCTGTCCATTAGAACTATTGGAAAATGGCCTTTTATTTGTCTCTATAATAGGTAAACCACCCCAATATAGGATTACAATGAAAGGATTAAAAAAAAAAATTCTGGGATCATCTTTGTTGCAAAAACAAAAACAATTCCACTTTGGATCATTTAAAAGAAAGAACACTATTTTCATGAGTGTTGCTGAGTGCTACCTCAGCAAATGTTTTAAGATGGAATTAAGGTACTAACCATAAACACAGCAAGATTTGCAATTTAAATTCTAAGGGTTGAAATAATCTTAGCATGTGACTCTCTTTTTCTTAATATAGCATAATTATCATTTCTGTCCTCAGCTAGAAACATAAGGTGACTGAATATTTGAAATGAAACAAAATATATTCCATTTGCCACCATCTTATGTATACAAAGTTGAATAGCATTGATGGAGATTTGCATATCAGCAACATACTCTGTCTTGAAAATCTTGCATAAGACATATCTGGGTATACTGATTACAGTTTAAATGGGACTATTACTTTAAAGAATGAGCTGCAACATCTAAGTGTCTCTGACAATTAAGCAATATTTTTGTGCTAAATTCACTGTGCAAACAGGAATCTTTAATTTTAGCGACCATTGTTTTGAATCTTTAATTTTAGTGACTGTTGTTTTGACTTCAATATGCAAGGTCTCTAATATATATTTGCAAACAAATATAGATAGTATTTGGGTAAAAGCTGGCAGTGTTGTTAAAAACAGGAGCCTTTTATGACTGAGCCTTGATTTGAAATCATTTAATTGCAATTCAGTTATTCTGATTACAGTACAGTAATCCTCAGAGGACTTTCTTTGAACATGACCTGGTTATTTTTGTCCAAGGACTATAAAAGTATTAATGTTCAACACTGGACAGAACTAAAATAGAGTTGGATTTTCAGGTTGCAAATAATACTTTAACATATTAGAATTTATGGCAATTTTAACACAAGATGGTTTCCTTTATTTTGTGAACAACTGCCATATAACTTCTTCATATGGCACCCTAAATCATATTAATCCATATTAATCTAGGAATGTACATTAGTTTTTTTTTCTCTATCATATGATAATTCCTTCCTTCCTTCCTTCCTTCCTTCCTTCCTTCCTTCCTTCCTTCCTTGAAGGAAGGAGGAGGAAGGAAGGGAGGGAGGGAGGGTGGGAGGGAGGAAGGATAACATTAATAAATATACAATAATGTGCATTAAATTCATGTATTCAGCAATGTATTATGGCATAAATTTAAAAACATTTTAGGAACCCAGCAATTTTAAAAAGATATAGAAATATATGGCTCTTTCTCATCAGACCCTTCTATGAGTACTGTATATGCATGAATATATGAACAAATCCATATGTCCATAGCCATATTCTTAGTTAGAAAAATCTAACTAAGCTTATCTTTAGACCAAGCCCATTGAGTGATAACATTCATCTTACAGCAGTGATTGTTATTGCAAATCATTATATTTGACCCATTGTGACAAGTGATTCTGAGTCTGCTTTCATCCATAATGTTTGTAATAGAATTTTTGTGGGTGGGGAGAGGCAAAGTTGATTTTTTAGCAGAATTGTCAAACTGTTAGCAAATGTTTATGTCCCTCAGAATCAGAATATTACAGAACCAAAAGGTCATTAATATAAAATGCTTTTGTGAAATTTATAGTTTGTTTATTGGTGTATTTTGGTAAGAAGAGCATGGGTTAAATTTTTGCAATGAAGAAGATAACTGGGGGTGGGGGTGGGCAAAAGAATGGAGGCAGAGATGGAATTAGTAATACACAGGTATGCATAGTTACACATAAGTGAAGTTCATCAATCCCGCTGAAATATAAATGTGTTCATGAGCTTCTCTAGAGTATGTATGTGTTTGCTGCTTCATAATTAAAGACATGAAGTAGTCCTGGTCCTGTATTTGTAGAGCATTCCACATGTGGAGATAATATTAGAGGAATCAGGGTCTTCCTTCATAGAATGCACAAAGGGTTCCTGATGGGGATATGACTGGCCCCAAAGCATTCTTTCATATGCCTTGAATACATGAGGAAGTTTATTAAAACTTATCTATGCAGGTTGTTTGCAGTAGGGTATGTAGATTCACAGGATATATCAAATGCCTCCTGGAAAAATCAAGGTCTGAGCTAGAATCTAAAGAACAGGAAAGTAAAGCCTCATTCAGGCATCATCTAAACCTGACTCTTATTCCCTGAAGATATCACCCAGATGTTTAAAGTTTCCCTGTAGCATTTCAGCATTCAACACAAATGTCTGCAAGAGAAAAGCCAGCCCAACTTATCTCCTGCATACGTTCACATGAACATCTGCTGGGAAGTGAAAGTCATTATAGCAATGTAGTGATTCCCAACACCTGAACAGGTTGAAAATGTATATGTGATTTCAGTGTGTACCCCTTTTGACCTCAATGGAAATAAAACAAAGCTCTTTATTATAAAATCTCACCCTGGTTAGCTTTTGAACAGCTTCCCAACAATCCAGTTGAGTTTGATTGACATTAAGTTATTTATTGTATAAACAACTGAGAACAAAGGAGTCTGCAGTTGTATTTCACTCATTTTATGACATGGTTTTTAAATTACACTTCTGTCTAGGTATTGGGTTTCTTAAAACACAAGCATCCTGTTTGCAAAAATGCACAAAATATAAATAACTCTAGGAAGATATAAATCATGTTATATTGTTGGTTCTTATTTTTAGACTGGAAAAGACATATGGAGTACAAGCCTGGTTCTGGGAGCATACCTTTATTTCCTATCATTCACCTGGAGACTTGTGATGGACTTGTTTCTTCTATCCATGCCACTGTTGAGCTTCAAACCAACTATATTGGAAAAGGCTGTGATCGTGAGACATACTCAGAGAAATCCCTGCAGAAATTATGCGGTATAGATGTTGAATTTCAATTAATTTATATATAATAATGGCAGTTCTGAGCTGATCGTGTTAATGCTGGTATTTATGTAGAAATTGAAAGGCAGATTTCTTTTCTGTTGAACTTCAATTATTTGGGGATAGTCGTTCAAGGATCACATGTTGGACGCTAGCAGGGCTGAAGCCAGGAGTAAGGGGGTCTAATGTTATTAGTGGGTAGAGGTACTATTTTTTTTTTCTCTTACAGCAGCTTGTCAGTTTCATCTCTTTTTGGTATGATTTTATTTTATTTTTAACTTCATTCAGGTATTGACCTAAACATATGGAAAACTCAAAAGGTGGAGGGAGTGGAATTGCTATGCAGCCTCTTCCCTGCCTCTTTCCAGGAAGGAAGCATTGTGCTCACATTGGTTTGAATGTAAGCCCAGCTATCAGTAGGATTCTGGATCCTGCTTTATTCAGATTCCAAAAGTCATGAAATGCTCTTCAGGCTTCCTTCCTGTGTTCATGATCCAGGCTCATCCTATTTTGTGCTCTCTGTAGGCTTAGGCAGAGGCCTGAACGGGATCTTTCTTTCTCTCTCTGAATGGGTTGGGGAAGGAAGAGAAGATATTTGCCAGAAATTTAAAGTGATTTCATTAAGCAAAGTCCCTAAACTTTTCATCTAATGGGAACACTTGGAATTTTGAGGGTATTCCCACAAAGCGGCTGCCACCCTTCTAATCATGCAAGATTTTCACTACCCCATATATTTTTTTCTGCATACTCTCCCTGCAATCATTTTTCTTCATTCTGAGAATGTTTCTGGGATACATGTAGGGCCCAGAATAATTCCTGGAAATAAAGATTATGCTTGAATCTACTACTTAGTTTTACAGCAGAGACATAGAATGGGGAAAAGTGCATGGTGGCACCGAGGGAGTTTTATGGAAAGACCCTGTGTCCTGCAGGGGCCTCCAGGACTCTGGCTATAGAAGAGCTTTTGAAATTAGGGGTAGAGCTCCAACCCTGCTGTAAATGTTTTGAATTACTTTGAAATAAATTGAACTTGTTTGTGATTGTGGACATTTTTAGAGTTACAATTATATAACAAATTATTATACCAAGAAACTTATTTTACATATTTACATTTTGTAAATATTAATTTTAACCAGTATATATTTATTATTATCACAGTGAAATTTGTCATTAGATTACAGAGCAAATTTGTACACGCCAAGTCAAAATAAAATTCCATTTACTTCAATGGAACTTATTTCCAAGTAAATGGCTGTACAGGATTATGGCCTAAATCTCTTAGACTCTTGTGTTTTAAAAGAACATCAGAGTCTGACATCTCTAATTGGCCTTTTAAAATATTAAAAGTTGTCTATAAAAATCAACAATTTTTTACCCTCCCTGCTATAATGCATCTTGCATGAGGCTGCCTTTTAAATAGCACACTTCAGAATGTCCAAATAGATTCTTAAATGGAAGTGGTTTGACCACATTATACATATATTTTGCTGTACTCCCTGATCCAGTTCTGAGCTCACTTTAAAATATTGATCATTGCCTACAGTGGGCTGAATGGATTAGGCAGATTCCCTAAAATATTACCTACTAAACATACCTTGGCTGCTCTGAAAAAGCTAAATATATTAGACCTACTCTGCACATGGAAATGGGAAATACCAGCATTTGTTTCACTTTTCTCTACATAGATTTAATGTCTCAATTTAAATGAGACAATGAAGTGTGATTCTGGCTTTCGTATAGTGAATTCAGATAACAGCTTTCTCATTAGTATCTCATCAAACTGTTCATTACGTATCATCTACAGGAGCATCATCAGGGGCCATTGACCTGTTACCAACACATAGTGCAGCAAATAACTGGACAGCTGGTCTTCTGATGGACAGCAATGACATGATTTTTAAATTTGATGGAAAGCAAGGTGCCAAAATTCCTGATGGAATAGTACCAAAGAATCTAACTGATCAGTTTACCATCACCATGTGGATGAAACATGGCCCAAGTCCAGGATTAAGGGCAGAGAAAGAAACTATTCTGTGTAATTCTGATAAGACAGGTAATTCAGAATCTGTACTTCCTTCATCCTTCTCCCAGATTTAAATGTTCAATACAAGTAGATATTGAAAAATAACATAAACTGCTATAAGAATTAGCCTCAAGGTCTTTCTTACACTGAATCATGGATTGATTTGGGGAAATTCAATTTCAAATAAATTGATTATATAATCTGATTTTAATAAATTATCACCCAGGCTGATATATTTTTCATCTTTGTCTATTTATTGTTTTAGAAATGAATCGTCACCACTATGCACTTTATGTGCATAATTGTCGCCTAGTGTTTTTGTTACGGAAAGATTTTGACCAAGCTGATACCTTCCGTCCTGCAGAATTTCACTGGAAGCTTGACCAGGTACATAAATTACCTTTTATTATAATTATTCCCTAAAATTTATTCCATAGTGTTGCATGAAGACTGTACCAATACAGCAAAGTTTAAACTTGCATTTACCAACCTGAAATTTCTAGGTCTTAAAGTTCAATAATCTAGAGAGCACCAGGTTTGGGACAGCTGGCCTAAGCAGTTTTCTAATGCAGATAGCAATATCTAATCTCACATAAATCATGAATTATGACTGAATGAGTGATCTACCAGATGTTGTCAAACTACTGTACATTGGCCATGGTAATTTCGATTAATGGAAGTTAGAATCCAACAATAACTAGAGAAAATAAGATTCCACCACTGAATTGGAGGCTATGATTAAAAATTAACATATTCCTGTCATTACCAAAATTCAGTCTTCCATCTTTTTTTCTCACCTCCAAGTTTTTCAGGATGTATATCTCAACTGAGAATAATATTTGGGGAGCTAAAAGATATTCACCACCAGGTGTGATTTAGAAAAGCAACCCTGAAGATTCCTTCATCTTCTGTGTCAGAAGATTTACAGAATTTTAAATTTGAAGCAGCAGCTGAATTGGAAGCTAAGCTGCCCAGTGCCAGAACAATCTCCAGGAGCCTCAAATACTGTAAATTTTAGGCTGGAGCACTGATCCTAGAATGGTACAACCCACCCAGGTAGAAGTGATCTGAGATTACAGTAGGTGCTATCAGGGACTTTTCCTTTATTTTACTGAACCTTTCCTCTCCTTCAGCACACTTACTCCACAGAGTTCCTGTCACTAAACAAAGTAAACAAGGGGAGGGCAGCTCTAAAAATATTGTCAGTCTACTCAGCCAGCCTTGGTGGTACATTATATATTTATATATGTGTGTGTGTGTGTGTGCGTGTGCGCGTGCGCATGTATATTTATTTATTTGTTTGTTTGTTTATTTCAAGCTGATTGCCTATGACAGCTATGGGACCTCATAGAGCAGGGTTTCTCAAGCAAGGCAATTTTAAGATATGTGGACTTCAACTCCCAGAATTCCCCAGCCAGCATGAAGTCCAGAGTTGAAGTCCACATATCTTAAAGTTGCCAAGGTTAAGAAACACTGTCATAGAGGGTAGGGAGTTGGTATTGAAGAAGATGAAAAGT
The DNA here is from genome assembly GCF_035149785.1 of Candoia aspera. Classification (NCBI taxonomy): domain Eukaryota; kingdom Metazoa; phylum Chordata; class Lepidosauria; order Squamata; family Candoiidae; genus Candoia; species Candoia aspera. The sequence goes on along the minus strand of NC_086158.1, from coordinate 35,619,958 downwards.
AACACAGTGGATTGTAATAAATCTTCTCAAATGGATAGATATTAGGATTTTGAACACTTTGCAAGTAAATTGAAAGAAATGCTTTGGATCTTGCATGAGTGAGAGCACAATACCTCTTTGCTATTCATTAAGGAGCCCAATGTTTTTCAGACATTTGTACAACCCAGAAGAAAAGGTGTCATTGTTTTAAGAATCACCTTATGACTTTAATAAGTAGCTTTTTTTTTAAAGTAAGATCTTTTTTTGTGGTCATGCCAAAGTGTAAAAAAGTCAGTCTGCCTTAATGAATAGCTGAGAGCGGTTGTTCTCATGAGGTCCAAAGCACTTCCAAATCGTTTTTGAAGCCAGTGCTGGCCTGGTAGTTATTAGTTCACAAGGTAACTCATTCCAACAATACATCAAAATAAACTAGAAAGTAAAACAGGTTTTGCTGTGACAATGTTCCTAAACTGAACTGGGATTCTAATAGAAAGGATCCTGATTTTATATCTGCTCTGGCACTGAAAACCTCTTAGCTTCTTACCTTCTAGCTCTGAATTAGGTTTCCTAAAGTAGATTACTTATAATTCTCTGTTATTCTTTTACTGATTTTGGTAGAGCCATTTTTGCTTTAACACAGACTATGATGGTGATGCTAGCAATTTTAGTACATGTTTGTTATACTGAAAGTAATATAATATCTTAAATCAGAGATGAGGAACTTATGGCCCTACAGATGTTGCCAAAGTACAACTTCTGGCATCCTTTACCATTTGCATGCTGGTTGGGCTGTTAGACGTTCTAGTTCAGCAACATACAACGTATAACAAACTACACTTTTAAAATGTATTTATTTAAAATATTTATAGTCTTCCCCATATCCAGAGGATCTCATGCCTGGTTGCAATGTATGAAAACAGGATTTAAAAAAATCAGTCAAAGTAAAACAAAAATAAATTAGCTAAGTGCACACAATGTAAAACACACTATAATAAACAAGTTATTTATATACCCTTAAGAGACAAAAAACATCTTTAGGTATATACCAGAATATTAGTGCTCACCTGAGCTCCAGATAAGGGAGATTCCAAAGCTGAGATGCAGTGAACGCCCTTTTTCACATCCCACGTAATGACTCTAAAGCCTTTGTGATAGATTTATGCTAAAAAAGAGACAGAGGGAAAAAGGCATTGTCTAATAACAGATAAAGAGATGAATGCTTTATAAGAGGTATCTATGGGAATTGGGGTGTGCTTCATTTAAATATTATTAGGCCAGGATGATTAGGTATGCTGGTGCTCTTTCAATTTTGAAACAAACAGATTGGATGTTAAAATTACAGCATGACAAAAGAGGGATACTCTGCAGTTGTAGTTCATGATAGTCAATTTACAACTTACACAGTCAATATGATAAAAAGGTTCCATTATTAAAGTTCTAATTAACATTTCCAGGAAAGGAACAGTGAGCAAAATGGTATCTACAGCCTGTAATTCTTTCTGTGGATTCTAGTTTCCATCTGTTTATACTGCTTCCTTTTGTCTTGCTGATCATTCAACATCAAGCTAGGCTTCCTGCTCTGGCACCAGCATTTGGTCAGGAGTGTGCAAGTTAGAGAATATTGGAATAATTAGGATTTTCAGAAAAATCTAATCTAAACTTCTATTAATAGTTTTATTTTCTTAACACTTTCTATATATTATATTGTCATGATCGCCGTTGCGATGTTTGCGGCATCGTAACGGCTCGCATGACAAAGCGCGGATGCATGTCAATGGCTGGAGAGGTGCGGGCGATAAACCGGACAAAGGAGGTAATGGGGTTGGGAGATCTACTGAACAAACAAGGTCCCGTCGCCCGGTAATCGGCCATTGACGCCCCTGATAAAGAAAGGATCAGGGCGAGGTCCGGAAAGGCATGTCCGGGCTTTCGAGGAATATCGAGGTCTAATCGCCCGGTAATGGACCATTACCTCACAGGAAGATAAACAGGGCGATGCCCAGGGCAAATGGGGCTGGACGACTTCTCACCTATCAAGTCTTGATGGCCTGTCACTCCATGGAACTCGTGGGGCACACCCGGAGAGTGTGGGGGTGGAGCTCTGTTTGGCACAAGACTATTTAATTCAACCTTTGGCGCGCTTCCCTCACTCTCAGCTTTTTACTGGTGTGCATTCTATTCTAAATAAAAGCCAGAGCTTAAACTTGATTTAGAGTCTGAGTCTTTTATTTGGTCTTAGGCATTCCTTACATAAAGCTGAGAGTCTTTTAAGAATGAACCTCACTAGCCTCTACCAGGAATTTTTTTGTGTGAGAGAAGCAACTAGCGATGACTGAACTGGGGACGATTCTGGAGTTGGCGCTTCAGAGCGGAGACACGAAGGACTCAACACGAGTGGGGGAGGCGACCAGACAGCTTCTGGAATCGGTGCTCCCAAGATGGGACATGAGCTCCCTCCCTACCCACACTGCACCCCAGTTTGGAGCCTGGAGCCCCAGCCCGGAGTGGAGGGCCCCGATGGAAGAGGGAGTCATGAGTCAACAACACTTCAGGTGGAACGGCGTAGCGGACCCCTGGCCAGGGACATCCCACACCACTTGGAGTCTTCAATACCCCCAGACGCCCGAGAGGGAATTCGCAGGACTGCCGATCGGGCAACAACCGGCAGCACCGAGGATGGACGATCCCGTCACACCGGACAGGATCAGGGCTCTGGAGTCCAAGGTGCAATCATTAGAACACATGCTGCGATCCATGCCAACTGTGGTGAGTGAGCTCATGAAGAATGCTGCTGTGCAGGGTGCAGGGAGGGGCCTCGGCATCCCACCCACCCTATCGCCAGCCCCAAGAGGAAGGGGCCAGGCGCAGGACTTTTTCCCAGGGCCCTGTGGTTTTATTCTGGTGGGGGTTACCCCTACTCACAGGTTGGGGTTTCTCCAGTTGGTGGGATCGCTAAAGACTTTCCAGTAAAATTTGATGGCGACCCCATGAACCTGTCATTTTTTTTAACCAACGCAACAAATTACGTACAGCAATACGGACATTGTTTTGCATCGGAAGGGGCTAAAATCTCGGCTATTGCCACAAAACTTAAGGGCAGAGCCGCGGACTGGTACGTACAAATGTCAGAGTCTGGAGCCCCAGCCCTGACTACCTTTCACACCTTCCTGACCGCCTTGAAGCGGTACTTTGAAGACCCCCTGGCAAAGGAGAGGGCTAAAAGTGCTCTGAAAGAACTTAATCAGAGGCAGAAATCGGTTGCAGATTATGCCCTAGAATTCAAGGTCTTGGCAGGGAAGGTCCCTGAATGGTCAGAGGCCACCCTGATCGATATGTTTAAGGATAGCCTCAAGCAAGAGGTGTTGCAATGGGCGCTGTACAGAGACGATCCGGACTCACTGCATGACTGGATCTGTCTTGCCGGGAAGGCTGAACATGCCCAGCGCACCTTCATGCTGGCGACTAAGAGAGACAGGCATCCTCCCAGTGGGAAAGGGCCAGTGCCATATTCGGGCCCGACATGGGATGCCAAAAGACAACGTCGCTTTGCCCGTGGGCAATGCATCAAGTGCGGTAAGGCAGGTCATCATGCGGCAGAATGCCACAAGGCTAGGACGGTGGATCGCCCACCTAGACCGACGCAGAAGGCTCCGCAGAAACCACCCAACCCTCCCCGATGGCTGACAGGGGCACTAGCAACCCCGTATGAAGAAGAGGACATCTACCTTGCGGGGGACAGGTTGGCCGCCCCGGAGCAGCCGGCGGAAAACGCCTTCCACCTGTCCTAAACAGCACCGCTGGGCAGGTGGTGGAGAATGGGCGCAATACCACCAGGGTGAGTGCGGACTGTCCCATCCTGGCCATAAAAAATGAACTGAGCTACGGCTCCAAGACCATCGAAGTCGGGGCTTTGGTGGACTCCGGGTGTTCCAGATGCCTGATCCACCTCAACCTAGTCGCTGCGCTAAATTTACCCTGTTTCCCTCTCCTGAAGCCGCTGATCTTCCAGCAACTCGATGGTTCCATGGTGGGGGCGGGGGGGCGGCCACCCAGGTACAGGAAATGTTACCCTACAAATAGGCACTCACAGGGAAACCATAGAATTCGTGGTCACCACAGTGGGCAAGCCTATAGTGGTTCTGGGAATCCCCTGGCTAACTCGCCACAATCCCTACACTAACTGGAGGACCCGTATGATAACGTTTGAGGATGGGTTCTATCAGGCACCTGCTAAAGGGAAATCCTTCACTTTGACTGTAGGGAGGGCTGAGATTGTTGACCCTCAAGTTCACACTTCCCCCATGGAGGGTTGCCGGAACAATACACAGACTTCACTGATGTCTTCGGGGAGGAGGAGGCAGACCAGTTACCCCCCCATCACAAGACTGACTGTGCCATTGAACTGCTCCCTCATGTCCCATTGCCTAAGCCAAAAATCTATCCAATGACACAAAAGGAATTGGCAGTGTTGCAGGACTTCCTCAATAGAAACCTCGCTCGGGGCTTGATCGAACCAGCAAACTCGCCAGTTGGAGCGCCTGTTCTGTTCCGCAAGAAGAAGGACGGTACCCTAAGACTGTGTACAGAATATCGCGGTTAAATTCAGCCTCCTTGTCAAACAAGTACCCCCTCCCCCTCGTGAAAGATATGTTGGCACACTTGTCGACTGGAAAGGTTTTTTCCAAATTTGACCTCCGCGAGGCGTATTACCGCATTCGCATCAGGGAGGGGGACGAATGGAAAACAGCTTTTAACTGTCCCTTGGGCTCCTTCCAGTATAAGGTACTGCCTTTTGGTCTTGCAGGGGCCCCGGGGGTTTTCATGCAACGAATTAATGAGGTTCTGCATGCCCATTTGTTCAAAGGAGTACTGGTTTATCTGGACGATGTCCTGATATACTCCAAAACTGAGAGAGAACACGAAAGATTGGTGAGACAGGTTCTCACCAAGCTCCGGCACGCTAAACTTTATGCTAAGCTTTCCAAGTGTGAATTCCACAAGTCGCGCCTGGATTACTTAGGCTACAGAATCTCAGATAAGGGCATCGAAATGGATCCTGCAAAGGTTCAGGCTGTTTTGAGCTGGGAGCGCCCGCGCACCCAGCGCCAGCTCCAAAGTTTCCTGGGATTCGCAAATTTCTACAGATCCTTCACAAAAGGGTTCGTGGAAATTGCCCTGCCCTTGACTGATTTGTTGCGGACCAAAGGCGTCGGGGAGATGCGCAAGGTAAAGAACCCAGGGGCCGTGCTCAATTGGACTCCCACCTGTCAGGCTGCTTTCGACCGGTTGAAAGCTCTCTTTACAGCGGAGCCAATTTTATCCCATCCCGACCCCGAACGGCCTTTTGTCGTGCAGGCTGATGCCTCTGATTTTTCAATTGGGGCTATCCTATTACAAAAGGATTCTGCCGGACTCTTGAAGCCCTGTGCCTATCTCTGCCAGAAATTTTCCAAGACGGAAAGGCGCTGGCATGTCTGGGAAAAAGAGGCATTTGCAGTAAAAGCGGCACTGGAGGCTTGGCGTCACCTTTTAGAAGGGGCAACTTGCCCTTTTGAGGTCTGGACAGACCACCGCAACCTTGAGGTGCTCCGCAAGCCCAGGCACCTCAGCCCTAAGCAGATTCGCTGGGCTCAATTTTTCAGCCGTTTTAACTTTCAGCTGAAGTTTATTCTGGGGAAGAAGAATTTTTTGGCAGATGCACTTTCCCGACTGCCCCAGGATGTGGAGCCTGTCTCCGACGTCGTGGGGACTGTGCTCTCTGAGTCTCAATTGGGTTTGGCCGCTGTCACCCGGAGCCGCGCTCGGGAACAGCCTCCCCCCCCTTGCGAACGACTCCGGTGCAGCCTGCTCCAGGCCGCAGGCAACCACAGATGCCAGGTGGGTTGCGTGCAGATTTTGCCCTCGCATTAAAGTCTGATCCCTGGCTCCTTGCTAACCCTGACAAGGTTTCCATGGAACAAGACCTCGCCTGGGTGGAGGGACGTTTATACGCCCCTGACTTGCAACAATCAACTATCCTCAGCCGGTCTCATGACAGCAAACAGGCTGGTCATTTTGGATTTCTCAAATCCCTCCACTTGACCCGACGCCAATTTTGGTGGCCCTCACTGAGGAAGGATGTCAAAACGTATGTGGCATCCTGCCCTGTTTGCGCAATGTCTAAGCGACCGTCCAGTAAACCCCAGGGGCTGCTGCAGCCCGTGGCTAACCCTTCATGCCCTTGGGATGAAATCTCTATGGATTTCATCATGGATTTACCGCCCAGTCAAAAGAAAACAGTCATTTGGGTAGTCAAAGACTATTTTTCCAAACAGGCTCATTTTGTCCCCTGTGCCTCTATCCCATTGGTGCAACAGCTGGCAAAGCTCTTTTTGGTGCATGTGTACCGCCTTCATGGCTGCCCCTCTCGCTTGGTGACCAATAGGGGCACACAATTTACCTCACGGTTTTGGCGGGCTTTTTTGAAATTAATTGGCACCGAGCAAGCATTGTCAACCTCCTGGCATCCCCAGACTGACGGATCTACTGAGATCCTCAATGCCATCCTTGAACAATTCCTCCGCTCCTACATCAACTACCACCAGGACGACTGGGTGGATTTGCTTCCTTTCGCGGAGGTTACATACAATAACACTGTGCATCAAAGCACGGGACAAACCCCCTTCAGGGTGGTATCGGGTCAGGACTTCATCCCCATTCCCGAGCTCCCACAGCCCCTGTCTCCAGTAGTGGTGGCCTGTGATTGGGGTTCTAAACTCGCAGACTCCTGGCCCGTCATTAAGGACGCCCTCAATGAGGCACAGACCTCATACAAACTTCAGGCTGACAAGCACAGGTGCCAACAGCCACCTTTTCGAGTAGGGGACCTGGTTTATCTCTCCACTAAATTTATCAAGTCACCTCAGCCTTCCAAGAAACTGGCCCCCAAATTTATTGGCCCCTTTCAGGTTACACAAATTGTGAACCCGGTCACGGTGCGTTTGGATCTACCTCATAATTTGAAGCGGCTGCACCCTGTGTTCCACTGCAGCTTACTCAAGCCGGCCAGTGACCCCTCCCGGTGGCATCCATGCACTCCCCCCCCTCCATCTGTCATGATTGACGGACAGCAGCACTTCGAAGTCAAGGAGGTTCTCAGCTCCCGCAAGCTTCGTGGATCTCTCCAATACTTAGTGCGCTGGAAACACTTTCCTCACCCTAAGTGAGTCGCTGCCCATGACATTCAGGCCCCCAAGCTAGTCCGCAAATTCCACGTTGCATATCCCTCCAAGCCCTCGGCTTGATTTTCTTCAGGGGGGCGGTATGTCATGATCACCGTTGCGATGTTTGCGGCATCGTAACGGCTCGCATGACAAAGCACGGATGCGTGTCAATGGCTGGAGAGGTGCGGGCGATAAACCGGACAAAGAAGGTAATGGGGTTGGGAGATCTACTGAACAAACAAGGTCCCATCACCCGGTAATCGGCCATTGACGCCCCTGATAAAGAAAGGATCAGGGCAAGGTCCGGAAAGGCGCGTCCGGGCTTTTGAGGAATATCGAGGTCTAATTGCCTGGTAATGGACCATTACCTCACAGGAAGTTAAACAGGGTGATGCCCGGGGCGAATGGGGCTGGATGACCCCTCACCTATCAAGTCTTGATGGCCTGTCACTCCGTGGAACTCGTGGGGCACACCCGGGGAGTGTGGGGGTGGAGTGCTGTTTGGCGTGAGACTATTTAATTCAACTTTTGGCGCACTTCCCTCACTCTCAGCTTTTTACTGGTGTGCATTCTATTCTAAATAAAAGCCAGAGCTTAAACTTGATTTAGAGTCTGAGTCTTTTATTTGGTCTTAGGCATTCCTTACAGATATCAGGTAAATGAAGATGATATGAAAATGTGTATGGCAGTGAAATAACATTTTATGAATCCCTTACTTTAATTTAATTTAAAAGGGGGGGAAATAACATATCAAATGAGCAATTCTGGCACAGAATCAGCTGGATGTCTAGTTGCTTTACATGTGATCCTTAAGAAGTAATAGCAAGTTATCTTAATGGATGTCATTGTAAGTGTTCTTTCTCAGCTGAGGTCTTTGATATACAATTCATACTTTAGAGTGAAATTTCTTAGATGAAACCACTAAATTATTTGGCAGATTCAAATATGTGCCAGCCTAAAAACTCCCTCTATGCTATGTATGGATCAGGCTGTCACTGACTCAGGGATAAACATGACTAGGAAGTATATATTTATTGTCTCTGCCCAAATGGTAGCCATATAAGATGCTTGCTGTTTCTGAGAGACCAGGAATCATGGTTCAAAATGTATTTCCAGTCATTTCAACCCTTTCACAATCTTTTGCAGCCCCACCCTCTTCTCTTATCCCTAGCCTCCATAGTGTCTATTTGTGGCAGAATATTGCTTACATTTTCTGCATTTCTGCGCTTGCTTTCAGAAGAATCAACCAAGTTTGGCTGGAATCTTCCAGCCATGAACTGAGATCTGAAACAGGTTTTCAAGGACAATCAAGACTAGGCAAAGTATTGACAGCCCTCTGGTGGCCCACAGGGAAACTGCAGATTACAGTGCCAAAATTCAGAGGCAAAACCATTGATTTTCTAGCAAGATTTTCTCCATTTTGTTAATAAAATTTTGCTCCTTAAATCCTTTCATATACTGCCCCAAAGGCAAAAGATCAGGAAAAAAACCTCTCAGCCCTGCCCATTTTAGTGATCTATTTTATAACACCCTCTTTGGTCTTTCAGAGACAAATTGAAACTCAAAAGTGCAGCATGACTGCAATAATAATGATCATCATCATCATCATCTATCCCTGTACTAAGGTGACTCCTCCTCCTCCTCCTCCTCCTCCTCCTCCTAGTTTGACACTGCCAAAAAGTGCAGCACTTGCCTGTGGATCAAAATAAGCCAGAAAAGGCGTATTATGATTTTCCATTTGACTATGCATGTCATTGACATAGCTAGGTGCTAATTTTATTTTATGCTATTTTATACAGAATGTTACAGCTATTTGCCACAATGTACATTCTTGGTCATTGGAGCCCTCAGATTGACTAGAGCGATGCCTATTCAGTCTTTAGATTATCTGTCATTTCTATGCCCTACCTCAATTTCTGCCCCATAGAATTACATCCACACTATTAATAATCAGTTTGAAATACTAGTAGATCTTAAAAATTTAGTGATTTTATATACTGTCTTAGCCATTTGTATTTAGTCATTTTAGCATTATATATAATTGTATTTCTCTTACATAGATGTGTATGGTTGTATTTGTAGTTGTCATGAGTACTGATGGTGAGCAGGAGGGGGCCCCTATCCAGGGGGGAAAATGCATGCGTAGTACTGAGGAGTTAAGCAGCCATTCAAAGAGACACAGATCAGACCCACCTTGACTTTTGGGGTTTATATGTCTGGGTTTTTCCCACGCTTCTTCAGTTTGTTAGGATTTTCTGTCTAATGTAGCAGTAATAAAACACTAGAGACCTATTCCTTGTCTCAGCATGGTTCCTGGCTGTTAGGACAGTAGTGGATTTTTAAATCCTGTATACACACACACACACACACACACACATGGACACGTATAATACTGGCCGTGTTCTTTTACATTTATGCTAGCCCCATAAATCCCAGTTATTCTTATAGTACAAGTTAAACTATTGGTTTGATAGAATGGTTTTAATTTTAGAACTGAATGTAAAACTTGCTGGTCAATGACCAAAATGAGGGACTTGTTAATTGTGAAGGAAGTTCTGACCTTATATTTTTAACTGACTTCAAGTTGCTATTTAAAAAAAAAAAAAATGAGATGGAAATATGAGTAACAGTATGCCTTGGACCACTCTCTAATCCATTTCTATATTTTAAAAAAAAATTCTGGGTCCCTAGAATGTTTTACGCCATAATACAGTTTATTGCCAAACACATGAATTTAATGCATATTACTGTATGTTTATTAATATTATCCTTCCTTCCTTCCTTCCTTCCTTCCTTCCTTCCTTCCTTCCTTCCTTCCTTCCTTCCATCCATCCATTTCTGAAATGGAAGTAGACATCAGTATTCATTCTAATCTATTTATAAAGGACAGACTTAATTTTTCTTTTGTGAGAACCTAAACAAGGTTTGCTGTTTCTAGAACTTATGAACCTTGTAACAAAGATGAGGTCATAATGTGCACTACTAGTTATAGGCCTGCTTCTTTTGAGGTTCCATTGAGCAGAGCTCCAAATATGTATCTCAAAGTCCTCATCAACCAAAAAGACTATACAGATCTTTTGAAAGACATATTTCACAATGCATGGAAGCTTGTAGAATTCATATATCTTTCAATTCTTAAAGCACAAATCCCCAGGCTTTCATTTAAGGATAGGAACAGTTTATGAAGTAGTTGCATGAGTAGGAAAAAAGACATACCTGGCTTAATAATTTGAAGAGGGGTGTATCATACCTCTTTTAAACGATCTACTACTAGTAAGTACAATAGATAAAATTAACTGACCTGTATACTTTCTTTGATTTAAGATTATTGTCATTAACTTGAGTTTAATATAAATTACTAAGTTATGTACAACTCCATTATTTTAAGCAAGGGAATTTCAATTTTAATAGATTAGTAACATAGATCTTATCAGCTACAAACTGCATATTATTTTATAGAACTGACATCCTTTGTACTGAAATTCAGTTATATTTTCCAGTAAATTATCAGTAAACCTGTGTAGATCATTAGTATCTTCTAAATACAAATGTCTATAAATCTGTTAAATATTTTAATTATGTGCATCATATTTATATTTATGTGCATTCCTCCTGACAAAAATGTTGAAGTTCTGGCACTTAATTTTTAGTTATTGTATAACAAGAAACAACTTTAAACACTTCTAGCTACTCAAAGATACACATATTTTAATAGAAAGAAGTAGAATTTTTAGTGCTCATTTTCTGGATTCAGAGTATGATTCTCTTTAAAAGCTTAAATTTGTCTAGGACATTTCAGCTAGACTTCAGAAAACGTACCAGGGATATTGAACTCCAATAATACCAGCAGTCTTTCCTTTGAGTTAGCATGCTTATAAAATGGTTTATTTTGACAAAATAATTATCACATAGGCTTAACAGATAACTAATTACTCTGTTTGGGATATATGCTATATAATCAACCTGTCTCTCTAAATTGTTATAGTATATAATTAAATAGCCAGAAGATACTATTTAAATAAAGTAGTTTTGCTTAGTGTTGGGGGTATATAACTTACAAATTGATCTCTTATTATAAACAAAGGATCACATTCCTAAATGTATTCATTACATATTCTGTGTATAAAATGGGAAAAGAGGCATTCAGATATTTCAATGTGCCTGAGTACATTACTCTCACATAATTAGCACTTCCATTTATGTATGAAAACAGCTTTTTCTTGAAAGTCCATAGTTAACTGTTCACTACTCTCCCCGCTCCTTTTTACTTGAAACCGCTGGGTGAGATCATCCGCCACCATGGGATGAGGTATCAACAATATGCAGGTGATACTCTACTATACATCTCCATCCTGGGTGACGTAAGTGATGCTGTGACCACCCTCTCTCAGTGCCTGGAGGCTGTAGGGCCTGGATGGGGAACAACAGGCTTTGGCTAAACCCTGGTGAGACAGACTGGCTGTGGGTTGGGGGCTTCTCTGTATCCAGGAAATTATTATCTTTGGTTCTGGATGGGGTTGCACTGCCCTAGACAGACCGGTGCAGAATCTGGGGATCTTCCTGAACTCACAACTCCTGTTCAACCAGCAGGTGGCAGCCATGGCCAGGAGAGCCTTTGCTCAACTTTGCCCCTTCCTGGATCAAGAGGCCCTCCAATCAGTCACTCATCCTCTCCCGTACAGACAATTGCAATGCACTGTGATGACTGCCTACTCAGCTTACCATTAAATCCGATTCATACGCATTAAGTAGAAATCTCTTTAATGGATTGTAGTGTGCAGTACAGAGAAAAAGTTGCGAATAGAAGTTCCCGTGCTTTCCCCAAGTTAAACAGCCCAATGAATTCAACTCCCCCTTCTTCGGTATGCAGCCCTCCTTTTCGTGCCAGCCTGTTCAGTTCTGTGCAGATGTCTGCAATGTCTCTGCCAGTTGACCTTGGATGCCAGAGATAATCCAGACAAAATGCTTCCATGCTCCCGGCTTGTCCCCCGTCCCACTTCTACTGACTCGCAAGTCTCAACCCGTGTTGATTCCATTCATTCATGCGAGTTGGATCAGATGTTCTGGGAACATTTGATCTTGGAGCATGACATATGCTTTAAATGGACTCTGGAAGCTACAACTGGTTCAAAATGCAGCCATGCAAGCAATTTTGGATGCCCTGAGGGTAGCACACATAATACCTTTGCTGTGGGAACTGCATTGGGTCCCAGCCTGCTTCCAGGTCCAATTCAAGGTGTTGGTTATTACCTTTAAAGCCCTACATGGCACGGGTCCAGGTTACCTGAGGGACTGTCTCATCCCTATTACACCTGGTCAGGCAGAGAGGGCATGTTGCAGGTCCTGTCTCCAAAAGAATGTCATCTGGCAGGTCCCAGGAAGAGAGCCTTCTTTGCCATTGCCCCTGCCCCATGGAATACTCTTCCCCCAGAGGTGAGGCAGGCCCTACTCTCTCATCCTTCCAGAAAGGAGTGAAGACCTGGCTCTGCCATCTCACTTAGGGCATGAAGAGGAGTGGTTAGCACCCTAAAGACACTCCCTGGAAATTAAATTAAGAACTTTTCACCATCTACCTCTTGGAACATATTATTTATTAAGAGGATTGTTTTTATTGTATTGTTTTATTGTATTTTAACTAACGTTTTATTCCTATTTTATGTAAACCACCCAGAGTTGCTCTCTGAGTGAGATGGGTGGTGAATAAATTTGGTATATATATAAATAAATAAATAACAAAGTTACATTTTGGGTAGAAAAAACTTAGTTCTAAGCATCAGTTCATCCAATCTTCATCTTTTCTTTTCTAGTTATTTCCCTGCCTATATTTCTTTTGCTTGCTTGCTTTTATTTATCCTATGGCTGGCTTTATTTAGCACTTAGGACAAACTTAGCTGCTCTTAAAAAGCTAAGTGAGGTCATATCTAATTAGTATTTGGATGGGAGACACCAGGAAATTCTTGGGCTGTATACTAGACTGGGAAGCGGGGAAAAAAAAAACAAGAAGGCAATAGCAAATATCTTCTATACTGTAAACAGGAAAACTACATGACAGTGTTTATGAAATTACTAGTGGCCGAACTGACTTGAAAAGATTTTGCATTAATCTTTATCCTCTGGTAATACAATAGGTCATTTGTATTGGATGGGATGGATGGGATGGAAGAAGGGAAAGAATCACACTATATATTAACTATGAAAAATGTCTAAAGAGAAATAGCACTTATAAAGCTAAGAGTATTGAGAGATATAATATTGCAAGCAGTAAATTCACTGTAGCACTAGTCAGTCATTAGTTATATATTGACTAATGGCAAAAGCAATTTGTTAATGGAAAAAATTATCTAAGGAGATGGTAGGTTATATATGCATTTATTTGCAGAGTTTGTAACCTGCTCCAATCAGAACTAAGCAATGCATAATTCCCATCTTTATAATTCCAGATGAAAACAATAACAAAGTACATAATTCATATAAATTCATAAAATCACATATCTAAGACTGGGAATGCACAATCCAAGTGCATAATTAAAACACACAGTTGCTGGACAGAGCAGTCATGCCACCCAGCCTTAGGACCTAATAAAACTACCAAGTTTTCATAAATTTCTTAAAGCCAAAAGGAAAAGGGCTGTTCAGGTTTCTGGGGGAATGTTATTCTGAAGGAGAGCAAATGTATTGAAGCAGAAGTTGAAACACTTATCTCTTGAGGATGCTTTAATTTAGATTCCTGCACTGAGCTAGGGTTGGACTTGATAGCTTAAATTGCTCCTTCTAACTCTGTGATGCTCTGGTTCCAGATGTGGTTAGTCTTTGGATAATAAAGCATTCCCTTCACAGAAGAAACAGTGAAAAACAACAGTCTTCAAAGCTGTCACTTGGAGGCCACACATCACATGACTCTCACATCTGGACCACCATTAAAAGCTAGCTCATATGTATTCTGATCTGCATGGTTGCCTCTGTCTTTCTGGGACGTGATGTTCCTTGCATGGCATGCTAAATGTGATTTTAGAGCAGAAATAAAATGCTTCAAGAATCTTGGCTGCTAAGGGCCATGGTGGATTCAGTTGTGATATATAATTATGTCCCAAAAGGAACAGAATGGGATTTTATTTCAATTTCCAAGCCGGGGTTTGTTTGCTTTTTTGCCTTTGCTACTGAATTTCAGCAATGCATTTGGCTCAGATCCCAGGGGTCATGTGCCTCTTTTCATGGTTCCTTCTGTCTTAGAGAGGCTGGGTAGACAAGAGCTGCAGCACTGCTATTGTTAAAAGATCAGATAATGGAATCTAATGGCTTTACAATCAGTTATGCTCAGTGAAAAACATAGGCACCAGATTAACATTGGCATATAATTTACTGTATAGATGAGGACGAGTCCCTTCACTCGAAGCTTTGGTCCTCTATTTTTTAATGTAATTCTTTGGTTGGAAAATAACATTAAACATGTTTAGAAGTATTCCATTCTAGGAGCACATGAACCACTGCTACTCAGAACTTCTGTAGCAAAAAGGAAAGTTGTAACTTGTATGAATTTGCACAGCACACTATTTATTTAATTTTTATCCCATCTTTATTTTGATCAACTCAAGGTGGCCTACATACCTAATGCTCCCACTTCCTGTTTTCCCCACAACAACCTTGTGAGATGAGTTGTGCTGAGAGACAGTGGATACTATAGGCAGGTCCATGTATATGTAAGCAGTCTTTCAAATAATGTAGCCTAAATGTTTAATGCTTTAAAGATTGAAAGAGTAATCAACCCAGAAGTGTGTCCATAACCCATTGCTAGTGGTACCATATTACAGTGACACATTCATACTTTTTAGCTATACAGGTAGTCGTCACTTAACAACCACAATGGGGACTGGAAAATTGGTTGTTAAGCGGCATGGTCATTAAGTGAGTCACCATATGACTGGACTCGATTCTACAACCTTTTTTACGATGTTGTTAAGCGTATCACGGGCTGTTAAATGAATCACTGCAGTTGTTAAGTGAATCCAGCTTCCCACAATGGACACTTTTTACTGGAAACCAGCAAAAAAGGTTGCAAATCATGATCATGTGACTTCAGGATGCTGCAACAAGTCGTAAATGTGACCTGGCTGCCAAGTACCCAAACTGCAATCACGTGACTGCAGGGGGTGGTCCAATGGTTTGCAGCAGTCATAAGTGTGAATACAGGTTGTAAAGCACTTTTTCTGAGGCTGTCGTAACTTTGGACCATTGTTAAACAAACAGTCATTAAGTGAGGACTACCTGTATTCTGTATCAGATAAAACTTCAAAGTTGGAAATATATTGTACACTTCTTTTATGTTATAAGATGTATTTCTGTCTAGCACATGTCTAGTATATGTCAACTAATGCTACTCTTTCTGGATTTGTAGCTGGCATACCCATCTAAACTGGTATAAGTCACTTCTAGCTCCCATGAAAACCAAGTTTTCAATAGAACAAGCTATATATTTGATCTCTGAGGAAGAGTTCAGTCTCATCCAGAATCATTTACAATGGAGTCAGCCAGGTTCCCAATCCAGGACACCTCCATCTTGTTTGCAATACGATTCAATTTATTCACTCTGATAAACCACTAAAATTACACAGACTACTTATACTGGGCAAAGAGAGTTTCAGAAATGTGATACAGTATGCAGAAGTTCATATGGGGAAGATAAAGCTGCTATTAGTGAGCCATGCTAATGACAGAAACTGAACTCCTGTCCTTTTATGAAAGCTGAATCCCAAATATATTGTCTGGTTGCTCTTTCGGCATTTTCAAAACCCAATGCTACAGCAAATCCTAGAAACTAGACATCATAGAGCTGGAGCTGTTATTGTGTATTCTTTCCCAGGTAGAATTAAACTGATCTTCCATATTTCAAGGAGACAAGCCACATGAAACAAAGACAGATTTTACTAAAGACTGAAGAAGAGCCAGACTCGTGCTTCTACTGAAACTATTCCAGTCTCATGGCATAGTACTCCATTTGCCACAGTCTGAGAATGTTAAGAATAGAATGCAGAAATTTAAACTGAATCATCACCAATTGTTCATTCTTTCAATAAAAGCGTATTTGGACTTCATACAGCAATTGAGGGAGCACCTTTGTTTTCCTTTAAGATAGCAAGAAGGTAGTGCAATTAAAAAGAAATTTTAATGGCAGCCACACTTCTCTCAATGCACCCAAAGGGATGTTTGCTGTAAGGGTGGCCAAGATTCTTTCTATCCCAAACCAACATCAGGTTGGAATAGCTTAAAATGTATCCTCCAAAACCTCTTGGATATGAGATCCTGTATTGTCCCCAGCACCTTACTAAAAAGTTAGAGCACTGTTTCTCAACCTTGGCCACTTTAAGATGGGTGGACTCCAACTCCCAGAATTTCCCAGCCAGCAAGGGTAGCTGGGGAA
Organism: Candoia aspera; assembly: GCF_035149785.1. Classification (NCBI taxonomy): domain Eukaryota; kingdom Metazoa; phylum Chordata; class Lepidosauria; order Squamata; family Candoiidae; genus Candoia; species Candoia aspera. Next base: position 35,603,362 of record NC_086158.1, on the reverse strand, counting down.
AGAGCAAGGCTGGCTGGGGAATTCTGGGAGTTGGAGTCCACACATCTTAAAGTGGCCAAGGTTGAGAAACACAGAGAGTAAGAAGTAGAAAGATGGAAAGCTGACCCAAACTTCCTTTAATTCCTTGTTCAACAAAATAGAAAACAGTCTCCCAATTGTCTACCAATGGATTACTAAGCAATTTTCAAATAATTATATAGAAGGTCTGTGGTTGGAATCATTCCAAAAATACAGAACTGTGTGGACCTTGATGCAGCAGTTCTGTTTTGTGTTGTTCTTAAGCAAGAGGGCATCTACACAATTATTATGCTGCAATTGAACTTCGCCCCATCCATGATTTAGAAGGGATTAGGGTTAAGGTTAGAATGCACATTGGCCTAGTCTATTTTATCTGTAACAAGGAAGTAAAGATCTTGCTTTGCTTTTTAACTGATCACTTCAGTGCTGCCTGTGAACCATTAATTGTAGTTAATTCTAACTCTGGTTTTGCTTAAACAAAGCAGTGTCAAAAACTTGGAAGCTTTTGTTGTTGTTTTTAACTAAACTATAGCTAAGACAGAACCCTCAGATCAGATGTAAACACCAAAGCACAGTGAGTAAAAACCCCAATGTTTTCCATAGTAGGAAAGGAGAAGAGCATATAGAAATCTAAGACTGTCACGACTGTGTGGAGTTTTTTGCAACATCACACCATGGCTCTAGCATGAGGCCAGAATGTGCATATTTCTGAATGAAGACGAAATGGGCTTTGGTGTTTTGAAACAGGTGTGTAGATGAGAAAGTTCTAATTAGGATTAAAGGAAGTGCATCACTCATATCCTGCTAGTATTTTTATCCCTAGCTGTTGGCCAGTAGTTTCCTTCCTGCTTCAGTGGCTTATATTAGTATAGAATAACCAAAGCCTTTATAATCCTCCATCCAGATTTGTAGATCTCATTTTCAAAGTTTTTTTAAAAAAAAAAATAGAAAGGGAAAGGAAATGTATTATACTTCCAGCCAGGAAGGTAAATGCAAATAGCAGCTGAGCAGCATCTGAAATATAAATTCATGCTGTAGATGAGGATTTACATAAATAATACCTGCAGAGATTATGGCAAGGTTTAAAAATTATTAGTAATATCCCTAAGCACATGTCTCTGGAAATGAAAACATTTAACAAATTCAGAGATATGAGCTCTATTTTCCACTGGGGCAGAATTTATTATTTAAATTATTCAGGGGAGGTTTATATATAGTCACGAAGATATGTGATATGCCAACTAATTTCTAATTATGTTAGCCAGAAGCTCTCCACTGGGAACACTTTGTTTTCTTCAATCAGGGTAAAGCAATTCACATATTATGGTTTCTAAAAATATATTTATTATATTACCAGGGTTCATAATGTGGGAGTTTAAAGAGAAAATTAATTTTCTTGGATCACAACTACTGACTATTTAACATATTGGAAATCATGTAACTAAAATCAAATAACAGTCTGCAGATAAAATAGAGAATTCCAGTCATAGCATTAATCCCTTCTATAGAAATGATGGTGCAGCCTAGACAGAGATTTGCCTGGGGTATCCACACTACAGAGAACTTCATGAAAAGAAACCATGTGGTATATGAGCATAACAAAACTTAATCTTTATTTCTCAACTTCAGACTTTAAAACAGGTGCTTAATATTAAATAGGTGAAATGTTTTGTTTTTTCTTTTTCTTTTGTTTTTCCTTTTTTTCCCCAGAGACATACTTATGTGCTTATCAGTGTTACATCCCTGCCTTTTGCATAAAAAGACTTAAGTTCCCCTTGTCCTTTCTGGTCACTGAAACTACACAGAAGGTCAAAAAAATTGGCTTCTGGGACCCATGAAACCTGCCAATGAGTTTGGGGGTACTCCACAGCCCTACCTCCTCTCTGCTCCTGCACCAGCCCACCCTGTCTTTCCCACCCATCACTTTGTTTTGTTCTGCTGCCTCTCTGTCCCTACCTTTCTCAACAGCTTCCGAATGGTTTCTCCAAGGTTATCTCCATGACTCTCTAGAGTGCACAACTGTTCCAGAGCTAAGAAACAAATATTTTAGGTCTATTTCTATCTATTATTGAGAATGTTCTATGTTTTATCTGCATTAAGTGTTCTATGTTTTGATGTTCCCATGTTCCAAGTCCCCAGCTGTGAATGATCAGCCTGCATTCACGATACTACATCCTCTCTCTTCCAGTCTAAATTCAGGCTAAATTTAGGCTAAATTCCAGATATAATCTAAATTTAACTTAACACACAAAAAAATATGTTTTTTTCTATGATATACAGAAAAGACAGATTTAACATTCCCTTCCCTCTTTTCTGGGTTTAGATTTGAATCCTTTAATGAAAATGACAGAACTCTAGGGACAGTACAAGAAGGCATTGTGTCTGAACCTGGAAAACAAATGGAAACTGCTATCTCTCCAACAGCTGTGATAAAAAATTGGGATCACTCCAAGAAGCTGGGGGCAAGGAAGCAGAGGACTTTGACATTCAAGTTATCTCTAAGGAATAATTAATTGCTCTAATTAGATGTTAACATTAAGGTTCATGTAAGGCATAGTTTCAGACTGAGTTCAAGATTTATTCTTCTCTTTATACATTTATTAGGAGTTAATATATAACCTGAAAACTGTCTCTCTCCTAGGATCACTGATATGGTGATTTCATTGTGGTTTCCTGAGGGTATAGAATATATGTTTGCAAATTGGACTTCATATGGTATATCTTTTGAATTTTTTTTGTTAATAAAGTTGAACGTTTGCAAGATCAATTTCTCCTTCTTTCAAGACCGATTTATCCAAGTGGGGAAAGAAGAGTTGCATTACAGAAATTATTTCCTTTTTTCCCCTTTCTATTCTTACCTTTTATTTACTAGAAGGGTAGTACAGGTTGTGGGAACCCCTATGTCTCTCACACAAAAGCGTTAGGAGAAAGGTGCCAGATCACATACCCCCTGGAAGATAGGCTGTGGCAGCAGTAACTACCGAGTAGCTAAACTAAGGCAGAAAATGCGGGCAGAGTATGTAGGTCCACTGAGTTCCATGGGAGGAGGTTTAGAACTTTCCACCTTCTACCCTGTGGGCCCAAAATAAAGCCTTCACTTCAGGAATAGGGCAGCTTGTCCTGCATTTGAAGGATAAGAATAAGATAAACCAAATGGTTTTTCTGTAGTTTTATAAGTATATAAACTTAGAAAAAAACAGAGCATATCAAATTAATCAAGCCAACACTACAGTACATTAAGATTATACACTACTAAAACCTAAAGTATTTCTCCCCTGTCTTAAGAGGGTTAATCAGACATTAATTAATTAATCTTGCATCAGATAGTTAAATTTATATGCCTACATATAACTAATTATTAATTATTACACAGCTTGTCAGTGCATGCTAAGAGTTTATTATTTTCTGAAGCTTGAAAGAAAAAAAAAATCAGAAATTATTCATCTTCATGACTTCACTTTCAGATTTGCAAAATCAATCTGCTTCTAGTTCTAGGAGATTTGTATTATGGCTTCTTTGACTTAAAGATCACACTTGCTTGTATTTTTTGCTCATTTGTTTTGAGATGTTAAAATCACAAAATACAAGTTGACCATTCAGAATGTCATGACACAGAACTGACATTTGATGATTATCTCAACACATTTCCCTAAAACCGGTCCTTTAAATGGATGTGCAGGACTCAACATGGTCGAAACAGTCAAAGATCTGGCAGTTCATGACTGACCAACCAGAGCAGATCTATAAACTAAAGGTATTCATTTCTAGCCAGAGGCCACTGCATTTGGCTAGAAGAACAGCCAATTCTCTAGAGAGATTCAACAAAGGTTCATTCTCAGTGTATATTCTACATTCTATTTTATTTTGTCTTGAGAACTGAAATTAGCTATCCTGAAAATGAATGCTGCATATTAAAGAACTGCTTGAATGTTCTCACTCTTGCCTCTCAATATGAAAAATGTCTTCTCCCCCCGCCCCCCCAAAAAGAACTGATGGCATTTGAGGAAATAATTGCAGTATTTAACCCATTTTTAAAAACTTCAAAATGAATATTAGACCATTCCTGAAAAAACTCCTATTTTATATATAACTATTATAATTTCACTATAGTTCACTATATATATATATATATATATATATATATATATATATATATATAAATAAATAAATAAATAAATAAAATATTATATTGGAAGTGCAGAGGTCATTTCAGTCCCTTATGCAATTTCTTGGCTGAATAATAAATGCCTCCAACAGCTCTTGAATATGTATTAAGATAGCTTAGCAACACCAGCAACCCTGCAGACAATCTATATTACTAAAAGAGTAAAACGTGTATTTAAAATATATAAATCTAATAATGATGATAGCTGTAAGAAAAAAAACAACCCTGGGGATAATCACTGATATAAGACAGCTCAGTTTAAGGTGTTTGAAGCAATGTTTTAAATTGGCAGGACATTTCAAAGACTTTATGTATGAAATGAAGCAAAATTACACATTTCCTTACATAAACCTGAATGTAGAAACGCCTAATTTAAATGTAGAATTTAGCTTTCAAGGTAAACTTTAACATTCTATGAATATTCCATGAATCCACAGTGTAGTATAAGACAAGAGCTGAGCCAAAATAGTTGTTCTGCTTTCATTTACTTTTTCAGTGTTCTATGCCACAAAATTGTATGCCCTTTCCATGAACTTTTCAGTATTTCCTATATTTGTTTGCCCATGTTTTAAGATGTTCAGCTGAAATGAATGTCCAGGTGCTTTTTTTTAAAATCAAGGTTATGTTAGTCCATTATAAAGAAGAGGAGCCTTTCTGCAGTGGCACCCAGGTGCGGAATGCCTCCCACAAAGAGTTGTGGGTGGCAACTATATTACAGTTTTTGACTTTAGACAACTTTTTTTTAATGTGGCATTGAAACCTTTGATTCTGTTGATATATTGCAGTCATGTATGCTTTTATTATTATCTCTGCTAAGGTATTGTTTCAGCCTTATTGGATGACAGGCAGTTAACAAATAACTTAACAAACAAAAGAACAAAATGTACAAAAGGTTCTAAGGGCTAGCTATCCAGATACCACTAGTTATGTACTTCAGGGGAACAAGCCATTTTTATGATTTGCTTTTTCCTGACATTTCATACTGCTCCCTACACATACACACTCTAGAGCAGTGTTTTTCAAACTTGGCAACTTTAAGATATGTGAACTTCAGCTCCCAGAATTCCCCAGCCCCAACACTTTCAGAGAATCCATGTATTTCACACATTATGCTCTCTGTGATTTAGTTTTCCCCATAGACCTCTCTAAAGTTCAGCATTGTTCGTATTGTTAGTGAAGCTATGAAATTACTTCAGACAGCAATGTTTTGTTGTTTTGTTCAAGTTCCCTACAACAGATAACACTATCTCTTGGGTGATTTAATAATACATTGCTTGTATATCATTCATTCTCTTCAGATACATTTTGAGAAATAAAGCCAGTGCATGTCAGAATCATCTGGAATTTTCCAGTACAGTTTAAAGAGCTGTAAATTAGTCTCATTGCTTTAGACTTTAAATGCTAGTGCCAATAAAGTCAGCCATTGGACAGTCATTGATTTTTTTTTCCAGTATACAGTTTTTGCATCTTGCTTGGATATTTTTTATCCTTTCTCAGTTTTAACTTTATATCAGATATTTTAACAAAAGAAAACCTGCTGCTTAACTTGGCATCATGCGAAGCAGATACTTTAGACAATGCTATGATTTTATCTAAATTGAGAAAAAGTGAATAACTTTTATTTGACTAATTCAAAATAAAAACAGTATATAAACTTCCAAATTCATATTAAGTTATAGTGTTTAAAACCTACTGTTCCGATTTCTTGAGAAATATGATAAAACCCTAACCCTGCAATATATTTGGAAAAATCAATGTGGACATAGGAAAAACCTGTGATACCTCTTCAAACAGTAGTCCATCTAGATCAGCCTTTCCCAGCTCCTATTGGCATCAGGGCATCATAGCCTATTGAATGGGATTTGGAGGGAAAGCTGATCTAGCCAAACAATGACTTGCAATAATTTTTCATGACTCCCAGGAGAGGGACTTTTGTTGCACACCTTCAGGAATCCCATAGAAGAAAGCATAAAGATTTAATCTTAATTCCAATTGTGTAGGCTATTGGAACCTAACCTCCATAATTCAAATGTTATGAGCAGTTAATTGACATATGTATCAGATCAATTCTGTGATTTCCTGAGCCAAAGCAGGATCTCCCTGAAGCAACAAAGCAAATCTATACTTCAAGCAGCAACAAAGAATAGCAAATGCTACACTTCATTCCTCTGTTAAGCATTGCTTCATACTTCTGTAAAGAAAAGGGATAAAGATCAGGTGGTGGAGGAAGGGAGAGAAAGGATAGGTTAGTCTTCCAATAACAGAAGAATAGTACTTTGGAAGAATGATTTTTCATCAGACTTAGAAAGGTAAGGGCAATGAATACCCATTGCAAAGCACAAAAACAAAATTAGATAAAATATTTTATGTTTAAAAAGCCAGAATTTAAATTAGCCTCAAGCTGCCTGCACATATTGATTTGAAGCTAGGCAGTCTTCATACTCTTCTTGAAAATATCATCCAATTCCAGTAAAAAAGCAAAACAAATTATAACTTTTTGTGTGTGGGTTTTTTTTTTAATGCAAATCAATGGGATTTATGAACTTTGCTTCAGGTTGAGCCTCAAGGTAAAATGGGCAGCTTTTACTTGGCATGAGCTGAATTATTCCTTTTCCTAGAGAACTGTCAAGAATAGACATATAAAAATAATGGTTAAAAATGTAGGAAAGAGCAATCACATTTATATTGGCTGTGCCTGAAAAAGAAACGATGGCAGAGAACATGAACTATACTTGAATCATGTGAAACAAGTTATAGTTTTAATTGTACGGTTAAAAACTGCACTTCCATTTGATTTTTTCCTGTTTTCTTATAAATGTTATTTATTGTTTGTATTTTGATTTTATCCTGTAGACCTCTCTGAACTACTTTGGAAATAATAGCAGTATACAAATAAAGTCAGTAATAAGATAATGATGAACGAGATGTAACAACAGCCCCCATGCAAGGAACATGGCATAGCCTAATCCATCAAAGTCAGATTTCATGACTCAGTGAAATTCTCCTCATTTTAGCCATATTAGAATAAATACAAGTACTTTGAAGGAGATGGTCACAATATGACCAAACTGAAATACAGATTTAAATAAATGCCCAACCACACAGAACATTCATGAATGTTAGATCTTTGGAACTGAATTGGACCAAACAGTCTTCCTTTTCCTAGCTCAGAATGGGAATTTCATGTAGAATTAATGTGAGACAGGAGTGAAAGACATGACAAAATATTCAGGAATAGTACAGCCTTTTGCTCTCACATGATCTAACTAGTGACAGATTTGTGTGCTTCTCAATAAATTAGTAGAACTGGAGCACATAATCTATCTTTCTGTTCCTGCTTTAAATTTATGAAATATCTCAAGGATTCTTCTTTTTCGCTGACTCATATTAATACTCTGCAGATTTCCTGAAAAATTTCTTACTATGTGAATTAGGCTTCTATCTTTCTTCCAAGTGTTTTAGAATTTTGAGTTTGCTTTATTATTGTGAGGAGTCAGATTCTGGTATCATCGTTCTTTTCTGTCCATTATTCTGCAACATCTCTCTCTGCTCATTTTTATTGATATAAAAACAACAAAATAAAACAAAACAAGTATTTCCTAGGGATTTATTGAAGTCAAGGAGTTTACAGCTAGCCAATGAACTGGTTGTACAAATTAGGACAGTCATACTGTACACATTGTTCAACAGCATCTTCACTATTTAAATGCTAGAAACCCATAGCCCACATATAAAGATTTTGCTGATTTTCCAACCATGAAGATGATTTTAAAAGTTCATATGCAGTAGGAGAGAAGGAATAACTGAAGGAGTGAGATTGGAAGGTATAATGTACCTACTAATCTTTATATTTTGTAATGTTTATAGAACATTGGCATTTCTGGGTTTCCCATATAGTGTATGTGAAACATTACTATCAGTGAGATTTAATGCTTTGGTAGGCTATGACTATTATGCTAGGTGTTCAGATTGAATGCATGTGGAAAGAGAAAGAATTAATGCATTTCTGTATTTCTAATAAAATATTTGTTATATTATTAGTTCATTACATATGTATAAATCACATTTTGAAGCGAAACAAGCTGCCAGTTCTTTTACTGCCTGCTGACAGTATACACAAACATGTACACAAACGTGCTTAAAGGGACTCTGATCAAATGCAATTCCTTATAACAAAATTAACATTTAAATAATTGTTTTACTGTGGAAGAAATACAAGGATTAGTATATTAATGATTCCTCTGACTGAAAAGGAATATGCTATATTTTCTCCTAACAGACTATTTTTAGTTTATTTTCAACAATTTCTAAAGGGAAAAATATTGTTAGGACATGTTTTTAAAAAATATGGATTATGTTTTCTTTAATTCAACTAACAATTTTTAAGATTTCAAATATCAAATCAAATGTACTTTACAGTAATAGGTATAAATAAAACTTGTGATGAAAGATAATGACTGAATTTTAAAATATAAGAGAAGTACCATTAATGAATAATAACTGTATAGATATTTCAAACCATTCTTACTCTCCCAATGATGTGAATTACAGGATTCACTTTTGCTCAGATAAGAACACTGGACACTTAATGGTATACAGTTATTTTTTTTAATTACCATCCACGAAGTTAAAGCATAAGGACAACAAGGACATTTCTATGGCAAGCTACAAAACTGTATGCATTCTGCAGTCCCAAATGCCATACTCTGCTTGTGAACCTACTCATAGTAGACATTATCATAGGGTCAAAAGGGAGTTTGGAGATCATCTCACTCCCTGCTCAGATTTTTAAAAACATTTTTATTATATACAAAGGAAAAGAAAAGAAAAGCTAACAAACCTCTAAATTAATGCAATATTATACAATTAAACTATTCTTTTAGCAATAGGGAACAAAACCAAGAGAAGTAAGCATATAAACTAGTGAATATAGTGAAAATTTTTAACTTGCCCTCCAAATGGGATTCCTGGCATTAAAGTGCTTCTTCAACTAGAGAAAGAGTAACTGCTGTTCAAGCCATTGTGTAAGGGATAGAGAATGTGTGTTTCAGCACAGCATCTTCACTCAGGACACAACTATAACATAGCTGAAAGCCAGTTTGGTCTAGTGGTTAAGGTGCTGGGCTAGAAACCAGGAGCCCAAGAGTTCTAGTCCTGCCTTAGGCATGAAAGCCGGCTGGGTGACCTTGGGCCAGTCCCTCTCTCTCAGCCCAACTCACCTCACAGGGTTGCTGTTGTGGGGAAAATAGGAGGAGGAAGGAGTATTAGGTATGTTCCCCACCATGAGTAATTTATAAAAATAATAAAGGAGGGATAGAAAATAAATAAATAAATGATTGATGGCTGTCTGGCCTCTGACATTTAATATTTATGGCACTTAGAATGGCAGCAGTTAACAGTTGGGACCCTTTTTTTTTTTTTGCTGATGGCTATTCACTTATGGAATTAACTTCATGCTGTGGTTAGGAAAGCTATCTTATTAAATATCTGAAATGGTTGAAAGATCTTCCTTTTTCTGATACTTGGATTGTCTGGATTCCCTTTCTGTGGTTGTCTCAATGCATGCAGTATTTTATCAGAAAGTATTAGTCTATACGTGTATAATCTGATTCTTTTGAAAGCTGCTTTGTATTTATGAATTGGACAAAAACCAATTCAACTTTGCGATCCAGTAATTTGATCTCATAAAAGTGCATGTTCACTTGTGAAAAAGTTCATCAGATCTCTGAATCTAATTGAGGGCACTTGATTTGATTCACTACACAAAGTCACTTCAGCAGTTCAATTAGACATTTCAATTTTAAGAGATAATTGAGCTGAATCACCTTTGAATCTTCCAAATGAAGTTTTACACAGCCCTATTGCTTTGCATACTATGGGGAAACATTAGTACATAAATAATTCAAGGGTCAGCACAAAAAACAAATTTTAGTTTAGCTTTCTATCCTTCTCTTACATTCTGTTAACCTTTCAAGATTGGCCTTGATAGGAAACAGGGTATAATAGCAGAATCAATGTCCCTTTGCCTCTTCCTATTCAAAAGAGACTCATGGTGGGTTACTTTGAGTTAATTTCTCATTTCTTCTCATTCCTAAGGACTACCTTGTCTCTTATTTTGCATTAACTGTCCTGCATATTTTCTTCAAAGTTATCTGCACCTTCCTCTACACATTGTCATCTAATCATATTTTCAAAGGTGGGGAAAGAAGATGTCAGTGAATGAAAACCAATGAAAAGTTCATTTTGTTACTTTCTTCATTGCCAAAGGAGTTTACTAGACAAAAGCAGAGTGATAGGGCCCTTTGCATTGATCAAGGCAGCCACTCTCAAAGCACAATCGATAAATCAAAGATATAATTCCCTAGTAAGATCTAGCCTGCAGCTCTTCACAAAAAAGGCAATTTAAAAGTTTATAATGCAGGTTTATATATGAATAATTGGTATTCACACATTTAGTTTCCTTAGAATCTGTCAGTAATGTCATAACCAGTAAAGCTTTTTCCTCTAGAAATAATTTTCCTCCCCAAAATAATTTTCATTTAGATTACTACCATGAAAATATCAAAAAGGCAGTACATTTAATATATTGCAAAACTGCAGACCAGAAATCTATGCTGCCACATTTTGGTGGCAATGAGGTTCCTGGGATGGATGTGCAAAGAACTCTGGGAGTACTTGCAAAGAGTATATACTTCAAGGTGTAAAGATCTTCCCATCTGCCCAGCTTAAACAAACAGGTGCTTATATTAGGTGGGAACACTATAATAAAATGCTGTCAGCAGATGATCACTGTAGTGACAGTGGAAAAGGAATAAATTCATACTCCATGGGAGAAGGCAATGGTAAGCTACTCCTGTTTTACCAAGAAAGCCACACAGATGGACAAGAAGAAATTGTTTAGTTAGTTTAAAGCCTTCTAGTGGTAACTGTTGTTGCCATTCAGGAAAAGGAAATCTGAAGCTGAAAAGACTGAATCATACTGGGGACATAGACTATAAGAAGCATGAACATCGGAAAGCTCAACACAGTGAAAACTGAAATGAATTGACTACAATTTGATGTCTTATCAATGAGCTGAAATGGACTGGAACTGGACATTTACAGTTAGGAGATCATACTGCTTACTACTTAGGACATAAAAAGCAAAGAAGGAATAGCACTGTTTTGATAGTCAGGAAGGACGTAGCTGTAAAGAACCATAGAAATGACATTGGAGAAGGTATGTGGAGGCATTAGCAAAACATGACTTAAGCTCAGGACAGGAAGCGAACAACAAAAAGAAACTTCAGCTGACTCCATCTTAACCTTCTTTGGTATAAGACGGACAAAAAATGCTGAGAGGCTTTCAAGATTCTATTACTATACCCTATATCAATAGAGTTCCAGTTAATCTTGTAGAGTCCATTTCCTACCTGGCCTACCTCAAAGGCCTGACAATAGCAAAGAAACTACTTAGATACAATGTACTCAATGACCAAGTAATATCAGTGAGACTTTGTGGACAGCCTTTTAACAAGGCAGTCATCCATGTTTATGCTCCAACCACTAATGCAGAAGAAGAGGAGCTTAGCAAGTTTTATGTCAGGTTCAGTCTAAAACTGCAGAAAAATCAAGCAAGATATGCTGTTCGTGGTTGGAAACTGGAATGCTGGAAAGTTGGAAATAGCAAGGAGGAAAACTTAGTCTGACTATATAGTCTAGGAAAGAGAAATGAAGCAAGAAAACAACCTATCAATTTCTGCCAACCCAATGATTTCTTCATTGCTAGGACATTCTTCAAACAACCTAAATAAGGTATGTATGTATGTATGTTTCTGAATATCATCATATAAAATTAATTGTATTATCAATACAAGTAGTTGGAAGACTAAAGTTATAACAGCAAAGATGTACCCAGGGGCTTATTATGGAATAGATCACAAACTGTTCTTGTTCAAATTTCAAGTCAAGCTAAAGCAGAAGAACAAAGCCCAACAGTTTCCACAATATGATCTTCAGCATATACCTACCAATTTCAAAAAGAGCATCAGGAATTTCTGAACCTGGCTGATAGGGATATCAGAATAGGCATATTAGAACAGATTGCCATGAAGAGAAAAAAAGCCAAAGTTAAAGAAGACAACTTTCCAGACTTCTGGTGGGGAACATGGTCGACTGAACAGCCTTGTCCATGAGCTCCAGACAAGATTTGACAACACAGGGGTTTTTTTGTTTTGAGCTCAGACTTTCACCTGAAGCCCAGAGTTATTTTATGAGTCAATAAAAAGCTTGGAATCATCCCATTTTGTCCTCCAAAACATCACCTTGCAGCCTGAGAATTGAAAACAGCTAAGACCTGGTAAGAGACAACAGGAGGCTGGGAAAGCCATCATGTCCAGCCCACGTTCATAGCCTTAATGGACATTAGGTTGAGCCCCCCACCCTCTTCTAAATCACCCAATTTATATTCTTAAGTTTTCTTACCCTAATAGAGGCTTTCTACAACAAGAAAAAGCAGATTTTCTTGGTGCCTATCATTATTTCTGGATTAACTTTAAAAAACCTCTTGTTTAGTCTTTGGCTTATTTTCTGTTTAACTTTAAGGTGGACTGAGAATAATTAATCATCTACCCATTACTATTTTTGTATTTAATTTGAATACAATTTGAATACATGTTGGATTGCTGTTTTGACTTTATTTTTCTGTTCACTCTTTGTAGTTGCTGGTTAGCACATTTTTTCTTTGGCAATTTTATTCAATAACTTCGCAAGCCTTTCATTAACTCATTAGCTCTGATCTACTTTAGTTAAATATCTAGTGGGTGCTATTATCTACTGCCTGAAACATGGACAACCTTAAGGAAATCTTTGCAGAGCTTCATTCTGGGCTTTGTTCTGATTTCAAAGAGATTTTCTATGACGCTCACCAAGCCATTATGCAAGATATTCCGAATATCGTGGAAAATATCAGTGCTAAATGTGTCAACTGGCTGAAGACGCTCTGTGGGAGGATGAAGAAGTTTATCAAGAGGAGGATTTTTTTTTCCTGAGAGGGAGAATGATTTCTTTGAAGAAATGCCAGATGACTAACATACTTTGGTGAAGAAGGAGTTGAAGTTTGACTTGCAAGATACTGTCCAAGCTGCTTTCCTGAAGAATTATTTTGAGAACAAAGCTATGTTGTGTGGAAGCTTCTCTACTGAGCAATTTGATTTTCTTTTAAGGGAGGCAGTTGGATTGTTTAATTTTAATTTTATTATGAAAAATGCCTTAGGCACAAGATGGAGAGAAGTAACTCTGGTATATTTTAATGTAGGATAAGAAATTAAGAATATGTATTTGGATTGATATTAAGGCTTGTATGATTCCATTTTTCTTTAATGGTTTAAAGTTTGCTTTTTAAAAAGATTTATAAGGTATAAGAATAAGTGGTTTTAGGTTTATTAGGGTTAAGGTTGCTATAGTATTATTAAGTATAAAAGTAGATAATTTAAATGTTTTCATAATCTGATTTTTATTATAGTGGCCAGAAATATATAGAATAGTGGCAGGAAGGAAATATTTAAATAAATAAATGGGTTCCTCTGTGGGGGGGGGGATTTGATTTAGAGGTTTATATATTTGTTTGTTTTTCTTTATATATAAGGAGGAAGAGAAATTGTCTTTAGTGATTTTTATAATATGTTTATGGGATGATTTATAGAAATAATATGATTTTGGTTAGTTCTAGAGTAAGGGATTAATTATGGAAATTGTTGTATATTCTTGTTGTTGAAAGTCGGAAGTCATCTTGTAATTTCTTGAAAACTCTTTTTTCTGTTTCTTCACTTTTTTTTTATTTTTGTAGTTTTTTGTTTTTTTTGTAGTTTTTATCTTTGCTTGAAACTTAATAAAATTCTTATAAAAAAAAGAAAAAGAAGACAACATTCCAGGAATGTTAACAAGAAATGTTAATAAACTTAACAAGAATTTCAAAGAGCTATTAGAAGAAACAAAAAGCAGCATTAAAACACTGAAGACAAAAGCAAACACAAGACAAATATGGAAAATATTTCAAATGATCTCTGAAGTCAGAAGGAGTTTTAATCTCAAATTATGTATATAAAGGACACAAATGGACAAATAGTAACTGGTTCAAAGAAGATCAAGCAAGACGGAAGGAATATACTGAACTTCTGTACAATAGGGACCAACATCCAAGTTAAATACGAGGTTAGACTGGCACTCTGGTCATTATCAAGTTGGAGGGTGACAGGAATTGATCGAATATCAACAGAACTATGGTTGGCAACAGAAGAATCAATAAAGGTTCTAACCAAAGTATAACAACAAATCAGGAGATTGACAAAGTAGTCAACAGATTGGAATAGGAGAAAACCAAACAATGGAAACCTAACAGAATGGGCAAATTATTTCACAATATCATCAATTTTACCTGCTAGCAAAGTATGTTTAGGATCTTTCAATGCAGTTTAGAGCCATACATGGAAAGGGAAATGCTTGGATGTTCAAGTGATTTTAGAAAAGGCTGAGGGACAAGAGATAATTGAATCAAAGTCAATATGTGCTTCTTTGATTATAGAAAGTCCTTTGATTGTACCAATCATGACAAACATCCTTAAGAAAATGAAAACCGAGAACATTTCATTATCCTCATGTGAAAGTTATGTGCAGGACAGTTTGGATGAAACATGGTGAAACAGATTGGTCCCAGGTCAGTGAAGGTTAATGTCTGAAGAGTCAATTGTGGTTAACTCCAGATGCTGTAAATGCAATAACTCTGCTACTACATTGTTTAATATAGCTTGGAACCCTTAACCTGTGCCCAATAAATTGGCTTTCATGAATTACCCCAAACCAAAAAAGAATGGTATCACAATTTGAAAAGATATTGCAGCTTGTTCAACTGATTCAACATCTAATTCTATCAATACTATAAATATAAGTAGCAGTAATGTTGATATTTATTTTTTGACTATTTTAACCCCTATTTGACCCTTTCAGAAGGGGACAGACAGCCCAAAACTATAAAAATGGTCGATAACATAGTTGATCTCAAAGATTCTATTTATTAGAAATTTATCATAGTATCTTGTTTTTATAAAATATTCTCTATTTACTTAATCTATAATGCTGAATATAGATTGAGGTTGGATTGAAAGAAGATGAATGAATTGCAAATGATCTGCAAGCTCGAGTATTGAAAGTCAAGCAGCACAGTGAAAAAAATGGAACTATGTTTAAATTAAATTAAATTCATTGTCAATTCTAAGGCTGGTTGCTGTACTTGTTAATTAGTCTGGTCTTCCTTTAACTTAATCATTGTTCCATTTTTTTCACTGTGCTGCTTGACTTCCAATACTCGAGCTTGCAGATCATTTCAATGGTAGATAGATTCTGCCTTTTAGGATCAACTGTCAATAGTAAAGGAGGCAGCAATCATTACAACTCAGAATAGATTTGGTAGCATAGCAATGAAAGCTTTGGAAAAGATACTCAGATACTGTAACATGTCTGTATCTACAAAGATCAAATTTGTGCAGGCAATGGAAAGACTCTGGCACTCTATGGAAGTGAAAGTTGGATTTTGAAGAAGCAGGATATAAAGAACATTGATGCTTTTGAATGTTGGTGTTGGAGAAGACTGCTGAGAATACCATTGATAGCCAAGAAAACAAACAATCATAGAACAAATCTTTTTCCTGGGTTGTTACAGACTCCATCAGTGTATATGTGAAGTTGGGTTTTTTTTACCCTTAAATGCATCTCTTTGTACTTACTTAAATTAACCATATCGGCCATTTGGTTGACTGTTCTCCCAGTTTAAAGCAATCCTTTTGGAGATGTTCACAGTCACCGGGTTTTTACTGCCCTGAATAGTTTTGCATCATCTCTCTACTTGGCCAGCTCACACATCTCTACAACATTTATGAAGAAGTTAGAAAGTGTCAGCCTAACACAGCTCTCTGACAATCTTTTTCTCTGTAACTTCCCTTACCTCCATTAAAAAAAATGACCATTTTATCCTACTTTTTGCTTTATGTCTTTTAAACAATTAATACCCATGAGCACTGAGATTACTCAATGCTCTGATGAGAAAGTCTGTCAGAGGCTTTTTGAAAATTCAGGTGTATAATGCCAGTGTTGACCCAATCCATAAACCTGTTGATTCTTTCAAAAAATTCTAGAAGCTTAGTAAGGTTGTATTTTCCTTTGTAAATCAGTGTTGACTTTCCTGTAGCAACAAATGTTTTTCTTAGTCCTTAGTTATTTTTTCTTTGATTACTGTTCTTGCCAATTTTCCTAGAACAGATGTTCTATATGACCAGACTATGGGTTTCAACCTATGAGCATTCTACCACTGTCCACCAGTGAAGTTCCCTTCAGAAGGGGACAGGCAGCCAGGACCTTAGAACAAATGGCCATGGAAGGCAACAGCCAGTGATCAGGGAGGGATTCCTGCCAGAGCACATAGTAGCCATTTGGAGTGGATGCATTGAAATGAAGCAGAGCAGCCAGACCAGAAAGTACTGTTCTTGTCTCAATTCATGTCAGAAATGCAGGAAATAGAAAGGGGGACAATATTAATAAAAAGTCAAAAAGTTAAAAACATTTAATAAAAATATAAAAATTATATGACTCTAACCCAATGTCGGGCCACATTGATGGCAGAGGTGTTTCCAACCAATAAGTCACTCTGTGTGCATGTCGGTCCCAAAGGGCACTGTAAAAGATGGGTAGTTGTTCAAATATTGCTGCATACGTAGCAAATATCCTTGCCCTCAGGGAGAAACCCCCGTTTTTCCATATAATCTTTAGTTCTGGCCAAACCAGTGCGCTATCTGTTTAAACATCTCCAAATCGTCCACTCCTCCTCCAAACCTCCAGGCAACTCCTCAGGCAGTTCTATCCAATTATGAAGATGTTTTACTTGATGTTTTACTGTACTGCTTGTGCAGCACAAGTTGGAAAACACTACTTCAGAGAAAAAAAAAGAGTGGAGATTGGCTTCCTGGCTGGGGGCAGGTAGAGTGTGCCTTCCTGCCCATGTGAAACAGTTAATGGTTAGTACTTGTGCGGGGAAAACCTGGTTATGCAGAATAACCCTCTGCTGGCAGCTTTCAGAATATATAGACTATATAGAAGCTGAAATTTTCCATATTGATTTTAATTCTCTGTAGCCCAATGTTGTGGACAGCTTATTCTCTAGACACCGTGGTAATTGCTGAGAATTCTGAGAGTCGTACAGTATATCTGGATGGTGTCCAGCTTGAAGAGTTGCAATATTAAGGGAAGTGTGAAATTTGACAACATTAAGTTGCAATTTGTATAGTAAGCTGAATGTAAGTATAAGAATTCAGACCTTGAATCCCTGAAACCGGCTTAGACATTAGCATCTGGCAACAATGTAGAAAAGATTAATTCATGGAATAATTACTTGAGTGTTTTACCCTGAACCCCAGTGGATAATATTTAAATAGGCATATTTTTAAGAGGAGAGTGAGAGTGAATCCATAGCAGAAAGAATAAGCTTGTGAACTGAAAGCACTAAGTACTGTATATGACTCCTCAACTCTGGTCATCTAGAGATACTGATTATTTATTAGCTACTTTTACTGTTAACAGTTGTTATTAACTGTTTTCTAATAGGCAACAGTACCATGCAGCAAAATGAAAAACATCAGAAAAAAATATTGTTTCTGAAATGAAATCTAAAAGTAGTTTCCATAAAGCATTTGTACACTCATAAGGAATGATACGTTTAATCCACTACAAGCATGACAGGGTATCTTTTCCTTCTCACCTTCTGTTCACCTCCATGCAAAACTCATCCATCTCCCACACAATGATTCATTTCACAAACAGAATAGGTACAGTTATCGCACAGTTTGGGGGCAAGTGAACAAAGCTTCAATCTAAATTTTGGAGCCTAAGGAATTTCTAAGTGATAAGTGCATACCTTTTTTTGTTCAGTTTATTTTTCAAAGGTCATTTCTATTATCTAAGCACAAACTTCTCCAGAGAAGAGGGTACCAATGAAGTGGCTTTTAGAAATTGAAGCCTCAGTTACCTTTGGAGGGAACAACTCTGTGTTGTGGAGATGGCATGCTGCTTCTGCAGGATGTTCTAACAGTAAATGTCTTCTCCATGAAGTCTTTTACATCTGTTTAGCTGCTTTCCATCAACATAAAAGGATATAATGTGAAATCGTATTCAAAAAGCTGTTTTGTACAGGATATTATTTTGTAGTTTTAAAAAACTGCCTTAATATCCTTTCCTCCCACTGGGCTATAAAGCCTACATCTACTAGTTGTCTACCAATGAAGTTTCTGGATGAGAAATTCTGACTAGCATGTAAATGTCTTGCCTATCCTGACCATCTCCTTGTTTCCCCTAAACAAAATCCCTCTTATTTTTCCATCCACTGGTGCAATGCTGCCAAGTGCCCTTCTCTCTGATTTACTTTTCTTCAATGTCTCCTTTTTTCATACAACAAGGTGTATCATCAGGCTGCCATATCACCATTCATTTGATTTTCAAATCATCCCTACTTCAGCTTAATATCTCTCGATGTTTTCTTACCTAGTCTGCATTGTATATGACAGTGCTTTTAGAACTTCTTCCTTGGCTATACCGGGAAATAGTCTCCCAATAAAACATCTGTCATCCAAAGAAGCAAAGCTGTTTCTCTGAAAGGGACTAGATCTGTCTGCATATTATGGAGCGCAAGTTCCAATTTGCAGTGTGCATCATGCAGGAACTGAGGATGTGGCCTTCAGCAAGTAGGGTGCGTAATCCTTCTTCACCAATCTCTTCTCCCCATCACACTAATTTGCTATTAACATTGCAGGTTTGCAGAATATATCACATTAATGTCACATTGATCCATACTGTACCTTGGGGACATTTTTTCTTTAGTTATTACACTTCCTTTTATCAATAAATGGAGATACTAATTCTTCTCCCAAAATATTTTTAAAAATTAGGTCAGTTCCCTTTCTATAGCTTATTACAGAATCTCTTTGGTCAGTCTCTTTCCAAAGGCAAGTTCTGTCCCCATCCAAGTATTTATCATTGAGAGACTCAACAGGGTACATTTTTTCAGTGCTTGAGCTGACCAGAAAAAGCCTCCTTTTCATCCACAAGAAAGCCCTTTTCAGGTTCTCAAATACACACAGGCTTGTTCTTTCCAGCCATCTGTCTCCTTCTCTAGCACATGTCCTGTTAGTTGAACAACTTCACAACTTCAGATACATTACAAAATACAAAATAAGATATTCTCTGGAAAGATGTGTCATGCTCAGAGGCAGATTTAGAGAGCATAGTTCTTCTTGAGTAGCTGAGTAGAATGTTTGATCTCAGTGTTGTAGCTGAGAAGATAATTCTAAAGCCCTCCAGCAAAGGATCAGAGGGAAATTGTCCTAACTTACAGTGTTGTCCAGTCCCTTGCAGTTAACTAAAAATGTGGAGCCGGAGTTAACCAACTTTTCACAATGGTGACATCTTGAAATTCAACAGAGACAGACTCATCAATTGAAATTCTCCACCACTGGTGAAGATTTATGTGTCAGCCTTGTAACTTGTGTTGTACTACAGAGTCTAGAAGGGATTGAAAGCAAATGAGCTGTTCAGGGTACGGGGCATTTTGTGATAAATTCTGTAAATGTGCTGAGTTAAAGCAATGAGCTTATGTCATTAGGTGTAATATTTATTCTAGAAAGAGGGCAGATCTGTAGTCCTGGCTTCTCATAAAGAAGAAACCCACTTTAGGTTTTCCATCATTTCCATGCTCCTCACATGAATATACAGAAGTGTACCAGATATATTAAAAATGAAAGAGATGAAATAAGATATAATCACTTTTTCCCCTCCAATGTCACAAGGCACTGCTACTTTCTGAAATAGCCTCATTCACGTTCATGGCCTCGAGGGTAACATCAGGTGGTGTGAGCCTTTAAAGCAGCTATTAATATTCAGGAAAGTCAGAGGTCTGTGCTTGCTTTTGATATCACTTTGTCGTAAATGGACTGTTATAGTCTCTTTCATTATCATCTTGATCATAAATAGTGGCTTAAAGTGCAAAAAAAAAAAAAGTATTACAGGTTGCAGTGTTGCTGAGCTTATGAGAAGAAAGAACTGGAAAAAACAGAAAGAAGGATGTTAAATGAAAAGTCAGAGTTTTGTTGATACACAGGAACACAGCCCAAACTATAAATAGGCCAAAAGGGAGACATACTTATTTCACCCATTGTCTTGCCACTAATGTCACATGTTTTCAGGAGGGAAAAAGAAGAAAGGTGGGGAAGTAAGCTGCATAAGCAGAATTACTGTCTCTTTTTTCCTTGTACTGGAGTTCCATAACATTTGGGAGATTATTTTCTAGCAGGAACATGCAGTACTGCCACTGTCTCAGCAGAATAGAAACTGCTCCATCTCTCACTTCATGCAGCTTCGCAGACATTCCTTCAGTCGTGAGAGCAAGGACAGCCACTGATAAGACACCTGGGGCTCTTAACAATCCCAATGGACTAATGAGCTGGGAGGGGGAAGGTCGGGAGTGAGAAAAAACTTGCTGACAAGACAGGGAGTAGGGATGGGGGTTGAGGTCAGAGAGAAAGAATCACTTTGAATGCTTGGTGCCAAAATCCTCACTCAGAGCTTTGATACTGTCCTATGTTAATCAGATTATTCATAAAGAATTCTTTAAGCTTCCTGATGAACTGTCTAGAGAATTTCTAAGTTAAGATCCTGGTACTGGGACCATCACATTGACACACAATTTTAACACTTTTTCTTTTTGTATTCTACAGCTTATATTATGTGAGGCATAATTGTTTTGACAATAGCAGGGATGTTATCTCATTAATACATGCAATCCAATCGTAAAATATTTTTGGCTTTGCTTGGGCTTCTCCCTGAGGGTTGTCACATTGGGTTCTGGCATTCAGCCTACTTGCCCACTCCAGGCTACTGAAGCTTTTGACATCTTGTGTGTATATGTGGACATACCTCTGCTTACAGTCTTACTATGTTATGGCTGGTTGCCAGTCAGGATGAATTATAATCAGAACCAATTTTTGCCTAATTTAGATAACACACCTGGGTGTTGTTATGTCTGGATATTATTATATCTGACAGAAATCAAACACTGCCTTTTACAGTAAGAGCCTCACATAAGCTGCCAAGTGTGAAGATGGTAGGATAGTTAAGGAATGTTTGGCTGCCTCAGGACTTGGACAACTTGCCACCATTGAAGAAAGCATGAATAATACTCTGTATTAGGGAATTTTACAAGAGACTATCAGTCCATCTGTCTATCAGTTGAAACTGAAGCACAAAATTACTCATCTGCTAAGCAAAGATCCTAAATACACAAGGGTATAAAAGAATGAGGAAAAACACATTTGTCATGGAAAAATGGACCAAAATCCCTACATGAGTGACCACCAATAAGAAGTTTTTAGTTGCTGTGATTGCAACTAAAGGTGTCACAACTAGTACTGAATCTATAGAGGCGGTTACTTTTTTCACAGAGACTTATCATGTGTGACTTTGTTGAGGAAATAGGTGAAACAAATAACACTCATCAGTGTTATTTTTTTTCATTTGGACTTACCTTATATGTTATTAGGGCCCGTATGCGTTCCTGAAAAAGGAATGCAAAAATTCAGAAAATCTGAAAGAGGACTTCTTAGAAAAAGGGATAATCAAGGACAGAAGCTGCTAAAAACAGATAAAGTAGGAGAAACTCCTTATTAATATACTAGATTGCTAGAATCCTTTCAAGAAAACGGTTTTATCAATGAATGTTTATAGATGCTCTGCTCTGCTTTCAAGTAACTCCCATTAGTGCCATAGATTATAATGTTACAGTATATTTTAATCAAATGTGTGTAATATCACCACAAATTGGCCAAATAACTTGTATTTGTAAGTTCTAGTGTCATTTAAACAAATTAACACATCTTCTATATGGGTTCCATTATCTTTAATAACTTCACTATGGTGAGTACAGTCAGTTTTCGGATTATTTCTTACAAGGCTGCAAAACTAGTATATCCACTCAGGCATATGGCTCTGGGCTTAGGAGGATGAAATATGACATCAGAACTGTTCTTCCTCTTCTCTGCCAGCCTCAGCAACTGCATTCCCAAAATTTGGGCTTCTTGGAGAGATTTGAGTGTATTTAGGATTACTCTACCTATTTCAGTCACTTCAGAAAATGCTGTTCCTGTGCATTTTGGATGTTCCAAGTTCCTGGATTTATCCCATACCTGAGAGTTCATAAATAGTTTGAAAAACACATCCACTGACTGAGTATTTAGAAGTTTGACAAGCAATAGGACTACATATCTGCATTCAAATGTTTTCTTTTAGCAAATGCTTTTGTAATTCATGCTGTAATTAAATCAATTGTCTGCTTTGAGCATTGCCAGGTGTTCTACAGTGTTCTTCCTTCCTTAGCACTCTTACTGCTCACTTACCCCAAGTTCAGGATTCTCCCTGATTGCGACCTCTTTTTAGCACCCCTCCAACTTGTCCTGCCAACAAAGCATATGGTATTTTTACATCTGTACCTTAATTTTTTGTCCTATATAACCTGTAATGATTTAAGTCATTGATGTTGAACTTTCCTGTCAGAGTTTTGAAACTTTGTGAAGCTACAGTGGCATCACAGGAGTTGTGCAAATGACTAACAAATTTTCCAGTAAAAAAAGAAAGGAAATATGTGAAAGATAAGAGCATATTAAATGCATTCTCATTAAATGTATAGCAAACACCCAAAGAGGGAAATCAAGGATCAACATGCTTGTTCCACTAAGGGATAGATGAATCTGTCAGTTTCAGCTTCTATCAATTCTGTCTTTCTGTATAAGTTGGTGATTTTTCTTTAAAAAATCATATAATGAGCATATGTTCATATAATATGTGTATTAGACATTACCTAATACACATTTTTGGGACTCTTCACATGTACAATACTTTCTGATGTATTTTTGAGCAAAGAAATTCATTGCAAACATTTGGAGAAAGGGGAATAATGGATGAAAAGTGTTTCTCCTTTCCTGTATTGATTAGTGTCATCAGAGATCAACTCACAAACATAGGCCACTCAATCTCCTGTTTTCTCACTGTCACTGAGTTCCACAAGGCACAGGAAGAAATTGCCTACCAGATCACTGAGATAAACCTCAAGTGCTTGCTGAAAACCATCAAGATCCATTAGGTGATCTTAGGGGCAAACTATTTTAATCACACTGTGATTTCAATGCAAAAAACCCACTGCACAACTCTAGCAATATGGTTACTACATAGAGATCTGATATGGGGGGGGGGGGAAACTCTGAGCTAGATCTTGAATAAAGCTGTTTTATCTTAGGCAGCTGATCTTAGATGAAAACTGTATGATCTTCTGAAACAAGCTACTGTTTAACAGAATCATAGAATGTATAGTTTGAAAGGGACTTCAGAGATCATTGAGTCCAACTCCCTACCTAGTATAGGAATCTACCACTATATTATCCCTGATAGATCTGGCCTCTGTTTAAATACTTTCAATAAAGAAGAATCTACCTCTGGCTGAGGCAGTCTGTTGTATTGCTGAACAGATCTTACTGTTAAGAATTTTTTCCTGATACCCAACTGAAATCTGCACCATAGTCATTTAAAACCTTTTTATGTTGCCTTGTCACTTGAAACAACTCTGAACAATTCTACACCACATTCTACATGGCAGCCATTCAGATACTTGAAGATAGTTAAGTTTCCACACAGTCTTCTTTTCTTCAGGCTGTGCATGCCCAACTTCTTGTAGCTTCTCCCTTCCAGGCACTTATGATATTAGTTGCTCTTTTCTAGACATACTCAAGTGTGATAAAGTCCTTCCAAGCATACAGTGCGCAGAACTGGACCTAGTATCCTAGATACAGTTTGGCCACAGTAGAATTTAAAGAAATGCAATTGATGGAGTATACTCAGTAGCTACAGTAATAACTAATAGGTAATAACTGTTAGCTTACAGGTAATGACAGCTATGATTTTCATCATGCTTCTGCTTACAATTTTATAGCATTTTAAACAAATAGATTCTATGCATTATAACCAAACAAATCCACTGAATAGATTCTGTAGGTAGCCAGCTGTTGCCAATTGTGAAGGAAAATACAGAGAATCTTCATGTTGTATTGCAGAAATGGCAATTGTACTGTTATTTATTTCTTAGCTTGTAGAGTGAAATTATCCCTGCTCCTTAATATAGATATTATTACCCCTGAGAAATCTGTTCTTATATTTATGTTTGAATATTTGAGAAGGGGAGGAGATGGACCCTTTCTTCTTTCCCATTGGTGTTTGGAAATGAATCCCCCCCCCAAAATCCTAGGAGCAAATCTACTTACTTATTTCTTCCAGTTGCTGCATTACATTCTATAATAGCATATAGTTACTTGGCAAAAATGTGCATATGTGGCTAAATTTAAATGTGCATATGTGGCTAAATCACATGGCATTTGGTCAAATCTTGTATGTAATCTCTCTTTTTTACAATTTTTAATGCAAAAAGGAATTCTGGAATAAACATTGTATGTTATATCCATAAAAATATAACAGGACCACTGAAGTCTTCTCCAGTTTAAAGTATAGCAGTATTCTTTTTTTTTTTTAGCTTTATCATGCTCCAGAACTTTGTTCATGAAACCAGGTAATATTGTCTTCCCTTTTCTTTTGTTGTTTAGATTTGTGATAAAGAATGGCACTACTATGTTGTCAACATTGAGTTCCCAGTAGCTACTTTGTATATGGATGGTACAACATATGAACCTTACCTTGTAACTAATGACTGGCCTATTCATCCATCACACATAGCAATGCAACTCACTGTTGGCGCCTGTTGGCAAGGTAATTACACTCCTTTGAATGCATAAATTGAAATTTAAAGGTATTGATACTTGTATTAAATATAGGGATGTATTTAATGAAATCATAATTTATACAAGGCCACCAGAGAAATGTGGTTCTCTGAGACAAACTTAACTTACAAGTTAACAGAACTGCATTTGGACCTTCCTAAAGTTTGATGTAGAAATGCAGGCAGTGCATATGCAATAATAATAATAATAATAATTATTATTATTATTTTATTTTATTTTTATGAAAACAAGAGTTCACTGAACAATTTAGAAATTTTCAGTGGAGTGAGAAAACAGTACTTTGAGCTTGTATTTTATTTATTTATTTATTTATTTTTCAGATCTGTATAGCCACCTATTTCATATATATGACTCTATCTGATTTCTGTTCCTTCAAATCAATTCTTCAGATTAATCTTTGTTACAAATTCCTAGGCCTTTTCTATTTTAGTCCATTCATTCATACCTGGCCTTAGAAATTATGCTTCGTTTATTATACACTATGCTGTCTTGCAAATTGTTAAAACTTAACTTTTAACAATTTTAACTTTCTACTGGCGGTATAAAATAAAAAGTGTATGTATATATATGTATATGTGTATGTACGTGTGTGTGTATATATAAATCTTCATATGCCCTCTTTTTCTCCGACTATCTCTTATTGATAGATAATATATTTAATTGAGGTTGGCTGAATGACTGTGACTTAATTCACAGAAACGTGTTTAAAAACCTCACCAGTAATTTCAGCCACCTACACAGGGAAGACAGAAATGGCATGGATATCCTCAATTGACCATGGTTACTATTGGCTAATGCATGAATAGAAGGTCAGTTAATCAGATAGTATGCATAGGTATAAGATCATTATGGAAAGTATATCTCTGTAGCATTCTGAAGCTGTGTCTTATGGTTTTCAGAATATGTTACCTATTTATTTTTAATTAATGGAAGGGGAACCATAAAAGAATAACAAAGTAAGATTATAGATCACTGTCCCATACTGTAAATACAGATGTACTGATCAGTCGAAATTTGATCCATATGCATATTGAAGATACTTGAACATTATTTCATTCCATCAAATATCAGATAGAATATTTTTAAAAAATGGTGCCAGGGAAACAATACTTTCTACTATCAGATTTTATATGGATTATGGATTTTTCCAGAAATGTATGGATTTTAATTTGCAACCTTTTTTCCATGCAACTGTTCTAGTGTATAGCTTCTCTGCAGTTTTCCCTATTATTCAGCTTATTAGCAAGCAACTTATATCTTTAAGAAAATTTTCTCAAATATGCTACTGGGATAAAAGTTTCAAACTGATAAATGAAAGTAGTGCTGGACAAAAGAAAACAATAAATTGTCCTCTTTTTACTGTTTGCACTTCTTTTTTTCAGCTTCCAAACAGTTACATCAATTGAAAAAAATATGATCATACTGTAGTTTTATGTAACAGTACAAAACAACTTTAGTAATACTGTTTTTCTTCTAAACACATCATTTCATTGCACTAATATTTATCTGTAATTTTGGCAAACCAAGCTTCCTATTAAACTGAAAACATCTTCTATAATGCCAAGATATAACTGCTCCCTTTTTCTTTTTTAAGTTACCAGTAACCTTTCTGTATCAAGATCTGCCAGAATATTTAGCTAGAATTCAATTGGCCTTCTATCCAATGAGGTGAGAGTAGAAGCCATGAGACTTTCAGTTTCCATCCTAAGGACTGCACCTGGTAGGACTAATTCTTTGAGTAAAACTCAAAATTCTCTGAGACCTTATTTCTTTAGGTCTCCAATCAGTACTAATGTACCATGGACACCTTTCTTGGCATCTATCCCCAAGATATCCTTCCCTTTATTTTCTTTACATTTTCCTCATTTTTAAAAAACAATTGAAATTAATTCATACATGGAAGCTAAACATCTGCCTGCCCAAATCATAACTGAAATATAATTATGAGTCCAGTGCAAAACAAAAGAGAATGTTTTTAAGTTACAGTTATATGAATTTTAACAATAATAGTAAGAACAGCTTCATAACAGAATTAATTATTGAGGGAAATGGTGAGCTTCCTTTTACTGGCTGTGTTCAAAGAGAGGCTGGACCAGTAGCTATTATGAATTCTTTAAATGGGATTCCTTGCATTGAATAGGGGACTGAAATTGTAAGCCAAAAGAGTCCCTTTTAACTCTTTGATTCTATGAAAGTGTGAGGGAAGTTCAGATATCTGTATCAATGTCCTGACGCTCCACTGGCAAGAAAAGATTGTTCTCATAACTGCTTAAATGGTTAATTTTGTCATGGCATATTCAGATACAGAAAAAAAGGTAATGTGTTTGCCATTTCAGATTTGCAAAAATTGTCATACTCATGGTACTGATTGTTGCAAGTAACTAAATGCTTGTGAAGTTTGGCTGCATTTGGCTGGGCTCAGGTGGTACATTGGCACTAAGGTTTATCATTAATTTTATGATGCAGGTGGTTTCAGTCTTTTTTTGCTGGATGTATGAATAAGTTTCACTTGGGCTGTCTCTTTTGTTTAATTTTGTTTTCTGGCTGATGTTTTCACTGACAGATATGACCAGTGTTTGTAGCTCCTTGAGAAGACTTACTGTTCAGCTGGATGATATTTTGAGCTATAAGGATTCAAATTCATTTATCACTGCTGTAGACTTTGCTTTATTTCCTTCTTAGGGAAGATCTGGAATGCTTTCACACAAGTGATGCTAACCTGTTTATTCCTAAAAGTTATTTTAAAAAGGTGAATATTTTTAATATAAAAATACCCATACTTAAATCAGTCTGTGAAACACAAGTCCAGAAAAAATATCTGTTTCTCATTCATTTTTCTTACTGTATAACCCAATCTTAAGCAAACGGATGTTTAGTTGTCAGTTATAATAACTGATACCATCATATGCTGAATCATATTTCTTCTGAACTTAGCCTCTTTCTCCAAAGCAAAACTATTTCACTGTTAATATTTATATATGCATAATATAGCATTTTAACATTTAAAACCCCCACAAACTTAGTATATTATCTGTAGAAGCTTCTGATAAGTTTCAGAAATTATTTGGCCAAAATACTTTGATATGGAGCAGAACTGTACCACGTATTTAATTGTAGCTCATGAAATTGGTACTGTGTGAAAAATTTTAACATATTTTAGATCTGTAGTTTTTGCCACTATTATTTTTCATAGATAAAAACATTCTGCATATCTTTCTTCCTGCACACACCAATCTCTGGTCCTTGGTCAGTATCCTGATCCTTTCAAAATCTATGCAAGAATTCACTTGCACATAAGGATGGTTAAAACAGAGTGAAAATCATGTGCATTTATGGAAACTCTGCCAATCTACTTGCATATGACAGACTGCTTATAAAAATGTATATTTTTTTTCATACCAATATTATTGAAACCAGCTATTTATTTTTTCTTCATCTATATCTCAAGCAATCATCATAGAGAAGCATAGAAGTGTTATATAAATTTGTGTTGAAGCTAAGCAAATTTGATGGGTAGACATTTTATTAATTTAACATATCTAATTCTGTATTGCTTTCAGGGAGATTACCTATTCCTAGCTTAGATTTAATTTGGCTGATACGTTATTTTTAAATCTGGCATGCTATTTCCAGTTTTTTGTTTTACTATATTGAACCATGAATATCTTCAGATATTTAACTTGATGAGATGTTGAATTTATCCTGTTTCTAAACTGAACAGTTTTTTCTATCATATGCTACAGAAATGAATTTTTTAATGCTGTGTTTCAGGCTAGGATATATTTTCACACCTAAAATATGTGTGGTAAATGATGATAGACCTATAAGCAGAATTATTAACTCCAGGAAAATGGTGCATAAGCCATCTTTTTTACTTACAATTCTGTTTGTGATAAAAATAGCAGCTGGGTTACCACCTATTTCAAACATATAAGACAGTGCTGAAAATACTGATATTCCTAAATAAATCTGCATATGTGAATTATTATCCATGAGAATTTGTGGTTCCTTTTTAATAGGAGGAGAAGTCACGAAGCCCAGATTTGCTCAATATTTCCATGGCAGTCTTGCCAGCCTTACCATACGACCAGGCAAAATTAAGAGTCAGAAAGTGATTTCCTGCTTGCAGGCTTGCAAGGAAGGTCTGGATATTAATTCCCTGGAGAGTCTTGGCCAAGGAATAAAGGTGAGGGATGAACTGACATCATCTTTGCTAACATCTAAAACTGATTTATGAAGTGTAGAGCACAAGATAGAGTACAAAAGCACTCCAAGAAGCAATCTAATTTGTCATAAAGTCATGCAAAGACAAAGTAGAAGTGGAACATTGGAACATTGACTATGTTATTTGTAGTATAAACCTATAGAAATCAGATGGCATATGTGTTTTACAGCCATTAAGGATTTCCATTTAATTCTGTCAGTGAAATGATTCTGTGTAGAAGCAGTTGAGTTTCCCATGAGATGCAACACACACAACTGTATTTACAGGGATGTAAAATTACAGAACCCTTACTTGTGAAAGATTTCACCAAAAGAACCCTGCAAGATGTGGAAGTGTAACACAAAAATTTCATAACTAGAACTGTCCTCAGCAGATAAATTCCTGTCTATTCCAGCATACTGATTCTTGAGGTCATAACATATCAGCATGATCAGAAAGGCTTCCTATTCTAGTGCAGATTGCAAGGTTGAGGACTTACTCAGATTTCTATGTCCAGTCAAGTTCTAGGCACAGCACTAAGAAGACACAAATTACTTTTTTTTTCTTTTAAGAATAATTCATCAGAACTTCTAAAACACTTCATGCAAACAAACCATATTACAGCCACACCCAGATGGACTAAGACACAATAGAAAAGTATTGGGAAAAAAAGGGACTATTTAATTGCAAGTGTGTTCAATATACCATAATCACTGAGAGCTATGCTTTTCACAAATTTTATTTTTCTATTAAATTAAAAATACAGTATATTGAAAACAAGACTTATGGTAATTAAACAGAATATTCATTTTGTTTGTCATTAAAGATTCTACAAGTTCATTCAATGGGTTTGCTACAGCAAACCAACACTCTCAAACTCTGAAAAAGCTGTAAATAAGTTTTACCAAAATGTATTGCATTGTATTGTATTATAAATTTGTTCTGTCTTTAAATTCAGTTTGGGATATTTTGTAAATAATTCCTGTGTATTTGAACAAGATGTCCATTCATATCAACCTACCCACTCATTAGGTTGCATAATACCTAATGAAAGAATGGCTGTGATATAAATAACGAAGAGAATGCTATGAAATATTGAATACTTTGATGTGTCTACTCAAACATTAGCTCAATATAAGTTAGACTTACTTTCAGAAAAATATGTGTGGGACTGCAGTCCAGACCCTAAGAAATATAGCTGTTTCTCAGTAAACGGAATGGTATTTAATATTCTCAAATTATTAAAATATTTTCTGAATGTTCAAAATACATTCAGTAGAACTATAATTTTTAACAATAATCATGTATAAGAAAGATAATAGCTAAGATCACATTTTTAACTTAAATGAAAGATATTTTGTTCAGATACCATAAAATATGCACACATAAAAAAGTTATTTATTTAAAATTTTTACATCCCTTTGTTAATCCTTGCTTAACTCCTTAGCAATGGAAACACAGTACCATTATTATCATTGTTATACAAGCTGGGATACTAGGTGTTAGTAATACATTTTACATATGTACAGTAGTTTTGAAATAGCTGTAGCTGTTGGAAGGAATTTTGTCAGCCCTCTTAGCAGTTAATTCATAAAGGATACTGTGTTGGTTTGTTAGATTGTTATCTCCCACTCATTCAGGAGCTCAAATCAGCAAACCTACCATCCTCTCCTGTGTTTTCCCATGGCAAATCTGTGGACTGAGAGAGAGTCACTGGCCCAAAGTCACCTTCCAAACTTGCATGGCTGAACTTGCATAGAACCCCAAACTCCCCGATCTTAGTCCAACAGTTCAACCTCTACATCTCACTGACTGTCAGGCCTCTGTGTGCTGCTGCAGTTCTTTCCATCACCACACAACATTACTGGCAATGGAAGTAATATTTACTGACAGTTAAATACTCTATTCAAGTGCTTGGATATGCAGTCAGAAATAATGTCTAATTGAAAACCTAAGCATAGTCTGACTTTCTTTTTTAATAAATAATAATAATAATAATAATAATAATAATAATAATAATAGATTAGCTAGTCTGCTTCCTGGGATTCATATGCAGATAGGCTTTCCTTTTATCTTGAAGTAAATAAAAAAGATAGCCCTAAACAAACCAACAAAACCCTATCCTTTTGTCTATTGGTGGGCCCAGACTTATTCCTGATTCATCAAAGTTTAAAACATTTGATGAACTTGTGAAAATGCTGAAGCAGCATTTCTCACCTACACTATCAGTCATTAAATTTATAGATTTAAAGATAATTAAATTTCACAAGGAAGTTTGGTAATCTGGAGAATACATTGCTGGTTATATCACAGAGCTGTGTAATTTAACTTTTCCATGTTGGGGGATTTTTTTAGAAGAAATGCTAAGGGATCACCTTGTATGTGGGATTTATGAAGAAGCACCTCAGCTCTTGTCTGAACCAAAATAAGCATTTGCAGTGGCTCAAGAAAGAACATTAGCCAGTGAAACAGTATCACTGCAAGTCACAGAAATCAGGAAGATAATAACTAATGTTAATGCTATCCACATCAACCAGACAGAAAATTCAGAGTAATGACTTCAGCTGAATACATAAAATACACCTTTCAGAAAGGTCCTAGCATACAAAATCACTGTTTGGGCTGAAGTGGGTTACATCAATGCTCTGTGTGCAATTCAGTGATATGAAATGTGGGTAAGAAAAGGGGCTATATAAATGACCATGCCATTCAAAACATATTAGCATGAATCCAAGAAAATCTTCTAAGGAGTTGGAGCTGTTTCACATGAACTTGACTATTCACAGGGTAATCAACATCAGCAGCTCTACCATGGTCAGAATATTGTAACAAAGAAGCTCAAGATGATGGAATGTTTGTAGGAATATTAAAGTTCAGGAATACGAGGTGAATCTTGACTTTAAGTCTGGGCTATATATAACCAGCAAAACCTCTTCACAGGTTATTGAAGTCATTCTTTTTTTGTGACTACAACTGGAAGAAGGTTGATCTTGCTGGAAGCTGTAATGTAGATGTGCAATATGGTTATTTCCAAGGGAAAATTCCAGTCATTTATACAGAAAAGGAACATTTTTTTTAAGAAAAGAATTGCTTATTACCACTAGGAATCCATATAGGAAGGGTATACATAATTACCACTGGTCAAGTAACAGAAGCAATTAATAGATATCCAGAAAAGTTCTGCAAGAAACTAAGAGTATACAAAGGGAAGCCATAGTTATTCCATTTTGATAATTCATTAAAGCCAAATCACATTAAAGCAGGAAAGTTACCTTTTGCCTTATGAAGAAACATCAAAGAAGGGTTTGACTTTTTTTTTATCAAACGAGGAGTTTTTGAACCACTTATTGAGGTCTAATGGGCTATGTGTGCTTTGCCAGTACCAGGAGTGTTCATGGGGAGATGAAAAAGTCAAAATTGTAGTTACAACTACATGATCAAAGCCCCACTCCTTGGTAAATGCATGTGACATTAACACATGCACAAAAGAGGTGTGGCTTTGATTTCACTGTCACCCCCATAGATACCCCTGGTCAGTGTAAAACATAATATAAAAATTAGGCTTTGTGAAGATTATAGATACACTGTGAAGAAGGCACCTATACAGCATCTATTAATATTGCTGCTCTGAGGGTGGGGGGATAGGGAGGAGACATTACAACATTTGAGAAAACATGAATACACAAGGGACTGGCTACTGCTGATACTTTAGCAGATGTCCAACTATCATTAGCCATCATGGGATATTATCTGCTCTATGATTCCAGTTTGGAACTTTCGTGGTGTCTGGAATATTCTAATACTTCACAGAGATTCTGCTTTCTGAAATCTTGGGCATGATGCTATAATTTGATTAAGTCCTGATTATGGAATCAAGAGTGGAATAACTTGCTACTAGACTTCAGGAAATTCTGCAGCATTTTGACAAATCTGGTATTCAATTAAAAGAGAATGTGAAGTCAGAATTTTCAGAATTTTCAGTATTACAGTGCATTCTTACTGTAGCTTCCATACTGATGCTTTGAATATTAATCTAGTCAAAGATGGCTGGGTAACCCATGATGTACCTATTAGAAAGACAAAAAAGGAGCTTCAAGGTTTCTTACTGCTCCTCAATTTTTACCATATGTTCCTTCCACAAGAGACAACTTTGGCTGCAGTGCTTTTTTGTTTACTGCAAAAGGGGTTCAGTGGCATTGTACTCAACAGCATGTGGATGCTTTCCAAAAATTAAGAAATTATTTACTTCTTTGCTCTGCCATAAATTATGAGAGGGGAAAAAAAAGAGCTGCTAATTACTTCTGGTTTTCCTTATAATATTGGAACTGTGTTTAGTCACAATGCCAAGTGACACAGAGGTGCCAGTTCATTATTATTCTAGGACTTTGTCTTCTACTGAAAGGAACTATGTTCTAATTGACAAAGAAGCCCCAACTGTTATTCCAGGAGTCAAGAAGTTCCACAGCGTCTCTAGGCCATACTTCTGAAATTTATACTGATTTCAGATCACTTTTGGGAATCTTTCATAATACAAAGCCTATACCTGTGAGATTCCAGCCAGCCTCTGACTCAGAAAACAAAACTCTTTCTGAGTCAGAGGAGGAAATAGAAACTTACTGGGCTGAAACCAGGAAAGCAAAACCCAGAGATGAGTCAGCAGCGTGTGAAGAGTCACAGACGCTGATTGGCCAGTCTTCAGAGGAGGATTTGAATCCTCCAATCAGCGTGCGCCAACAATGGGCAGAAAAGCGTGCGAAGGAGAAAGCAGCTTGATTGGCTGCAGAAGGGAATAGGTGCACAAAGGATTGGCATAAAAGGCAGATGCATGAAGAGCAAGCTGCCAGAGACAACCAATCCTTCAAGCTTGCAGCTCCCATAGAAGAGCCCTTACCCACATCAGAAACAGCGTCTGTTACCGGAGAGGAATCAGCACCAGCGTTTTCCATTGGAGAGGATTTGGATCCTGCTTCTGTTGCCACTGATGATCTTTTCCTCACTGGACCCAGCAATCTCAGTCTCACCTCCAGCCTCGGTCCTCCATGTTCACCTTGTGCATGTTCCAGGTGTGCTTCCAATCCCGCTTTAAGGTTCCAGCCATGTCCAGAGTCTCCAGTCCAGTCTCGTCATGCTTCAAGTCTGCAGCCTTGCCTCAAGTCTTCAGTCTAGCCTTGCAACGTTTCTAGCTCCCAGCCTAGTCCAAAGTATCCAATACAGCTTTGTTGTGCCTTGGATCTCCAGTCCAGTCTAGCTGCGTCTTGGTTGCACGACACTGCTCAGGAGTTTTGTACCTATCTCATTGTGAACCAGGTTTGCAACCTTGTCTAGATCTGGTGGTTCAGTCCAGTCATGTCTCCCTTGCCTAGTCCAGAACTTCCAGGCCAGTCTTGTCTTGTGCCTAGCTTCCAGCCTCATCATGAATCTTCAGACAAGTTCAGCCTTGCTCCAAGTCCTCAGCCTTGCTTCGAGTCTGTAATCCAGAGTATCCAGCCCAGCCCAGTGCCTCCATCTGAGACCAGTCTGGCTTCAAGTTCTCAGCCTTGTTCCAAGTCTCCAGTTCCGAGTTTCCAGTCCAGCCTGAGTCACCGAGTCCAGTCTAGTCCTGTCATTAGAACAAAGACTTATCCAGAGGGCTCTGTCCAGCCTTGCCCAGCATTCCAGTGCCAACTTAGTTCAAGTGGTGCTCCAGTTCGTGGTCATCCGATCCCAATTCCGGTAGTGACATGTGCCCTAGCTTCTCCCAGCCTTCCAGCCTTTATCAGAGAATCCTGCTCTGCTGTTTTGCTACTGTCTCCTCCTGCAACTTTTTATTTATTTATTTATTTATTTATTTATTTATCATATTTTTATTACTGCCCATCTCCCCCAGTCGGGGGATCCTGGGAGGTTCATAATAAAACAGTATAAAATACAATAAAAACAGAATATTATCAATAAATATACATATAAAATATAATAAAATCCAAGTGATGGCAGATCTAATTCCCTGCAAAGGAGACCAGAATGGTCCTGGCAGGACTAGGGAACCAACCAGCCCCAAAAGTGGCTCTTCCTCTCCCCACTCCAGGCATGGTGACAAAACCAGGTCTTCAGCCATTTCCTGGAGTCCAGAAGTGAGGCCAATCCGGCCAGATGGAATTCTCTTGCAGACAGGGTCCGTAGCATGCCCTCTCTGCATGACCAGGTGGGAAGGGTTGATGTAACAGGGATGAGAGGGTCCCTTAGGTAACCTGGATCCATGCCATGTAGGGCTTTAAAGGTGATAACCAACACTTCAAATTGGACCTGGAAGCAAACTGGCACCCAATGCAGCTCACGGAGCAAGGGAGTAATGTGTGCTGATCTTGAGGCACCAAAAACTGTCCACGCTGCTGCATTTTGGACCAGCTGTAGCTTTGGGATACTCTTCAAGGGTAGCCCCAGGTAGAGCACATTACAGTAGTCTATATGGGAGATGACCAGGGCATGAGTGATCATTCAAAGGGCCTCTCACTCCAGGAAGGGGCACACAACATGAAGTTGTGCAAAGGCCCTCCTGGCCATGACTGCCACCTGCTCTTTGAGCAGGAGTCGTGAGTCCAAGAGGACTACCAAGTTATGCACCAGGTCTGTCTGGGGCAGCGCAAGCCCATCCAGAACCAAAGATGGCAAATTCCTAGGAGCCAAGGGGCCGTTAACCCACAGCCACTCCATCTTACCAGAGTTCAGCTGTAGCCTGTTGTTCCCCATCCAGACCCCAACAGCCCCCAGGCACCTGGAAAGGGCAGTCACAGCATCACTTACTTCCCCCAGGATGGAGATGTATAGTTGAGTATCATCAGCATATTGTTGATACCTCATCCCATGGAGACGGATGATCTCACCTAGCGGTTTCATGTAGATGTTAAAAAGGAGAGGGGAGAGTACTGATCCCTGCAGCACCCCACAAAAGAGGGGCTGTGGGGCTGATCTCCCCTATCAACACTGACTGGGACTGGCCCTGGAGAAGGAGGTGAACCAGCGCAACACTACACTGCCCACCCCCAACTCCCTTAGCCGCCCCAAAAGGATACCATGGTCGATGATATCAAAAGCCACTGAGAGGTCAAGGAGAGCCAGGATGGATGCACTGCCTCTATCCTGCTCCTGCCAGAGATCATCCAGAAGTGTGACCTATGCTGTTTCCATACCATATCCAGGCCTGAAACCTGACTGAAAGGGGTCTAGATAATCCGCTTCCTCCAGGATCCTCTGGAACTGCAGTGCTACCACCTTCTCAACCACCTTCCCCATAAAAGGGAGGTGGGAGACTGAACAAAATTTGGTAGGATCCAG
Organism: Candoia aspera; assembly: GCF_035149785.1. Lineage (NCBI taxonomy): Eukaryota > Metazoa > Chordata > Lepidosauria > Squamata > Candoiidae > Candoia > Candoia aspera. The sequence goes on along the minus strand of NC_086158.1, from coordinate 35,566,755 downwards.
TGATGGTTTCTTGAGGAGGGGGCGCACCAGCGCTTCCTTAAAGGCTGTCAGAAACACCGCTTCCCGCAAGGATGCATTTACCATCAACTGGGCCCAACCACATGTCACCTCCCGAGCTGTCTTCACCAGCCAGGAGGGGCACGAATCTAATTGACATTTACAGTCTGGAGGATCTTGTCCATTTCCTAAGGTCCAACAGGATCAAACTGTTCCCAGGTAACTGGGTAAGTACGCTCCCTAGGCATCTCCCCAGACCCTGTTTCATGCTTGGAATCCAACTGAGAGCGATGCCGAGCCATTTTCCAAAAACTCCTCAGCACGGCCCTGTAGATGATTTTCTGGGACCCCTTTCCCTAGCAGGGATCATGTGATCCTAAACAGGGCTGCTGGGCGGCATTCTGTGGATGCAATAAGAGTGGAGAAATACTGACATTTCGCCGCTCTTACCGCCACAAGGTAGGCCTTAATTGTGGCTCTAGCTTGTGTTTAGTCGGGTTCAGTCTTTGTCTTCCTCCAGCGGTGCTCTAGACATCTCTTAAGCCTCTTCAAAACCCTCAACTCCTCCGTAAACCAAGGGGAGTGTTGGGTTGAATGAGGCAAGAGAGGCTGCACAGGTGCAATCCTATCCAGTGCCCTGGCTGTCTCTCTATTCCAGGCTGCAGCCAGAGACTCCACCAGACCGTGCAGCAGGTCCTCAGGTATAACCCGCAGCTCCCTCTGAAACTGCATTGGGTCCATCAGTTGCCGGAGGTGGACCAATCAAATAGGTCCTGCCTCCCTGCGGAGGAGGGTGGCATATGAGAATCTCATGGACACCAGGGCATGATCTGTCCATGACAAAGGGGAAAGATGTAACTCTCCCCTCAGATCACATTGCCACTGCTCTGACAAGAAAACCAAGTCTGGAGTGAGGCCACTATCTCGAGTCAGGTCCCAAATAATCTGAGTCAGGCCCATGGCTGCCATGGTGGCCATGAACTCCCAGGCTGCCTTCAAGGCCCACCCCAGGGATGGCAGGTTGAAGTCCCCCAGAACCATAAGCCTGGGGAACTCCACTGCCAACCCTGAGACAGCCTCCAGCAGCTCAGGCAGAGAGGTTGCTATGTAGCAGGGAGGTTGGTACAGCAGCAACACTCCCAACTGCTCTCAGGCACCCAGCTTGAAAAATAGGGTCTCACAACCAGTCATTTGTGGAGCAGGGCTCCTGAAGGCCACTAGAGACTCTCTGATGATAACTGCCACCCCTCCTCCCCTGCCCTGGCATCTCGGCTGGTGCCACACCCGAAACCCAACTGGGCAGATCTCCAACAAAGCCACTCCTCCTTCCAGGCTCAGCCAGGTTTCGGTAATACACACCAGGTCTGCCCCCTCCTCTGTGATCAAATCACATATGAGGGGGGCCTTGTTGTTAACTGACCTGGTGTTAAGCAGCAGTCCGAGGCCAGGGCCCCCATGAGTCTGCTGTCCGGAGGGTCGGAACATGCTACAGGTAATAAACACCTGGAATGTGTTCCTCTATGATGACTCAACCTCTGGTTTCCATCATAACATCCCCTGCCCGTCATCACCTTGATGAAATGTCCTGCCCTATATCCCCCAGGCTCCACCAGTCCAGCTGCCTCCAGTTCTGGACCTCCAGAATTCCTGGCTTGAAGTAAGGATCCCTCCATCCTCTCATACAATCATACAATCATACAATCATACATACTTCCCACAGCCACGAGGGGATGCTGAGTCCCCCAGCGCACCAGCTGTTGCTCTCAGTGCTGATAGGCCCAACCATCACCTGGGCGCTCAGTATACTCACTATGCCCCCCCACCAGCCTCTCTCACTAGGCAACAAGGGGCATCACATCCACTCCTCCCTACCCCCTGTCTCTCACTCAGGGGGTGAGAGCTCTAACACACCACATTCACACTCCGGCTCCCCCCTTGTCTGTCACCTGCAGGGAAGGAGTCCCCATTCACTTTGGAGGGACCTTATTAATCCCCTACCACACCCAATTATTGGTAGGATAAGGGAATTGGGAGGGGATAGCCAAACTCTAATTCAGGCCTCACGTCATACAGTGTCCAACTACTCTGGAGATTTACAAACCAGAGATCAAAGGTTATTTTATAGTCCAGAAGTCAGTGGCTCCAGGTAGTCCCCCCAACGTTGTCACTGATGTAATCACCAGACTCCTCCAAAGGTCTCAGCAAAATCCCAGCTAATGCCAGGATCAAAGCTGGAGCTCATGCTTCCAAGGCCCCAATATGCCGCCTTGTCTTCCACCACGCTTAGCAGAATTGCCATCCCAGAGCTCGCCTGGCCACCGGGGCCAGTCTGCCGCTTTGTCTCCACCAGGGCCAGCCTGCTGCTCCACCACTCGTGCTACTCATCGCCCCACCAGGGCCAGCTCCTCCACATGCCGTGCCACTGGGATTGATCTTCCATCCCAGAATTTGCCAGGGGGGGAGGAACGACTTGCTCCCGAGCCACACTGCTACTCGGGGGTAGTTCCAGCAGAACCGGCCTGCTGCTCTACCATTCGTCGTGCTGCCAGGACCAGGCTCCAGCTTGGAAGGGAGGAGAGAGCTCCAGCAAAGGTGGGAAGTTCCAACCCACAGCCCATAGGTAGTGCTAGCAATAGCAACTACCGCACTGCAGTTGAGAGGACCCAACCAGGGTTCCCTGCCACCTACTGCTGTTGCCGCCACTTTGTCCGGGAGGGTTTTCCCTGTTCTCGCCACCCACACATCAAGAATGGGGGCCAAGCTCTTCCAATCTCCCCCAGTACCCCAACTTGAGGCCAAAATTAGGGGGTGAGGATCTAAAAAGATTGGGAATCTCCCACCCTAGAGTGGCATCTAGTATCCAGTTGCCATCTTGGAAACCTTGCCAGTTTCCTTGTTGCTGCCCAGTTGGTCTTGATGGAAACCAGTTTTCTTCTTGATTCTAAGGACTTATTTATTGTAAATTGTTATTTAATAAAGAGTATTTTTTGATATTAAATCTGCCTGGCCGCCTCATAGTCTGATCAGGACAATACCCTTAATATCTGTATGCAGCATTAGAGTCCCTTGGTTAATGCTAATGATTACTCACTTGCCTACAGCCAGAATGAACAATAACCAGAGCTGATATTCTGACTCATCTGCCACATAAAATGCCAGATTTTGTACTGCCATCACTATTGGAGGCCTTAATGCTGGAGGCCCTCCTACCGTCACCACTTCAGGCCGATCAAGTTGCAAAATTGCCTGCTTGAGACCCCAAAGTAACTCATGCATTAAATTGGGTATAGAAGGGTTGGCCAGCTGACAAGCTATTGGAAGAATTTAAATCATTCAAAACCAGCAACATGAGACATATTCTCATAAAGTTTGTTTCTAGTGGGGAAATTGTGTTGTTATATAAGGAGGTCATCAAACCATTACACATCCTGAAACAATTATGAATGTTTTGGCAAGAAGTTATGTTTGGTGGTCAAGGACTGATTTGGGCAGTGTAAAATGGTAAATGCATGAAGGATATGCCAGGCTACTTGGTATAATTCCCAATGGCACCTATATTCCCCTGGGAAATGATCAAGACACCTTGGATTGATTTTGTGGGACTATTTCAGAGAAAGAACTAATGATGATTGTATACTCTTATACAAAAATGTCTGCAGCAATAATGGCACTGCACTACTTATTTGGAACCCATAGATTGCCTGATACTATCATCTTAGACAATGTGCCCGTGTTTATGTCAAAGAAGTTTAAGGATTTTATGGACAGTACTCTTATCCAAGTTATCACAGTTCCTCCTCTCCCAATCATCACCAAACAAATGGCTAGGCTGAAGAGATGATGCAGTCAACCTTGGATTAACTGAAGTTAACTGAAGTTGGAGGACACTGGTCAAGTCAGTTTTCTTCTTGTACAACACATTACTCCTTGCTCAAAACATAAATCAGTTCCAGTGAATTACATATGGGGTAATGGATACAAACTAGTGTTGACTCTTCATCCAGATCTGAGGATTTACAAAACAACAAGAACTGGAAAACTGCTCTAATCCTATTCTCTATTCATTTATGTTAAGTGAAGAGGTCTTTGGAAGGATCTATGGAGCTAGACCCAGTTGATTTCCCCAACTGTCACTGAGATCGCAACAACAGGTTCAATGTGCCGATGGGCTGGCGTGGCAATGTCATATTTATCAATCAAGAATACATTATTCTCAGTGTGAGTTGGCAACCACAAGCATCATTTTCAAAACAGTTTGGAGTTGATGCCCTGCTACATTCCCTGACAAATCACCAAAGCTAGTTCAAGATTACACCAATCATTGTTTTTTGCCTTCAGGAGTTGCTGAAGGAAATTTCCCTGAATCTTGTATAGCTACCAGTTGAACCCAGAAACTATTCTTCAGAAAGATTCCTCTTGCTTGCTGAAGGAATATGTTATCTAAAAGGTGAAGCTGTTGTGTATGTTATGTATTAGCAATACCTTTTCACCCTCTGAAGCTCAGGCAGTTTTTGAATAAACCACAGCTGCTGGAGAGAGTTTTGTAAGCAGTCTTAACAGTTTGTTTATAATGAATAGTCATGCTTGGGGATGTCACAATTCAACATCCATCCTTACTACTCGCATCCCAACATCTAATGCAAGTTCACCACTTGCCCAACCCTTTACGAATGCCTATGCTTGCCCTGTCTGAGGCTGATGTTTATTTGAAATCTGCTAGAGAGAGCCAGAATTGCTTATTTTCCATTTTGTCCCCAGCAGCTGATCTGGTATTGACAAGCAGCTGTCTCTGTGAACTAGCTGTGGATTGGGGAAAGGAATCCAAGAGTTTAATATTTCAGCTTCAAAACATTTTCAGTCTCTGATCTACAAGCTGGCATGGTGCAAGTTTCTTCATTCATTTTCACCTTTTCAGCCATTTTCAGAGCCAATGAGACAACAGGTGGCAAAAATGAAACAAGCTGTCAGGGACACATCTCATGCAGTGTTTCTGAGTTAGCCTGACAGTGAAATGCCTTGGCGAAATTGCAGTTGGGATGAGACTTAAATAGAACAATAAAAAGAAAGATTGTGTCTAGCTTTCAAGAATATTTGTATACCAATTGTTTCTGTGTGTATACAAATGTATAGAAATTGTATATTTTTTTCCTTTTTTAAAAAAGACGAAACTAAGAATATAGGCATGCCAATCAAAAATTTATTCCACCTACTTTAAATGAGAAGTAACATACTTGTATTTCAAAAATCTTATTTTATAATTTTGGTCTATTCAGTGGAAGATATACGTTCAGCTTAAAAACTTTACTATCTTGCCTTAGAATAAATGTATAGAGATCAAACTGATTTTGGAGATAGGCAGCTGCAGCTTTTTATAATACCAATTTCTGTTAGGACAGCCCCCAACCATCATAAAAATAGCTGTGCCAGACATAAGAAACATAATGGTCTCCAGATGTTGCTGAACTACAGCTTTCAACCTGTTTTCAGACAACTGGAAGCTGTTTCTCAGCAACCTCTGGATAACTTCAGATGAATACCCTATCTTTATATACAGTAGGGCTGTAACAATTTGGATTCAGTGGAAAAAAGTTGCTTTGGAGATGATATTATATTCATAATAATAATCCACTGGAATACAATAAACATATCAACAGCATACTAACAAAACCAACTATCCAGAGATAACTTAAACCTTGTATTTACATAGCCATGAGGTTTAGCTAGGATGAAGTGCCCTGGTTAAATCTGAATTGAAGAGAAACTTATTTTGATTCATAGTAGTTGCTTTGGCTTTTAATTCAAGTTAATTATAGCCACAATAATTACTAACTTTGTGGTAGAGATTGACTTATGAGTGCTTATTCCTCAGAGGCTTTTTTGGATGAAACAAGTATTAGCTAATAAAATGACAGGTTTTCTTTACATTGTTAAGGGTATAACCATATTTTCTTTACTTTGTTAAGAGTGTAACCATAGGCTTCAGAAACATCTTAAGTTTTATAATGAGTTGTTCTATATCATCTTCGTAAATATTAATTATATCCTCTCCCCACCTCTGCAGTATCACTTCAATCCTTCCCAGTCAGTCCTTGTTATAGAAGGAGATGACATTGAGAATATAAATCAAGCTCTCCAAAAGGTCTCTTATATCAATTCAAGACAGTTTCCAACTTCAGGTATTCGCCGCCTTAAAGTGTCATCCAAAGTCCAGTAAGTTAAATTCATTAAGCTTGATTAAATAAGAAAGGCCTCAGTAAATCTCATACTGAGGATTTTTTTAAAAAAAAATTGGAAGATTACTTTAATAAATTGGCCAGCAGCTTAATCATTACAGTTACTATGTTTTCAACTATTTCTGCATGCCCAGTGACTTCAGATGGAGTTCTGGGATGTGTAGGAAATGGCCTCCTGATGCATTCAGTATAAAATGGGCAATTAGGTCCTTGATGCACATTTAACAAGATAGCTGTATCAAGCCTGTTAAGTATCAGTTGGGGTATGTAATGAAAAATGCATAAGACACCATCTAATCAGATTTAACCATTGATTGTTTGTTATGTTATTTATGAATTTAAGTTGTATGGGTGCAGTGACCTTTTTAAAGATCGTACCTGTCAATGGAATGCTGTGCTGCTCATAAATAATTTGAGAAATTGGATTTAAATGCTCACTTGAGATTGAGTAATTCTGAAGCTGGTCAGTGAGTAGGCATTAAAAAGTAAGTGTACAAGTAGAACAAATTTTGGGATAAATGTTCTCTTTCAACTGTGTGTTTCTTAAGAAGAAAGAATGAAGGCATTATCTTGCATGAAGTTAATGAATGATATATTTTTTCAGATGTTTTGGTGAAGATACCTGCATTAGTATTCCAGATATAGATGCCTATGTAATGGTGTTACAAGCCAAGGAGCCCAAGATTACAATAACTGGAATGGATCACTTTGCAAGACCTGCCACACAATTTGAACATGAAAGAGGTGTGATTCTTTTACAGGATGTCAGAATTGTCAGCACGGTCTCTAAAATGGAACATCCCTCTGATCTGAAGGAAACTGTGACTAGAGGTTTGTTGTTTTTCTTTAAGCTTATGATTTCTGTGACAGTAGAACTTAATGCCAGATAGCAGTGAAAAGAATAACATAGGGGAACAGGGTCTGCTAAAATGGCTCTGATTTCACTACAGTTATATAGATTTTTGTAATCTAAAAGAAGATTAGTTTAGGCAAAGTAGTATGTTCTATGCCTCATAAATATTATTTTCCTTCAATACAGTGCATAATAAATTAGAGAAGCAGTAGCATATTTTATTCCAGCCTTCCTCAGCTTGGTACCCTTCAGCCAACAAGGTGAATAACTGGTAAACACTGATTTAGGGGGGGGAGACCAAACTTTTTATATAAGAACAGCTGTTACTTTTTTGCTCTGTCACTAAACTTCCTCACTAGGGGGAGGAAGATTCAGAGATAGCACTGGCAATGTTGTTATGTGCAACATGTATAGCTACTGTAATTAAAGTGCTGTAGTTAAAGTTTCCCATACCTTCCTCCCTTGGGTACTAACAACCTGACCAGAGCAACCTTGGTTGTTTTATTTATTTATAATATTTATATACTGATTTTCATTTTAAGAATAGTGATTGATTATAATAAATGACATAAAAATTAGAAATGAGGCAGTAAAAATAGTAAATATTAAAACCCACAACTAACTAATAACTAATATTCACACCAAACTATAAAAAACTGGATAAGTCTGTAATGAAGATAGCAGTTTCTCAAATGAACTTGTCCTGCACTGTTTATGATCAACAATGCTTGAAAAGTTGTTATATATACACCATGAGGAACTCCACGAATCACTTTCAAGAGGAACTCTTCATATAGCATGTAATAGAGCAAGGTAAGACTAAGTAGTTATCTGTTAGGTGCCAGATAGGGATTTTTAAAGTTAACCAGGTAAATTGTACTCTTATTGCCTAGTTAGGTCTGCTGAACAATCTTGATTTCTCCTGGTTATGTCAAGTTGTTTTAATTAAACACGTGGTTCAGGACAGGTAGAAAGCAGAAAAGGAAGCTGGAGAATATGATTAAGCACTTTGGTGCATCAGATTAGTGAAAGAAGGTTTATGTGAACCAACTTCTCAGAGACTACTAGGTCTGGAAGAGATAGGTGCCAAACCTGTACCCCCAGTAATTTAATTTTCTGTAATCATTACAGCCTAATTCTTACTGGTGCAGAAGTGATAACACCTAAAAACTTCCTCTGTGTACAAAAAGAGATGGGCGCATAAATGTAATGATCAATTTAAGCTTGATTTATTGTGTGTTGACACAGAGAGGTCATCTATCTGAAGTGACAGAAACAGGTATCCCTGGCCTTCATTGTAAAAGATAATTCATTCTAAATGGGGAAGAGTTCATTTAATTAATGATATGCAGAAACCATTTTAGTTGGATTCACACATCATGCTCAGCTATGCTCAACAAAATTGCATTTTGATTTAGAATGATGTACAAAAAGTCACTTTTGTATAAATACATTTTATGACCAATTGGTGAATTAGTGTTGGAAAATCTCTGGATTACTTCCAGCATTATGTATTTTAAAACCTCAGAGAAGCTGAAATCTTTAATGATAAGCAGCTTTGTTTTTCTAAACTTTTCATTAAACAGTGTTCCTTGTAGTGCTCAGGAATAATTCATGTTACAAATACTTGTTACCCACTTGTCCATAGCCTTTCTCTCTGCATTACAAATAAACATGCAATTTGATAATAGTTCTAAGCTACTCTGTGCTATGTTGTTATTAATTATAGTAAGAAATTTAAGATATTTTGCACACACACACACACACACACACACACACTTCTTTCATAATAAGCAACACTGAATGATGGCATTTTATCAGTATAATATTTTCCCTGAGAACTGGTTTTCAGCATGATCGATTTTCATTAATATTGAAACCCATGTTTAAACTTTACTTCCTAACATCTGCAAATATATAAATAATGCTGTTGTAGGAATCAATGCCAAACTGATCAAGAATTACTTCTCAGGGAACATGAAAACAATTACATCTAAAATACAGTGATGGTTTATTTACAGTTCTTATCTCCTTTATTTATATAAAGATCCTCTGAGTATTTGATAAACATTTTTGATACCAAATAGAGGTAACTGAGAAGCTCTTCCCTATAGTTTCACCATATTCAGTAAATAGTATCCTTTAGAATCCAAAACTCATGTTACATATGTAGGTTAGCAGCAATGCTGCCAGTCATATTCACAGTGGATATGTGGGCACAGCATTCAATTCATTGTGAATTCTTAATAGGCCCAGAGTGTACAAACAACTGTGGAGAAGGCTTTTCAATAATCTCAGCTGGGAACCTAATATTTAAATCAGTAATTCTAGAAATATGTTTCTGCCACAGAAATGACTCCTCCTCCTCCTTGTCCAAAGATATCCCATTAGAGGTAGAATTAAAGTCAATATTCTTATTAGATGCAAAGTGGACCAGAAAATATAAACCTTTGCATGCATTTATTTAATGAAGATAGTAATTTTCCATAGTGAAGAAAAAGAATTCATGTTCTTAGTGATGCCATTGGTCATGAAAGTCACAAGTGATACCAGACCTCCTCTGATTTGTTTTAAGTCCTAAAATAATAATAGTGAATGATATAAATATGGTGTTAAATTATATTCTAAAATATGGATTTTTTCGTTTTATGAAGATCTCTACTGCTACCTGGAGTTTGGCAAAGAGGATAAGCTAACATAAATGGAGAGAAACATAACCTATTGATATTAAGAAATGGATTAAAGATATGAATCTTATCTGTTTTTCAAAATTCTTTATACTGTATTCTAAAAATAACAAGATGAAGCAATATGCTTCTACATGGTCTGTATTTAATGACAAGCTAAAGGATGAAATTAGTAGTAAATGGGTATTATGTGGATATTTTTATTAGTTCTTTTCCCCCCAATTATATTTAGTTTAATTACTATAAGGTATGTAGGGTTTTTAAAATTATTGTATAACTATAACTATAACTATAACTATATATATATATACATATATATAAAATGTGGTTATACAATAATTTGTGTGTGTGTATATATCTATATATATAATGTATATACTGTATATACTGTGTGTTTGTGTGTGTGTGTGTGTGTGTGTATTCCACTCTGGGGAAGACGGAGTGGCTGTGGATTAATGGCTCCTCAATTTCTGGGAAATTGTCATCTTTAGTTCTGGATGGGGTTGCACTGCCCCAGACAGACCCGGTGTGTAACTTGGGGGCCCTCCTGGACTCATGGCTCCTGCTCAAAGAGCAGGTGGCAACTGTGGCTAGGAGGGCCTTTGTGCAACTTCATGTTGTGCGCCAGTTACGCCCCTTCCTGGAGCGAGAGGCCCTTCAAACGGTCACTCATGCCCTGGTTATCTCCCATATAGACTACTGCAATGCGCTGTACATGGGGCTACCCTTGAAGAGTATCCGGAAGCTACAGCTGGTCCAAAATGCAGCTGCGTGGGCGATCTTGGGTTTCCCAAGATCAGCTCACGTCACTCCTTTGCTGCACGAGCTGCATTGGTTGCCAGTATGCTTCCGGGTCCAATTCAAGGTGTTGGTTATCACCTTTAAAGCCCTACATGGCATGGATCCAGGTTACCTAAGGGACCATCTCCTCCTCATCACATCAGCCCGTCCCACCCGGTCGTGCAGAGAGGGCATGCTATGGACCCCATCTGCAAGAGAATTCCATCTGGCAGGGTCCAGGAGGCGGGCCTTCTCTGCAATAGCACCTGCCCTTTGGAATATCCTTCCCCCGGAAGTGAGATTGGCTCCCTCCCTCCTGGACTTTAGGAAACAGCTAAAGACCTGGTTCTGTAATTATGCTTGGGGCGGGAGGGAGAGTAGCCATTCTTGGAAATGGTTAGTTTCTTAGCAGGACCCAGCTCTGCCTGCAAATCAAAAAGAACTTTCAGCCATCGTGGTTTTTATTATATTTATTGTATTATGTATTATAGTGTTTTATAGTTTTATATTTTTATTTATGTTTTATTGTAAACCACCCAGAGTCCCTTTTGGGAGACGGGCGGTGATAAATTTGATCAATACACACACACACACACACACATTTATTTATTTATTTATTTATTTGATTTCTATAGCCGCCCATCTCAGCAAGTGACTCTGGGTGGCTTACAACAATAAAACTATAAAACAATTTTTAAAATTACAATTAAAACAGTTAAAATACAAAATAAATACAAGATAAATATACATGGCTGCCAAGTGAGCAATGTGTATATATATATATATATGTATATGTATATGTATTTGTATTTGGTGATAGTGATGGATGGATGTTGTAGCTGTTTCCATTTCATTCTCTGTGTGTATGTGTTTTTGTGTGTCTATCTGGAAATATGCAACTACAGAAGGATCTATGTCTGTTGAGTTAGTATCAATACATGTTCACTAACAAGCAGTATAATGATCAATATGTAGTTCTCTTTTGCCTCAGAAGGTGACAGCACCAGCCAACTTTGGTTGTTCTTCATTAAGCAGGCAGGGTAAGGTCTGGTTAGTACTTGGATGGGAGACCTCCTGAGAATTCCAGAGGAAGATTTCGGTAAAATCACATAGATTAGTCACCAAGAATCAGGCTTGACCCAAGGAAAGGAATCTTTTTTTTTTAATCTCTTACTAAGATAACAATTCATTTCTGCACTTTTCAAGGGCAATATTGCATAAGTTATCCCTTTTTGTCCTTGTCAGTAATAGAATATTATTTGGGAGTTATACACTGCTTAGTGTCAGCTGAATATAGTGGCCTATAAGCCCTGTAAATGAATTAAATTTTGAAAAGCAGCATTTCAGATATCATATATTATTCAGGAATTATGCTTTTAGACAATTTTTAGTGTGTTATTTGAGGTATCTCTTTTTTGTTCACAGTCCATAAACCAGTTCTGTTGGAAGAAATGGATCACAATTTAGATTTTTGTGATATTTTGGTAATTGGGGCAGAACTGGATCCCAAGCAAGAATGTTTGGAACTGGACAAGAAAGATCTTCAAGGGAAACACATAGAAGCTACTAATTCTACAGCAGGATATTCAATATATGGTATGTGGTTTTGTTTTGTTTTTCATTTCTGTATCTTATCTTAACCTAACTTTTAATATCTGTATCTTAAATTAACATGGCTATGTTGCACCTATTTTTAAAAAAGAATAAAATGCATGGCAGAAGTTATAAAACAGTTGAATATGAAGAATTCCAAATCCATTGACTATTGACCCATCAAACATGATGATTCAACCTAGTTTTTATCTGAATGAAAACGAGGACTACAGAAAGTAAGAAGTAGATCAGAGAACTTATGGTTTCTTGTTGAACTACATCTTCCAGCATCCTTTACTGTTGGCCATGTTAGCTGAATCACTAGGAAGTTCAGTTCAACAGTATCTGGAGAACCATATTTTCTCCATATACTTTTTGCTATAGTAAAGCATCATATCTCTACTTTATCAAGATGTAGAGAATGTGAGGTCATCATCATATCATTTGCAAATGATTGTGAAACCTCCTGTAAAACCGTTGGCATTGAATCAATGTTCATGATAATGTGTTTTCAAACATACACAGTTGCCTTTTCTTTTTTCTAACGTTTAATATACTTTATATTGATTTTACTGGTTCAGGTGTGGACTCTATGAAAAACTACGAAAAGGTATTACGGCAAATTCGTTACCGTAATTGGCACACATCTTCCATCTCTGATAGAAAGTTTAGAATCAAGTGTTCAGAGTTGAATGGGCGTTACACCAGCAATGAATTTAATTTAGAGGTGAGTAGCATGTTAAAAATATAATTAACAATTGTTTAAATATTAGAGAATAAAAGTTCTTGGGCACAGGCAAGAAAAAATATTTCCAGATAATTTAGTGAACATGTACTTATTTCTAAATATGTTACTATGTACCAGTGCAGACATAAACCTGACCAATTCATTTGATTTGATTCATTTGATTAATGAATTTTCATTAATGAATTTTTAAAACCAGAGGTTGAAATGAGTTTATTATCATCTGTACAGTATTCACATAGAAAATACTTTCCCTAGCAAATATTGTTTCTTTCAAACTGATAATCAGCATTCTTGGGGGCTTGCTTCTCATGTACAGAACTCTGTACAGTAGACACATTTTTAAGCTAATGCCTTGAGATAGACTTGGGAACAGTCCAGAAATAGTTGCTCTGACAACCATGAGCTTGTCCCAGATGATTACAGCTCTGATTTACACTGAGGGCCACACACTGCATCAAGTTTTCACCTCAGAGCAGCTAGTTTGTGAAATGAAGCTGGAGAACATTAATGCCAGTTGTTTATCATGATCAGATAACTACTGGTAACCTTGGGGCTTTTATGCCACTACTGACCTCTGTAGCAGGGATGGATCCATTAAGCTTGCTGCCACAAGGAGCTTATGCATCCACTTTATGTTTCTAGAAGGTCCATGGGGAATGTCCCAGTAATCTGGCAGGCAGCTTGATAGTACAGTACCTAATTATACTATGGAATAAGGAGACAGCAAGTTACATAGTAGAGTTGCTCTGAGCAGCCTCTCCCAGTGCATCAGTGCTGGAGCCTCCTTGCTTTACTGAGGTACTCTGTTAGATGAAAGGTTTAAGAAGATACCTGGAGCAATGCTAGCAGAAGACAAGTGAAGGTAACTTGACTATTAGCGAGCTACTAGTATACCATGGTGGTAAGAGCAGGGAAGCATTAATACTTCTCTCCATGTATTATTTCTGCAGAGGGCCAACCAGCAGTCCTGTTTAGGGTGATCTGTCCCCTACTGGGTAGTACAAGCCCAAAAGTCCTGCCTGACTGCTATTATGGGCAGTTTGCTGGACACTTTGAGAACAAAAGTATTAGCATTCATTGTGAGTTTTAAGCTGGATGGTACAGACTCATGAGATGACAGTTGTAATACCTTCATCTGGGATTACTTTAAGCTATGACTCCTGAGGAAATAGGGTTTTCTGTGGAATGAGCTCAGCCATAAACAGTTATAAATAGCAAAAAACAAAACAAAACATTACCTTAGAAAGTTATAAACAACTAAGGGTCCAGATAAAATTGGAATATTAAGACTTTTACAATAGGATTTTGGAATTACAAAGAGTACAAATAGCTTCTCACGGGAAATAGATCCTATTCTGATTTTTACAAGATATAACATGGATAAATAATTTCATGATTTCAAAATCTGGACACTAGAGGAGACTAAAGATTTTAGGTAAAGGAAAGATATACAGGCCTGTAAGATGGTGCAAAATGTTATGACAATAAAAATACTGAAGGAAACTTTTGAAGAATGGAATCAAAAAATAGTAGCCACAATATCAACAATGTCAGTAATGATGTTTGCTTCTATGGATAGATTATGTCCAAAAGATGTTTTTGCAGAAATGTCAGATATAGAACAAATTTTATCTGACAAGATAGAGATGATATTGAAAGTAGATTTACAACTGACAGGCTAAGAGAATGATTTAAAAAAAGATGTTCCACTGGATCTACAAAGGAACCTGGCTGAGGTTTTAAAATTTAAAATGGAAATCAAGAGAGTGACCTGGATATTTTTTTTCCTGCTGGATTTACAAAAGAGGCTTGTTAAAGCCTTGAAGAACTCTGTGCCATGGAACAAAGAAGAAATGAAGAGAAAGCAAATCCTATGACAATATTTGAATGAACTAGGGTTAAGACTGTTAGAAGTAAAATGAAGGGATATAACGTTGGTTTATTTGATCGAGGTTAAAATATTAATGTTATTGTGATGGAATGTGGGTAGGCTAGACTGAAATAGAATATTTTTTAGTTATAATTTCCCAGCCAAATATTTATGTAGCACAATAATCATACATCCCTATATTGTATATTTCTAAATAACATACAGAAGCATTTTTCTTTTGTGTAAAATAGCATGACCACATATATCCATTCTCAAAGACTAAAGTTTCTTACATAACTAGTTTTATACTGAGCAAAAAGCAAGAATTATGAAGATCTCTTACCTCCCATTGCTGCGCATGGATATCTTTGGAGAAAGTGCTGTTTTGTTTTTATTTATTACAATAATTGTTAGATATTTATTTACATTAAGAGTGTAAAATATAATATACTTGAATATTTGTACAATTTCTGTAAGGGAGGAAAGATTCCCTCCTTGGCTTTACGAGCATAGTAATGAGAATCCAGAGGTTTCCCTGTTGCCTGTAACCCACTGAAATCTCCTTCCTGATTTTACTTACCATGAAGAAACAGTTGTGATTTTGAGAGGTACATTTTTCATGAACTGTTTAGACACTTTGGCTTATGCATGGTGGATCTGAGATATCTTGGATCATGTGAACTGTATTTTCTTTGAAAAAATGTATTCATTGCCCTCTAGTTTGGGGGAAGGGATACAATAAAAATAGAAATTAACTTAAAATCATGTAAATCAATACAAAAACAGTGTAATGAGTCAATTAAAATTACCCATTAATTAGAAGATACAGAAACTAAAACAAGAAAATCCACAAACCCTAAAAGTATTATAGCAATAACCGTTTTTAAAATGTTATATAGCAGTATAAAATATGTAAAATATAAAAAGGGCTGGGATTAGGTCTGCTTAGCACCTATAATAAAGGAGGACCTTTCCAGGCAGGGTATTTCATAGCTGGATTGGGGGTGGGGCTGCTACAGAAGAAGCCTGCTCCCAAGTACCGAAAGGAGATTCCTGGAGTGACATCTTAAATGTGCTAGTATAACTCAGGAATCGAATGGAAGAGGCACTCCTTCAGATATCAGAGTCCCAAGCTTAGAAGGACTTCACGATTGGTGGTAAGCATTGGAAAGAAAAGTGAGCTAGTAAAGATGGTTGAAAACTGACAGGGTACGACTACCATTCTCAGCCTTTATGAAAGCTTGTCTACCCTGCAGTTTTTAAAACGGCTGGCTACCATTGTCTCTATAATCAACTTTTCATCATTCAAATCCACTCTAAAGCCAAAGCCTCTTGTGAATGTCAAGCCTCTGTACCCAGGATTGCTCTTCCCAGCTCTGTCCCTTGACTTCCTGTTTTCAATCTAGACAGCTTCTCCCATTAAGAGTAATAGCTGCTGACTGTAGCAACTCTTTTTTGCAGCCATTATCCTCAGTGTAAGTGAAATTGGGCAGGAATGAGAGCAAGCAGAGGAAGGAATAGGAAACAATGAGAACACAAACCTAAATTGCAACTGCCCTTTTATAATCCATCCAATTTCTTCTTGATCATCCTGCCATCCTTTTTTTGTGTAAATTAACATTTTAATCAGTTTCACTAAATGTTCACAGCATTCCCTCATTGGTATAAAAGTGTAGTGGACTTTCTTATTCCACTACAGGAAATCCTGATTATGGTTTTTGGTGTAATTCTTTGCTGTAATTCACCTTTGCATGTATAATATCTATGCTTGGCTTAGTGTAAGGAGATGATAAACTATTCTTAACAGTTAGAGATCTCCTATTTTGCTTTGATAGCACTTCCAGTTTGCAATGAAACAGGACTCGCCCAGCATTTTCCTTCCTTGTATTTCTAGATTGCTGCTCTTCCATATAACCCATACTAATGGTGAGTTCAGCTAACTGACTGTTAGGCCTTAGGTAATAATTTGTACCTATAAGCAGGGTTAGAAACTTCCCAAAGTTGCAGAATACAGAAAATATGGAAGTGGGGATAAAAATAACCCAAGGAAGACCAAATATGTTCATAAGCATAGAAGTCTTCTTTGGTGGGTGAGAGTGGAATGAAACAATGCATGCTGAATAGGAACACGGCACAGTAATTTCTTTCAGATCTGGCTTATAATATCATACGCATTTTCTCCCCAATTCACTGCATTTAGAAAGAATCACACTGTAGCCTCTCTTTCTAAAGAAAGTGAAGGAATTTCTGTGATTTCCATTACTGTTATTAGCCCATATTTGAAAGTGGTCTCTAATGAACATTCTGAACCAGACAAACAGATGGAGAGACGCACCTTTTTTCATAGATGTGTCTTGGTAGTGGATCATTCCTCTTATTTGCTTATCACCTACTACAGATAAATAGAGAAGTAACTTGTGATTTCAAGGTAGTGAGTTACTGTACCAAACTGTATGTATTTTATAATAGATGAGCTATAGGTGCATGAAAAATAAAGTACTACCATCACTACTACATATCCATTCCAGCCTTCTATTGTTACTGTTAGTGGATGAGTCTTTAGAGGCAGAACCTCTGAATAGCAGGTATCTGATATATAAAATTTCACTGTTAAAGCTGTTAGACAAAAACAGCATAAAACAAGAATCTTTTTGGTCCATACAGAAATCTAAACATTGATTTGAAACTGGTACAAAATATCCAAACTAATAAGAAGCTATAGGCTTAGGGCTTGACTAGCTAAGGGATTACTTTCCTGTTACAAACTTATCTAGCTATTAATCCTTTTGAAAATGTATCCGGTCTCAGAGTCTTGCCTTTTTGGCATGTAGGAGAGGGACTTTTCTGGCAATGCTCTCAACTGTGATTGGCTGCCATTTTCTTGGTATTTCAAAATTCTGAAAACAGGCATATTTTTTTTGCTAGACATGTAAGTTTAGTAAATTATTATTAATAAATTATTAATTTATTATTGTGGTTGGTTTTAGCCTGGGCTTGTTTATGTTTTTAACTGTTTTAACTACATAATGGATTTTGTAAGCTGCCCAGAGTCCACTGAAGTGGGTGGCCGTAACAAATTTAATGAAATAAATAGATAAATCAATGTAGTATTAATATTAATACTAATTTTCATTTAGCTCTTTTAGTTCGTAGTTTTGATTTTAGCTTTAAATTTCTGTTAGTCACATTGAAAGATGGGTTAAAAATCGAATTAATACTTGGTATAGAAATCCAATGTAAATCGATGGAAGGTTGTGCTGGGCTCTGGTTGCAGTCATCTTGATAAGGTGCTATAGGTTGCTTTATATAGGAGCTGGGCAGGTCATATCATCTCTCTGTCTCCAAAAGCAGTTTTACATGCTCTCCAGCATGAATTGACTGGCTTGCTGTGTTCCTGATGAAATTGATTAAGTCCAGATTAACTGCTCTCTAAGTTCTTTTTCACCCCTGAAACCATATGAGAGGGTTTTTTTCACAACCGTTTCCTCTGATTTAGTTGGTAAATCTGGAATCATCAAGCTCCAGATTAAGTGCTCTCATATGGAGCAAATGCAAACGTGAACTGATAATACTTCTGCCTGAATTAAATTTTTCCACTTGAATGTTATGCAAAATCTGATTAATATTATATGAATACTTCCACATTTGTAACATTGGTCTTTGTTGTCTTCTAGGTTAATATTCTACATAATTCCAACTCTAATTCCATGGAATATACAAATCATATGATAATACAGCCACAGTTTCTCCAATCTGTCCATCACCCAGAGGAAAGCACAAACAATATTCAAGGCCCAGGTATTATATGCATTGAATTGCTTTGCTGGATTTAACAAATATTGACCTAACCTTACCTTCTGTTGAGGTAGTAGTACATCCAGTAAAGAGGAGCCCAACATCTCTTATTGTTAGAAAAGCTGTTCTAACATTCAGCTGGAATCTGAATTCCTGTAATTTAAGCCATTATTTCATATCCTATACTTGGAGTGAGAGAACAAATCTTGACTTGAGTGATATTTTTTCAAGAATATGAAAGAGTGATGTAGCCTCGTGGGTTCTTTTTTTCCCCTCAGAATTAAACTACTCAGCTCCTTCAGTTTACCTTCTTTGGCCCAAGTCAACTAACTTTTCCTCTTATCCTTCCCTCAGCCTGTTTCAGTTTGACTGAATCACTCCTAGTATGCTGGGCATAGAACTGGACATTGTATTCAAAGTAAAATCTAACGTAAGCAGAATATAGGGGAATGCTTATACTTTCCATGATTTTGAAATTATACTTCTGTTGGTGCATCCTGAAATTTCATTTGCCTTCTTTGCAGCAACATTAATGCTGCCTCATATTCAGTTTGCAATCCACTACTGTTCCAAGATCTTTTCTTACAAATACCATTACCAAGCCAGATACTCCCGTCTTATATCTCTGTGTTGAATTTTCTTTCATAACTGAAGAAATTTGCCCTTAGAATTGCAAACTCAGAGGTCCTCTAGTGGTGCAGGATCTGCTAAAGCATTCCAGACAGTTTCAGCCTCTGTTTGAATATATCTGGTGAAGGGGAATAAATCTGCTCCCTCCTTTCTGCTCCTTTATATGAAGTCTGATATTATATCTGCCCTTAGTGTTATGCAAGCTAAGCATATCTGGTCCCTTAACCATTTCTCATAAGATTTAAGTTTCCAGTCCTCTCACAATCTTGTATATTTCGTTGTTGTTGTTGTTGTTGTTTTAAATTTATTGGTCACCCATCTCCAGTGGACTCTGGGTGGCACATAAAACTAGAAAAATCATAAAAACAACTAAAAACATAAAATCAGTCAGCCCAGACTAAAATAAATACCCTTTTTAGACTGCAGTGTCCAGAACTGGACATAGTTTCCAAATAGGGCCTGAACAAGGGAGAATGTAGTGGAATAATGGGACAATTGTCCTTCCCTTGGACTTTTAATACATCCCAAAATAGCATTTGTTTTTTGTCATCTGCATCACACTGTTTGCTCATCTTCAGCCTGTGATCCACTAGAACACCCAGATCCTTTTTGCATGTACTACTACCAAGCCTGTAGTAGGTCTCTTTCTTGCGCCTATACTTGTGTCCTTCATTTTCTCTCCTCAGATGCAGGAGTTTTCATTTGTCCCTGTTAAACATCATTTAGTTCATTTTGGCCCACTGTTCAAGCCTGTCTAGATCTTTTAAAATCATCTCTTCCTGGCTGTTAGTTTTACCTTTCTGTGATCTTCAAATTTGATAATCATCCCTTCAACCCTTTCATTCAGGTCATTAATAACATTTTGAATAGCACAGGGCCCAGTAGGTGGTATTCCACTCAGTACTACTCTCCAAGCTGACGTGGAGCCATGTATGAGTTCTTTCCATGTTGCAGGCATTCAGCTAATTATGAATCAATATATAACATAGCTCATACTTTACCATTTTATTAATAGATATATCATTAGAAATTTCTTGAATGCTTGGCTGAGATCAAGGTACACTCTGTCCATGGCATTCACCTTACCTATTCATCTAGGAACTCTGACTCTGTTAAATTTGATTTAGTTACTTTCAACCTATTTTCTCTATCCTAGCAATATAGTTGTGAAGTTAAGTCGAACACCCAAACTTGTTTCATCAGTAAATCTGATATGCACATCTTTCACCTCTTCATCTAAATCATTAATAAACATATAGAAAAGTAGAGGAATTAGCAGCTTTTACCAGATAGTTGGGATAGGGATCAAGCCCAAGAACCCTGTTCACTTCATTGAGATCCACAGGCTCAAAAACCTCCCAGATAACATTCCTAAATGTCATTCCTGTCAGCTGCTCAGATTCTATGCACACAACTTCCAACTCAAAGCAAACATGAATTATTTTATGCAGATATCAGCCCATTAATGGTTCTTTTGGCCCATCCTTCCCTACCAGGGTCTAAGTCACTCTAAAAAGTGCTGCATTCCATGAATTATAAGTATGGAAAAGTATTGACACTTCACCATCAATATGGCCATGGTGTAGGCTCATATTTGAGCTTATATATGCACCTGGTCACATTCACTCTTCCTATTTCACCAGCATCACAATGAATCATCTGCTGTTTCCTGTAGCTTCTTAGTATCAGCTAAAAGAGAGAGGGAGAGACCCCTTAGGAGCAATCCTATCTAGAACATTCATATTCCAGACACCCAACCAAACTGCCCTCTGCATTGCTGGGGAACCCCACAAGTGCTGTCTGAAAGTCCAATGGTCTATAAGGCAATTGAGGGAAGACTAAAATTGCCCAGAACCAACAGCCTGGGCAAAGCATTCAATATTTCAGTAATGAGGTCAAACAACTAAGTTAAGAATGCCACCATGCATCTGGGAAGATGGTAAAATACAAACAGCTCTTTTGACCCTCTGAACCTCTTTAAGATGTGCCATAGAACCTTCCCAGGTATCTGTTAAACTGACTGATTCATATGTACTTCTCTGGATTCTCCATTTTTATCAGCTCTTCACCAGTTTTCCACAATTTCTCAAAATAAAACATAAGGGTTCAACCTTCTATTAGCTGCTTCGTTTGATATCTTGGGATGCAATTCATCTAGTCCTGGAAATTTAAATTCATTCAGAATAACAAGGTATTCCCTTACCATGTTTATATCAGAATCATGCTTCAATCCTGCCTCTTTATCTGCTCTTCATAATTTTCTAGTATCACATACTGTTATGGAGAAGACCAAAATAAGAGTTAAGTAGCTCTACCTTTTCTGTTACTTGCAGTCATTTAGAACTTATCTGAATAACCTTTTTCTCACTAACCTCAGCTCATTCTGAGCATTTGCTTTCTTGAGAGCAACTCAACCGTTCCATACTTCCTGTCTTTATAACCTGGCCCCCTTTCCTTTTTCAATGTTTCTTGTTTTTATTTTCAGAGGTTTGCTAAGCTTTTTGTATAGTCACACTGGCTACTTCTGCTGTCCTCTATTCCCCCCCACCCCCATTGGAATTGTTGGCAATTATACTTTTAATATATTCCTCTTTTAAACTCCCACCTATCCTCAGGTCTTTTTCACATTTGCTTTTTCTGCCATGATATCCTACTTATTATTGCTGTTACTAAAAATAGGTGGGTGTTGAAGTCCAAGATATGCATTTAACTATGCCAAACTTATTTTCTCTTAAAATCAAGAACTGCAGAATTATGTGGCCATTTTCCCCCAGTTTTCCTGCTACCTTCACTTATTCAACTAAGTTTTCTTCATTGATTAGTATCAAGTCAAAAATAGCTGACTGTCTTCTGCATTCCTTATCTTGTTAGCAAAGTAAGTCAGGAATTTCCTGGAAGGGCTACAATTGACAACTTGGCTTCCCAAAAAACTTAGGGTAATTGAAGTCTCCCATTAGTACAACTGTACCTCTTTGAAAGATTTGCAAGTTTCTTTGGGGAAGCATAATCCACTTATTTTTCTTCATTGGGTAGATGTGAGTAGGCACAAACAACATTTGTTTTTATTGTTTTCCTCTGCTTATTTTTAACCTGGATGTTTCAACTTTATTGTCAAATTCATCTAATTTTTGAACAGAAATCAATATTTGTCATATAAGTACAATTATTCTTTTTTTCTATTTCTTTCTTCTTGAAGAAATTGTATATTTCAGTTACTATTTTCTAATCATTCAAGTGTAAAGGAACAAGCAGTCAAGAAATACTCCACAGACTAGCACTTGGCAGAACAGCCATGAAGGCCTTGGAAAAGATATTCAGATGCTGTGTTGTATGTATACCTACAAAGATCAGAATCATGCAAACCATGGTATTCCCTGTGACACTCTATGGAAGTGAAGGTAGGACTTTGAAGAAGCAAGATAGGAAGGGTATTAATGTTTTTGAACTTTGGGATTGCAGAAGGTTGACTTTCTACAATGCACTATTGTAGAATTTTTAGATTAGAGTGTTAATTTCTGCCACATGCAGAATTCAGTTTAAAGCCTTCCTAATCAAACTTACCTTTCTTTGTCCAAACACATTTTGTGAGGTATAACCATCCTAATGTCAGCAGTTCATCATCTAGATGACTCAAACCATGATCCAGGAAACTGTATCTCTCCCATCAGCACTATTTGCATAGCAAGCATTTTTTCTTTCCTTTTCCTGTCCTACTGCATGAGAATAATGCCTGCATCTTCACGGCCTTGAGCTTTCTTCCAAGGTTTTCAAAATCTGTGGCAATATGCTTGTAGCTGCTTTCTAAAGTATCATTTGTCATCATATGTACTGGCAGGAAGGATTAATTTTTAGTGGACTTGGTAACTGTTGAAAATTGTTCTGTTATATTCCTGATCTATGCTACCGGCACAAGCTTTTGAGTCTTATCAGCATATGCTTGTTGCACTTCTTCATATTAGTGAATACCCAATTCCCCCAACTTTTTCCTTTGTCTTCTAATAGCTGCATTTTCTCTGCCATTCAGGGACCTACCATCCTGGTCTCCAGTTCTGCAGTGTCAATTTTTTTCCTTCCCTAAATATTCAGAGCCTTTTTTATTTACAGCAGTCTAATACCTATCTGTCTGTCTGTCTTTGTATATACCTTTGGCATCTTTTATTCACTGAGCTTTCTCCTCTGTTTTTCTGTCCATATGCAGAGCTGCTCCTAACGTTAGTTTCTGTTGTGACACCTCCTTTCCTTTTACTGATAAATCCTTATATTTTCTTATCAGCTTAAATGTGGCCATTTGCTGCCCCTGTCCTTTGACTTTTTCTTCAATGTTGTTATGTCCATGCATTTGTTACAAATATATGCCAGGTTGTTTTCTGGCAGGAAAACAAATTGCCACTGGCATTGCAGGAGAAAATCATAGACTCATGCCCATTCATCTTTACTTTCACTTCTTAGGGCATCACCAGAGTTTTCATTTATTCTTCTTCCTTTCTCAAGCTTTTGGGTTAACCAAGTACAATGACTTAGAGAAGAAAATGTATTGTGGGTGCCTCCTTAAACTTTCTTGCCCACTTCTTGTTACCTCTTCCTTTTTGCTTGCTCAGTGAGCATGGCATGAGCAAGAAGCATGGTGGCAACAACTAAACTCCTCCATAGATTTTACATGTGTTATGCCTCCTAGTATCCATGCATACAAAGTGAGTATCTGAGGATGATGTTTTTGCATAAATAGTTCTGTGCATCAAGGGTCCCTCTTTATAGATGATTGTATTATATATGTGATTCTAATGGAAAACATATTCCCCATTCACATATTCACTGACTGTGTGGGTGGTTCCTGATCATGGGACTCAGGAGCTGGCATTATATAATTATACTAGGAGATTCTATGCACAAAAGGCAGTTTAAATGGGACACTCACCACAGGTGAAATTTCTATTGTTTTTCTTCAACTCTGTATTGGAGAATTGTATTGTTATCCTTTTTTAAAATGGTTACTTTCAAGTTCAACAATAAAACAAGATATGCAATTAAAATTAAGTAACATTATAAATGCTGTAAATTGCTATAATTATAACAACAAATATAACAGCTTCATTTTTACTTTCAACAGCTACTTTTAACAGTTAAGACAACACTAAATATACCTGAATGGTACTGGAAGAATACATTAAATTGTCCCAATTTATTTCATTTCAGTACTTCCAAGTATGGCTACCATTATCATAATAATCTGTGTCAGTGTCCTAGTCTTCATCATAGCTCTGGGGGCATACAGAATTCAGTCAGCTTACCATCACACTTCAAAGGAACATGAAACTAGTAAAGAAAATGAAATGGACTGGGATGATTCAGCTCTCACTATCACAGTCAACCCTATGGAAGTAAGTAGCAAAACCATACTGTGCTATAGCCTTGTTAGCAATGCTATTTTTCATTTATGTGCAAGAGTCTTCTTCAGAAATCATCTTCTGCCCCTCCTCCCAACATTCACTAAATGTATTTGGTGAAAAGGAAAACTCCTTCCTACTTTTAGGTTGACCTTATTTCTGATGTTGGCATGTGTGGTAGAAGATCTGAAAGAGGCATCCACCTACTATATCTAAAGTTATATCCAGATATCCAGATATAGGATGTTTAGGATTCTATGCTTTGTGGAATTAATATACCAGATTTGATTCAAGCATATTTGGTTAACTTTAAACTTTACCTAGAGGGATGCAAAAGCTATTGTTATTAATAATATGTTTGTGTTATAGCAATTACTTTGCATACATTTTTTGCATACATTTTAATGAAAATGCCTTTGTTCAGTCATTCAGAAAGGTCATATACTTTTGGTACTTATAGCATGGCCTTTTTTCACACACTGGATCTAATAAAATATTATTGAAGAATATCTCTGTATCAATGGTATATTGAAAAAAATGAGTAGAAGTGCTTGATTAATCAAGTATAGGTGGATGACATTCAAGTTGGGTTGTTTTACCCGATTAATTATTTAATATGATCCTATGGGAAAGATGTCAGGTATATATGATTGAATAACTCCTTTTGTTACTTAGTTTCATCCTTTAGCTTTCTTGAGTTTTACTATGGAGGTCACTTTCATTTATCTCACGGTAAATCTGTCAGTCTATAATTTTCCCAGTTGGTAGTTAGTGCTATCAAATATGGCTATACGTTTGAAGGCTGATTTCTGTACAAGCACATATGCTCACTGTTTAATAATTGATCTCCCTTTTAAAATAAAGATGTACCAGACACACAGTCTCATTTTCTTTTTAAGGTTTATAAATAAATTTCAGAAGGTTTTTTCTTCTTCTTATCAGCAGCTCCATTTTATGTTTCCTTATATTATAGAAATATGAAGAACCTTGTTGTGGAGAAGAAGAAAGTGATGAGGAAGAAATTGAAGATGAAGATGATACATCCAGTGCAGAGTCAGATGAGACTGAAGAGGAAGAAGAGGAAGAAGAGGAAGAAGCCATTGGGAATAAAGGAGACAAACAAAATGCAAGCAGGCAAGATCAGTTGGAGTGGGATGATTCAACATTACCCTACTAGAGTCCTTAGTTTTCCTTCTCTTTTTGTATAAACCAATACTGTGTATTTCTGAGTCAATCCTACTGATTCAACCATACCTTGGATCTATGAATTAATTGACAATTTAACTTCCTATTGACTACAGATGATAAAACTGCATTGTCTGAATTTGATATAGTTGTATCACAACTGCTCCAGATAGTTGTTCCTTTTCTAATATGTGAGTAATAGCACCTGGTAAAGCACAGCATACAACTATTAATGTAAAAAGAACACCAACCTGACATCATATGTTTGTTACCGCTTCTCTACTTCCATGAAAAACCCTGTTATCTTATACATGTGAATATGCAAACCCAATTCATCAGGCTATGAGGGAGATAGTCCAGGTTGCTTTTAAAAATTCCAAAAGTCCACATATGTATTAACTCTTTCTGGGATTCCTTTGACTCTGCCTTGTTAAAGATCCTACTGTCAAAGATAGAGGAAGACGTACATGCTACTCAACACACAGGGCAAAATTCAGTTGCACATATCTCCATTTTCACTTTTTTCTTATGGCTATTTGCCCTTTGCAGAGAGTTTCAAAATACATTAAGTTGTATACTGTATGTCTGTGCATGTATAAGGATGGATAATCCATTGCACTGCTAATGTCCAAAGCTTGCAAGGAAGAATTTTGTCTAGTCCCTTAACTGAAACTCAATTAAATTCCATGTAAATCCTATAAATGGAAACCTTTGCCTGTGATGGTTTTTCAGTGTCCTGTACCACACAGATTAAGAAATGTTTTCCGTTGTGTGAAAGGTAAACTAGAGAATTACTTTGGCTAATACCTAGGCTTTTGATCTTTACAGAAAATATCTTCTGAGAAAATTGAATTATAAATCATTATCCAGTTGCATAATCTTATGCCAGCTCTCTGCCATCACAGAGTTCGCTTGGAATTCAGACATGTGCTACTGTATATGTAGGGATTTAAATAATATTTGTAATCTCAGGAAAAAAAAACAACCACTCTCCTGCATGTTAAAACACCCATACACCTCTGAATGGATTGTTACAGATGGAATAGGTGTTTGATATAGTCCATTGATCATTAAAATATATTCTATGAGCCAAACAAGCAATGCCATAGTAAACAAATATCTTATCTAAATCTCAAATTAGCCCCATTTTGTTCTAGATCCTTCTTTTCACCAAAGATGTTTTGTTTGGAAAATAAAAGAGAATTAAACACAGAACTTAAAAGCAAAAAAACAACAACAACAACAACAACAAAAAAAAAACTGTTAAGAGTTTGAAAACAATTGGTAAAGAATAATACTGGGTAGTTTTGCATTTTTTCCACCTAACCACTATATTTTGAATGTTGATAAGTTTGTCTGCTTTCTTATATATTTTTCTCAATATTTGTGGCTCTACTTTTGAATGCCAAATAGTGCAGTTTTTGATGCTGTGCATGTTTTAAATATATACAAACATAGGCATTTGATGAAGAAGCAAAATGTTATTTTGTATTCATATTTTCTTAAAGATTTGGGGGCTCTTGTTCCCTTTTAGTCCACCCACTATTGATAAAATCTCATGTCCAAAAGGTTTTTGCCCAACAGCAGATAGATTTGCATATAGCATGCCTGTGAAGCCCTTTTATAGAACTCAGTGGCAGGCAAAAACTTTCTGGCAGGCAGGCAAAAAAGGAACAAGAGCTGGTTTTTGTGTTTGCTTTTTATTTTTATCATTGTTTTGGAAGAGTGCCATCACATCACTTCATGTGAAGAAAGCCTCACTATATAACAACCTCTGATCCAGAGATTAGGCTTTGAAAGAGCTTCAAGTGTTATTTTCTTTTCTTTCTTCTAGGAATACATTTTAGTACTCAGTAAAGCGTATATAGGAAACTGTCTATACAAGTTCAGACTATTGTCATTATAGCCTGCTATCTAACAGCAGCTGCCTATATTCTCCTATTGGATCTTTTAACTGGAAGTGACAGGGATTCTGTGTGCAAAGTAGGTGCTTCACCACTGAATTGTTACGTGTTCTGCTACTGTGCAGTTTTAAGTCATTCTGAACCTTGGAAGGCTAAAACAAATCTCTTTGAGCAATTGCATTTATCTAACTAAGGTAATTCTCATGCTTTGAATATGATAAAATTGGAATATTTTTTTCTCTGAATAGATATTGTCTAGATATTCACATGCACATAGATCTTTCATATCTGTGCATGAGGTCTGAAATGCATTAAAGCAGAGAAAGATGATGATGATGATGATGATGATGATGATGATGATGATAGATCATGTGTATAGATGCGTGTGGTTCCTACTGAATCCTGGTGACCCATGAACCTATCCTAAATTAAAAATTAAATAATTTAAATATTAGAATGCAGGCATGTTTCCTCCTCAAAGTAAAATACATAACAAAGCTGTACTTTTGCTTATTTATTTTAACAGCCTACTCAGTCAGTTGACATTACCTGATGTAACCTGGATTTAAACTTTTCTATGTTTTTGTTTTACTTAAAAAACACAGCTGCTCTACAGTTGCCAAATTAGCTTTTATAATACTTCATAACTCTTCTGAAGCAAGTATTATTCAAACCTTTGCACAAATGGCTCTTCATCATAGCTCTACCTGCTCTTAATTTTATGCCTTCACAGTGGTCTTCAACTGGGTGGTGGTGGGTCTGGGGGCAGTTTTACACTTAAAAATAATATAGCACATGAATCAAAACCCAGATGTTAAGGGCTTTAGACCTAAAGTAACTCAATCTTCATGATCACCAACAGTTCTCAATTTAGGGGTGCTATCAGCCTTAGGTAAAGGAATTTTCCTTAGCTTTCATGGCCATCCTCATAACATGCCAGAAGCTATTTCTACGTTTTGACTTAGGAAAACCCTTGTGGGCTAAAATGTTTCTTTTAATTTTAGTAGATATTCATAGTACTGAACTGTCAATTTTCATTTTAAATTTCTTAAAACTGCCAACACTTTTTATTACATTGACCACTCCCCAATAAAACAGCTTAAGTCAATAATAATAATAATAATAATAATAATGATTTACCGTCAGCTATTATTACAACTACTGTCACTGCTGGAAGACCTGAAAGACCTGAAAGAGAAGGTTAGGGATAGATCATCATGGAGAAAAACCTATGTGGTTGCTAGGAGTCGAAACTACTTGATGGCATGTAATCAATCAATCAATCCTTGTCAGTTACATAGCTAATCTTTTAAATGTATTTATTATATTTATATTCAGTCCTTTTTGCAGGAGCAAAAGGGACATATATGGTACTCCCTCCTCTAGTTTCTTCCCACAACAATCCTGTGTGATATGTTGTAGCTGTGCCAACTCTTTCCAGTGAAATTCTATGGCTAAGGGTAGATGTGAACCTAGTTCACTGATCTTTGTCCAATACCTTTTATCTGTACAAATACTAAGCCAATAGGTGTTTTTTTTTAATCATTCATTGCTCAGAAACTATAAGCCAGTGAAGCCTGGTCCTCATAATGTATGGCTGGTAGATTTGGATGATGTTACTCCCTGCTCTCTGCACCAAAATACTGTTTTCTGGAGCTGCTGGCTTGTTTTACTAGGCTAATAGCCAGATGCAATTGTGCTATCCTACCAGCCAACAATTTAATCTTGATTTGAGTTCTTTAAACTCTCTGTGCATATTTAGCAAAAAAACAGAAGGCATATAATGGAAGCCATGATTAATACAAAAGCATTGTTTGTGGCTGCATTTCTCAGATTGTAGATCTTTTGCAATTTGGCTGACAAATACAAGCAATTAAGTCATCAAGATGAGACAGAAAAACAAGGTGGAGTTTGCTAGATCAGATGCAGATACTGGGAAATCTAGGAACACCACCACTACCACCAGAAAGAAGTTCAAGAGGTTACAAATAGAAGAAGCAGGGTTTGCAATATGAAGAACTCATGGCAACTCTTCATATTGCAGAGAAGTTATTCATTAGAGGGCATGGAACAGAAATCTAGAAAGTCTGTATAAACCAATCTTTTCCAATCTGAGGTTAGTCCAACCATGTTAGGACTGTAACTCTCAGAATACTGAGCTGGCATGAGACTAGGAAGGATGCCAGATTTAAGAAGGATGTTTGAGAGAATAGCTAAGATTTGAGTAATGTGAGACAAAGGCTGTGTAATGTATGTGGGAAAGACCTTGGGAGAATGGGCAAAGAGACACTGTCAAGGGAACAGTCAGATAAGAGACAGAAGAACCCACAGCTGGATAGTGGACAGGGCAAGAGGCTCAGAAGAGACCCTTCCTATTGTCTTGGACTGTATAGGAGATAGATGCGGTGGTGGGGGGAGAATTGTACTTTCAGACTTGAAAGGATTCTGTCAATGTAGCTTTACAATAAAGTAGAATTAGCGCATATGGTTATGATTCCTATCTGGTTTACCCCACAAGGCCAACAAGCTGCTTTAACTCCAGAATTCACAGTATTAATAAATATAGCTTGCCATTGCATGAATTAATGAAGCTTGTAGTGTCATCCTGTGAATTTCAAATAAGTGTGGGGAGCCTAAGGTTCAAGGTCTTGAGGTGCAGCATTTAACTCATTTCTCTAAAGAGAATTGGAATTTTGTGGGTTTTTTAGGTTCAAAATTGTGATTAGTATTGTAATTAAAGATAACATCACGAAAGCGGCATCCCCCCAAAGGGTCAGACATGACTCGGTGCTTGCACAGGAGACCTTTCACATCACATCATCCTTCTCAGCATGTATTCTAAGTCCTGTATTGTAAGATGGTTATTTGTGAAGTTCCTGAACAGTAATACTTTGAGAATGGAAGGAAGGTTACAATCCTATTATTACTTATTAGATCCAGACATATAAATCAATTGTTTCATCAACAAATATCATTTATTCCATTTCATAAGTATTCCAATGCCAAAATAATGCAAAATGCCGTCAGTGATTGTAACAATTAAGCCTCTGTTTTTTACCCTCAGGAAGGAAAATATTAGATGATTGCAAGAATCATTCTGATAGATACTCAAAAAATTACTATCATTAACTGCAATAATATGCTTTTGTTTCATATGACTACAATTTATTAGAACAGTGAGATCTTGATAGAAAGTATAATATTTGCTTCTTTATCCAACAAAAAAATAAATATTTGGAAATCAACAGTCAATTAGAAAATGACCACATTTGCATGATCATACAATAAGCTGAAATATAAACATGCTTTCCGCTATTTCCATACATTTTTCAGTTCTTTTTTTCACCACAGGCAATCAAATCAAGAAGTCTCTACTTAACCATACATTCACATTCTGTAGAAATCATAAAATCATAAAACTGGCAGCCTTCAATAAACCAGGATATTAAAATCATCTTCAAAACATTATTTGGTATCCTAGATGTTTTTTCCCCCTGCAGCTTGTTTGCTGATTTAGATGAATTGCTTAAATTGAGGCTTTTTGGTTTCATCATTTCAGAAAAGCAATGCAGCTGATTTGTATATTAGCTTATGTAGTTGCTGATTACATACACACACACACAGACACACACACACACACAGAGGAACCCACAAAGACACTTGTTTGCTCATTGAAAATAACATATAATGCTCAGAGGAGAATTCCATTTTTATGTACTGTAGCCAGTTTTCAGTAATCTTGCCTGAGGGAAGGGAGCCAAATGCTATAAATCTTGAAGTCTGGAACATGATTAACATCCCAACTTTTGTGATTAATGTTTTATCTGCCTTTGTGTCTTGCTTTTTCTTCCCCTCCAGTATTGTATGTAATGTTTTTCTGCTTCCTTGCTCAGATACTTCTTACACACAACAGATGTTGTGGACAGGAATAAAGGTGTCACAGCCATTTGAAGTATGTCATATGAAATTTAATTAGATTTTTTTCCCCCCTCACTAACTTGATAGTAAAAAGCCTGAATGTATTATAATTTAAGACATCTAGCATCAGAACTTTGCAATAGTGATATTTTGGTATCATAGAATTTAATGATGGTAGTACTTTAAATTTTACGAATAAATAAATACATGATCCAAATATTAGACCACCCATTTCTGCAAGTATATGATGTAACAATTATGTTTCTTGACTCAATGGTCTTTCATTACATTGTGCTTACCTTGCCAAATTTGTTTAGGATGCCTTGAGGAATAGAAAAATAATTGATATTAGTAGCATAACCCTATGCATGCCCTTGCAAGTGAGTCCTGTTTAGTTAAATGGCTATTAATTTCTGGTAAGTGTGTGTGTGTATCTGTCCATCTGATCTCTTATATAGTCTGTCTCTGATGTAGTTTGTTAAGCCATTGGATTGTCTGACCACGTGCAAATGTGAATTAAACTCTATACCTTTTGAATGAACAGTAATAACAGTAGTTAATACAAGGAGTAAAGAATATGCTGCTAGGAGTGACACCTAGACACAGAGTTCATTATAGAATATATTAATAGCTTTCATTTATTTACCATTTTTGTTATTCTCCCATGACTTAAAGGAG
This sequence comes from Candoia aspera, assembly GCF_035149785.1. Taxonomy (NCBI): domain Eukaryota; kingdom Metazoa; phylum Chordata; class Lepidosauria; order Squamata; family Candoiidae; genus Candoia; species Candoia aspera. The sequence goes on along the minus strand of NC_086158.1, from coordinate 35,534,500 downwards.
GTCAATGAATACCTTCTTGTGAAATCACAAACTCTTAGGTGAGAGAAATATAACTATGACTATAAGGTAACAAGCCATCCAAAATATTGACTCTCCAAAATTTGCTAACCAAATTGCAATTTTTCAGTTATTGTTAATGTGACAGGAAACATGCTTAAAAAGGGGGTGGGGTAGTGGTAAGCATATTAATTGTGTTCAAATGATTAACTGTATTTAATTGACTTAAGCTAACTTTAAGTAAATTTACATTAAAATTAAGTTTAGTCAAATTTCCCAGCTCCATCCATTCCTTTGACCCAGCCCTGCATTAGCATGCTGATCCAAAGAAGATTGCACATCACTGCCAATTTATTTATTTTAGCAACTTTAAAAATGCATTTTTTATTTCACAAAATAAGAACATAGGTAATCTCTCTCTTGAAATCTAGTTAAAGTGGACAAAAGAACAACATTAGGATTTGATTTGATATGTTGAAACATACCAAATATCTCTGACGGTTATGAGGGCTTTTGTGTTTGTATATGTGCTCATTTAATAATTGGAGTTTGCCCTGGTTTTACAGCAGTTTATGTTACTGCTGTTTTTACTTTTAATTAGAATTTGTTACAACTGAACAAATAAAAAAAATCATATTATTTATTTTCAGCTTAAAATTTTACTGCTACTGTTATAAAATTACTTTCAATATTATATTCCTTACCAGTTCAGCACATTTGGGATGATTTCTCTCATTCCGCTTGAAATCTGTCTTAGGCATTACTAACTCTTCTAGTCACCATCCAGTCTATGTAAGCAAAGGCAACAGAAGAACATAAAGTATACAATAAATATTGAATCCTGAGCTTGCAATGGGTGTATTAAAGAAAACAGCCTAGGAGCCAACTTTCTAGTTTCATACAGAATTGGGTGAGATGAGCTTAAATCTACTGAATTCAGAGTGCACAACATATACAGTATATAAGTATAGATGAATTAGGGTAGGGTGGTGGCACCTTGCTATGAGCAGTAAAAAAAATACTTCACTTTCAAAAGATTGTTTTTTAAAAAAACTTTATTATAAGTTTAAAAAATTACAAAACCAGTCACACTTTTGTAAGCAGATTTTGCTTCAACTACTGAAAGCATCCTGTATAGCGAATTTCCACCCCATAATCCCTACTTTCACAAATCCTAGTGACACATTCCACAATGTTCCCAGAAGTCTCTAGGGGTTTTTTGGGAGGGACATCAGTGGAATTCCTGTGCTGAATTAAATGCCATTTGCAGATGAAATCAGTGCTCCCATTATACATACACAGACTGTGTGTTTTTTCACAAGTCACTTCATATGCTATTTGATAGTTCGTAGTAGCATTTTATTTTATTTAGTAGTACTTTATTTCCCATTGTGTAGTATCCAGGGTTGCTTAAAATAATAATCAAATGGAAAAAACTAAAATGACATTAGATTGTACCATTAGATACAACCATAACAGCAATGTAAACAATAACTGAAACAGCAACACTCTAGACCACTTCAAATATTAAATTCCTAGACAAATTACAGTTTTAACATCATTTAATACACACCAGTGATGGTAACTTATAAATACATGTTCCAAAAATAGACATTAAAAAAGGGGTGGATTTCCATGATACATGTTCTATAATCAAGACCCTGTAAATCATGAAGGCATATGGGAAAGAAATTATTATCTTTATAGTAGCATAGTAGTATTTTTAATTTTCCCCAGAAATAGACTAATAATTGGTCCTTACTGGAAAAATAGAAAAGAACAAACCTAAATTCATTTTCCTGTCATTTCCTAATTTCTAAAACAGTTCAGAGGCAGTTCTACATATAATGCATTACACTCATCTGTAAGAAATTTTGGTATTTTGGCAGAAACCTTTTGATAGTTTTTGAAGAATGAAACAAGTCTGGAGATTAATTAGACAGTATTGAAAAGACAGAATATACTGTATGTATCAAAAGTTTGGTGTGTGAGAGACCAAGTGGGAAGTTTGTTGTTGTTCATTCATTCAGTTGCTTCCGACTCTTCGTGACTTCATGGACTGGCCCACGCCAGAGCTTCCTGTTGGTCATCAGCACCCCCAGATCCCCCAGGGATGAGTCCATCACCTCTAGAGTATCATCCATTCATCTTGCCCTTGGTCGACCACTCTTCCTTTTGCCTTCCACTCTCCCTAGCATCAGCATCTTCTCCAGGGTGTCCTCATTATGTGGCCAAAGTATTTCAGTTTGGCCTTTAATATCATTCCCTCAAGTGAGCAGTCTGGGCTTATTTCCTGGAGTATGGACTGGTTTGATCTTCTTGCAGTCCAAGGCACTCTCAGAATTTTCCTCCAACACCACAGTTCCAAAGCATCTCTCCTCCTTCTCTCAGCCTTCCTTATGGTCCAGCTCTTGCAGCCATATGTTGCTAGGGGAACACCATTGCTTTAACTATGTGGACCTTTGTTGTCAGTGTGATGTCTCTGCTCTTAACTATTTTATCGAGATTTGTCATTGCTCTTCTCCCAAGGATTAAACGTCTTCTGATTTCCTGACTGCAGTCAGCATCTGCAGTAATCTTTGCACCTAGAAATACAAACTCTTTCACTGCTTCTACATTTTCTCCCTCTATTTGCCAGTTCTCAATCAAGCTGGTTGCCATAATCTTGTTTTTTTTTTTGAGGTTTAGCCGCAAGCTAGCTTTTGCACTTTCTTCTTTCACCTTCATCATAAGGCTCCTCAGTTCCTCTTCGCTTTCAGCCATCAAAGTGGTATCATCTGCATATCTGAGACTGATAATGTTTCTTCCAGTGATTTTAACTCCACCCTTGGATTCCTCAAGCCCAGCATGTCGCATGATGTGTTCTGCGTACAAGTTGAATAGGTAGGGTGAGAGTATACAGCCCTGCCGTACACCTTTCCCAATCTTAATCCAGTCCGTTGTTCCGTGGTCTGTTCTTACTGTTGCTACTTGATCGTTATACAGATTCCTCAGGAGGCATACAAGATGACTTGGTATCCCCATACCGCTAAGAACTTGCCATGATTTGTTATGGTCCACACAGTCAAAGGCTTTAGAATAGTCAATAAAACAGAAATAGATGTTTCTCTGAAACTCCCTGGCTTTTTCCATTATCCAGCGGATATTGGCAATTTGGCCCCTAGTTCCTCTGCCTTTTCTAAACCCAGCTTGCATATCTGGCAATTCTCGCTCCATGAATTGCTGAAGTCTATTTTGCAGGATCTTGAGCATTACCTTACTGGCATGTGAAATGAGTGCCACTGTTCGATAGTTTGAACATTCTTTAGTGTTTCCCTTTTTTGGTATGGGGATATAAGTTGATTTTTTTCCAATCTGATGGCCATTCTTGTGTTTTCCAAATTTGCTGGCATATAGCATGCATTACCTTGACAGCATCATCTCGCAAGATTTTGAACAGTTCAGCTGAGATGCCATCATCTCCTGCTGCCTTGTTATTAGCAATGCTTCTTAAGGCCCATTCAACCTCACTCTTCAGGATGTCTGGCTCTAGCTCACTGACCACACAGTCAGAGCTATCCCCGATATTGTTATCCTTCCTATACAGGTCTTCCATATATTCTTGCCACCTTTTCTTGATCTCTTCTTCTGTTAGGTCCTTGCCATCTTTGTTTTTGATCATACCCATTTTGGCCTGGAATTTACCTCCAACATTTCTAATTTTTTCAAAGAGGTTTCTTGTCCTTTCTATTCTATTGTCTTCTTCCACTTCCACACATTGCTTGTTTAAAAATAATTCCTTATCTCTTCTGGCTAGCCTCTGGAATTTTGCATTTAATTGGGCATATCTCCCCCTAACACTGTTGCCTTTTGCTTTCCTTCTTTCTTGGGCTACTTCTAGTGTCTCAGCACACAGCTGTATTTTGTTGCCACCTCCTGAACAATGTTGCGAACTTCTGTCCATAGTTCTTCCGGGACCCTATCTACTAAGTCCGGTCCCTTAAATCTATTCTTCACCTCCACTGCATCTTCCTTAGGAATATTAGTGACCTCATATCTAGCTGATCTGTGGGTCTTCCCTAATCTCCTTAGTCTGATCCTAAATTGTGCAATAAGAAGTTTGTGATCTGAACTACAGTCAGCTCCAGGTCTTGTTTTTACCGACTGTATAGATGTCTGCCACCTTTGGCTGCAAAGGATGTAGTCAATCTTATTTCAGTGTTGTCCATCTGGTGAAGTCCATGTATAAAGCCGTCTCTTAGGTTGTTGGAAGAGAGTGTTTGTTATGCAGAGTGAGTTGTCTTGGCAAAATTCTATCAGCCTATGTCCTGCTTCGTTTTGTTCTCCCAGGCCATGCTTACCTGTAATTCCAGGTGTCATCTGACTGCCCACCTTAGCATTCCAGTCTCCTGTTTTGAAAATAACATCTCTTTTAGGCGTGTTCTCCAGTAGGTGCTGCAGATCCTCATAGAACTGCTCTACTTCAGCTTCTTCAGCATCTGTGGTTGGGGCATATATTTGGATCACTGTGATGTTAGATGGCTTGCCCTGAATTCAAATTGAGATCATTCTATCGCATTTTGAATTGTATCCAAGCACTGCTTTAGCCACTTGACTATTAATTATGAAGGCTACTCCATTTCTTCTGTGGTCCTCTTGTCCACAGTAGTAGATCTGGTGGTCATCTGATGTAAAGTGGCCCATTCCAGTCCATTTCAGTTCACTGATGCCCAAAATGTCTATCTTTAATCTTGACATCTCACCAGTAACCACATCCAATTTGCCCTGGCTCATAGATCTTACATTCCAGGTTCCAATGGTGTGTTGATCCTTAGAATATCGGATTCACCGTTCACCACCAGCACCGTTGGCCGCTAGCCATCCTTTCGGCTTTGAGCTAGCTGCGTCATCACATCTGGGGCTAGTTGCTCATCCTCTGTTCCTCCCCAGTAGCATTTTGACCATCTTCCAACCTGGGGGTCTCATCTTCCGATGGTATACTGACATATCTCTGGTTGTACTGATCCATTTAGTTTTCATGGCAAGAATACTGGGGTGGGTTGCCATTACCTTCCCCAGGGATCGCATTTAGTCTGACCTCTCTGTCATGGCCTTCCCATCTTGGGTGGCCCTTCACAGTTTAGCTCATGGCGTCATTGAGTTGCTCAAGCTCCAGCACCACGACAAGGTAACGATCCTTTGCTGAAGAAGTAGGAAGTTAGAGAGACTAAATCTAATCAGGCACAACAGGTTGATTCAATAAAACACATGGTACAGAAATTATACATATATCACTGTAATAAATAAATCATTTCCTATATTCAGGTTTTTCCACTGTATAAACATTGCATATATCCCAGTTTATGAATGTTAAAATGGATAAAATGGTCATTGTACTATTGGGAACTTAAATTTCCAAAAGATTTGTCAGAAGACATGGGAACATGAACATCATAAGACCTCTTTGTAATACCTTAAAGCTGCTGCATATTTACCCAGATCATGAAGACCAGTCAAAGGCACAGCTACTTTAAAATATTGCTGATATTTGTATTCCTGTGCACTCCAAAGCACCTTTTGGAGATCAGAATAATTTCCATGTCATGCACTTTTAAATATTTGCTTAACTTTCATCTATTGATGGGATGCATTGAACACAGCTATGAAGGTTTGTGTGAATTAGGGTTTGTCCATAGCATCAAAACTAAGGAATAGTCCAAAGGAATAAATTGTAAGATTACTGGAAAAGAAATGATGCTTTATCTCTAAATCAGATTAGTTCTTAATATTCTTACCTCAGTGAATGAGTGAGGTGGCATGATGTAAACATACTGTTTTTATGTACTTAAACTTGTAAGTGAAAAGTGCTATGTAAATTGCACAGTGTCCCAACTTACTTGTAGAATAGTGATCCAATGTTAGTTAAGATATGTGGCCATAGGGTGGTGGGAAACTAATCCTTTTCCCCTGTGGTTGGCTACACATGTGTATTAAACCACATGCCATTTTACATTGGTAAAAAGTATATATCACAGCTATTCTGATTTTTTAAAAAAATCTATAATTTCTGTTTCATAGTTAACATTCAAAAATATAAACATTATTGTATTGTCAGTATGAAATAAAAAAAAAATAGTTGACAGTGGAAGTGAATATTCTGCAAATATTCAGAAAAACAGAGATCTTGCATGTTGGTATTTCCCTGCTCTGCAGAGAGGAATACATATCCCAGTTAAAGTTGTGTGCATGTACAATGAACTAATGTTTAGATATTAAGACAGAATTATTGGATGTTTAATTATGAGAGCAAAAAAAAAGATATATTCTTGTCACGCTTGTCATATACATTTTAGAAGACAGCATGATAGCTGTATAGAGTATTTTCAAAAGTTCTAGCATCTGGATATGTAGCATCTGGATGTGCACTTACCTGGAGTCAGCTGGGAGAATGGAAAATCTATACATATACTTAAAACTATGTTTCATGCTATTTTTCCAGGAATTTTAGATGTCCTTTTTTAAAAAATATATATTGTTCTGAAATTCAAACATAATGAATGTAAGGCTATGCATAGCTACTTCAAATATAAAAGCAGATAGTTATATTCTCTTTTATTTTTCATATATAACTGCCACATTTTGACAAATCATTTTTAATTAAAATCATTCAGTTATGGATTAAAGGCCATGTTTATTTTCTGTGTACATTAAAGTAATATCAAAATGGAGAGCAATTGAATCAAATTGTGTCTGAAATTCAATAGTAAAAATGATTAATAATAAGAATAGAACAGAACAGAAGAGAAAACTTTTATTGTCACTCCACTATACACCGAGGTGCACATTAAAATGAAATTCCGTTGCAATTGGCTCACAAAAAATAATTACTATAATATATAATATATATTCTTTACCATTCCACCCCACTAATCATTATCCCTAATAAATATCACAGTCCTACATACAACATGTACCACCATGAAGTAAGAGGGGATTATTAAGAGTTCAGGAGTCTAACGGCCCAGGGGACAAAAGTGTTATCTAATCTGGCTGTTCTGCATCTAATGCAGCGGAACCTTTTCCCAGAGGGTAACAAGGAGAACAAGCCATAATGAGGGTGGGAGGGTCACTGACAATATTTCGAGCTCTAGACAGACACTGTGCATGCACTATATCCTGAATGGAAGTGAAATCCCAATTATCCTCTCTGCTACCCTCACCACCCCCTGCACAGACTTCTTATCTGAGGCACGGCAGCCTCCAAACCAGACAGAAATACAGTTGGTCAATACACTCTCTATGGTGCCTCTATAGAAAGTAAGGGGGATGGGAGGTGGAAGATGTGCTTTCCTCATCTGGCACAAAAAATGCAAATGCTACTTTGCCCCTTTTACCAAGGATGCAGTATTAAGAGACCAAGTCAGACTATTCGTTATCTGCACCCTCAGGAACCTGATGCTACTAACCAGCTCCACGGCTATGTCAATAATAAAGAGTGGTGAATGGCTGGACCGGTTCTTTCTAAAATCGATAATCTCCTTAGTTTGTTCAACATTTAGGACCAGGCTATATATATTACACCAATCCACCAAACCCTTCACCTCCTCCCTATAAGCCCAATCACTGTCATCCCTGATAAGAGCCAGCACCATCGTTTCATCCGCATACTTCACAACGGAGTTGGTGGTAAACCTGGCATGACAGTCATGGGTCATCAGGGTGAACAGCAATGGGCTCAGGACACAGCCCTGAGGAGAACCGATGCTTAGAGAAATAGGCTTGAAGATATTATTTCCAACTCGCACCAACTGGGACCTATCAGTGAGGAAGTCAAGTAGCCAGTTACACAAAGGAGTACTAAAATATATATATTATAATAGCATATTAAATGTTTGTTTGTTTGTTTGTTTATTTATTTATTTTTCAAATTTCTATCACTGCCCATCTCCCCCTCCCCCCCAAATTTATATGCTGCCCAACTTCCAGCAACTCTGGCAATTAATACACTTTCCACCCCATTTTCTGTTGAAGAGTAATTATTGTTTAATTAGCAGTAAAATTTAGATTTATCTAACAAATAATGATATATAAATGCTGATATATATCCTGTACAAAATCTCCATCGAAGTTATCAGTATTTCAGCAAGGAACATAGGAGTACAATTACAGCACATATTTCTCTTTCTCAGGATTAACCATTTACTACATGATACACTAAATGTGGTATGTAAAATGGAACAATTTATTATTCTGTTTTAAATGTTCCTAACTCATACTTTTTCTTACCTTCTTGATCACTCCATAGGTACTAATTACATCTTCTATGTCTTAAAAGATAGAATTACTACTCCAAACTCAGCATGGTATGTTCTTAGCAAACATGGTACACTTAATACTTTATTAATGTATTGTTAATTTATGTCTTCAACATAACCATTTGGTGCTGTATAGCTATGTGGATACAGTTCTGGGATTTATGGTTATCTTAGCCATTTATGGTTATCTTAGTCAGGCTTGTCTTCAGAAACATCAGAAATGAAAGCAGTGAAAGCAGCATTCAGGGAGGCCAATCTCTGATAAGTATGTTAAACAAACAAACAAACAAGCTGGTACAAAAGAATTCCAGCAACTGTGATATATCACATGCAAGCCCTATTGGGGCTTAGGGGTTCAACTTGCACTGACTGGGACCTATCAGTGAGGAAGTCAAGTAGCCAGTTACACAAAGGATACTAAAATATATATTATAATAACTTGTTACACCTTTGTTACACCTTTGCATCTTTTCGCCCTACAGGTGTGTAGAATGGTTTTTACTTATCTCTTGTTGTGGTGATGGACTAGATTGGTTTCAGGCTGCTTGCTTCTTTCCTTTTCAGAACTAACTGTCACACCATGCCCTACTGCAAGAGAAACAGCATATAATCATACAGCTCTTACTAGGTAGATGAGATTTCTAGTGCCATGGCCTACTCAAACACATTTTCTTCAAGAATGGCTTTGCAGTCTATCCCTTATGCATGTGATCAGTGCTGCTGGTTAGTAGTCATGTGATAAATTGTCTGAAAAACACTTGCAGATACATTTTATTAACATCTTCCTTCCTTTTTTTATCATCATCATCATCACCATCACCACCACTGCCATGTTGTTGTTGCTCCTGTTGTTGAAAAAAGACAAGGTGGCTGGAAAATAAAAAGGAAAATGAGAAATGCTGAGGGAAGAAGAGGGATAAAAAGGCAAATACATTGATTTAACTGTGCATAAATCCTGTACTTGCAACTCATAAGCTGTACCAAAAAGTTTATAACTCACTGTTTTAGGCAGATAGTAGAATATATGAACTGGACAATGGGATGACTTAGTTTTAAGGATGTATTATCTCAACAGTTTTGTTTCCAGAGAAAATATTTTTTGTTTTTAGTCCATTCAATCATGTCTGATTCTCAGAGACTGCCTGGACAAGTCCCAGCAGTTTTCTTGATAAGTGTTTTTTTCAGAAGTGGTTTGCCATTGCCTCCTCCCTAGGGCTGAGATAAAGTGACTGGCCCAAAGTCACTCAGCTGGCTTTGTGCCTAAGGCAGGACTAGAACTCACGGTCTCCCACTTTCTAGCCTGTTCCCTTAACCACTACACCAAACTGGCTCTCATAGGAAAGATAAAGGATTATAAATAGTATGATTTGGGCTAGAGGGGGCAGCAGGAGACAGAAAAGAAAAATACTGCCATTTATATGAATGCTCTAGAAAAATAAGAGCCTTTGTTTAAGTAAGAGGAGATAATCTTAGGGATCAGTCTGGAAGGCTTTTAATGCAAATAAAGTTAAGGAGATGGATTTAGTCAAGGTACTAGACAACCCTTGACCCATTGAGTCATTGTTTCAGAAATATTTTTTACCTAAACAGAGAAACAGAATGACCACAGGCAGATAGTGTCCCCATGGTCACGTGACTGTGATTTCCCATGGTTGCTGCCAGCTTCCCACAAGCAGAGCCAATGGAAAATCTGGCAGGAAGTTGAAAGTCACTCTCTCTTCCTCTGCTTTTTTGCCTGCTCATGGTCATTCTGTTTATCTGTTTAGGTAAGGAAATATTGATTTACTATTGAAGTTCATTTGCCACTACAATTATTTTTCTATTTATGATAAATACCCCTCTTAGATGATCACAGGACCATGCAGCATTGAGGGGAGGGGGATATGGTCAGCCTAAAATTGAATGTTCATTCTCATCACATCAGACTGTACTACCTTTCTCTCAAAGGATGACCCAAACAGAAATTGGTGGTTTCTCCAGGGAAACAGGAAGGCATGACAGTGAGGGCAGGCTTTGGCTATCACACCAACATCAGCAGAAATATTACGCCATGAGAGTCGTGCATTTCCATCGCTCTTCCTCTGTTGAGGTCTTGTCATCAAAGGCGGGTACTGTGTTGAGGAACTCTTGCAGTAATTACTGTTTGGCACATATTCTTGAGTTGATTTTCCCTTTCCTCCTCTATTTTTGTGTCCTCATTCATTGTTATTCCGAAGACATGCAGCCCTTTGATCCTCCATTTGTTCATATCTTTTGGTATTTGTTCTTTGACTCTGATCCTGGAGATGTGCATTTCTCTGCTCCTTTGTTTCTTCCTCCTTTTTCCTTCTGTGCCTCTTGTTGTCATTCTGGAGACGCGACTGCCTCTCCTCTTCTGTCTCTCCTTCTCACATGTTATTTGTCCTGACTGTTTGATCCTGGAGTCGTGCGGCCCTGACCTCATCTGATTCTTGTTCTCTCATATCTCCTTGCTGCTTCGTGACAATATTTGGTGTCATCTGTTGACCATGGCATTGCCCCCCTCTCTTTCCACATGGCATAATTAGGCTGACAATTTTTTAAAAAATATTTATTTGTTTGTTTGTTTGTTTGTTTGATCACAATTCTGTACAGTGCTGTCATCACCTCAGAGGAGTTCAGACTTCCTACCTGCTTACTTTGCCAAATTTCAGTCCTTGAGGTATATGGTGCTGTCATCACTTCAGAAGAGTTCACACTTCCTGCTGGCTTTCTCATTGACCAGTGGAAAGCTGGCAGGGAGCATTGGAAATGACAATCATGTGACTGCAACAGTGTGGCAGCATGGCAGAGTGGCGGTGCCGAAGCAGCCACAACTTTTCCAAATTTCAATCTGACAGGAGTAACGGGTCCTGGAGTTTGGACGCGTTCTTTAAATTAGGTACGTTGATTCAAAAATTGTTACCCTATGATGCACCATTTTGCCCAACTGAAGGTTACAAACAGACATACAGGACACGTTTAGTGGTATATACAGTAGATGGATGTATGGATGGAAGATTGCCTAAAAACATACAAATCTCCTATACATACACATACACACACATCCCACATAGAAGTTTTTTTTAACCTTCATGGGAGATTAAATATTAAACAAAACAAACATGATTTTCCTGGTAGTAAAATACTGAAATACTGGCAGACAAGCTGGCTAGTGAACTGTTTTATAAGAGCTATCAGAAGTCACTGTGCAATGCTTTAATCATATGGAGACATATCTCTGCATTCCTGAAACCCTAAGATAGACAAGCCGTTTTGTGTATGAGTTCCTACTTTCAGAGGGGAACCTCTGAATTCAACTCATTATAGTTTAGTAGACCCATTGAGCCCTCAGCAACAAAGATTTAGCACAACCCTGCACTTTTAAATAGAGCATTTTCTTAGGTAGTAACTGTATGGAACAGTTATATTTCACTGTATTTTACACTAACTAGACAGTAAAAATGCTACTTTCCCACCCTTGAAAATGCAGCATGTGGTCATTTTTCCCATTAAATATTTGAGAGATTTGCTTCCTCAGAGGCCTATTACTTTATTCTGCTTAGCAATAATTCCAGCCTTTGGCATTTTCCTTTTAGTTTCCAAAAATTCCAATCTCACTGGCAGTTTTATCACTGAATAACCTGGTCATTGTTAGAGAAAAAATAAATGGGATACCAAGAAATATATTCTATGGCTGTTTTGAGTCCATTTGTGGTCCTAAAATCATTTGCTTCTATATTTGTCCATTATATTTTAATGCATTATTGTACATGAGAGATAAACAACATCTGGAAACACCTTGTTGCTATCTTATATAATTAAAAAGAGTGAATCCATATAATATATGCAGGATAAGGAATTCAATGAGTATATGCAATTCAGAAGGAACATGAATGCTTTTTAAAATATGACTGTGTTACAGATCTGCCTATTGTTATTTTTTAAAAAGAATTTTAAGAAAATGTATGATTAAAAATGATCACATGAATAACTAAATTGTTATGTAGAGAAAAAAATGTTGGTTTATTTTCTCCTTTCTATCCTCAGCTTTGTGATGTAAACCTTGTCACTTTGAACAATAACCTCTGAATTTCAGATTGTAAAAGGTTCTAAGTTTTACACCATTATTTGCCAAACTTATTTTTTAAAACCTTGGCCTGCACATGTACTAAAAATATTCCTCTTTTTGTGATCACTCTGGCACTTTCTGTGAATTGGCCAATAAATATGGTTTTAGAATTTCACATAAAAATGATGTTCAATTATCTTTATTTTTCCAAATATGTGTGAGTCTTGCAGCATGAAGAAAAATACAGTTCCTTTCATTAATATTTTCATTTCAAAAAAAAAAATGGCCTTAAAGTTTAAATATATAACCTAGTGTATATAGGTATTATTCTGTCAATGTGGCTGGACATAAAAGAAAATATGAATTGGTATGGGAGGTAAGATAAAGTAGAGAGTAAATATATGACACTGGAAATGAGATAACATGGGAAAGTAACATGAAAATACCCAAAGTGAGATGAAGCACAAAATTTAATCTTCCCCTTATTTATGCTTTGCTTTTCACATCCCCAAAGCAAACTTGCCTATCTTAATTGAATGAATAATGTTGTTAAATGAAAATGGGACACATAGAAAGGCAATCTGAACACAACCTTACATTCACTAAAATTTGACGAGATAACCAAATTTATTTCAATCTTATTTATTTCAACAAACTTTCTTGACCAGACTAATGTACATGTCAGTTGAACAACTCTAAAGTTGTTGAGGAAGTGTGAGGAAGTTGAGGAAGTGTGACAAAAAAGTGTGTAGTAATAGTGAAATACAACGAAGCCATGGGGTCTCTTTCTTTCGGTTGAAATACTGAATTTCAACTTACACTGAATACAGATAGCTTGGGCAGCATGTGGTTAGTCTTGTCTGGAAGTAAAGCAAGGTCATCCATGGTTAATACTCGATCGGGGAGACTGCCATAGAATATGACAGCTGTGGGAGCTTCTGGGTGAGGAATGGCAAGCTAAGAAGTCTCCAAATGAGCAGAGACAATGACCATGGCTAAGACTGAAGGACTGGCAAGTAGACTGGTCCCATGGAACCTCTCTGGATAAGGAGAGAATGGCAGATCACTCATTTTATCAAAAAGCTAAATAAGAATATGATTTAAGAAAATTATAAATGAATTAAGGGACCAGACAGACTTGGAATAATGGAATATTAGAATATGAGGGTTGTGGTAAAAGGTAAAGGTAAAGGTTTCCCTTGACGTAAAGTCCAGTCGTGTCCGACTCTAGGGGGCGGTGCTCATCTCCGTTTCTAAGCCTTAGAGCCGGCGTTGTCCCTAGGGACACTTCTGGGTCATGTGGCCAGCATGACTCACGGAACGCCGTTACCTTCCCGCCGAAGCGGTACCAATTAATCTACTCACATTTGCATGTTTTCGAACTGCTTGGTGTGCAGGAGCTGGGACGAGCAACGGGAGCTCACCCCGCCGCGCGGTTTCGAACCGCCGACCTTCCGATCGACAGCTCAGCGGTTTAACCCGCAGCGCCACCGCGTCCCTTGAGGGTTGTGGACTAAACTTCAAAACTGAAAAACATGGGAAAAGACAGTGAAAAACCACTCTCACATTCTAGCCAGAAAAGTGTCGGGATAGGTCTATGAAATCACCAGGAGTCTGGTTCAACAAGATATACTTTAATTTTTTTATGAGTAAATAATAGTTTTAATTAGATAATTTTTTTTCTTATGGAAGTATCCTAAATGCTTAAAGTATGTCAAACAATTGTTGACAATATTTGATTCTATACAGCTGTTTTGCTTACGAATTATTTTGGAATTTGAATCATCATCAGCATTTCTGTTTCAACTATTATTTTCCTAAAACCAGGACCTGCAGTGAAATAAAGTAGTGGTAGAATGCTCCTACAGATAGTCCTTGCTTGACAATGGTAATTGGGACTGCAATTTCCATCGCTAAGCAATGCGGTCGTAAAGCATGATGTCATGTGACTTCATCACTTAGTGATAGCAATCCTGGCAGTCCCCATTGCCATCATTAAGCAAGAATTGTGGGTTGTTGTGACAACCTCATGTGACCTTGACTTGCAACTTCCTGATGCTTCCCACAAGCAAAGTCAGTGGGGAAGTTGGCAGGAACTTGAAAGTCCTGGTGGCTTGCAAGCAGACCAGAGGGCAGGTGGGTACTGCAGAGTGAGGTGGGGAGGTACTGCGGCAAGTGCACACAGGCTGGGGAGGCTGTGCTACAGTGCCACATGAATGTGGCTGGGCAGGGTAGGGGGTGGTGTGGCGTGAGCATGCACTACAGAGTACAAGATCCCTGGGATCTCGTACTCCATAGCAGGGCTCCTCAGGAGAAAAAGCAGCAGGAGTGATTTGTAACTTTCTCTGCCAGCTTTCCCATTGACTTTGCTTGTGGGAAGCCATCAGAGAAGGTCGCAACTGGTGATCACGAGACCGTGGTACACTGCAACTGTCATAAATGTGAGCCAATTGCTAAGCACCCAGATCACAACTATGTTACCATGGGAATGCTATGATGGCCAAAACTCTGAGGACTGTTCATAAGTACCACTCGTTTAGTGCCATTGCAACTTCAAATGGTTGCTGAACGAATGTTCATTAACCAAGGACTACCTGTAGTCAGTATTTCAGCCATCATTCCTTCTTTCAAAATGTACCATTCCATTCTTTCTTCCCCACAGCTTCCACCATGTTACCCCAGCCCACTGGCCTATTTTGAGGTTTGTATTTTTACCCTTTGTATTTTTATTTTTGTTAAAGCTTTTTTCCCCCATACTTCTATATATCTTGATGTCCCCTTCCAAACATAATGATGGCTCCCATTTTAGCTATATCACTTTGATAATTCAGCATTTCATCTTGCTATTTAAACAGGATAATTCTGATCTTACCTTGATATCAGCTAGAGATGAAGAAAAAAAAAATCAGAATATCTGTTATCTACCACAACTATTGTCAGAAAAGCCTAACATCGGGATGGATCCAGGCTAAGTTAGATAAATGTTCCTATTAAAACCAGTGGGAATTAAAATATGACAAACTTGATGTATTAAACTGAGTTCTAATATCTGATCCTTTAGAACTAAACTGTACTACTGAAGCTGGACTTGCCTCTAAATTTTGATTAATCAGAATATCACATCTCAATTTGTTATGGCACTTGTGTAGTTTTATGTACAAAGAACTGAAATGTATTCAACACACTATCCATATATTTCAAATATTGCCAATGAGATCATTTGATAAAGGATTTATTTTTAGAGTATTTGAATAAAATCTACTAGCTCAGTTTTCCTATTTACATTTTCTAGCATTCAGGCCAATCTACAAAACAAACTTATTAAAAGATTTATCTGAAACCTTTGGGGTGTAAAAAGGATTAGAGAATAACTCCATTCACATTCATTGCATTGATGGATTGGAAGTAGAATGATTTATCATGGTTTTTAAAAACAAATCTTGAGGATTAGGTTAGAGCACACAAATTCTGAGATCAAATCAAAACAGGATGGTAAGATGGAAAACTTTACCTTAAGCCCAAATGGTATACTCGTCAGAGGCATTTTAATCAATTGTGTCAGGAAACAGCCCATATATCAATGTGGTAAATTGCTTTGAGGGCTCATAGGGATGTATAAGCAATGTACCCTGAAATGAATGGGCTTTGTGGAAGGCATATTTGGTTAAATGTGAAGACTTTACACCTCAGATTAGCTTGAAATAAATATGCTTTGATTAATTGCTCTGAGACTCCTAATACTTTCATTTAGTAGCAATAACTCCTATATACACAATGCTTGACAAGAATATACTGTACTTCCCCAAATTTACTTTGGAAATCAACCTATGTATTTCTATTCATAAGAGCTGTGAATCCTCACTCCATGGATTCCTTTCCAGTTAAGGTAATCAATCAATCAATCAATCAATCAGTCAGTCAAAAGCCAGCTTTGCAATTTTAGGAAGGTAATGAAAACCACTTAACACAATCAAGAACATCAAATAAGATAAATGAGAATCTGAACATATCAATTAAACATCATCTAACAACAACAACCACCACCACAACAACAAAAGCTGTCAGTTATTGTCAGAATACCATCTAGAATGTAGATTATATAACCTGGTGCCGCAACAATAAAGTTCCTTCAGGCATAAACCAGGACTCCAATGATTTGAAATGTCACCTCCAACCATAAGTTTTTATTTCTTTAACCAGTTTTACACTTTTTATCACTCTACAAATATTAAATATATTTATTTATTTATTTATATCCCTCCTTTAATGGAAGTTTTCCAGGGCAACTTTCTTAAGTTCCTGCTGTATATGGGTGTGTATTATGCAAAAATGACCTAAGAAAACATGAAAAGCTTACATTGACTATTTTTTATAATATTTATTTAAAACAAGAATTCATAAATATGATTTTATTTCTTTAATTTTCTATTCTTTTTTACATGTTCCTTTTTTCCCCTTTGATGCTTTGTTATTTACATTCCAACTGCATGTTATACCATAGCGACACTTTCTTATCTGGGGAGTATGTGACATATCTTTTTATCCATATTCAATATGTTCATATGCTAGAGGTTTATGACCTGTTTTAATGTAAATCTTAGTACAGATCATTCATATTTTATTGTTCCTGTCTTTTAAAAAAAACTGTTGATCCTTAATGGCTTAAACACCATTCATATTATTTTAGGTGCCACAGCATTCCATTTCATTCCATTAAATGCTACTTCTCATTTCCTAGAGTTTAAGACTTAAGGTTGCTGTTATTCTTGCACAATAAATCCTTGTTCTTCAGACAAATTCAGTGTCAGTTATTATATTTTTCATAATAATGCTTGTGCTTTCATTCTCCTGACTCATCCATAATATTATACAAATGTCTTATTTCTCTACTGCTATGGAACTGCAGCATTTCCTGTTCTATCTATCATAGTTTTGATTCATATACTACTTAAATTAGAGTCTTCTGGCTCATGAATATTAATTTTACTTTAATCAGTAACAGTGCTGAAATGTTGTGAACTGCATGTTACGTTGCAAGAAAAGAAAAAAAAAACTTGTTTAACTCTTGAAAAGCTTAAAAAAAATAATCTAAGCACACTTTATAAAGGAATCTGTATGTACTCAGCAGATAAGCTTTTTAGGAAAAGGTATACAAATACTCTGAGGCTTTTGAAATTTTGGGGAAGAGTGGAAGGACCCTGAGACAGTTTTCTGAACATCAAGCTCTTGTGGGCTCTGCAATGTCCTTTGTTCCCTACAACCACAACACAGTGAGCTGTGCTTTTAAAAATTGCCTCTGATGACTAGGATACTTTATAAGATACTTTATTGGCCAAGTATGATTAGACATACAAGGAATTTGACTTTGGTGCAAGAGCTCTCAATATATTTACATAACATCAAAAATAAACAATAGTAAAGTGTTATTTACTAAAACTATACAATCAAGAAAGAAAAAAAAAGGAAAATAATACCACTACAGCTATTAACTAACACACACTCATATTTAAAGGGAGAATTAAGGGACAATATATTGCATCTGTTGTCTAACATACGTTCACATTTAACAGAGCATTACCAGTCACATCTTAGCAGTCATGTCTTACCATACATTGTCAATCATTATATCATGCAACATTAATTAGGAGTTCAACAGAGCAATGGCATGAGGAAAAAAACTGTTTCAATGTCTATATGTTTTGACATACGGTACTCTCTAGAGCCATCTGGATGGTAGAAGTTGAAACAGCTTATGTCCAGGATGCGAAGGGTCTGCAGACATCTTCTCTGCCCTCCTTTTGACCCTTGCAATATACAGGTCTTCTATAGAAGACAGGCAGATTCCAATAATTCTTTCTGCAGACTTAACTATCCATTGAAGTCTATATTTGTCCTGCTTGGTTGTGGAACCAAACCAGACAGTTATACAAGAACAGATAACAGATTCAATAATTCCTCTGTAAAATTGTACCAAAAGCTCCTGAGATAGATTAAACTTCCTAAGTTGATGCAGGAAGAACATCCTTTGTTGTGCCTTTTTGATGATAGTTCTGATGTTAAGCGTCCATTTCAGGTCTTGAGAAATTATGGAGCCCAAAAACTTAAAGGACTCTACTTTTAATACTGGACTATCTAATATAGTAAGGAGAGTTAGAAGAATTCTTTCTAAAATCCACAACCATCTCTACAGTTTTGAGTGTATTCAGTTTCAAGTTGTTATAACAACCCCACAGGGCCAGTTGACAGATAGATAGATGATGATAGATAGATAGATAGATAGATAGATAGATAGATAGATAGATAGATAGATAGATAGATAGATACTGCAGTTCACATGTTATTTCAAATCTACTACTTATATTACAAAATATCATGACTTACAAATGTAAGAAATGAAGCTAGAGAGGTAGGAATCATCAGTTCCCAAGCTAGAGATAGCATTATGTAAACGTGAAACAATTGCTTGGCTTCAACACCACCATGTACAACACCAAGTATTTGTTAATTCAGAAAGCTAGGAGGAACAAACCTTAGGTTTAACTCTCAGAGAATACAGACCACATGGAAGCTTTGACTATTTCAGAAAGAAGCTGCCTGGGTGCTATCTGGCACATACTTTATTTATTTATTTATTTAGTATGGCATAGCAGAATGCAGCATTGTTGCATAAAAATCACAAAAATATAAAAGTGTATAAAATATAGGACATTGGGACCATAAATTATTTTAAAAACATGCAATACAAATGATAAATTACATTATGAATAAATTATGTATTACTAAAGTAACTCAACCTATGGCCGGATATCTAGATCTTTTAGCCATTGGACGGCAGTACCCTCGAGATGATGTAGTTCTTGCAGGGAGCCAGAGAACCCTCTGAGGGGATATTCCATTGTGATACGATGTAAAATTTGCAGGATGTTCCCACAGTCACAGTTAGGATTATCAACCAGCCTCCATTTATGTTTCCAATATTGGCACCTGCCATGATTAGTTCGAATCTGATTAAGCGCAGTCCAGTTTTTCCTTGGGAGATCAAAGCCATAAAGGTGTTGTGCTGGATCAGACACTAAATTAAACAGATCTGGGTCAGAAGTTGCCCACTCCTGGTGCCATGCTGTCTCAATGTCAAAGTCTTCTCTGACTAATTGCTGCCCAAGTTTCCATGGTGGGTTCTGAGATTTGAGTCTAAATATTTGATCGTGACAATACTTGTGTATAGGTAATAATTGATTTGCCTCACATTTCTGCCCCTTCCTTTTTAAGGCAAGTTGTCTTCTAAGATGTAGGGGTAGTATGTTGGATAGTACCGGTAGCCATCCGGAAGGCGCTGATTTAATGGTTCCTGATATTAGCCTCATAGTGTGGTTAAGCTGGGTGTCCACTGCTTTTGTGTGAGTGCTGTTTAACCATACAGGACTACAATACTCAGCTGCTGAATATACAAGAGCTGATGTCCTAAGAACTGTGGCACTTGCTCCCCAGCTGGTGCCAGAAAGTTTGTGTAGAATATTGTTCAGAGTTTTTATTTTATCCGTGGTTTTTCTTAGGTGTTCCCTATAAGTTAAAGACCGATCAAGCGTCGCTCCCAAATACTTTGGGTTGCAATTGAACTTCAGCAGCTGATTCCTAAATTCCACTTTTGGTATATAGTTAGCTTGTCTGTTGTTCAAATGAAAACAAGAGACCTCGGTTTTACTGATGTTGGGTTTTAGCCTCCAAATTTAAAAAAAGTTATTCAATTCCTTTAGGTCATTTTCGAGGGCTTTTTCAGAGGCGTTGAAGTCTTCAGATCATTTAATTAGCACAATATCATCAGTATATATAAACGTTTTTGCAACAGTGCCTGGTAAATCTGATGTGTAAACATTAAAGAGTAGTGGGGCCAGCACAGAACCTTGTGGAAAGCCATCATTTAGCCTATACTTCTGACTGGTTTGGCCATCTAAATGTATTTCGATGTATCTGTTTGAAAGCATGTTGTTAAGTAGGGTAGCTGTTTTCTTACAAGGCATAACACATAAAAATTTGAAGATCATCCCTTCTCTCCACACTGTATCATAGGCCAATGATAGATTGATGAACACAGACAGATTTTTTTCTCCACTGAAATCCATTTTCTATGTGGGAGGTTTGTGATAGTACCTGATCACAGCAGCTTCTTTTTAATCTAAATCCAGCCTGTTCTATAGGTATGTGTTCCTCAACCAAGGGTTTAATTCTGCTTAAAATGAGTCTCTCCAGCAGTTTGTAACAGATGCTCAAGAGCACTATAGGTCTGAAATCCTCCACGGATTTCCCCTTTACCAGGTTTTAAGATAGCAACAATTTTTGTTCTTTTAAAGATTGTTGCAATCTTCCTGTTCATTGGATATCATTGTAAAATTGTGTGAGCCAGGGTATAGTGTGTGGCCTGCTATGCTTCAGGAACTCAGGATATACTCTATGTAGGCCAGCTGTTTTCCCTGATTTTAACACTTCTAATGCTTCAGTGATTTCTGATGTAAAAAAATCTTCTGAGATGTTACTTTCAGATATTAGTTCATTGGCTCTGGCTTTTTTCTCCCTTTTAATTTCACTAATTTTCTCTTTATTCGTTCCTGGTGTTTCCAGGTGTGAGGTTTAAAATTCTGATTGCTATGTCATTAGGGCCAACGTTGCCAGGCTGCAATGTAGATTAGCCTCCTTGTGATGCATCTCGGGCAACTTGACTTGTCATGGCTAAATAGTCTACATATTTTGGCTGCTGGACCTTACAAGATTTCTCAGCAAGAAGAAGCAGCATGAACACCAAAAATAAAAACAACGGCTCTTCAGAACCAGCTGACAAAGGACACAGGAGACGTTCTGAAAATTGTACAACTTAATGTAGAAGGTATGATCAGGTCTAAAGCTGATTATTTACTCAGGCTTATGAATGACTACTCAGTGGATGTAGCTTTATTACAAGAACATCACTGCGCTGATGAAATCCAACTTAAAAACAGATGTAAACTTCCAGGATATTCTCTGGCTGCGGCTACCTACCATGCAACATTCGGCACTGCCACTTATGTAAAAAATAATATCGACCAAGTACAAGATATGAAAAGCCACACTGAAGTGAATGGATTTGTTATGAGAATAAAAATTTCCAACATTGAAATTGCCAACTTGTATAAACCATCCGCACAACTGTGGGATGAGGACATGTTGTCCAACATACAGCACCCTGCAATAATTATGGGTGATTTTAATAGCTGAAATACAATATGGGGATATAGGGACACTACTGAAGAAGATGAAGAGACAGTGCAGTGGGCAGACACTGTAAATGTCCTTTTGGTCCATGATGCGAAGGACAAGGGTACGTTCCATTCGGCCAGATGAAGCAGGGATTATAACCCTGATTTATGCTTTGTCTCCAGGGATGCGTACAATAGACCATTACATTGTAACAAAAGAGTACTCCCAGATTTTCCCCAGAGTCAGCACAGACCTGTGCTGTTAAATATTGGAGTACAGATCCCAATGTAAGATCGACCCCTAAGCCTCAATGGAATTTTCAAAAAGCTAAATGGGAAGCATTTGCTGCTGAACTCAACCACAACATCCAGTGGTTCCCCGCTAAGGTAGAAAATTTTAACCAATTTGTGGGATTGCTACTCTCTGTAGCTAAGAAACACATCCCAAGGGGCTACAGCAAAACATACATTCCAGGCTGGAGCCAAGAATGCACAGAGTTATACAATCAATATGCAGAAAATCATGAGCCTGAAGTTGCTGACGAACTCCTTCAGTGTTTAGACTCTGCCAGGAGAGGAAAGTGGCATGTTCTCATGGAGCAAATGAGGTTGCAACAAGCCAGCAAAAAGGCTTGGTCCTTGCTTACAAAACTGGGAGACAGCTCCATGAAACAAGCTCGAAATACCGGCAACATTGGCATACACTGGCATGAGCACATAAATACCTGTGTTCTGGGCTAACCCACATGGTTCCTTCTTTGCTTCCAAGTGTAATTCAAAGTGCTGGCTTTAAAGGTTTTATTTGTCTTAGGTATTTGGAAGACCACCATACAAGCTGATCTCAACTCACCTGACAGGAGAAGCTACTAGTAGTTCCCCACTTCCTTGATATGAGGTGATGAAACCTCACAGGACTGTTCTTCATCTGTTCATCAGCACTTTGGAACAGACTTCCCCCAAGAATTCAATCTGTCCCTCTGCTGCCAAATTTCTGTAAGCTAGTAAAACTGAAGCTATTTCAGAAAGCCTTTGAGATGTGAATTGACTCTGTCAGTTATAGCATGTTTGGTTTGTTAGGATGTTTATTAGATTTAAATCACACCTTTTGCATAGGAGCTCAGGACAGCATTCCATGTTACTTATTTTATTTGTCTTTATCATGGATGTTTTATTTCCTTGTATTGTAAATTGCCAAGAATCTCTTGAATTATTTGTTTGTTTGTTGCACTTATGGCCTGCCAAAATCATTTTGATTCTTGGCAGAAAGGATAAATCCAATAAATCAATAAACAAACAAACAAATCTTGATATCTTTGAACTGCAGTGACTAATCAACTGCTGTGTCTGTCTTCAGTCTTGACTGCAATGAAGATTCTAATCTAGCTAAGCCATGTCTATGAGTCTTCTGACAAGTTCAGCCAAGAAGAAGGAGATCTGTGATTTACTGCCAGGTTTACACTGAGAAGGCTGCTGCTAAGGCATCTTTGGGTGAAAGTAAAAGTTTTGTCAGTCAAAGAGAGAAAAAGAAAATATCCAAGATAATAACAAATATGGTCTGGTCAGCACTCCTAAAAGTTGACCAATTTGATTTTGTTTTGATCAAAAGCTACAACATTTAACTTAGGACCTAAAGAGGTAAAGGTAAAGGTTTCCCTTGATGTTAAGTCCAGTCGAGTCTGACTCTAGGGGGCGGTGCTCATCTCCGTTTCTAAGCCTTGGAGCCGGCGTTGTCCATAAGGACCCGTCCGTGGTCATGTGGCCAGCATGACTGCACGGAACGCCGTTACCTTCCCATCGAAGCGGTACCAATTAATCTACTCACATTGGCATGTTTTCGAACTGCTTGGTGTGCAGGAGCTGGGACTAGCAACGGGAGCTCACCCTGCCATGCGGATTCGAACCGCTGACCTTTCGATCGGCAAGCTCAGCAGCTCAGCGGTTTAACCCGCAGCGCCACCGCGTCCCTTTTTAGGACCTAAAACCAACATAGAATTCATGCCTCCAATTAACCCCCCCCCCTTTCTAATAAAATGGGGCGAAATGTATAGATACAGAAACTACTTGTTGGGGAATGAAGATTACTGACTTTCCAAGAAACAGGTGCCAAATGTTGAACGCTATTTCATAGATATAGTTACAAGACAATCTGTAATGAGACTGTTGTAGATTTTCAGAGAATTAATCACTCCTATTGTTTAGTTTTTATAAAAACTGCAGACATTACAAAAATACTGTTATGTTAGAGACATACCCAGTCCCAGAGGTAGGGGTTTGGAGCTTACATGCTTCACATTAAATGATCTTTAATAAAATAGAGTAATAGTAAGAAGATACATAAATCAAATCAGGCCTAAATGTTCCAAAGGATTTTTTGACATGAGTATCTCATGTTCACATACTTTGAATCCACTGGATATGTATGGTTAGGGTTGTTAATATAAATTGATGAATTCTACAATAAATACTTAAGACTTGCCTCTTAATTTAAAGAAATACCACATTAGAAAGGACTAGGGGGAAAACCACACAATCAGAATATAAAATATTGCAACCAGACATTGAACAAGATAACAAGGCAAATAAACTTATAATGTACAAGTGAGCTAAAGGCAAAATAATGAAACAAAAGAGAAATCAAGATCTATGTTAAAAAATGATGAAGAAATAAAACTAAAATTGGTAGCAATGTAGAACTCATTGAGTTAAACAATAACAGTATACCAACCATTGTTCAGAGATAAAGATTATCACAATTCCCTAAATGGTTTCCTTGGAAATTTCATTCTAAGAAAGAAAAGACGAAAGAAAATCTTTTTCAGGCGTTAGCTGAACAGGCTGTAATATGGACTTAGAACTGGGTAGAGAAAAGGGCTGCTCAGATAGCCCCACTCCCTACCCTTCACAATTGCCACACATTCAGCCTGAAGTCTGAAGAGGAACTATACTCACATTATTTAAAAGGCAAAGTCTCCTTTGGGTCATGCTCCTGAAGATTTTCTGAACAGATCCATGTAGTTTGCTTGGCAGCACTACAGAAGTGGTTTGCTATTTCCTTCTTAATTTTTTTTTCTTCCCAATCTTGTCCACAGTCCTTCATCTCCCAACCAAGTTAAGTAAAGTTTTTACATAATAGCAACTTGTTCTTTTGAACTCAAATTTTACCCATGAGTTCAAGAAAAGGCTAGAACATTTGCCTTCAGACCTCCAGCAAACTATCTGCAAGTCAGAGAAAAAATGGGGCCAAAATGTGTACCCCATTCTCTACTTAGTTTGAAGACTCTACATATTCAGCTGAATGCCTAAAGAAATGAACGCATCTGTAAATACACATTTCTTTCAGTATGAAAGTTCACTCCTTTCAATATTCAGTCTGAAAATTCATACACACACACACACACACACACACACACACTGTATGTGTGCATGTGTGTATTTTTGTACAGGCTTCCTCTAATACACAAAGATTTGCTACCTTTTTTTGGTGATGCTCACTAATTTATGCAATTGTGTCTTCATTTTCCTTAAAAATACTCTTCTTATACACATATTTTGACTGGGAAACTGCCTTGCAAAATAGTGCAAACTTTGGTTCTTAAGTGCAAAATTAGGTAAGTCTGAAGAAATATGTATTTAGTTGCTAGCGTCTCAGCAGCTTTTTGGGCAGGGGGCAAATTGACTAAAGCACTTGAGCAAAGTTCTTTTAAATGATGTATTTTTTTCTTATGAAGAATTGCTGAAATGAAAGCAATGCTGCAATCTAATTTTACATATTTGTTATAAAAATTCTGGTTTGCATTTCCTGTACCAGTTGAACATAGCACAGAAAGGACTTTTCACTTTCTTTTATTCCTTCACAGCAGCACCTTTATGAAGTAACTTATGACTAAATAAAAGTCACCTACAAAGCTGAATGTGGACAGAAACCTGACTCTCCCCAATCCCACTCCAATCTCTTAAGCACAATGGCATACTATATTTAGGTTTCTTACATTTACTACAATGGCATATGGATGAAAAGGCTGCCAAGATACCAAATGTTTGAAAATAAAAGACCCCAAACTGCAGATCTCCCAGACAAAGTGGTTGAATGGGTCCTGAAATCCCACTTCTCTTTTTGCTGGGCTGGAAGACAGAAGGTCAAGATGGAACACAATACTTTTAATATTATAGCAGCTATGGGGAAAAGGAAAATCCTTCTGACATTTATCTAAATGAAATTATCTTGCCTTTTTATTTAGTTAGTTGATTTATACCCTGTCTTTCTGCTCTGGTAAGCATTAATTTAAAAGGAAAAACGAACTATAAAATGTTTAAAAAGTAGATTAGGGATGATGGTAAAAGATATGCAGCATTTCTACAAATGTTTTAAACACTGAGGGACAGGGACCAACTTACAAGGGAATGTCTACCATTGCATGGAAGCAATGCAGGAAAAGGCCTTTTATCATACGCCAGAAAAACAGTCATGTCTGTAACAGATAGCTCATAGATAGAAAAAAATAATATTTATTTGTTGGTTTATATATTTATTTAAACAATTTTTATAGCCCCCCAACTCACAACAGAGACTCCAGGCATCAAAGTATTAAAATCAGAACAGGATAAAATAACAATAGATTGAGAATATAAAAGTATGTGCAAGCTCTTAAATCATTCCACTCCTAGACAAAACTTTAGGCTAGTTCAATCAAATTCAATTTGATTCAATTAAATCAGCATTTAGGCTAGTTCAATTAAATCAGCATTTAATCTCCTGATCCAAATTCTGGGGGAACAGTCAAGTTTTTAATGTCTTGATAAAGGCCATCCAGATCTCCAGGTGATGCTGTTCCAAAGAGCAGGCATGTGACACACAAGTTATAACTCCTAGATCCCACAACCTGTTAGATGAGGCCTGGAGCATGTCCACCTTGCCAGTCCTGGGGGGTCATGGAGAAACATTCAGAGACAGGTGGTCTCACAAATAACCTGGCCTTATGCCATGTAGGGCTTTATAGATGATCATCAGCAAAGTTGTTACATGAACATTTAAAACTACACATTCTGGATCAGTTGCAGCTTCTGAATGCTCTTCAAGGTCAGCCCCATGTAATACAGTAATCCAACCAGGAGGTGACTGAAACATGAATCACCATAAACAGGGCCTCATGATCCAGAAAGAGACACAAATGGCACCCCAAATGAAACTGTACAACCCAGCTGCCACCTAGTCCCACCAAACTCTCCTTGCCAACTTTGTTCCCTGGCTAATCCTTTACCTTCCCTTTCTCAGCCCCCCTAAACCCTATTTATTTGATTGTGAAAATAAGGATTAGGAATGCATGAGAGAATGGGATCTTGATATGTTATTAACGGAGTTTATGTCCAAAGCATCTGCAGAAGAAAAAAACCTTTGATGATTACAAGACAAGCCGTGTTATTATGGTCTATTTGTTATGACTGAGAACAATAGTGATTGGTTTCATTGAGGTAATCTTCCAATGCCACCCAGGGATTTTGTGATTTTAATGCCAAACAAATCTGTAGAATAAACATGAAAGATTACAGGTCACCCTATAACAATTTGCAGGAATTCTTCTGTATTTATATTTATAAAATAATATTTTTATGAAAAAAAATCATATTTGGTTTAATATGTCACACTGGTATTCTTTCATGGGTGATCTAATTAACATTTCCTGTTAGTAATCATGAGTTTCTTTAATTTTTCAATAATGTTTCAAGGTAAACTTTTTCAAAATCCTCAAGAATCTGAGGTGCTCATATATGAAACACTAACACTAACATGGTATATCAACCATGCAGGGAATAACTGCAGAAGTGCATCTCTTCTAAATTTGATCAACTAGAAAACAGCTGAATTTAAGTCAGAGCATCCTGAGAAGATCACTCTGTTTTGGAAATGACTCCAAAGCAAGACTGAAATGTGAAGCATTGTGCTTGTCAATAACTAATTAGTAAAAAAAAAAAAACATAAATAGTTATTTCTTTTTGAGAGCTTTTAAAAAGCAAAAGCAAGTGAAATTAGCCGGCATAGTACTGTGAAGCAAAAAAAAAAAAAAGGTGGCAACCTTCACTTATTCCAGAAAAATAAGTGACTTCTTTCACTTTCTCCTTCCTTCCTTCCTTCCTTCCTTCCTTCCTTCCTTCCTTCCTTCCTTCCTTCCTTCCTTCCTTCCTTCCTCTTTCTTGCCCAGTGACTGCCTTCACTTTAAAAGATATGATTCACTTTTGAAAATGTACAAGGGATGGTAAATTTTAATCTACCCCTCTCCCCTCCCCCCCATAAGCATAAACATGTTCTGCGTATGGGCAGCAGTGCGAGGCTCTCCACAATAAGCTATTTTTAAATTGCAAAATTTCCTGGAATAACCATGCCACTACCTGTTCACAAAAAAACTCATGATTTTTTACTTGGATTTGTTAAATTGAAATTCCAGTCATAAAATTGCTGGAATGGAAGCAGACAGTAAGATTAATCAGATTTAACATCAATCTCTAGTCTTAAGTTAAGCAAGCCCCATTCAGGGGTTCAGAGAAATGTATGAACCTTTTAACTGTTTTTGCCTGAATTCACAAGGCTTCATTAAACTCACACATTTTTGTTTATTATTAACTTATTTATTTGATTAAATTTGTTGCACCATCAGCTATCAAAGGCTGTGGAGGGAAATCCTCCTCTCCATGATCCTGTTTCATCAATTTACTGAAGCATCAAAGAAAAGTCATTTCTAAGGCTCATTTATGTTTCAGTTAATATTTTGCATTTCATTCTCTAGTTATTGCTGCTTTCCAGGCCAGTTTCCATCAACATACAAAAGAGTTAAGCAGTATACAGGGAGCAATCCAGATGCTCCATCACTATCATGCCAGACTTCAATTTTGAATCTATTTCTGCATAACAGTATATTTCAGCATTTTCTTTCAAGCCCTTTTATTTATTTATTTATTTATCCAATTTGTCCCCGCCCATCTCCTCCCATCAGAGGACTCTGGGTGGTTTACAGTAATCAATTAAAACAACAATCATAAAATATACAGTATAAAATTACAATAATAAATAGATATAAATAAGAGTAAAGATAAAAAGTCCAAGTGGCAGGAGAATCTAAAACAGTCCAAGTGTGGGAGGAGTGGCCTATAGCAGCCATCCCCATGAAGATCTATTCCCCTCTCCACACCAAGAGAGGTGACAGAACCAGGTCTTCAGACTCCTCTGAAAGGCCAGGAGTGATGGGGCCAATCTCACCTCCAGGA
Organism: Candoia aspera; assembly: GCF_035149785.1. Taxonomy (NCBI): domain Eukaryota; kingdom Metazoa; phylum Chordata; class Lepidosauria; order Squamata; family Candoiidae; genus Candoia; species Candoia aspera. Next base: position 35,505,656 of record NC_086158.1, on the reverse strand, counting down.
AGGTGAGCATGTTCCACAGGGCAGGAGCTACTGTAGAGAAGGCCCACTTCCTGGACCCCTCCAAATGAAGTTGTCTTAGAGAGGGGATCTGCAGCATGCCCTCTCTGCACGATCGGGTGGGACGGGCTGATGTAATGGGGAAGAGGCGGTCCCTCAGGTAACCTGGCCCCATGCCATGTAGGGCTTTAAAGGTGATAACCAACACCTTGAATTGGACCCGGAAGCAAACTGGTACCCAATGCAGCTCGCACAGCAGCGGTGTTACATGTGCCCTTCTGGGGGCACCAAAAACAGCTTGCGCAGCTGCATTCTGGACCAGCTGAAGCTTCCAGATACTTTTCAAGGGTAGCCCCATGTAGAGTGCATTGCAATAGTCTATATGAGAGATAACAAGGGTATGAGTGACCATCCGAAGGGCCTCCCGATCCAGGAAGGCGTGTAACTGGTGCACAGCACGTAGCTGCACAAAAGCTCTCCTGGCCACGGCTGCCACCTGCTCTTTGAACAGGAGCCGTGAGTCCAGGAGGACCCCCAAGTGACGCATCGGGTCTGTCTGGGGCTGTGCAACCCCATCCAGAACCAGAGTTGTTAATGCCCCAGATATGGAAGAACCATTAACCCACAGCCACTCAGTCTTACCAGGGTTCAGTTGAAGCCTGTTGTTCCCGATCCAGGTCCCCACAGTCCTCAGACACTCGGAGAGGGTGGTCACGGCATCACTTACTTCACCTGGAATGGAGATATACAATTGAGTATCATCAGCATACAGATGATACCTCATCCCATTTTGATGGATGATCTCACCCAGCAGTTTCATGTAGATGTTGAAAAGGAGAGGGGAGAGTACAGATCCCTGTGGCACCCCACAAAGAAGGGGCCGTGGGACTGATCTCTCCTCCCCTATCAACACTGACTGGGACTGGCCCTGGGGGAAGGAGGTGAACCAGTGCACCACTACATAGCCCAACCCCAACTCCCTGAGCCACCCCAAAAGGATACCATGGTCAATGGTATCGAAAGCCACTGAGAGGTCAAGGAGAGCAAGGATGGATGCACTGCCTCCATCCCACTCCCACCAGAGATCATCCATAAGTGTGACCAATGCCATCTCTGTCCCATAACCAGGCCTGAAACCTGACTGAAAGGGGTCTAGATAATCCATTTCCTCCAGGACCCTCTGGAGATGCAAAGCCACCACTTTCTCAACCACCTTCCCCAAAAAGGGAAGGTGGGAGACTGGATGAAAATTGTCCAGAACAGTAGGATCCAGCAATGGCTTCTTGAGGAGGGGGTGCACCAATGCCTCTTTAAAGGTAGCCGGGAACACCCCCTCTCCCAAGGATGTATTAACCATTGCACGGACCCAACCACATGTCACCTCCCGGGCTGCTTTTACTAGCCAGGAGGGGCACGGGTCTAGATGGCATGTGGTGGCATTTACTGTCCATAGGATCGTGTCCACTTCCTCAGGTCCAGCAGGATCAAACTGCTCCCAGATAACTAGGTAAGCCCACTCCCCTAGTATCTCTCCAGACCAAGCCTCATGCCTGGAGTCTAACTTGGAGCGTATCCAAATGATTTTATCCTGCAGACGCTCAGCAAATTCCTCTGCATGGCCCTGTAGGTGGGTCACTGAGCCCACCTTCCCCAAAAGGGATCAAGTGATCTTAAACAGGGCTGTCGGGTGGCATTCTGCAGACGCAATAAGAGAGGAGAAGTACTGACACTTCGCCACTTTTATCACCACAAGGTAGGCCTTAATAGCGGCTCTAACCTGTGTTCGGTCGAATTCAGTCTTTGTCTTCCTCCAATCAATTTTCACAAATTGATTGAGAAATTATAATCCAATAGCTGGGGAATTCAGAACTGACATGTATACTGGAATGGCATCAAGTAACTGGCTAACTCCAATGGCTCAGCTTGCAGGCAAATTTTTTAAATCAAGACAGCCTTTAGGGAATGTTTTTTATCATATGGCATACTGAAAATAGCAAGTAGGGGCAGGAATTCCTGAACGTCTCAAATGAGTAGCTGAATCATACCACTGTGATTGTGTCTCTATATTTAAATAATAAGTCTGTATTTTTCTGAGAGAAAGGTTCTGATTTATCACTGCATTTGATATTATCAAATATTCTACTCCCTGACAGATTCTGGGTTGGCTGATTTGCTTGAGTCATTTAGGACTTTGTATTCTATAAACTCCCTCATGGAGTGTTCCTGATATATGGTAATATGCCCTATATATTACCCTATAAAGGGAATTATTAATTCAAAATTTAATAGGTATAAACTGTTTTGCCAACATTTGCTCCTGCTATAAATATAATATACATTCAGTAGTGTCAGTTCCAAAGCCTTTCCTCTCCCACTTTCTATAACATTTCTGGCTTTTGTAGCAACCGTTCCGATTCTGCATTGACTTGAAAAAGAGCGGTCCTGATAATGATGACCTATAAGATGCTTTACATGATTTTTCTCTAACATGCATTAATTTTTGACATGCAGTGAAGATAGTAGTGGTGCAAGATTTGAGGAGATACTTCCAAGCCAAGCAACCCCAAGTTTCCAGTTGTCTCCTTCTAGATGGTGATTCTGCCTGCCTTTCTTTTTTCACCATTCACTGCATATTCTTCCTCCTTTAACCACCTGTCAAACAGGAAGCAAGCATATATAAATATAAATAAACTAGGGAGAGAAATCCAGACTGTAGATTCTTAAGAGAAATAAACCTACATTTAAACTTTCTGAAATGTTTAACAGTTACAGGTCTTCTACAAGATTATCAGACCATATTGCAAATCTTCTAATGAGGTAGTATATTCTGTGTGAAGATGAATCCAGCCATCTTCTCACTAAACCTGACTGGAAACTAGGAATTTGTATCATATGTAGCTTCTGATTGATTTATGAGGCAAATATTGGATTCTTGGCCTAATTTTATATAGCCCTCCATCAGATCTCTGTAAAGTTCAGGAGTTCCTGGCTGAGTCATGGCTAACTGAGTCATAGAGACAACTCTATGAACAATGGAGATGACAACCACAGTGAAAAGCTAGGGACCAGAGAGTAGACTGGTCCTCCAGAGCCTCTCAAGAGAAGGAGAAGATGGGAGGTTGCCCACAAGCACTCTGAATGGCAGTGTCATGGCCAGCTCAGACTCAATAAATGAAGTGGAGTTACAAGAGGGCCATCAGCTTGAGGAGATTCAGGTGAAAGAGTCACAGGCAGGGAAAGCAGCATTGCCTAGCAACCAGGAGAGTCAGTTATCACTGGCCTCAGAAGACAAAGAGGCAGAGCTAACACCTCCTCCCTCCCATGCAAGAACTTGCTGCAAAGAGGAGAGGACTGAACAAAGGCACTCAGCAAGACTGTTGGCCAGAAAAATCCCTATCCCAGAACAAATCCAGGTCACGCTGTCCCTATATAAGGGGAGCTGCTCACCTCACAGATCCATTGGCGACAACTCTCCTTTTGCTTCACAACTGTGTTCCACAATTACTTAGCCTGCCTTCTCATGTAGTGACCCTGGACCCTCATACCATGTTTGTTTGACCCTCTAGTACCTTGTTTACCATTTGAACTTTCTCTTGCCTCTAATTTAAGGTAATTGAGGTTTTGTTGGCTGGATATTTTGGCCATGAGGGACTATGATTGTTAAAACCTTTTTGCCATTAGAGTTCTGTTTGAAAAACTTTTTAGTAAAAATATAAGAATTGCCTGTGTGTCTGTGATTTCCGTGGGTCAAGACTGGACAGGTAGCTTCTTGTGAGGGGATCGTAGAAGAGTGGTCCTGCATGGGACTGAGTGCCAGGAACTGAGGGAGATGACAAACTTGCTGTCAGCCATTGAAGACCTTTTTAAAAGGACACTAAGCCAGCTACATTCACTTTCTAATCACCTTTGGAAATGATCTATTTAGCTATCTCATAGATATTAGAGACCTTCAGAATGCTGAGTTTAATTTGACACCTGGTGAGCTTTACGTTCTTTCTTCGATATAAGGAATTTTAAATAGAGACTTAAGAGTTTAAAAACAATATATAATTGGCAAAAAGCAAAAAATAAATAAATAAGGAAGTTATAAATGGACTAGGAATTTGGAACATTTGTACTTTAGTTGTAAGATTTGAAAAACAAGTATATAATTAAATAATACACTCGTGGGAAATGACTGAAATGGAACTAAATCCATATTAGGAACTGAGTTTCTCTGAAGGTTGAAAATGGACACTGGAGTGGAATAAAGGACCAGGCAGAAAGAAAAAAAAAAGGGGGGGGGATGCATCTATCAATGTTTAAACTAACATTTTAAAATGGCCAACCCTGGTATAACTTTTGAGTTACTTAAAGAGTTCTTTGAAAAATGGACTGAGATATTAATAACTAATAACTTAGAAAGCATACAGGTTCCAATGGTTAAACCTTTAGAAGATGTTAAGGGAAATTTTAAACAGCAACTTATACCTAACACAGATATAATAGAACTTATAAATATGGAATATAATAAAACAGAAAGGATTACTAAAATGGAAATACAAATGACAAATCAAGAAAAGGACTTGGACAAGGAGCAGTTGGGGCAAGAAATCCTGTATGGTGCCTCTTTACTGAATTTACAAAGTGGCTTGGTAGAGGATCTGAAGAATCTTTTGGAATGCCAAAGACTGATGAAAGATCAAATTCTGCAACACCACTGGAATGAATTAATGGCCAATATTATAAGCAGAAAAGGAAGGAATATAAAGTTGGACTATTTGATCAGGGATAAATTATGTTTGATATTTCTGGTAGCTTCAAATGGACTTTTTGCTGAACTAGAACTGAAAAGGTGAAGATTTCTGGACTATGTATAGATATGAGTTAGATTATGGGAAGAAGAGTTTTTTTTGTTTGCAATTTTAAAAGAGGGTGAAGAGTTATGTTAGCTTGTGCTCAATGTGATGAAGGTTGGAAGCCACTTATTTATTGATGTCTTTGTTTCTTTTTCTTTTTCCTTTTATTCTTTTTCCTTTTTTCTTTCTTTCTCTTGCAGTTTTTAAACTTCTTTCTTACTTTTCTTTAAACTTTATTTTAGTTTGTACTTGTTTTTACACTATTAACAACTTCAATACAATACAAGAAAAAAAAAGATCTCTGTCAAGTTCAGTCTGACTCTTATGTATGAGGAAGGAAGAAAGAGAAAAGAAAGTGTCAGAACAAGAGGGAAGGCTAGATGTGCACATTTTGGCTATTGGCCCTGCCCACTGCTTGCTCCAGCTTTACCCACCTGTATGATGAGATGCAGCTTCCAACAGATTACTTCTGTGGGAATCTATCTATCTATCTATCTATCTATCTATCTATCTATCTATCTATCTATCTATCCATACATACATACATACATACATACATACATACATACATACATACATACATACGTATATAATAAAGGTTATTTAATTAAAGTTTCGAAAGCAACATTTAAGGCTGACTGAACTCTGGCTACAATCACTTATATCTCTGCCATTGCTCCTATCCTGTGGAACATTCTTCCTCCAGAAGTGAGACAAGCCCCCACTCTTCCGGCCTTCTGGAAAGGAGTGAAGACCTAGCTCTGCAAGCTCACGTGGGGTATGAGAAGGAGCAACCAACCCTGGGGGTGGTTAGCACCCTGAAGATGCTTCCAAAAATTAAGATCTTTTTAACTCCTCTGTCTTGGAGTATACTTTTATGTAAGAATATTGTTTTATTGTATTTTAATGATTATTTATTCTTGTTTGTATTGTAAACTGCCCAGAGTCACTCCTTGAGTGAGATGGGTGGTGACTAAATTTGAAGAAAAAATAAATAAATATTATTACATTCTATTACTCTGTGGGGTCCAAGAGACCTATATTACATATAGAACAAGAAAGGTGAATATTTTTAAATGACATTTGGCCAGCTGATTGACTATCCATTTGAAAGTGTGTGGCAGCCAAGTTTCCAGCCAGTTTCCAAATTAACAGTAAGATCTCTGTATCGAAAACTGCAGTTATAACACAACAGGCATGCTTTTGATGTAGCAGAATAATGTAAAAATAAAAATAGGTGCTAAGATGCCAAGATGGATAATTGACAAGCTCATCATCCACACTGAAATCCATTTGTGAATGACTATGAACAGTATCAAGCTGTTAGGCAGCAATTCTCTATAGACTTCAAAATAGACATTCACTGGATTGTACTGAAAATGTACAATATTCTCCTGAATGCATATTTTTTTTAATTTTTTTGTGAGTAGGAAAGAAAAAAGAAAATGAACATACTATAAATATGGACAAATAATGAAAGAGCCTCTATTGCAATCCTAATTATGATTTTATAGTGAAAGCAAGCTTCTTTTGAATTAGCCTCTCATGACTCTGCTGTCATTTGCTATCTTTTCAGGAAAATGGCATCTAAATTGACTTTGAACAGCAAACAGATCAATTTGAGAAGCTAGAAATTCTTGCTGCAAACCTGTTTGTTTTTGCAAGCCATTTGCAAAATATAACCTGGTGCTACTCTTTTATGAGCTACATTGTTCATTTGTTCAACAGATTGTCAATTGTCAGCAGCCATAGTAAAATAAATCTGTTTTAAAAACAGTTCCAAGACCTGATCTTTTTTTCTGAGCCAAACTGAATCTGCACTCTACATACAGAGTTTGTTTTTCCCTCCAATGGGAGGCACCATAAATGAAGATGGGTAAAACAATTAGTATGGTTATACAGAATAATATTATGATTATTATACTATTTGAATTATAAAAATATAATTTTATTTTGCAAATATTCCACCTATTTATACAAATAAAACTTGATTTAGTTGAGCTATCAAAGAGTATAATGATGCTTTCCCTAGTAATAATCAGTAGCTATAGCAATGAAAAAGTATTGTGATGAGCCTGCTTCCACTATAGCATCTCACTGGCTCTTTGTATATGTACACATTCCAGCAGACACCCAAACAAGATCTGTGCTATACTTTGCTGATATTGAACTGAGAATAGAGGGCAGTTTAGATTCTCATAGGATATAGTGCTCATAGGAGAAGGGAGGGGAAGAAGATATGATGTGGGCAAAAAGGGAGGAAGTCATAAAACACCCAGAATGACACAATTCATATTAGAGAAGATTTTGGGGAAATAAGCTTAGTAATGGAAACAAATATGTGCTAATGGTTAACATGGATTTGACAGCTCCAGTGGCTATTGAAAATGGGCTGTTGGTTTGTATCTAGAGTGAAGTTGTCTGGTAAACCTAAACTGGTCTGAGCATTTTATATTGATAAGGATTGATGGATGCTGTTTGAGACTGGGAGAAGGCTCACAAAAACATTGGAGGTAAGATCTGAGGGAAGAACTGTTGAAGAGAAAAAAAGCATCATGGGACACTATTCTAGTAGGCCATCGACCAGAAGAACAAAGAACTGAAAAGCAAAGTGTTACTGGTCTGAGGATCATCAGCCAATCCAAGGCTATCTATCAGTTCTCTGAGGGATGGGAAATTGTCAATTCATTTTATAACACCTTTCCTCAAACCCAGATGTGTAAATAGGAGTAATCCTAGTAATTAGTGACATGAGCCCACATATGAAAGGCTTATATTATGATGGTAAATGCAACTGATATTTTATGCTATGCTTGGTTAGAGAAGGGGGACAAACCACTCACTTGAAAGAATGCAAACTCATTTGCAGTATTGAAGCTGAGAAAATGAAAGGGCTTGGTTGCTCTGATAAGCCCTGGCTAATATCCAAACTGCTTCTTTCTGTCTCCATAAAATGGAATAAAAGGAAAAAAGCAAAAGAAAACCCTGGAACCTGTGTGATCCTACCTGTTTCATTCAGATCCTGGAACCTGTGTATATATGTCCTGTAACAAGTACAAAAAAAAAAGGAAAAGATGTGTTCCATCTGAAATTAAAATAATACTAGAATGCATATTGTGTGAGTTTAGTTTTGATATTCATATCTACATAGTTGCATGTAAATTAGAGACCCATTTTATTAAGTATTAGCAATAAAGCTCTGCCTAAAATCCCACTGAAAATGTTGAGAAACATTATACCAATGACAAGGAAGAAAATACTATTTTCAGTCTGGATTTCAAAAGCAACGAAAATGTATATTCACAGCAAGTTTTGAACACAAGTTGGACTAATTTCAAATGTTGCATTAAAATGTTTTTATTCCATATGGATGAATACATACCAGGATTCCATCTTTATTTATTCAACTTCCCTTGAAGCATAGAACATAGGAAAATGACCTATTCTGAGTGAACCAAGTAGTGAACTGTACATAATATTGTCCAAACTAGCTTTGCCCATATTAGTGATCCCCAGATGTATTGGGGTTCAAAGGCTTCTATCTGGGCAGATGTATGATAGTCAGTTGGTTTCCCTTACATTTCTATTTTTTTAAAAAAATCTTAAATTCTTTCCATAGGGGCTACCCTTGAAAAGTATCTGGAAGCTACAGGTGATTCAGAATGCAGCTGCATAAGCAGTCTTGTGTTCCCCAAGGATGGCACATGTAACACCCTTGCTGGGGGAGCTGTGTTGGGGGCCAGTTTGCTTCAGGGTCCAATTCAAGGTGTTGGTCATCACTTTTAAAGCCTTACATGACATAGGTCCAGGTTACCTGAGGGACTGTCTAACCCCCATTACATCAGCCCATTCCACCTGGCAGGCAGAGGGGGCATGTTATGGAACCTGTCCACGAGAGACTGTTGATTGGTGAGGCCCAGGAAGAGAGCCTTCTCTGCCATGGCTCCTGCCCTGTGGAACACTCTTCCCCCAGAGGTGAGGCAGGGCCCACTCTCCCAGCCTTCTGGAAAAGGGTGAAGACTTGGCTCTGCCATCTCAGGTGGGGTGGGAGGAGGGGTAATCAATCCTGGGGGTGGTTAGTGCCCTGAAGAGGACCCCATGAATTACATGAATTTAAATTAAGAACTTTTTAACATCTCCATCTTGAATTTTATATTTTTATTTTTATTTAAGAATGCTGTTTTTATTGTATTTTAAACTGTATTTATCTTAGTGTTATTGTAAAACACCCAGAGTACAAAAAAAAAATGTAAGTTATAAACTCAATTTTAGCTACTAGAAAATCCAGCAATCATACAGCTACACAAGAGTTAGGTATCCAAGGGAAAATATATGTCCATAAACTCAGTGAATGAATATCAATTAAAAATTCAAGAGAAGTATATTCGAAATATAATTTAGTGGCCATTATTTCTTAAATGAAATTTGGTAAAACTGACCAGAGTTTAGAATATATTTTATAATATTCTGTTTCTTTATCCTTCATGCTATTAACAGTGAAAATCTGTGTAGATAATTAAAAAAAAGGTTTGTATTAGAAGAATATGCCATAGCCTCACTTTAATAAAAGACTTCTAGTGCTCTGAGTTATACTTTTGATTAAGTCATGACAAAGAACAAAAGAACATTGACTTCACTAATAAGAGGCACAGTATAAAACAAATACAGTAACCAAAAAAACCTTATCATTAAAAGCTTATCAGTATATTCAGGATCACAATCTGTGTATCATGTAATATTAGTTCTCCAGACAATCTTCCCAAGAATCATAGGAATATAACTGGAAAATTTACTCCAAAAGGAAGATACTAACAAATTTGTGTAAGGCAAATAAAACACACCTATCAAATTGCAATTTTATTTCAAGAGATTTGTCTTGAGATGGTAATTTTGCTTAACCACAGGGCTTTCCTAAGACACGTTCCTGTTTGAGATGAAGGAAACCTCCTCTTCCACTCCTTAAATTCCCTCTTCAGAAACCAGTTGGATCAGCAAATGATTGATATATGTCAATCCAGGTGAGTGTACAACCTTCTGAACTGCATCTAGCAGCATCAGGCATTTGCTTGCCCCACAAGAAAGCTTATACTGTTTATAACCTTCCTTCCTTCCTTCCTTCCTTCCTTCCTTCCTTCCTTCCTTCCTTCCTTCCTTCCTTCCTTCCTTCCTTCCTTCCTTCCTTCCTTCCTTCCTTCCTTCCTTCCTTCCTTTTCTTTAATTATATTTAAAAACCAACAATATAAAAATTGCCTAAGGAGATCTCTATGAGCATATTATTCAATATAACCAGAGGTCATTTGTTTATGCATATGGACAGTTGTTTTGCAAAGTTATGCAACATTCTATGTAATATTTAAATTCCTTGCCTGATCAAGTTAACATAAATTGTGTCAAACATACCTGGATACATAATAACAAAAGGAAAGATAAGGCTTCTTTAGATGTCATTACAAAAAAGAACACTGCAGCGACGTAAGGAAGATTAGGTTCAACAGAGCTGGAGCCACTAATGTGGGTTCATCAGGCAGTTCTACCTAATGGTAATGGCTCTTCTGGGCTGTTACAGTAGTGGAATAGAAGCCACTATGGAGGTTTCAGAGAACATCCCACAGAGTCGTTTAACACTTCAAATACTGCCACTGTGGAGGTGTGATTCAGCTGTGAAAAGCTGCAATCAATAAAAGGGTTATGAGGAGGTTGTTTTTTTTCAATATCCCCCCCCCCCGGAAACACATTTTAGCTTTTCCAATAGCCAATACTATTGCTATTGGAAAATGCTACTATTGCTATTGATAATGCTACTGCACTATCAGCAGTGAACAGTTTGACTACTGCCTGTTTTAAACCTCTACCCACATGCTTATAAGAGTAATGCGCCATCATCTTGTAGAGGTATGCAGCCTTTTTCCCCAACAAAAAAGGGAGGAAGACTAGAATGGTCCCACCTTCTCACAATACATTTGCTGAATCTATAGGAATATAGGTGGGGGACAACAGGTTGCAGCTGAACCCGGGAAAGACGGAGGGGCTGTGGATTAAGGGCTCCTCGATTTCTGGGAAATTGTCATCTTTAGTTCTGGATGGGGTTGCACTGCCCCAGACAGACCCAGTGCGTAACTTGGGGGTCCTCCTGGACTCACAACTCCTACTCAAAGAGCAGGTGGCAGCTGTGGCTAGGAGGGCCTTTGTGTAACTTTGTGTTGTGCACCAGTTACACCCTTCCTGGAGCAAGAGGCCCTTCAAATGGTCACTCATGCCCTGGTTATCTCCCATATAGACTACTGCAATGCACTCTACATGGGGCTACCCTTGAAGAGTATCCGGAAGCTACAGCTGGTGCAAAATACAGCCGTGAGGGCGATCTTGGGTTTCCCAAGATCAGCACACATCAGCCCTTTGCTCCGTGAGCTGCATTGGGTACCAGTATGCTTCTGGGTCCAATTCAAGGTGTTAGTTATCACCTTTAAAGCCCTACATGGCACGGGTCCAGGTTCCCTAAGGGACCGTCTCCTCCCCATCACATCAAGCCGTCCCACCCGGTCGTGCAGAGAGGGCATGCTACGGACCCTGTCTGCAAGAGAATTCCATCTGGCAGGCTCCAGGAAGCGGGCTTTCTCTGCAATAGCACCTGCCCTTTGGAATATCCTTCCCCCGGAAGTGAGATTGGCTCCCTCCCTCCTGGACTTTAGGAAATAGCTAAAGACCTGATTCTGTAATTAAGCCTGGGGTGGGAGAGAGAGTAGCCATTTCTGGGGATTGTTAGTTTCTTAGAAGGACCCAGCTCTGCCTGCAAATCATAAAGAACTTCCACCCATCAAGGTTTTTATTATATTTATTGTATTATGTATTATAGTGTTTACAGTTTTATATTTTTATTTATGTTTTATTGTGAACTGCCCAGAGTCCCTTTTGGGAGATGGGCGGTGATAAATCTGATTAATAAATACATAAATAATAAATAAATATATGAAATTTCATTATATGAACAAGGTCCATTATTCAGATTTTCATAATTTAACCATACACCCAGAAAAATACTTAAATCTGGGTCATAAGGATATAGCAGCAAACAAGATTTTAGACTATTGAAATGCAAATGCATGGAAAATATCTCCCATGCTGCTGTTAAAATAGCTAAACACTTCTTTATACCTAGAAGTGCAGTTAAAGAATTAAATGATTCTTTATTTGTTTATGTAAGGTCATAGACCAAAAACACAGTTAAAAGATCAAGTGTCCAACATAAACATCCTGTTCATTACAGAAACTGAGCATAACTAGATATCATTCAAATTCAGTGACTTCTAATCTTGATAGCAGAGAATTTAGCCACTTTTAAAAAGAAACTTAGGCATACTGATCATTTCATAAGAAACGCACCATTGCCCGTGGACAATGACAGCCTGATTGGTTTATGATCAGAAGGAAGATTAGCTCTAATTTCCAAGAGCAATATATGAGACACTAAAGTACTTGCCTGGGGGAAAAAGCTTTCTGGCGGACGCTCTATCTCACTTACCTCAACATAATAGCCAAAAAGAGGAAGTAGTGGATGCAGTATTTCCAAAGCAGCAGTTAGGGTTGGCTGTAGTTACTAGAAGCCAGGCGAAAGCAGAGAAAGTGAAAGTGCCTACCAAATTAAGAGAGAAACTGACTCAAGAACTTAAGAATGATACCTGGTTGCAAGAAAATAAAACCCCTCTGACAAAGAGAGGTGGGATACAGTGGGCAGAAGGTAAAATTTATGTACCAGAGACTCTGCGTAAAGAAGTTCTAATACACAGTCATGATGCCAAGTCGACTGGCCATTTGGGACTGGTAAAAACTCTGCATTTAGTGCATAGACAATTTTGGTGGCCCAGTCTGAAACAGGATGTGAAGGACTATGTGGCTAGTTGCCCAGTTTGTGCCACCTCAAAGAAGAAAGGGGGGAAAACCCCAAGGTTTATTGCAGCCACTGGCTAGTCCAACAAAACCCTGGAAGGAAATTGCGATGGACTTTATAGGGGAGTTGCCAGAAAGTAAGAAAAAGACTGTAATCTGGGTTATGACAGTTTTTTTTTCCATGCAGGCCCATTTTATTCCATGTGCAGGCATGCCCACTGCCAAACAACTTGCAAAGCTCTTTATTCAGCATATCTATAAAGTGCATAGGGTACCCATGGAATAGTGAGCAACGCATCCCCCAGTACATCTCACAGTTTTGGAGATCATTTTTAAAATTAATTGGAGCCACCCAAGCCCTATCCTCATTGCATCATCTGGAATTGGATGGAGGGTGTGAATGATTGAATGCCACCCTAGAGCAATTTTTAAGGTGTTATATAAGTTACCAAGAGGATGACTGGGTAGACCTATTGCCATTTGCTGAAGTCGCTTATAATGAGTCTGTGCATCAGAGCAAGGGACTGTCTCCATTTCAGACTCGGCCAAGAGTTTGTGCCAATTCCTGAGTTACCACAAGAACCATGGAAGTCCCATTCTGCCAGTAAGTGGATGAAACAAATAAGCAATCAATGGCCAATAATTCAAAAAACCCTCGCCATTGCTCGAGAGAGCTATAAAAATATGCTGACAACAAAAGGTCTCCAGAATGGGAGTTTAAAGTTGGAAAGAAAGTATATTTGTCCACGAAATTCTTACAATCCCTGCAACAATCAAAGAAATTGGGACCAAAATTTGTGGGACCTTTTGGAATTGAAAAAAATAATCAACCCTGTGATGGTTAAATTAAAACTCCCAAAGAACCTGAAATGAATCCATCCTGTTTTTCATTGTAGCCTTTTAAAGTGAGTGAGAGAAGCTTCTCAATGGCATCCTGAGCAGCTACCCCCTGCCCCCATGATGATTGACAGGGAGCAACATTTTGAAGTAAAAGAAATTTTGGACACCCAGAAACATCGTGACAAATTGCAATGCTTAATTCACTGGAAACTTTTCTGTGACCACGAGTGGGTGGACAGTTCTCATATTAAAGCTCCAGATCTTCTTAAGAAGTTTTATGCAAAATATCCTAACAAACCTAAATCTTAATTGTTATATCCTACTACCATATTATTTCATCTGTTCTTTATTGACCATGTTAGTTATCTTTTTCAGGAGGGCCAATAGGTCAGAATCCACAATCAAAGAACTAGTAGATCGTTTGATCGTGTTCCCTGCCAGTTTGAGTCAATGCGTGTCAGGCACCAGAAGGAAGTGGGGGATCAGTGAGGGTGAGAAAGAATAGTGTTTGGTCTAATGAGGGGTTTCAAGTTCGTATCAACTGGAGACAGGTGGATGTGGAATGCCGGACTGCTGGTGCAAGGGGGAAGGAATGCGGAGGGGGGTTCTGGCTTGCCTGTTTGCTTTTAATTAGGTAGTTTGAGTAGGAATCTTTAGTCGTGGCTTTTTCCTTTATTCTCTACACATCTTCAATAAATCTGAATTCTGCATTTTCAATGCAGAAATGAGTCAGACCATTATTGAGACAATTGTGTCAGATTCTTACAGTGAGCATGAATAGCAGACTGTTCTCAAGGGAAAATGAAGACAGAAAGCTGAAGGTTCAAATCAGCCAATTCAATGTGTAGGTAAATGCCAATATCGTTAAATTCAATACAAAAATAATAGCAGAAAGGCAATTGGTACTCAATCTATGAAATTTCCTTTGGAAGGAAAATGAAATCAAAAACATAAAGAAAAATTTAAAAAGTAATTGCTTCCCAAAAATAATGTTAAGCACCAAGCTTCTCCTTACTGTATAAAGCCTCTCTTGGGGTACATATACTTAAAACAAACAAACAAACAAACAAATTGGTGATTTAGAAATGGGGTGGCCAGTCTTAGTGTCCCTTTAAGGCTACAGCATGGCTTCGAAATGGTGATCTCTCCACTCCCGGGTGCTCTTACCAGTCAGGCGTGAAACTCTGTTTGCAATCTCCTGGCTTCAAGCCACCATTCCTCAGTACAGATGGGATGATTCCAAATATTCTCCTTTATCCGGAGAACATTTCTGGGCTTTAGGAAAGCCTGCCTGAGCCCAAAAAGAAAGCCACTGTGCTGTGTGCTCCGGCCACCGAAACGGGGCACAGCTGCTTAGACTGCCATTCCCACCAGAATATTAGAACATAAATCTATAGAGTATATGCCTCATCACTGAAATTATCTCTTGTACCAATTCAATATATGGCCATATGCAGGTGCAGGTAAGAGTTCATATTTGTGAATAAATGAATGATGGACTTCTGTCATTCTTACAGGTTGGCTCAGAAGCCACCAAAATACACAGAAAAGCATATGTGGTATTGGGAAGTTCTAAGTAGCAAAGTATACTTGAGACAAGAAATATAAGGGAAATTAATATCTTTAAATATAAAAAATGAGAAGTCTTTAAGTAGAAAAGGAAGTATGAGACATGGAATCATGTTACATTTTAACATATGCAAATCAAACAGAGATTAAGAATTGAAGTGAGACCTGTTTTATAATGCTGATGGAATCATAATTCTGGTTTCAGATGAAAGAGAATTATTGGGTTGCTTAATTATAAAGTAAATGAATAAAACACCTATAAATCTTCCAGCTATAACCTGGAAATTTCAGGTTCATACACAACAGGTGATCACTTGTGCCAATGCTTCATTGTCAAAGGATGGATGGATCTTTGGTTTTGTTGCTACTGTATTAAATAAGAAATAGGAAACTGACATATATAATTTTCAAGAGTTGGTGAAAGGATGTTTGTATTTGATATGAAAAGATCTTCCTTAGCTGTCACAAATCATCATTCAGTTCCATTAGCTAACATTGGAATCTAGTAGTGTAGGAATAGTAAAAATTACCTTCTATCTACTTTTTCCTTGACAAGCCTCATATCACTTTAGTTGTCCTTTCTTGGTCTATAATACTATTCTTAGGTACTGAGTAAGACCTGTACACATTATTCTGATATAATTAATTTCTATATTTACAGTATTGGCAGTTTTAGTTTGTTAATTATATTTCCACTTATTCCTAAAATGGATTTTAACTTTTTTTAATACAGCTGCCCACGTGAGTTGTTATGTTATTGTGCTATCCATCATACCATTTTTGTACCCTTTGACATATATCACTAAATCAAACTCCATTAGTAAATATATGAAATTAGGTGGGAACTGTGCCAATCTGTATTTACTTACACTTTGCTTATATTAAACTACTTTTACTATATTAATGCCATTCTTCCAATATGATCTGATGCATTTGGAAAACTTACTTTATGAATATGTTAGAAATGCTGTTGTCAATACACTATTAATTTCCCCTTGTTACAATAACTTCTGTTGGTATCCCTTATCTGCTTCCTGTTCTTTAAGTAGTTACAGATCCTTACCTGGACCTGTTCTCTTATTATGTCTGCAAAATTTGTTCAAGAACCTTCCAGAAGAGAAAGCATTTTAAAAGCATTTTGACCTTTCACAGAGACCTTTTGCATTTTGTGGATCACCTCTGGACATGCCCATACCCAGGATGGCAGGGTTTTTAAGGTCACTTTGGAGTTTTCTAGGTCCATGTTGGTTTATCTGAAACAAGAACAAGGTCCTGCCTCCCTCCCTCCCTTCCTCAACTAGGGCTTGAGGTAGCTTTTTCAATTATTGGTTTTGATCTTGCTTCATCATGCCCTGCAGGAATCTAAAAATGTTGGTGTGGAATATAGGCAACACCTCTCCTATTAGTTAGCTGCAGATAGAACTGATTGGCTCATGGTCTTCCCTGCCTGCCCTCAGCATTTCAAAGCTGAAAGAAGTGAAGATGGATGACAAGTTGCCTTTGAACTGATATGTGAGTGATAGTGAGGAAGAAAGCAATGAAAACTCTGCTTCCTGGTAGTGTCTGTTTTCTTTTGTGCTATTCCTCAAGACCTATATCTCCTATATCTTCCTGTGAGTTTATATTGCTAAAACCATAGCAATAGCTACAGGTAAAAAAGAAGCAAGACTAAAACTACTTTAAAAAGAGACCAAATAGTCTCAAGTGAAAAAAACAAAAAATGGTATTCCTTCTCATATTCTTCCATTAATTCCTTATAAAACTCCCTGCTGTTCTTATTCACTCACTCTGGAACTAAAGTTTTCCATGCCCTGCTATACATACTGTAAGTAATAATAGAAACAGCACTGTTGAATTGGATTAATACTGTTTCCAAACAGCCATCACTGGTATTTTTCAAAAAATAGGAAAAAATAATAAATAGACAAAGAACAGGCATAAATACAACCGTTTTTATTTACCTTGTTTCATCTTACTGATTAGAATTCAAATCTAATGCCTTGCATATTGAGGTTCCATTTTTGCTATATTTTTTCACCAGCACAGTACACTGAAGCTTGGGCTTTGTACAGCAGCAGCAGCCGATTGAGCTTCTCTGTTGCTGCCCATGGTATCCTTTTAATCCTCATGGTTGTTTGTTTATTTGTCTACTTTATATACTGTCACATTTCATGAAGATTTCCAATGGTTTATAACATACAGAATACAATAAGGCTTCCATGGTAATCAAATTAAGAATTAATTAGTGAAATCAAATTAGCTTATATTAAAATGTTCACAGCAGTAATACATAATAAATAATTAAACCATTCATAAAATAAAAAGAGCATTTAACACAATCAAAAGAAAACACCATCCAATTAACCAGCAAATCTCTCCAGAAGTCAGGGCAGGGTCTGAAAGACAAGTGTAATATATCCCTGGTAGTAAGCCTGAAGTAATAGCAAGCCACTGCATTTTGTAAGAATTGTAGTTTCTGAGTGGTCTTCAGAAGCAGCCACATGTACAGCTCATTGCAACAGTCCAACCAAGCAGAGTTGAGGATGAGAGCTAAAGGGCCAGCAGGGCCACAGCCGGTGTACCAGCCAGCGCTAGGACAAAGGCCTTCCTGGTCACAGCCCATCCATCAATAGCCAAGAGGCCAGGAGGACCTCAAAGTCATGGACCTGCTTCTTCAAGAAATATTTGTTGGTGTATGTTCTGGTACATGTGCAGAGTACCAGAAAGTGTTTGGCATGAGAGATCAGTAATGACCCCAGGCATTACAGCAAACATAGGTGTATTCAAACAAACAGAGAATATAAACAGTTTTCTTCCAGATCCCTGGAAGTGCTCAAAAATCTTCTAAATACAAAACATCATAGTTACAATCACACCATCACATACCAGGCTGGGCAGGCAAGTCTTAAAATGCAAGGCAGGCAACAAAACAAAAGACAGCTTCCTTTATATATTTGTTATCTAGGTCACTCAGTACTTAACCTTTTTGACCTTTTCACATTTTAACCTGAGAACAATTGATGCCTGACCTTTTGACTGTGCCGATACTTAATTAGCAGGCACCTTCATGACTTATTCCTTAAGTAATAATGCACCAACAATGTTTTCTCTTCAAGCAATATCACAGGACTGACAGATAACTTAGCTGAACAAACAGCAGCTCTATCTTACTTGGGTTCACCTTTAGCCTGTTTCATCTCATCCAGACCCCAACACCCTCCAACACTGGGGACGTAACCTTTGATTTGACCAAGATGAGGGCTCACAAGGCATTTCACCAAAATTCATATAAAAACATTAGAAAGGCAAAATTAAGAAACTCCTCGATCACTGCAGAGCAAAACATACACACTGGGCTCCACCAACATCCTGTCCTAACAGTCAGAAATCACGCTGAGACGAGGAGTAGGTCTCTAGTGTTTATTACTGCTACATAAAACAGAATCCTAACAAACTGAAGAAGCGTGGGAAAAACCCAGACAGATAAGCCCCAAAAGTTAAGGCGGGTCTGATCTGTGTCTCTTTGAATGGCTGCTTAATTCCTCAGTACTACGCATGCGTTTTCCCCCCTGGATAGAGGCCCCTTCCAGCTCGCCATCAGTACTCATGACACATCCCGGCTCTAAAACCCCTTCTGCCTCTGCACCTGCTCTCCTCCACCTTCCCTCTGCTGCCTTTCCCAACGCACCATCCTTTCCAACCTGCCCACTTCTTCGCTAAGTTGCTTCTCAAAGCTGCAGCTTCCTATTTTGAAAGTTGTTTCTTTTGGTTCAAAACCAACCACACACACAAACACACACACACACACACACAAACCTATTTTGTTTATCTATTCCAGATAAGCAACAAAAGACATTGGGGGGAATATATGTATTTTTGTCATCAATAGCAGGAGCAATGGTATTCAAATAGTCTGAATTCCAAAACACTGATGGGAAAAAATGCATGACAATGATGATGATGATGTAAAAGTAGTAAGTAAATTAAAAAGAAAAATGAAACAAATTTTACTTTTTCTGACAGAAGTTCCGCTGATGGACAAAACAAATATTTTTTCATACTACTAGAAATATTAGAAATTCCCTGGGCAAAGTATTATACATACTTTTCTCAGTTTTACCTGCATTCTTCGATATTTAAAGAAAATATTGAAATGCATGATTTTAGCTGGTATTTTTTTAAAAAAAATAAAGTAAAATGTTTGAATATTGAAAATAAATAATTACTGCTGGTTTTTTATTATTGTTGCTGATTTCCTCTTTAATTAGAGATTTTTTTAAAAAAAAATTGCTGTATTCTTTTATCTTTCAGATATTCTAAGTTACCTCAGAATACATTTTCACATTAAAAGTATTATTAGACCTATTCAATGTCATACTTTCATTAGTAACTTCAGCCTTGTTACAAATTTTATTCACTGAAGAACCTTACTCTATTTTTCAAAGAGTAAGTAATAGATTTGTGCATATATTGAAAGAGATCCTTTGCAATTTGTTGTTTATTCGTTCAGTCGCTTCCGACTCTTCGTGACTTCATGGACCAGCCCACGCCAGAGCTTCCTGTTGGTCGTCAACACCCCCAGCTCCCCCAGGGACGAGTCCGTCACCTCTAGAATATCATCTATCCATCTTGCCCTTGGTCGGCCCTCTTCCTTTTGCCTTCCACTCTCCCTAGCATCAGCATCTTCTCCAGGGTGTCCTGTCTTCTCATTATGTGGCCAAAGTATTTCACTTTGGCCTTTAATGTCATTCCCTCAAGTGAGCAGTCTGGCTGTATTTCCTGGAGTATGAACTGGTTTGATCTTCTTGCAGTCCAAGGCACTCTCAGAATTTTCCTCCAACACCACAGTTCAAAAGCACCTATTTTCCTTCTCTCAGCCTTCCTTATGGTCCAGCTCTCGCAGCAATATGTTACTATAGGGAACACCATTGCTTTAACTATGCGGACCTTTGTTGTCAGTGTGATGTCTCTGCTCTTAACTATTTTATCGAGATTTGTCATTGCTCTTCTCCCAAGGATCCTTTGCAATGCTTTTTTTAAAACAACAGCAAAGTGACTGTGCATGCATAAACTTGTGGAAACAGCTCACATCAACTTCAGAAACAGCTGTGGAAATATGCCAAAGATGCAGTTGCTTTATTGATTTGAAGACAGCTGGTTTATATCCACTGACAGGTTCTCCAAAGCATTTTATGCTTCGTACGGCCCTGGTAAATAATCAGCATTATCACAGAATTTGCAGTGTATGTTTTCACAAGGTGGCAATCTGTTCTGTGATCTTATTCCACATTAAATGATACTAAAACTATATAAACAACCTTGCTTGATAGATCCAGGGATTACTGTACTCCCATCTGAATATATAGAGATAATAAAAATTATACTCTAAAACCCCAAAATGCTCTGATCCTCCATTTGTTAGCTTAGATACTATTGGCCTTTTAATGACTAGGTCACAGTTTATTATGATGAAATTCATTTCATAGTTTTTGTAAGGTGCCCCAATCTGCCATCTCTGGAAGTGTACAGCAAAGTAAAAATACTAAATAAAAATAAAATAAAATAAAATAAAATAAAGGCATACAAGGAACAGAAATCCTCCAAATGGTGATTTGAAATGTTCCAGTTAAAAACACAATGGAATAATGTTGTTTTAACAGCTTTTTGAAATGCCATGAGAGGAAGGGATGCTTGAACCTCCAGAGGTAGGAGTTCTGGAGAATAGGAGCTGTGGCAGTGAAGTACTGCCATCTAATCACTTTCCCCTCACTTCTGAGAGAGTGGGGGTGCTGTCAGGCCTTCTTGTGATAGATGCACTTAATGGTCAGACTCAATCTTGGAAAGGCACTGCCTGGTGAAATCTAATGCTATGCTCTATAAGTCCTTGGAGTTAGTCATCAACACTTTGAATTGGGTCCAGACACCTACTGGTAACCAGTACTGAGGCTTTAATAGTGGTGCTCCTGAACTATGACAGGATTGTACCATCAACAACCTAGGTACCATATTTTTGACTAGTTGCTGCTTCTGGGTCATTTCCATAGGTTGTCCCACATAGATCATATTACAGTAATCCAAATGAGTGATAATTAAAGCATGATTCTTCTCAATATTTCTCTGCTCTTATTGCATCCATGGAATGCTACCGGGCAGCCCTGTTTAAGATTACCCAATTCCTTCTGGGGAGAGGAGATTCAGAACTCCATCTCCAGGGCTGTGCTGAGGAATTTGCTGGGCATCTGCAGGATAAAATCGCTCAGATCCATTTCAAGTTGGACTCCGAGCATAAGACAGAGTCTGAGGAGATAGCCAGGGAATGTACTTACCGTATTATCTGGGAACAGTTTGATCCTGTTGAACCCAAGGAAGTGGACAGGATCCTTCAGTCTGTAAATGCCACCACTTGCCAATTAGATCCATGTCCCTCCTGGCTGATGAAAGGTCCAGGGGATCCTGGATGAAACAAATTATCTAGACCTCTTTCAGTCAGGTTTCAGACCCAGTTATGCAATGGAAATGGCATGGGTCGCACTTATGGATGATCTGTGGCAGGAGCAGGATGGTGGCAGTGAATCCATCCTGGCTCTCCTTGACCTCTCAGTAGCTTTCGATATCATCGACCATGGTATCCTTCTGGATCGACTCAGGGAGTTGGGGGCAGGCAGTGTGGTTTTACACTGGTTTGCCTCCTTCCTCCAGGATCAGTCTCAGTCGGTGTTAATTGGGAGCAAGAGATCCACCCTGTGGCCCCTACTCTATGGGGTGCCACAGGGCTTGGTTCTCTCTCCGCTCCTCTTTAACATTTGCATGAAACCACTGGGTGAGATCATCCATCACCATGGGATGAGGTATCATCAATATGCAGATGATACTCAATTATACATCTCCATCCCAGGTGAAATAAGTGATGCCGTGACCACCCTCTCCGAGTGTCTGGGGGCTGTGGGGGCCTGGATGGGGAACAACAAGCTTCAACTGAACCCTGGTAAGATAGAGTGGCTGTGGATTAATGGCCCCTTGGCTTCTGGGAATTTGTCATCTTTAGATCTGGGTGGGGTTGCACTGCCCCAGATAGACCCAGTGTGTAACTTGGGGGTCCTCCTGGACTCACAACTCCTGCTCGAAGAGCAGGTTGCAGTCATGGCCAGGAGGGCCTTTGCACAACTTTGTGTTGTGCACCAGTTATGCCCCTTCCTGGAACGAGAGGCCCTTCAAACAGTCACTCATGCCCTGGTTATCTCCCATATAGACTACTGTAATGCGCCATACATGGGGCTACCCTTAAAGAGTATCTGGAAGCTACAGCTGGTCCAGAATGCAGCTGCACGGGTAATTTTAGGTGCCCCTAGGGTGGCATGCGTAACACCTTTACTGCCCAAGCTGCATTGGGTGCCAGTTTGCTTCTGGGTCCAATTCAAGGTGTTGGTTATGACCTTTAAAGCCCTACATGGCATGGGGCCAGGCTACCTGAGGGACCATCTCATCCCCATTACATTGACCCGTCCCACCCAGGCATGCAGAGAGGGCATGCTACGGATCCCATCTGTTAAAGAGTTTCATCTGGTAGGATTGTGGAAGCATGCCTTCTCTGCAATAGCGCCTGCTCTTTGGAACGTTCTGCCCCTGGAGCTGAGGCAGGTCTCCTCGCTCCTGGATTTCTGAAAAAAATTAAAAACCTGGCTTTGTCAACATATTTATGTTTTTATATTATTGATATTATTGTATATTATTGATATTATATTATGGTTAAGTGTTTTTATTGTGAACTGCCCAGAGTCCCTCCTTGTGGGGGGGATGGGCGGTGATAAATCTGATGAACAAATAAATTAAAAAAAGTGTTACCGTTGGCAAAGCATCCTAGTTCAGATAGGGTTGTAACTGGTGTATCAGCCAAAGCTGACCAAAGGCCTCTACCTGCTGGTTAAGTAGTAGCTATGAGTCCAAGAGGACTGTGAGATCACAACTGTAGGAAGCCATGGAAATGACCTTAGAGAAGGCATCCAGAAACCACTGGGAGAACAACAGGTGCAGAATAAGCATGTATTAGGCCCAGGGGGACTGGAAAGTATTAGACTCACCACCCTGTTTATTTGTTTTTTTTAAAAAGACAGAACATGTGTCAGCAACTCACAATATGGTGCAACAAGAGACAGATTTTTCTGTAATTAACTTCATTGCTCCATGTGTTCTAACTTGCAATTATTTCTGCATAATGAATAACTTTATGACAAAGTTAATAACTTTGTCATAAATTATATTTAAACCGTTAGTTTGTAGATTCTCTTACTTCTTTTATTTAAATCAGATATTAGCTTTATTTAGATTTTGTTACACAGGGATACCTATAAAAGATTGAGGAATACAGTGTCATGATCACCGTTGCGATGCTTGTGACATCGCAACGGCTCGCATGACAATGCAGGGAAATGGGTACCGGGCGGATTAAGGGAAAAGGCAACTAGCTAACAAAAGAGAGCAACAGGTGCTGGCAACAAAGTATCGACTCTAGCCGGAGGCGCGGAAGAGAGAGATACAATGTTGCAAAGAAGGTAATTGACAAGACCAGACCACAAGGCGCGCCTGAGCTGTCAAAGAGATTACGAACCTGATCGCCCGGCAATGAACCATCACCGGCCAGGGAAGCAATTGAGGAAACGCCCGGAGCACAGGAGGGGCTCCATGACCCCTCACCTACCAGCAATGGAACCGATGGGGCTCGGGGTGCACCTGAAGTAAGAAGGGGTGGAGCGCTGACCAGCGCGGGCTATTTAAATCCCGTTCCGGCGCGCTCCACTCACTCTCAGCTTTTCTTAAAGGGCACGCATACTGTTACTCAAATAAAACCAGAACCTAAGCCTACACTAGCGTCTGCATTTTTACTGGGTAGCAGGCAGAGCCTGACATAAAGCTGAGAGTCACCAAACCAAAGTCGCCAAGCTCCACCGGATGAAAATTTTCCGTGGGAGAGATCAACTGGCGTAAACGGACCGAGTACAGCAATGGAGCCAGCACTTCGCACCAGAGGTGTGAAGGACGGCCTGCAAGAGGCAGAGGCAACCCGACAGCTGCTGGAGGCAGCGCACCTGGAATGGGACACGGACACCCTCCCTGCCCACACCGCACCCCAGTTCCAGACCTGGAGCTCCAACCCAGACGGGAGAGCCCTGACGGAAAATGAAGTCGGGGACCAGCAACTCCTCACATTGGCCGGCAGAGCAGGACCCTGGACGGGAACACCCTACTCCACCTGGAGGCTCCACTACTCCCAAACGCCTGAGCAGGAAGGCGCAAGACTACAGACCGGACAGCATCTGGCAGCACCGACGTCGGACGGCCAGGGCACGCCAGACAGGGTCACGGCCCTGGAAGCCAGGGTACGATACCTTGAACACCTGCTCCTGTCCCCAACATCGGCAGACCGGAGCACGCTAGACAAGGACACGGCCCTGGAAGCCAAGGTACGAGACCTGGAACATATGCTCCAGTCCCTGGCAATGATCATAGGTGAGCACTCCAAGACTGAGGTGGCACAGGGGGCAAGAGGGAATCGAGGCACCATACCCACCCCGCCAACAACCCCGAGCGGAAGGGGCCAAGCATGAGACTCTGTCGCAGGGCTTCGTGGCCCCAGGCCAGTGGGAGCCATCCCTCACCACCCACAGGTAGGGGTCCCACAAATTGGGAGGTTCACCAAAGACTTCCCCGTACAATTTGACGGGAACCCTACGAAACTGTCCTTCTTCCTAACAAATGCGAGGGACTACATGGCCCAATACGGCCATTGCTTCAGCACAGAAGCCACAAAAATCTCGGCAGTGGCCACCAAGCTCCAAGATAGGGCTGCAGACTGGTACGTACAGATGTCCAAGTCTGGAGCCCCAGCCTTGGCCAATTTCCATGACTTCCTAGCCGAGCTGAAGCATTACTTTGAGGACCCCCTGGCGAAGGAAAGGGCCAAGTGCACACTTGAAGCGCTGCGCCAGGGAAGAAAAACAGTGGCTGACTATGCCCTTGAGTTCAGGGTCCTCGCAGGCAAAATCACGGAATGGTCTGAGGCCACCCTGATTGACATGTTCAAGCATGGCCTCAACCGGGAGGTGCTACAATGGGCACTCTACAGGGACGACCCAGCCTCCCTTCACAGGTGGATTTGCCTAGCCGGAAAAGTGGAGCACGCTCAGCGCACGTTCCTGCTCGCAACTGCAGAGGACAAAATCCCTCCCAGCACCAGAGGACCAGTCCCACAGTCGGACCCGACCTGGCACGCGGACCAACAACAGAGGCTTGCCCGCGGGCAGTGTACCAGGTGTGGGAAGACGAGCCACCAAGCGGCGGACTGTTACAAAAACAGGACAACAGATTGCCCGCCCAGACCCACACCGAAGACGCCGCACAAGCCATCCAACCCCCCCAGACGCCTGACAGGAGCATTAGCAACCCCGGACAAGGACGCAGATGCCTACTTCGCAGGGGATGCAATCGACGCCCAAGAACAGCTGGCGGAAAACGCTCCCCACCTGCTCTAAGCAGCGCCGCTGGGCAGGTGGTGAAGAAGGGGCACAACAACCCCAGGGTGAGTGACGATTGCTCCATCCTGGCAGGGACAATTAAACCCTCTTATGGCCCTAGAGCCATTACGGTCGAAGCTCTGGTGGATTCTACACGCTCCAGAAATCTGATCCACCCGGATATTGTCGCCACACTAAAACTGCCCTGTTCCCCCCTCCCTAAACCACTGGCATTCCAACAACTAGACGGCTCTACAGTGGGGGGGGGGGGGGGACCGGCCACCCAGAGGACCGGAATGGTCACCCTGACAATGGGCACCCACAAGGAATCCATAGACTTTGTGGAAACCCAGATAGGGAAACCCATAGTAGTGCTGGGGATCCCCTGGCTAGCATGCAACAACCCACACATAGACTGGAGGACACGCTCCATCAAGTTCAAAGATGGGGTCTACCAGGCACTGACACTGGACAAACCATCTGCTCCGACGCTGGGGAGGGCAGAAGTCATCGACCATACCCACGACCGCCCCCCCAGAAGGACTGCTGGAGCAATATGCAGACTTTGCAGATGTCTTCGGAGAAGAGGAGGCGGACCAATTACCCCCCCACCGCAAGACGGACTGCACAATTGAACTACTCCCAGACGTCCCATTACCCAAGCCCAAGATCGTCCCATTACCCAAGCCCAAGATCTACCCCATGACCCAGAGAGAATTATTGGCGCTGCGGGAATTCTTGGACAAAAACCTCTCTAGGGGCTTCATAGAACCAGCGAACTCGCCGGTTGGAGCACCTGTCCTATTTCAGGAAAAGAAGGATGGCACCCTGAGACTATGCACTGATTACCATGGATTAAATTCCACTTCCCTATCCAACAAATACCCCCTACCCCTCGTAAAGGACATGCTAGCACACCTGTCAAAGGGAAGGGTGTTTTCCAAACTCGACCTCCGCGAGGCGTATTACAGAATCCGCATCAGGGAGGGGGACGAGTGGAAAACGGCATTCAACTGCCCCTTGGGCTCCTTCCAATACAAGTTACTGCCATTCGGTCTTGTGGGGGCCCCGGGGGTCTTCATGCAACTCATCAACGAGGTACTGCATGAACACCTATTCAAGGGTGTACTGGTTTACCTGGATGATGTCCTCATCTACACGAGGACACAGAGGGAACCCGAGAGGTTAGTGAGGCAAGTCCTCACTAAGCTCCGGAAAGCCAAACTCTATGCTAAGCTGTCCAAGTGCAAATTCCACAAGTCGCGCTTGGACTACCTAGGCTACAGAATCTCCAACAAAGGTGTAGAGATGGACCCCACGAAGGTTCAGGCAGTCTTGAGCTGGGAACGCCCATGCACCAGGCGCCAGCTTCAAAGCTTCCTCAGGTTCGCAAATTTCTATAGGTCCTTCGCGGGGGGGTTCGTGGAAATCACCCTACCCTTAACCGATTTGCTCAAGACCAAGGGTGTCGGGGAGACATGCAAGGTAAAAAACCCGGGGGCCGTACTTAATTGGACTCCTGCCTGTCAAACCGTGTTTGACAGGCTAAAAGCGCTGTTCACAGTGGAGCCAATTCTAGCTCACCCGGACCCTGAACGACCTGTTGTGGTGCAGGTGGACGCCTCTGACTTCTCAATAGGTGCCATCCTGCTGCAAAAGGATTCCGCTGGAATCCTGAAGCCATGCGCCAATCTCTTGAGGAAATTCTCAGAGACAGAGAGGCGCTGGCATGTGTGGGAAAAGGAAGCATTTGTGGTTAAAGCAGCGCTGGAGGTTTGGCGTCACCTTTTGGAAGGGACGACTTGCCAGTTTGAGGTCTGGACAGACCACCGCAACCTCGAGCCACTCCGTACGCCATGGCACCTCAGTCCCAAGCAAATATGCTGGGCTCAGTTCTTCAGCCAGTTCAACTTCCAGCTGAAGTTCATACCAGGCAAAAAGAACTTCCTGGCAGACGCGCTCTCCCGACTGCCTCAGGATGCGGAGCCTATCTCCGACATGGTAGGGACAGTGCTTTCCGATTCCCAGCTGGGTATGGCAGTGGTCACCCGGGGTCATGCTCGGGGACAGCCTGCCCCCCCCTCGCAAACAACTATGACACAACCCACCCCTAGACGCAGGGAACCTCAAATGCCAGGTGGGCTATGGGCAGATTTCATAACGGCATTAAAATCTGACCCCTGGCTCCTCGCCAACCCCAACAAGGTCACTATGGACCAGGACCTAGCATGGGCAGAGGGAAGGTTATATGTACCCGACTCACAACGGCAGGCGATCCTCAACAGATCGCATGACAGCAAACAGGCTGGTCACTTCAGGTTCTTGAAAACCCTACACCTGACTCGGAGACAGTTTTGGTGGCCCTCGCTGAGGAAGGACGTCAAGACGTATGTGGCATCCTGCCCAGTGTGCACTATGGCCAAGCGACCGGCTGGCAAACCCCAGGGGCTGCTGCAACCCGTGGCTGAACCCTCCTGCCCTTGGGATGAGATCTCAATGGACTTCATAGTTGACTTACCGCCTGTCATGTTCGCCGTTTCAATGTGTTTGATACATCGTAACGTTTCGCATGTCATTAGCTGGATGCGTGTTTCATCTTTGCAGGGAGGATGGTTCCTGTTGGGAGTAGGTTTATCTCTTGGCTGTGAGCTCGGAATATATTTGGGTTATCTCCTGTGTTCAAGGTTGCTTTCCCAGGCTAGGAGAACGGACGGTTGCCAGCACCTGGGACGGGCGGCTCTGCTGGTAGGGAGGCGGGGTTACATTTGCAACGAGGGTTTTAAGTTTGTATTTGGCGCGCTTTCTGTCATTCTCAGCTTTCTCTGTACTTGTCATAAGTTCCTTAATAAATCAGATTTCATTTAGCAAACTCTTGTGAGTCTGAGTATTTGGACTGGGCAACCATTACATAAAGCTGAGAAATCATAAAACTCAAAATTCCGCTGGCCCCTTTCCAGGAGAAGACAAGTTTGTCCGACCCTGTGAGGGAGAGTGCTAGCGATGACCGAACCTGACATCCTGCTACTGGAAAGTGAGGAGTCGAGTGAAGGAGAGCCGGACTCGACCGTGATGCGCCCCGACAGACCTCCCCAACTGGGTGAGCTCTCAGCAATTCGAGAAGAGGCGAGTTCTGGGTCGGAAGGCGAAGCAGCGGGCATGAAAACTGCACCGGAAACCACCGTAACCACCCCGGGCGAGCTGGTCACCTGGGATGAAACCCGGGGGGACATCTCGGTGGTGGTGGGCCCATCCTGGAGGCAGAGGTACCCGCTGTCCCCTACAGTAATCCAGGTGCCACCAAAAGGGGACTCTCCCACTCCGGACCGTATCCGAGTGTTGGAGTCAAAAATGGACTCATTAGAAACGATCCTGAAGCAGATGAGTCTGGACCTGAGTTCATTGAAGGAAACGCGGGAGGGGTCAAGCCAACGGCATTCGACCCCTTCGTCCCATGGGCAGTCCCCGGAGCGGAGAAGGGCGGCACGCCCGATAGAAGGGGACCAGGCTGTCCGAGTAGAATTAGCGTCGCCGCCCGTAAGGTCGCCGCCAGCTCCCGAGCGGCAGCCGGCAAGAGAAGTCGGACCCACCGAACCCTCAGTGGGAGGGCGCAGCCCATCGGCGGGCGGGTTGAGGGACTTCCCCGTCAAATTCGATGGGGACCCGACAAAACTCTCATTCTTCCTAACAAATGCCAAGGCATACATGGAGGAGTGGGGGTCGCTTTTTCGCTCAGAAAAAGCGAAGATCATCACCATTGCTACCAAACTTAAAGGGAGGGCGGCAGACTGGTATGTACAGATGTGCCAGTCGGAAGCGCCCGAACTGGAAAAATTCAACGAGTTCCTCTGGGCTCTAAGGCAGCACTTTGAGGATCCCTTAGCGAAAGAGAGGGCGAAGCGTGCCCTGAAAGAACTCAAGCAAGGGTCGAGATCAGTCGCTGATTATGCGCTGGAGTTTAAGGCGCTGTCAGGAAAGGTGGATGACTGGTCTCAAGCAACCATCATTGAGCTGTTCAAGGATGGCCTGAATACAGAAGTGCTGCACTGGTCCTTAGGACGGGACGACCCGTACAGTTTGTACGAGTGGATCCAGCTCGCTGGGAGGGCTGAACACGCACACGAGGTTTTCGCCCAGAGGAGAACAGCGAAGTCGGGGCGAGATGGGAAACCTAGTCACCCGCTGGGCACCGGGGGAAGAACCGGGCAAAGATCCTGGGAAGAGGAGAAAGAAAGACGATATGCGAAGGGGCAGTGCCTGCGATGCGGCAAAGAGGGACATCGAGCGGCGGCGTGCCTGAAGGCAAAGGGTGAGGAATGACCAGGGAAGTTGACGGCAAAGTCCCCTTCCCTGCCGAGGAAAATGAAAGCAGCGGTGGCCGAGAGTGAGGGAGACAGCATGCCATTCTACGAAGACGAGGGGGAACCGGAATTGTTGCAACCGGCGGGAAACGGCAGCCACCTGCTTTAAAGGGCACCGCAGGGCAGGTGGTGGAAGAAGGGCGCGAGCCTACATCGGTGAGTGGCAGTTATCGCATTCTCACGGTGAAGTTAAAGTTGGGCTCCTGATCTAAGACAATAGAAGTGTGGGCCATGATTGACTCGGGGTGTTCCCGGTGTTTGATGCACCCCGATGTGGTAGCGGCCCTGGAGCTACCTACATTCCCGTTGCAACGACCCATTGCATTTACGCAATTGGATGGGTCCATGGCAGGTAGCAAACCAGTCACCCATTTCACTGGGCTAGTGGCTTTACAAATGGGTAGCCATCAGGAAGGGTTGTCGTTTGTGGTGGCTCTGGTGGGGGGTCCCCTAGTGGTTTTGGGAGTACCCTGGTTGGTCCAGCAAAATCCCCAAATAAACTGGGTTTATCGAACTGTCACCTTTAAGGTCGAATTTTATCAAGCACCGGAGGGAAGGGAATCCCCAGAGGAAGTGGTGGGGGTAGCGGCAGCTGCAACTCCACATTACCTGGCCCCTCCTCTGGAGGGCCTGCCGGTGGACTACCAGATGTTTGCTGATGTGTTTGGAGAGAAAGAAGTGGATCAGCTGCCCCCTCATCGGAAAACGGACTGTGCCATTGAACTGGTGCCTAACACCCAATTACCTAAGCCGAAAATCTACTCC
This sequence comes from Candoia aspera, assembly GCF_035149785.1. NCBI lineage: Eukaryota > Metazoa > Chordata > Lepidosauria > Squamata > Candoiidae > Candoia > Candoia aspera. The sequence goes on along the minus strand of NC_086158.1, from coordinate 35,474,897 downwards.
ATGACGCAAAAGGAATTAACTTTACTTCGGGAATTTGTGGACAAAAACTTGGCTCATAGTTTTATCGAGCCAGCCAACTCTCTGGTGGGGGCACCGGTCCTCTTCCGCCCAAAGAAGGATGGGACATTAAGGCTCTGTACCGATTTCCGGGGGCTAAATGCAGTCTCAATATCCAATAAATATCCCTTGCCTTTGATCAAAGACATGTTGTCTCATCTGGCCAAAGGGAAAATCTTCTCCAAACTAGATTTGAGAGAAGCCTATTACTGTGTAAGGATCAAGGAGGGTGATGAGTGGAAAACGGCATTCAATTGCCCATTGGGTGCATTTCAGTATAAGTTTTTGCCTTTTGGTCTGGCTGGGGCCCCTGGGGTGTTTATGCAATTGATCCATGAGGTACTCCATGAACATCTGTTTAAAGGCGTATTGGTGTATTTGGATGATGTATTGATTTATACTGAAACTATGGAGGAACATGTATCTTTGGTTAAACAGGTACTTCGCAAGCTCAGAAAAGCTGAATTGTATGCCAAACTGTCTAAATGTGCCTTCCACCAAACACAAATTGATTATTTGGGGTATAGAATTTCGGATAAGGGCATTGAAATGGATCCTGCCAAGGTCCAGGCTATCGTGGATTGGGAAAGACCCCGTACCCGCAGGCAACTTCAAAGTTTCCTGGGGTTCAGCAATTACTACAGATTGTTCATCAGGGGGTTCGCTGAAATTGCCTTGCCACTAACGGAATTACTTCGCACAAAGGGACTGGGGGATACTCGAAGAGTAAAGAATCCAGGTGCGCTGCTGCGGTGGACGCTGGCTTGTCAGGCGGCGTTCGATCAGCTAAAGGCGTCTTTTACCAAAGAGCCAATATTACAACACCCTGACCCCTCCAAACCTCTTGTGGTTCAGGCTGATGCCTCTGATTATTCCATTGGTGCATTATTTATGCAGGCTGATGGGGCAGGGTGCCTAAAACCATGTGCCTACCTGTCCCGTAAATTCTCTGAGACTGAAAGGCGTTGGCATGTGTGGGAGAAGGAGGCATTCACAGTGAAATCTGCTTTAGAATCGTGGTGACACTTATTAGAGGGGGCGAATCACCCTTCCGAGGTGTGGACAGACCATAAAAACCTAGAAGCCCTCAGCACCCCCCGCAAACTGAGCCCGAAACAAGTACGTTGGGCTCAGTTCTTCAATCAATTTAATTTTCAATTGAAGTTTATTCCGGGGAAAAAGAATTTCTTGGCAGACGCGTTGTCACGGCAACCTCAGGACTCCTGCGCAGCACCCGAAGTGGTCAGCACCCTGTGGACAACGCCACAACTGGGAATGCAGGCTGTGACGCACAGCCAAACTCGGGCGCAGCAGCCAGCCGCTGGGGACCCCGGACCGCCGAGCGCTTTGTCAATTCCTTCCCAGTTGCAACAAAAGTTTCTAAAAGAGCTAAAAACTGATACTTGGTTGCTGGCCAACAGAGACAATGTTACTTTTGACCGGGGTTTTGCTTGGAAATCTAACCGTCTCTATGTCCCTGAGAATTTGCGAAAAGACGTTTTGCTCCGTTCACATGATGACAAGGTTGCGGGACACTTTGGTTTTGTAAAGACTTTGCACCTAGTCTGGAGGCAGTTCTGGTGGCCCACCTTGCGCAAAGATGTAAAGGAGTATGTCACCTCCTGTCCTGTGTGCGCTATGTCAAAGCATAAAGGAGGTAAACCTCAGGGACTCTTGCAACCCGTGGCTAGCCCAGCTTGCCCTTGGGATGAGATTTCCATGGACTTTATTGTGGAGTTACCGCCCAGCCAGCGCAAAACAGTGATTTGGGTTGTAAAAGACTATTTTTCTAAACAAGGCCATTTCATTCCATGCGTGTCAGTTCCTTCCGCACGCCAGTTGGCCCGCCTTTTCCTGGTACACGTGTACCGGCTACACGGATGTCCTTCTCGCTTGATTTTGGACAGGGGCACACAGTTCACCTCGCAATTCTGGCGGGCGTTCCTCAAACTTTTAGGGACTAAGCAAGCCCTGTCCACGGCGTGGCATCCACAGACGGACGGAGCCACGGAGGCGCTAAACTCCACATTGGAGCAATACCTACGGGCTTTTGTGAATTACCAGCAAGACAACTGGGTTGACCTCCTCCCTTTTGCTGAGGTTGCCTACAACAATGCAGTTCATCAAAGCACCGGCCAGACCCCTTTTCGTATTGCACATGGCAGGGACTTTGTTCCCATCCCGGATCTGCCACAACCCTCCGTCGGACCGACCTTGCCGGGTGATTGGTCGACACAACTGGCGGAGTCCTGGCCGGTCATTCAGAAAGCATTAGCTGAAGCACAATCGGATTACAAACACTATGCTGACCAGAAATGTGCACCTCATCCTGCCTTTCAAGTGGGGGACATGGTCTATTTGTCTACTAAGTTTATCAAGTCCTCTCAACCCTCAAAGAAATTGGCACCTTAATTTGTGGGTCCTTTCCCCATTACTGCTCAGATAAATCCTGTGACTTTTAAACTTGATTTGCCACATAACCTTAAACGCTTACATCCTGTTTTTCATTGCAGTTTACTCAAACCCGTTACCCGTTCTGACCGATGGCATGATCAACCTCCACCTCCAACCCCCATCATGATTGACGGTCAACAACACTTTGAAGTTAAAGAAATTTTAGACTCTAGACGCCTTCGCAATACTCTACAATATTTAGTTCACTGGAAGCATTTCCCTCATCCTGAATGGGTTGCTGCCTATGACGTGGCTTCTCCTACCCTTGTTGCCCGGTTTCATTCCGCCTACCCATCTAAACCGGATCCTTAAGTTTTTTGGGGGGGGCGGTATGTCATGTTCGCCGTTTCAATGTGTTTGATACATTGTAACGTTTCGCATGTCATTAGCTGGATGCGTGTTTCATCTTTGCAGGGAGGACGGTTCCTGTTGGGAGTAGGTTTATCTCTTGGCTGTGAGCTCGGAATGTATTTGGGTTATCTCCTGTGTTCAAGGTTGCTTTCCCAGGCTAGGAGAACGGACGGTTGCCAGCACCTGGGATGGGCGGCTCTGCTGGTAGGGAGGCGGGGTTACGTTTGCAACGAGGGTTTTAAGTTTGTATTTGGCGCGCTTTCTGTCATTCTCAGCTTTCTCTGTACTTGTCATAAGTTCCTTAATAAATCAGATTTCATTTAGCAACCTCTTGTGAGTCTGAGTATTTGAACTGGGCAACCATTACACCGCCCAGCCAAAAGAAAATGGTCATTTGGGTGGTAAAAGACTACTTTTCAAAACAAGCACATTTTATCCCCTGCGCCTCGATCCCGTCAGCCCAACAGCTGGCGAAACTGTTCCTAGTTCATGTGTACCACCTACACGGCTGCCCCTCCCACTTGGTGACCGATAGGGGCACACAATTTACCTCAAGGTTTTGGCGGGCTTTTTTGAAACTGATAGGTACCCAGCAAGCACTGTCAACCTCCTGGCATCCCCAGATGGACAGATCCACAGAGATCCTTAATGCCACACTGGAGCAATTCCTCTGCTCCTACATAAACTATCACCAAGACGACTGGGTGGACCTCCTCCCATTTGCAGAGGTCGCAACAACAACGCGATACACCAAAGCACGGGAAAAAACCCCTTTGGGGTAGTGTCGGGTCGGGAGTTCGTCCCCATCCCTGAACTACCTCAGCCTCCATCCCCAACAGTGGTCGCCTGTGATTGGGGTGAGAAACTCACAGATTCCTGGCCGGTCATCAAGGGCGTGCTTAAAGAGGCACAAACGGCATACAAATTACAAGCGGACAAACACCGGCACCAGCAACCAACATTTCAGGTGGGGGACATGGTCTATCTATCCACCAAATTCATAAAATTGCCACAACCATCGAAGAAGCTGGCCCCCAAGTTCATTGGACCATTCCAGGTGACACAAATCGTGAACCCAGTCACGGTGCGCTTGGAGCTGCCCCATAATCTAAAGAGACTGCACCCGGTATTTCACTGCAGCTTACTCAAGCCGGCAAGTGATCCCTCCCGGTGGCACCCACGCACGCCCCCCCCTCCACCAGTGATGATAGACGGGCAGCAACACTTCGAAGTAAAGGAGGTACTTGACTCCCACAAGCGGCGGGGCTCCCTCCAATATCTCATAAAGTGGAAACACTTTCCACACCCTGAGTGGGTCGCTGCCCGTGATGTCCAGGCTCCCAACCTGATCCGCACCTTCCATACCACCTACCCCTCCAAACCCGTGGCTTAACCTTCCTGAAGGGGGGCAGTATGTCATGATCACTGTTGCGATGCTTGTGACATCGCAACGGCTCGCATGACAATGCAGGGAAATGGGTACCAGGTGGATTAAGGGAAAAGGCAACTAGCTAACAAAAGAGAGCAACAGGTGCTGGCAACAAAGTATCGACTCTAGCTGGAGGTGTGGAAGAGAGAGATACAATGTTGCAAAGAAGGTAATTGACAAGACCAGACCACAAGGCGCGCCTGAGCTGTCAAAGAGATTATGAACCTGATCGCCCAGCAATGAACCATCACCGGCCAGGGAAGCAATTAAGGAAATGCCCGGGGCACAGGAGGGGCTCCACGACCCCTCACCTACCGACGATGGAACCGACGGGGCCCGGGGCGCACCTGAAGTAAGAAGGGGTGGAGCGCTGACTGGCGCGGGCTATTTAAATCCCGTTCCAGCACGCTCCACTCACTCTCAGCTTTTCTTAAAGGGCACGCATACTGTTACTCAAATAAAACCAGAACCTAAGCCTACACTAGTGTCTGCGTTTTTACTGGGTAGCAGGCAGAGCCTGACATACAGACCAATACACTATTGCAAATATTTTCTATTTCTCCCTCAAATCAGCAACATAGCACTTGGTAAAGAATATTTTTGGAATATTAGATACCATGGTAATTTTCATTTTAAAAAAAATGATGAACAAATGCAAAAATAATAGGTTTGCTCAGTGCAATAATAAATAGCTATTTCTACAGATGAAATAATTCCAAATAAATGAAATATCATTCCTTCTGGCAAAGGAGTATCAATTATTATCCCCCCAGAATTCACTGAGAATAATTTCTGCTCACAGTTATTTAGCACTATATGGGAATGGTGCTCCTGTGTAGATACTAAATTGCATCATTTATCTATATGGCACAATCATATTCTATATGCAGAGTACAGAAAAGGAGTTAGAAATAGTAAGCCAGATATATTAAAGGCATGAGATAAGAAGAAGAAAACATAGATAAAACTATTTCACACCAACGTTATTCACTATACCTCTCCATACAATACCTTTCCATTCTTGCAAACAATTCTTGCATCCACCACATCCATAACCTTCTTCAGACATTGTGTTCAGAGTATGCGTTTGGACTGCATATACTTCTGCATTAGTGGATTGGCATACAACATACAATAGGGTGGCTTCCAAGGAGCTCTCTAGATCACAGCAGGGTTCCCCAAATTTGTCAATATTGACCCTCAAAGGTTGATGAGGCTATCCATTGTTTTTGTTGTTGTTGTTGTTATGGTTGATTACACAGTCAGCCAGATGTTTAGACTGGATTTGGCATTTTTGTCCACCTATTGAGTCCTTCCAAAGGACCTGGGATAGGCAGATGTTGTTTAATAATATTAACAGTATTGTCGCAGGATGTAAGCTGTTCCAAGTAAATCTGCCTTCTGAAATTGACTGATGGTGATTTTGTCAATGCCAATGGCATTTAAGTGGTGCTCCAGATGTTTTGAAATTGCACCCAAGGCACCTATTACTATTGGTATTATCTTTGCTTTTTTTTGCTACAGTTGTTCCATTTTCAGGTCTTTATATTTTGTGATTTTCTCCAGTTCCTTTTCTTCTATTCTGCTGTCTCCAGGTATTATAATGTCCACTATACAGACTTTTTTTGTCTTTCTTATCAACAATTGTTAAGCATGGGGTGTTGTATAGCAGATGGTTGTCTGTTTGAATTCTAACGTCCCAGAGCACTTTAGCTTCTTCATTTTCTATTATTATTATTATTATTATTATTATTATTATTATTATTATTATTGGTGGTACTGTTAAAGTAGGATTTATTAAATTACTTTCATATAATAAATGTTGGGGGGTCGATGAACAATCAGAAACTTCATGAAGGGCTTGATGAGCTGAAGAGTTTGGAGACCCCTGGATTACAATTATTAGCTTCCATATGTAGTGTGAACATACGTGGGATAACACAAGGATTTGGTTGTGCTTGTGGCATATAGGCCAAAATGTGCCAGGACTAACCACTGCTGTAATTACTATTAGTCGGGCATGCTACTTGTTACCTATGTGAGACTAAGTCTAGCAATCTAGTCTAGACCTTCTGTTTCTTACTAAAAAGACATAACATGAAAATAGATTCCTATTATATGTTAATTGTATAAAGCAAGGGAGATTCATACATCTGATTACTGACTTCTCATATTACAGAATATGTATTGTAGTATTGTATTTTCTCTCTTTTTATTTTTTGGAATTAGACAATATATTGTATTTTATTTAATTCAATTTTATTTTACTGATAAGGTCACAGGACTAATCAATTAATAAACTACTGCTACTACTACTCAAAACTGTTATCCCATCAAAACTACAGTATGAACATTTTATTAATAAAAAAGGGAAAGTTGGAGGGGTAGAAGGAGGACATATTTAAGGGATAGAAAAATTCACCTAGAGAATTTTACCATGGCAGTGGAACTTTTAGCTTCATTTACCCCTTAAAATGCTATTTTTGGTGATGAATGAGTCCAGCTATCATTTCTTCCCTAGAATGAAACTAACAGTATCACAGTATTCCAGAAGCATTCCAAGAAGGAAAGTTCCGAAGTTCTCCTATATTTACTGCTACCGTATTGTGATTTCCTTAATAGGAAAAAGGTGTGTTTTTTGAGAGAAGTAAAAATGATTTATTGCTTCGGCCATCATAGCCCCTTTCCCCAATTTGTTATTTGCAAATATGTCACTATTGCTAGTAGGTGGTGTTTTGGATAAATTCTACTCTTACTGGTTATTGGATGGGGATCAATAGTTATGACATGTTCTTAGAGGTATCAACACCACAAAGGAATGGATAATGAAAGGAGTATGCTTTTGCAAACCATATTGACCTAAGCAGATTTATAATATTATTTTAAGAATCTTTTGTGTTTGATTCATTCCTAATACATTATTGAGACTTGAACTAAGATCTCTTTTTATAATAGTTCACATCTGAATTTGCCACTTGAAATTAATTTTGGGAACAATTATTTAGTCCAAGTTGTGCTTGTAGACAAATTCAACTCTCCTTGGAAGAAACACATAGCTAATGATATTGCTTGTGATGGCCTTTCAGCTTAAATGTTAATAGTGACCAGTATGAAGCATGAAATTTCCAAGGCAAAGCAAAGCACTTTGGATCTTGATTTACAAAGTGATAGTTCAAAAATCCCAAATTGTGTTTTAGGGAATGTTTACCTTGATCATTTTGCTATTCCCAACTAATTTTTAAAATATATTTTCCCTTTCACTTAGGAAGACATTCATGCCTGCAAGATTGAATATTGTACTGTCAATACTTGTGAAAGGGTAGGTTAATAACATTCCTTATTTAGACTGCCACTGGATATGCTTGGAAGTAGCCACTGCAGCAATAACACACATTCTATTGCACTGCCTATTATCATGCCTGGTGATCAGTTCTGGTATGCCATCTTCTTGCATATGGGCTGGCCTGAGTCCAAGACAGTACAACTGAAATTTCTAAGAAATTTGCTAAATTTTGCTCTATCGCAATTGCCTTCAGAAACCTATGGGTTTAAATCTGTTGGAACACCTGGTTGTGTTGGAGACTATAAAGATTTTTAAAAAATGATAATAAAAATAATGCTCTTTATTCTCTTATTATTGCTGTTTACATACTAAATTAACTTGGTTGCTTTATTCTCTCTTATCTGATTTTAACCAGTTTCACCTATTACTTTATCTTACTTGTTCTTTGATTAAAAGAAATATACACACACACACACACACATAATTTTTCCTTTTAATCAGGCTTTGACCGTAAATTTATGAATCAGTAAATAATTTTTCTGATAAACTTTCTTGGACCATGCTGAGAAACTGTGATGGCTTCCAAAGTATATGGGGACGAGAGTCTAGGGACACACAAACCTCCCATTGTTTGCCTGAAAAGGTATTACATTTTTGAAAGTGCTTCATCTGATCCTCCACAAAAGTTATAGGAGGTGCATATAGAAAATGCATTCAGCTCCCTTTGGTACCCTTTCTCCTTTCTCTAAGCATTGAATTTTCTGGCATGAATACAGATGGCTTCTGGAAATGGAAGTTGTATTACCAAGCCTATTATTCTCAGTGGGAAATTGCTATTTCTGTCGTTTCAACCTTGTATAAATGCCTTGAAAGAAACTTCTATCAACAAGTTAGGTTTCCTTCTGAGTTGTCCTCATTCCTTCTCTGATAGGGAAACAAGCTCTCCCAGGGTCTCTATTACAATTTGTTTCCTTCTTGTGTCTCAACATAACTAGAAGAAGGAAAAGAAGAAGAGGAAATGTCTACAGGTTGGAGGCGAGTAAGGCTTACCCAGCTTGTTTTCTTCCATCAGGCTGAAGACAAGGACTTACTTCTCACTTAAATCTACATTGCCTCCTAATAAGTGTTCCATTCCAATGTTTCCACTGCAACAAATTCAGAGGCAAGAAGATAGTAGGATATTGTGCAATAAGCAAATTATAGGTATAAATCTAAAATCTGTCTAGAGGGTCTATAAATAAAATTAATGAGGAAAAGAGGCACACATGCAGGAAAAATGTTTCTTTGATTGCAGAGTTTAATTTTAAAAGTTAGTGTATTCTTCTCAGAATCACGATATGTTCTTTCATCTAGCAGACTCTAACATGTTACTCTTTTATCCCATCGCTAATTAAACTATGCTATAAGAATGAAGAGCTTGAACTTTTCTTCAGGGCACTAGTTCAGTATCATGTGTTTGCTTTCGTTTTCTTGGTATATTGCAACTTTTTCTTAATCCTCCATCAGAATCTGTAACATTTTCTATCAGTTACTGCTAGAGGTGACTGAATTCCAGCAGCGAGTGATTGGCTTCTTATGAGAAGTTCTGCATAGAAAATAATTTTTAACATTTTTCTCAATATGGTATTCTAAATTGTGCTGTTCCTGACTATAATATATTCTCTTTTCTCTCTCTCTCTTTCTCTTTTTGCTTTTGTATCTCCTCAGAATGCTATATTTTTCTGTCTTTATATATTTTTTCCATTGAATCAATCATCCTCTCCATAGAGCTCTTGTATCTTATTATTCTATGTTGAGAACATTTCTTCATTTTATAAAACTCTCACATAAAGATTCACACACCTATAGCTACAGTCAATTCAAAAGGATTTTGGAATTCACTGGAATGTCACTAGAAACTAATGTAAAGTACCTGTATCAGCTTTAAGGGAAGCTAAATAATTTTATTAAAATTAGTGCATTTTTCAGGGGACAAAGAGTGAGGAGGTTTCTGCCAAAGAGATGAGAAAATACAATTTAAAAAGGTCCATGTGTAATTAATGGAGTTTCTCAGCTTCAAGGGGGAGGTCAGAGAAGGAGACCTGAATGGTCCAAAATGTTCTAACTTAACACATGGAAACATACGCACACACAAGCACAACCCTCAGGCTTTTTGAGTTTTGATTCAGTAATTCCTGCCAACATTCCTCAACCCTTTCGAAATATATCTTGTGAAACAGAAATATGAAAGCATCAGGACTTGTAGATAATACGTACTCCTGTAGCACATGAGATCCATTTTTTCTCACCAGGCACCTGTGTATGAGTTACAGTCCAATAACTCCTACAGAAAATTGACACTTGGTAACTTTCTTGCTGGAAATGGCTCATTGCAGAAAACCAAGATTAAGCAATCTTTGGGCAGCAAGAAAATGTACTCAATATTCTTTGAGAGCCTAAGAGCCACAGTGGACAAGGCAATGATGCATAGTAAGTGGAGCTTTTATTATTGTTATTTTAATTTGTTAAGCTGATTGTAGGATTTGCTTTACAATTTTAATGTATCTTCTGCCTCAAAATGGTGCAAAATTGTGCCACCAGTTTTCAAAGAAGATTCCCAGGGCCACAGTGAGTCTCAGGGGCAATATGTGGCTCTGAGATTGCAAGTTGGCCACTTTTGTGCTAACCATAACATGGATTTTTCCTTAGTTTGTATTGTGAAGCCAGCTATTATTGTGTTTATAAACCCAATCAATTATAACTTATTCAACAAACAATGGTTTCCTTAACCATCACATTAAGTGGGAAACCTGGGTTAAATTATCATTGCCATAGTACCTGCCCAGAAAAGAAACTTGCCAGGTCTGTAGGTCATCTCTATGGGAGAAGGGAGAAAATGGAATAAGAGGCAAGAGATGATAGCTAGCTAGCTAGCTAGCTAGCTAGATATAGATAGAATGATGATAGATACCTAGATGTTGTTGTTTATTCGTTTAGTCGCATCCGACTCTTCGTGACTTCATGGACGCCCACGCCAGAGCTTCCTGTCGGTCATCAACAACCCCAGCTCCCCCAGGGACAAGTCCGTCACCTCTAGAATATCATCCATCCACCTTGCCCTTGGTCAGCCCCTCTTCCTTTTGCCCTCCACTCTCCCTAGCATCAGCATCTTCTCCAGGGTGTCCTGTCTTCTCATGATGTGGCCAAAGTATTTCAGTTTGGCCTTTAATATCATTCCCTCAAGTGAGCAGTCTGACTTTATTTCCTGGAGGATGGACTGGTTTGATCTTCTTGCAGTCCAAGGCACTCTCAGAATTTTCCTCCAACACCACAGTTCAAAAGCATCGATCTTCCTTCTCTCAGCCTTCCTTATGGTCCAGCTCTCGCAGCCATATCTTACTACAGGGAACACCATTGCTTTAACTATGCGGACCTCTGTTGTCAGTGTGATGTCTCTGCTCTTAACTAGTTTATCGAGATTGGTCGTTGCTCTTCTCCCAAGGATTAAGCGTCTTCTGATTTCCTGACTGCAGTCAGCATCTGCAGTAATCTTCACACCTAGAAATACAGTCTCTCACTGCTTCTACATTTTCTCCCTCTATTTGCCAGTTATCAATCAAGCTGGTTGCCATAATCTTGGTTTTTTTGAGGTTTAGCTGCAAGCCAGCTTTTGCACTTTCTTCTTTCACCTTCATCATAAGGCTCCTCATTTCCTCTTCGCTTTCAGCCATCAAAGTGGTATCATCTGCATATCTGAGATTGTTAATGTTTCTTCCAGAGATTTTAACTCCAGCCTTGGATTCCTCAAGCCCAGCATGTCGCATGATGTGTTCTGCGTACAAGTTGAATAGGTAGGGTGAGAGTATACAGCCCTGCCGTACTCCTTTCCCAATCTTAAACCAGTCTGTTGTTCCGTGGTCTGTTCTTACTGTTGCTACTTGGGCATTATACAGATTCTTCAGGAGGCAGCCAAGATGACTTGGTATCCCCATACCACTAAGATCTTGCCACAATTTGTTATGGTCCACACAGTCAAAGGCTTTAGAAGAGTCAATAAAACAGAAATAGATGTTTTTCTGAAACTCCCTGGCTTTTTCCATTATCCAGCAGATATTGGCAATTTGGTCCCTAGTTCCTCTGCTTTTCTAAACCCAGCTTGTACATCTGGCAATTCTTGCTCCATGAGTTGCTGAAGTCTACCTTGCAGGATCTTGAGCATTACCTTACTGGCATGTGAAATGAATGCCACTGTTCGATAGTTTGAACATTCTTTCGTGTTTCCCTTTTTTGGTTTGGGGATATAAGTTGATTTTTTCCAGTCTGATGGCCATTCTTGTGTTTTCCAAATTTGCTGGCATATAGCATGCATTACCTTGACAGCATCGTCTTGCAAGATTTTGAACAGTTCAGCTGGGATGCCATCGTCTCCTGCTGCCTTGTTATTAGCAATGCTTCTTAAGGCCCATTCAACCTCACTCTTCAGGATGTCTGGCTCTAGCTCACTGACCACACCGTCAAAGCTATCCCCAATATTGTTATCCTTCCTATACAGGTCTTCCATATATTCTTGCCACCTTTTCTTGATCTCTTCGTCTTCTGTTAGGTCCTTGCCATCTTTGTTTTTGATCATACCCATTTTTGCCTGGAATTTACCTCCAATGTTTCTAATTTTCTGGAAGAGGTCTCTTGTCCTTCCTATTCTATTGTCTTCTTCCACTTCCACGCATTGCTTGTTTAAAAATAATTCCTTATCTCTTCTGGCTAACCTCTGGAATTTTGCATTTAATTGGGCATATCTCCCCCTATCACTGTTGCCTTTTGCTTTCCTTCTTTCTTGGGCTACTTCTAGTGTCTCAGCACACAGCCATTTGGCCTTCTTGGTTTTCTCTTTCTTTGGGATGTATTTTGTTGCCGCCTCCTGAACAATGTTGCAGGCTTCTGTCCAGAGTTCTTCCGGGACCCTATCTACTAAGTCCAGCCCCTTCAATCTATTCTTCACCTCCACTGCATCTTCCTTAGGAATATTAGTGACCTCATATCTAGCTGATCTGTGGGTCTTCCCTAATCTCCTTAGTCTGATCCTAAATTGTGCAATAAGAAGTTTGTGATCTGAACTACAGTCAGCTCCAGGTCTTGTTTTTACCAACTGTATAGATGTCTGCCACCTTTGGCTGCAAAGGATGTAGTCAATCTGATTTCAGTGTTGTCCATCTGGTGAAGTCCATGTATAAAGCCGTCTCTTAGGTTGTTGGAAGAGAGTGTTTGTTATGCAGAGTGAGTTGTCTTGGCAAAATTCTATCAGCCTATGTCCTGCTTCGTTTTGTTCTCCCAGGCCATGCTTACCTGTAATTCCAGGTGTCATCTGACTGCCCACCTTAGCATTCCAGTCTCCTGTTTTGAAAATAACATCTCTTTTAGGCGTGTTCTCCAGTAGGTGCTGCAGATCCTCATAGAACTGCTCTACTTCAGCTTCTTCAGCATCTGTGGTTGGGGCATATATTTGGATCACTGTGATGTTAGATGGCTTGCCCTGAATTCAAATTGAGATCATTCTATCGCATTTTGAATTGTATCCAAGCACTGCTTTAGCCACTTGACTATTAATTATGAAGGCTACTCCATTTCTTCTGTGGTCCTCTTGTCCACAGTAGTAGATCTGGTCGTCATCTGATGTAAAGTGGCCCATTCCAGTCCATTTCAGTTCACTGATGCCCAAAATGTCTATCTTTAATCTTGACATCTCACCAGTAACCACATCCAATTTGCCCTGGCTCATAGATCTTACATTCCAGGTTCCAATGGTGTGTTGATCCTTAGAACATCGGATTCACCGTTCACCACCAGCACCGTCGGCCGCTAGCCATCCTTTTGGCTTTGAGCTAGCTGCGTCATCACGTCTGGGGCTAGTTGAACTCATCCTCTGTTCCTCCCCAGTAGCATTTTGACCATCTTCCAACCTGGGGGGTCTCATCTTCCGATGGTATACCGACATATCTCTGGTTGTACTGATCCATTTAGTTTTCACGGCAAGAATACTGGGGTGGGTTGCCATTACCTTCCCCAGGGATCGCATTTAGTCTGACCTCTCTGTCATGACCTTCCCGTCTTGGGTGGCCCTTCACGGTTTAGCTCATGGCATCATTGAGGTGTTGAAGCTCCAGCACCACGACAAGGTAATGATCCTTTGCTGAAGAGATACCTAGATAGATGATGATGATTATTATTATTATTAATAATAATAAAGATAGTGATAGATAGATAGAGAGATAGAGAGATAGAAATAATTATGATATATAGATAATGATGAGAGAGAGAAACAGAATTCAAGTGGATACCATTTTTTAAACATCTCCATCTGAAAATAGAAAGCTTTATACTGTCTATTACTATAGGAAGGTTTTTAGTATCTGTCATCCCTCTGCTGTCATTGTACTTCTTATAATAGCCAGCTAGAACTGAGAACTGCCCATCATTTCCTACAGTATCCCAGAATACTGTATTTGGTGTCCTAAGGTATAGAGGAATTTTGAATAATTGCTGGAGCTCATCTTTCTGGGAATCTTTGAAACTGAGCATTTATTTTTAGATGTAGGGCTATGGGACATATCTTTGCCAGATATTTCCTTTTTAGTTGCTTTGTAGTTAAAGGTAAGCCCCATTCAGTCTCATTTTTGAGAGCCATGGGAAGGGCACAGGTTCATGAATGCTAATTCTACCCTCTCCACTAGCTAGTTTGTGGCTCACTTTCCTGACTGGATTGATTCTGTAATTTCAGGCAAGGGAATTTCCTACCGCATTAAGCTTCCAGAGAGTGAAATGGGACATTTCTGCATGCAAAGCAGATGTTATACCTTCTCCTGTGCACATTTTTTTTGGGTGGTGGTGGTGCAATATACCTAAATAAATTCCATCAAACCCTTTAGTCTCATCTCTAATTGTAGATATGCTAAGGTTCTGGGTCCTGCTTTTCAGTAGCAGGCCCAATATTGTGGAACAGTCACTCCTTAGAAATTATTTTGGCCTTCCAAAACTTAAAAACTGAATTATTCTGGGGGGCGCTGTGAGGAACAAAGGAATGCCTAATTTGTTTGTTTTACTGATGTTTTGTCTTAGTCCTACTGTGATGTTTTCTTCTAAATGCTTGTTTTGTTTTGAATTAATATAATCCACCAAGTATCTGGTGGTTGTGGCAGGTATACCTAAGAGAAAGAGATTACCTGTACCTAGTACTTTCAAGGCATTATCATTTTACCAAACACTTAAAAAAGCCCTGGTAATTTTGCTGAATTTTGACAGCAAGTCACAGAGTTGAATCTGGGGCTCTGGGGATCACAAAAAAGTTACCTATCCATGATCTAATTTAACCAGCTTAACTTTATTCTTAATATGAGCAACACCGATCTGCAACTTTTTCATATAGTATTTGTCAAACATGTTGTCATGAGTGCCGTTGAGCTGAAGACATCAGCGCAATGGCACACATGACAAATACGAGGAAACAGGGGAAAGGGCTCAAGATAAGCAGCCATCAACTCACAAAGACGAAAGAAGAAGATACAATGGCTAAGCGGATCGTGAGGCACACCCAAGCTGTTAGCGCTAGCGCAACGGAGATCGCCCAGCTGACAGCAATCACCGGATGAATAGGGAAACCGATGATGGGCGATCCCGGAGCGCCAGCAGGGCCTCGCAACCCCTCACCTACCGGCAAGACAGCATGTGGGACAAAGGGGGGGTGACGTAACCTCGAGTGAGGGGGCGCTGACCGGCACGGGGTATTTAAACCCCGCACCGGCGCGCTCCTGTCACTCTCAGCTTTTTTCTACTACTGGCACTACCCGATGAATAAACCAGAGCCTGCTTCATCTGAACCAGTGTCTGTGCATTACTCAGCGGTAGGCAGTGCATGACATAAAGCTGAGAGTCACAAACTCAGCCTCGCCGAGCCCCACCGGACGACAACGAGCCGCGGGAGGAGTAGACGGCGAAAAGACCAGGAACGATGAGGCCGGCGCGATGCGGACAAGGGGGGCGAGCCGCACGGCAAGAAGCAGAGGAGGACCGATCGAGGCCAGAGGCACCGCGGACTCCCGGAGCCATGGACGCCCACCCGGCCCAACCCGAGCCTCAGCTCCAACCCCAAGGGGAGATGGCGACGGAGGCAACCCGGCCACGGGAGGGAGCAACATACCTCCCGAGACCAGCGGAGAACCCCGCGCCCCACATCGCACCCCAGCCACGGGCGTGGAGCGGCAGCCCAACGGCGGTAAGCACGGGGAGGACGAAGAAGCAACCCAGCCGATGGCGGAGGAAGCGGGCCAACGGACGGGAGTGCCTGAACCCCACCGGCGACCCACCCCCGCCGACACACCGATGGAACCGGCCCCAGCGGCGGCGCGGATCGCGGATGGGGACGCACAAGCTAGACTCGCGGCCATGGAGACCCAACTGAAGGAACTCCGGACCATGCTTCAATCGTTGATGTCCCCTGCGCCGCCCAACGACGTCCCCGCACAGGTCCACACCCCGAGCGAGGCGCTGAACTCCCACGGGCCAGATGATGGTCAACAAACGGCCCAGGCGGACGACGCCACAGGCCGGGAAGTGAGAGGAGGGGGCTCACAAAACGCCCAGGCCCCAAAGGACTTCCCCATCTTCTTTGATGGGAACCCTGCAAAACTGTCGTTCTTCATTACGAACGCCAGGGAGTTCATGGGGAGGCACGGACGCTCCTATGACTCCGAAGCGGACAAGATCGCAGCCGTGGCGATCAAACTACAAGACCGGGCGGCGGACTGGTACGTCCAACTGTACGAGTCCAGCTCCCCTGCCCTCGCCAACTTCCACGCCTTCATCAACGAGATGAAGAGCTACTTTGAGGACCCACTAGCCAAAGTGAGGGCGAAAAGCGCTCTCCAAAGACTCAAACAGGGCGCACGCACTGTCCCGGACTACGCCCTCGAGTTCAAAGCCCTTGCAGGGAAGATCAACGACTGGTCCGAGACCACCCTGCTGGAAATGTTCAAAAGGGGGCTCAACCGCGGCGTATTCCAATGGGCCCTCTACCGCGATGACCCAGAGACTCTACACGGTTGGATCCACCTCGCGGGGAAAGCAGAACACGCGCACCACACCTTCCTCATGGCAACGACGGAAGACACGACCAACACCTGCCAAAAGGTACCCGTGCCACACGTGGGGACGGCCGGTCCCACATACCCAAGGAAGAAATTTAATCGCGGGCCCTGCGGGAGGTGTGGAAAACTGGGGCACAAGACGGCAGATTGCTTCGCCAACCGACCGCCGGCTAGTGTGCCTAAACCCGCCCCGAAAACTAGCCTCAAACCACCTAACCCGCCGCCGCCCCCTCACCGCCGAATGACCGGAGCCACAGCGACACCAGAGGAAGGCTGGGACGCCTACTGGGAGGGAGAGGACGCCGTAGACCCAGACCAGCCAGCGGGAAACGCTCCCCGCCTGCCCTGAAACGCGTTGCGAGGCAGGCGGTGGGACAGCAGCGCGGACCACCTCGACGGAACGGCGAAAGCTCCGTTAAAATGGCGGCAATCAAACTCTCTGCCGGCAACGGAGTCACCACGGCCGCGGCACTAGTGGACTCGGGGTGCTCGAAAAACCTCATCCATCCCGACTTAGTCGGTAGGCAGTGCATGACACATGTTGCTACTATTATAAAGAGAGTCACATTACATTCTTTTGAATAAGTATAAGCAATCCCTTCTCTGCTCAAGTTAATAAATCTCAAGCAAATAATTATAAACACTGTTTATTTTATTGTACTGGGAGGGAAAAATCATATGAATTTTCAAACCACAATATTCTCAGCATTATGTAGCTAAAGGATAATATAATGTTTTCTTCCTCTCTATTTCCCTTTTAACTTCTATCTCTTTGCAAATTTATTTTATAATATTAACATGATAATTACATTAAGGAATGCAATGCAATTCTATAGGATTAAAACAATTTCATTTACTGTGCTAGTGAATACAGAAAATATTAATAGGGATAAAATGATTGACTATGTTCATTTATATACTGAATAGCATATGTTTATAACATGTTCATTTGCAGGTTTTAAAAAAATAATTTTTGGGGAATTATTTTATATGTAAGAATTTGTATGTTGGCTTCCATAACATTCTAAACATTTTATTTTATTTTATTTTATTTTATTTTATTTTATTTTATTTTATTTTATTTTATTTTATTTTAATTTTATTTTATTTTATTTTATTTTATTTTATTAATAGCCAGCTATCTCAGATCAGTGACTCTGGGCAGCTAACAATAATAAAAAACAACCGAACAATTAAAACAATACAGACAATTAAATATAAATACAGCCAAGAGATCTTAAAATCTGTCGGTGTCAGCAAATATTCCCTTCTAAGCTGCAAAGCTATAAAATGAAATCTTTAACTATCAGAAAAGTTATCCAGATTGTTTACTGAGCACTTTGTTTTTAATAGCTTATCATTGGATGACCTGTTTTAAATTGTCTTTTTAAAGAATACGTGCCTATTCAAGAACATTTTAGTATCTTTTGACTATGCTTACATATTTTCATAAGAAAAAGTATGCTTTTTATCATTTTGCAGTCTTAGTCAATTTCATAATCCTTTAGATCAGTGATCTCAAACTGATGGGACCCATACCTTAAAAAAAAATTTGCAAAACCCCATATGACAGTAGTATCTGTTGGCAGAAATAGTGTGACAAAAAGCAACTATGAATTCAGTAATCACAAGTAACATTTTTAAATGAATTTGCAGTTTATTAGTCACAACAGCATCTACATATAATTGAAAAAAGACTGCTGAATATACTGTATATATGTGAGTGTTTAGTCTACAGAAGGCTACCATTATTTTCCTCTTCAGTGGAGGAAGCCCTCATGGCAACCTGCTAAAATGATCCAAAAGGGTGGGAACAACTTTCTCCCACTGCCTTCATTTCCCCTCCCCAACTTCAAAATTTATACTCTGAAGTATAAATAAAAGAAGATAAAATCAAACCAAAAAGACCCCTCTCTGGTATGTATTTATTTTCTTTTTTGACTGAGGAAGACCTTTGTGTTTGCTTAGAAAAGCAATTGCACTCTTTTAATTTTGACATCAAGTCATGACAGGCCAGAGGACTGTTGCAAGTGAGGCCAGAGGCTTCAGTGGAACCTGGTAGAGTCCTTGTGCTGCCCACACAAGCTCTAGGTTTTCTGGTCTTGTCTTGGATCCAGTATATAGAAATAGAAACTCACACCTACAGTATATGCTGTATATTTAAACATATTTGTCTTATAATTAGTCAAGGACAATACAAATACAGAAGGTTTTTTTTCCCCTTTCCTTTTCTTTCTTTTTTTAATGTAGCTATAATTCATGCCTTCAGTGGTCACAGAAAGAAGCAAATAATATTGAAAAGTTACATTCTTATTCAGGATCTTGCACACGTTCTGCACAGAAAACTTTTCATGGTTCATATGGATTTGTTTACTTGTTTAGTTTTACAGCTAAACAGAGTGACACACAATTGAGATTTATGGAAGGAATGTTTACCCCAAAAATGTGTTACAGTGCAACAATTCTCATTTAAAACAGAAAATGAAAAATGAAAAAAGGTGTTCAAAAGACTATACCAAAGCATTAAAAAGGCAGGATGAGAAGTGAATTAAATAAGATCATAGACTGTTAAAGAACATCAAAACATAAGTAATTAGGTTTTTTTTAAAATGCACTATCCAATTTTCGCATATGGACTATAGCAAGGTTATAATTTAATGCAGCTGTTATCATCGATATGACCTTACAGATGCTCCCTTTTTAAATGAACATTTTATTTCAAGTGATTAGGTAGGTATACAATGAAAAGTATATATACAGTGAAAATGTGCTATATAGTGAACTTAAAATATACAGAAGAGATCTATTTCTTCCTGGAACTAAAAGGTATTTATATTTGCTTTCAGAATGATGTTTTGTAGCTCTGTGGTATTGTAACTCTTATTTGCCATAATGTTCTTCCTTCCACAGACTTAGTTGAATATCAAGGAGAATTCTGGAAACATGAGATGGATATGGGTAGTTATGAAGATGTGATCTGGGAAATAAAATAAATCTCTACCCTGATGAACAAGTAACAGCTGTTCAAGCCTTCAAGGTAAAACTAAATATTTTACAAGATGTGAACTTTGCATATAATTAATGGAGACCAGAAAAATAAAGTACATTAATATATGGTAGAAAAAAGAAATGTTAGTTAAGGAAAAAAGTGAGTACGCATCTATATTTACAGAATATTAAGATAAGTTCTGAAGTTATTCATCTAGATAGTGCTGCTCTAGGAATACAGTGGAGAGAAATTGCAAGAATTGCCACAAGTATGCAGACTAGTCTATTATTCAATATTTTACAGAACAAGACAAGACTTGCTCCATAATTTCTGCTGATTCTCTGTGTACTGATCTGGAAAACTGAGTTGCTGAAGTCATAATAATGCTCTATTCCATAGCTGCTGTGACTTTACAGAATTTATAGCTGAGATAAAAAAAATATAAGCTGTTTCTGAGAAAATTTCTGCCACTTTTATCATTCTTCCCTAGGAAAGAAGTCCACTCTGCAGAATTTATTCTGAATGTACTCTACCATTGATTGATTGATTGATTGATTGATTGATTGCCCATAGACTTTACACTGTACCCCAGGTTAATACTATGCTGAGAGCATTCTGTGTTATAAAATGGTGGTAAGAAAGGATGAAAGGAAAAGCAGAAGGGGCCTTGCTACTGATCATGATGTTAGACAGTTTTCACAAACATTTTATAAAGTATTTTCTTAGCTGACCAGCTCATGGTGTATGAGTTCTTTCTTTGTGTCTTAGACATGGGAATCTCAGACTACTGATGCTTTTGTCAAAATAATGGAAGCTGGGCCATTGCACTGCAAGCTCCACCCATTTTAGACAAGCATGCAACATCACAATGCAAGTACAAAAGGAGCAGGGCCTGCAACATGACAGTATGATGTTGCTTTCATCAGAATGACCCATTCAACAACCTCTGGGGATACTACTACTCTTGGAGATTCCAGATGGGATATTCACTTAGATGTAAACTTCACCTTCTATCTCAGACTGTAGACTGTTTCTCCTTTGCTTGCATGTAGCTCTCAATGGACTATGCTTCTTTCTGTCAGTCCATGATGATTCAGCTCTCTTTCTGGCTGCCCTATATAATTCTCTTCCCAGACTTATATCTTCTGTCTTCTCTAGATGAACTGATATGTTCTAAGCTCAGATTCACCAGCTGCTTCTCTAGACACTCCATACTCCAGCACCACCAGAGACTCAGCAATCTAAATATTTGCAATCTTGCCCACAGTCATCCATCCTCTCTGCTTCTGTCTCAGTTCTATCTGTCAGTTAGCAGCTGTAAATAATCCAAGAACATACAGATTTTCTTGTTTCTTCTAAAAGAGTTTTGAATCTACCATGTAGGGAAAAACTACTTCAAGACAATTTGCTTAGGTCTAAAACACCAGACTGGGAGAAAAGACTGCACTTTTTCAGTCTATTATAGTTGTGCTTCTTTGTATGCATACAGAGTGAAGGAAAAAATAATATTCTCCAGCCTCTTCTATTCAAGCTTCCTTCCACGATGATCATGTTGTTGATGATGATGGTGATGAGAATGATGATGAGAAACAATAAAGAATATAAACTAGTTCTTAACTGTAAGAGGAGAGAGAATTTGTTTAGTCTGCATATTACCTGTATTTCCCAGATAAATTTTCACTGCAGACATTTATAATAAATTCCCAAATAATTGAAGAAATAGACTAGAAGGAACTTGGGCTTAAAAAATAGGGACATAGTTTAGACCAGATGTCAGTGCTACAATTCCCAGCACTGAGGGTATAACAACTTAGAAAAAAGGGCAGAGATATTGTAACAACAAGGAGGCAGAAACCAAGCCTGGAATTACAGAAGACATCTGGTGATTCTTCTCACTAATGAAGAATTTCAGCAAACATTTATATTATATAAAAGACGGTGATTACATTTCTTAGCTCATCTGATTCCCAACTCAGTGGAGATGAAGACACAGTTATTTTTAAGGATTAAATTATTTCCTCTTATTAGTCCAGAGTAAGTGTGCATGTGCTTCACAGATTCTTGGTCTGGATGAAGATACTGCATTTTAGGTTGTAAAGGGTAAAACTTCTTCATCCCCTCCCAACTCAATTCAGTTAGTGAATCTCTTCCCATACAGAAGCTAAAAAGCTAAAAAGAATGAAAATAAACACACACACACACACACGAGCTAGTGTGATGTAGTGGTTGCAATACTGGACTAGGAGCAGTGAGACTCAGATTCTAGTCATCCTCTAGTCATGGAAGCCAGATTGGTGACCTTGGGCTCGTCATTCTCTCAGCCCTAGATAGGGATCATGAACAACATCTATCGACCAATCCACGCTAGACTAGCATGGTAGATTAGTCCATGAAGAGGATTTCCTCCTAATTTGGGTTAATAAGAGTACACACAAAGACAAACTGTTTCCCTTCCACTGTGAATTCATGCACTGGGAAGAAGGGTACCTTTCTAAACATCAACTAGAGGAGGAACTTTAACCAGTCCCAACCTGTAGATGATAGTTTTAATCCAGAATGGCTTTCAGAAGTTTATTTCTAGTGTAAACCAACAGACAGACAACATATTTAGCAGTATTATGTAATTCATAAAAGATAGTTTCATTTTACTTATAGAGGAGGTTGCTTAGAAACTCATTATTGAGCTAAAAATGAATGCCTCACAATTCAGGATGCCTAACAGCCTCCCTGATCATAGATGTGGTAGTCTGACAATATAGGCAGTCTTGTTGTTGTTGTTGTTGTTGTTATCTCTAAATTTTTATTAATTTGTACGTGCAACAACCATAGCTTTTACATCTGCTTTGCAGATATGAAGACAGGTTGTTAACTTGCACCAGTTATAAACTGGGGGAATTTTAAAATATTTAAATACAATCTATACAGCCCTGTGAGACACAAGAACCATTTAGATTTCTGAAAAGTTTTCTGAAAAGATTTTTATTATTTTTATTACTAGTTGCGTAATGTATGAGAATCTGGAAAGCCAGTCAAAGCAGTTCTCAGATCATCTATACAAAAGTATAGATGATCTGAGAATTGCTTTGACTGGCTTGATTACATTAAGGCCAGGTTGTTCTGAGTCTCTTTCTCACACTTCCTCCATCCCTGGGCTGAGGTGTCTCTTTTGTAACAGTCCCTTTTCTTTTCCTGTGTTTTCTGGGCTTGCTAGACATTCCATCCCACATATGTTCACATAGCAAAAATGTATTTGTTTTCAAAATTTCACTCTAGGCTAAATCAGGGCTTTCTAAGAAGGCACAATGAACACAAATTGGAAAATCAAAAGCTCTTTTTATAAGATCTATATTTTTTACTGAACTATGATTAACAAACATTATCAAGTAACTGAACAACATACATCCAAGATGCATTGAGAAAAAAGATATAGAAAACACACACACATACATACAAATATCTACTAAAAGTAAGTAAAGAGACAGGTACTGTACACATACATATTTACTATATAGTATATGTAGAATATTACCATATTATAATTTATTGCTATTGAGATAAACTATAAAATCCATCCAAATTTGATAGAATTGTGATTCCTTCCTATGATATTTCATTATTTTCACTGTGTGATTTTTTTTCTAATGTAGCAATTGAAGAGGCCTTGTCAATTCACATCTCAATTGTTATATTATCTAGAGTTTTCCAATGTCAGGCAATCATTATTTTAGCTGCTAAAATTAAATAGATAATAAGTTCCTTATTTTCAAGGATCTTTCTGGGACATTATGCATTATTATGAATTTTAAAATAACTGTTATTATTTATATCCTTCTTCTCTGTACATCATTTTAAAAAAAAATATGGAAGACCACTGTCTAATGGAAAAGTCAGTTCAGGACTGTGAGTGATTCTGAAGATACTACCAGTCAACAGTCTTCTTTTCTTTTTGCAATCCTTCTCTCTCCTGCATGGTTTCCCTCTCTGCTACACCTTATCTCATTCATTCACCTTTTCTTTTAATAATATGTTCGTCTGTTCATTTAACATTTTGAGAGCTTTTTCCTGGATTGCACAGCAGCTTCCCCACTGTAAATCATTCAGTTATGTATCTTTATTTAGAAGTGCAAGCTTTACTATGGTTAAAAAAAAGAGGTATGAGAAGAAAGTGCTAACATATCCTTGCATTTTGCTTAACAAATCAAATGTTAGTGTTATTATTCAGGGTGATTTATTCTTGAAAGCAACTATATGAATTCTGTGACAACCACATCAAAGCATTTCAGCACTTCTATAGAATGAAGTGGTAGATCTGTTCAGAACAGCCAATGAATATTTCAGATAATTGAATATCACTATACTGATATATACAAACTGACAAAAGCCAGTTTGGTGTAGAGGTTAAGGCTAGAAACTGGGAGACTGTGAGTTCTAGTCCCACCTTAGGCCCAAAGCCAGCTAGGTGATCTTGGGCCAGTCACTCTCTCTCAGCCCTAGGAAAGAGGCAATGGCAAACCACTTCTGAAAAACCTTGCTAAGAAAACTGCAGGGACTTGTCCAGGCAGTCTCTAAGAATCAGACATGACTGAATGGAAACTATCTATATCTCTATCTCTTTATCTATCATCTATCATCTATCTGAATTGTCATTGCCTTATAAAGCAATTGGCTGTTACATTTTCAAGTCTTTTCCAGCTAATCTTCTTGTTCTTTGATTAAAATATACATCTTTACTTGCATTCACTCACTCACTCATTCATTCATTCATTTAAAAGCATTTGTATAGCTGCCCCTGTTAAAACCAAACTCTGGGCAGCTTACAACCCAACCATGAAAGCAACATCTTCAGCTAAAAACAAAAAGCAATAAAACCAAAAACAGAAAAACCTAGTGCTGCAGCCATACATTCCTGGTGCAACCCATTGCATTCTCATCCTGCTCTGAACTCACCCTATCCCAGGGCCTGGAGGAAGAGCCAAGTCTTAAGTCTCCTTCAGAAGGTTACAAGGGTGGGGGCCTGTTGGACCTCCAGGAGGAGGGTATTCCATAAGGCAGGTGCTGCAAGGTGACAATGTTTAAGGGAAGGGACCTGGAGCATGCCTACCCTAACTGTTCCAGTGGGACAGGCAGATCCCTCAGGGAGAGGCGGTCGTATGCCATGAACACATTAAAGGTGATAACCAGCATCTTGAATTGCACCCAGAAGGAAACTGGGAGCCAATGCAGCTTGTGCTGCAGGGGTGTAACAGGGACAAACCTAGGAGCACCCAACACTGCATGTGCCACTACATTCTGGACCAGTTGTAATTTCTGAGTGGTCTTCAAGGGCAGCCCCATGTAGAGTGCACTACAGTAACCCAAACTGGAAGCGACCAAGGCATTAATGACAGTGAGCAAGTCTTCTCAGTCCAGGAAAGGGTGCAATTGGTGCACAAAACAAATCTGTGCAATGGCCCGCTAGCCACAGCTGCCACCTCCTCATTGAGCAGTAGCTCTGAGTCTATGAGGAATCCCAAATTGTGCACTAGCTCTGTCTGAAGGAGTGCCACCCCATCCAGAGTTAAAGATGGCATGGGGACTCTGAGGAGCCAAAAACCCAAAGTTACTCCATCTTGCGAGTGTTGAGTCAAAATTGGTTCCTCCCCATCCAGACCCTCACAGCTTCCAGGCACTCAGTCAGTACTATGGCAGGATCACCTGCTCAGCCAGGGGTGGAGATGATGGCACTCTGAAGAAGCTTCTGCAGACCCTTGAAAAACATTATATCATGCACTACCAAAAGATTTTCAGATTGAAATGCCTCAAAAGCTGGTTTTGAAAACATTGGAATTGACACATCTTTGACTGAGAAAATACCCTATTAACTTTAAATACAAAATAGCACATCTGTTGTGCCACTGGAGAAAATAAAGTAAATTACTAAAATAAAATTTAAAACATGCCTTTTTAAGGGTATCTTATAGCAGATGACATTCAAATGCCAGAAGAATTGTAGCTAAAGTAGATTGATCGATTGATTGATTAAGTGCCATCAAGTTGATGTCAACTCTTTGCAACCACATAGGTAGATTTTCTCCATGATGATCTGACCCTAACTTGGTTCTTCAGGTCTTCCAATGGTGCAGCCATAGCCACTGTAACTGAGCCCATCCAGCTTGCTGCTGCTCTAAAGTAAAATTCTTTAGCAGATATGTTCCATGATAAAAAAATTTACTTTTTCACAAATAATTTCACAAACATCTCAATAATTTGTAAGTCTAATCAGGACCAGGTCAACATGGGATACCTTTCTCCTCACCAGTGGCCTGAAAGGCCAAGGAAAATAAGTACCAATCAAGGATGATTTGTAATATTCCACAGCATCATAACTACCCATGGGATGCCTTTGTTAAGGTGTCAGCCTTGGCTTCTGTTTTTCTGGAGCTTGCGCCAACATGAGTTCCTCATAAATTAATCTTCCAGGGATTACTTAATGAGACAAAGTTAATAATATTAATTTAATTACACTGTATATATCCTTTTTATTTAAATATATTCTAATGCAAAATGAATATTAGGTAACCATATTGATTAAGTGGGCATAATAGTAATAGTAATAGTAATAGTATAATATATTGGAAATAACCAGAAGTCACACACAAGGGAGAAAGTATCAGAGTTTTCTTTATGTTGCTGTTTATTGGAATGTTCCTACTGAGGTTAATAAAGGGTATGGATTATTATATTAAATTATTTTATACTGATTTACTAGATAGTAAGTTCTGTTAGATAAAATGCAGCTTACATTCCGTATACCAGTGCATAGGATCTCTCATTCTGAGTTTTCTACTACTGCCAATTTGAGGTTGTCTCTCATTTTCTTGCCACAAAACTGCTGCTGCATTACGGTTGAATGAGGACTTCTGGTACAGGCCTCTCTTCCATATTCATTTACTCTGCTGAGTAGAAAACACCTTGAAATCTCTCTGGAAGCTTCCCAGTTTGAAAGGAGTTGTATTCCATGTATCCTGCAAAGGGAATGCAAAAGC
The DNA here is from genome assembly GCF_035149785.1 of Candoia aspera. Classification (NCBI taxonomy): domain Eukaryota; kingdom Metazoa; phylum Chordata; class Lepidosauria; order Squamata; family Candoiidae; genus Candoia; species Candoia aspera. Next base: position 35,448,193 of record NC_086158.1, on the reverse strand, counting down.
TTAAAGCCTCTTATTCCCTCATGCTAGGATTGATTGATTGATTGATTATGTGCCATCAAGTCATTTTTGACTCCTAGAGACCACACAGATAGATTTTCTTCATGACGATCTATCCCTAATGTGGCCTTTCAGATCTTCCAATGGTGCTCCCATCGCCACTGTAACTGAGTCCATCCACCCTGCTGCTGGTTGTCCTCTTCTTCTCTTTCCTTCCCCCTTCCCCAGCATTAGAGCCTTCTCCAGAGAGCTGGGTCTTCGCATCATGTGTCTGAAGTAAGATAATTTGAGCCTGGTCATTTGTGCTTTCAGTGAGAACTCTGGATTAATTTGTTTGATGATTCATTAGTCTGTGGCTGTCCATGTATTCTCTGGAGTTTTCTCCATCACCAGAGTTGAAAGGCATCAATACTCTTCTGTTTCTTTAAAGTCCAACATTCACTCCCATGGAGTGACACAAGGAATACATGCTAGCATACACATGCTAGGATACCAGTCTGTAAAGCTGCAGTCCACAACAAAAGGAACAGGCAATGGGTAGAATAGGCTAGATTTCTTGTTCAAGAGAGAACTGGAGTCCTAGCAGCATTCTAAGTTCAAAATGAAACATAGCATGCATGATATTACTTTGCCAGCAATTACTACTATAGGCTTTAATTGTGCAGAAAACCTAATAACCTTTTATACAATGCTCAGAGATTTTCCAACCCAAATAATTGGCCTTCTCAACAATCTGATATAAAATATATCAGTAGCATCCCCATAATTTAGCAGGGACATAAAACAACTTATTAACTGGCTTTATCTGTGACCATTTTTATTGCTTTGAGTTGAATTCTGGAAAATTTGTAACATTCAACAAGTGGAGAGATGATGGATATTAAGATTTAAATGATTAACTGAACAGGTTAATTTTTAGAAGTAATAGAATGTTGAAACTTTAAAAGTCTTTTTTTTTTTTTTTTGCATGTGGGTAGGTGAGTAAGTTGCCTTAAAGGGCACAACTCTATTTAGTCAAAAGTATATGGGTTTGCAATTATTATGGTTCTTTAGAATGATTTTATGTTTCTGTTTCTAATTTCCTAATTTTGTGCATGCTTCAATTGTTGCAGCAGAATTCAACCCTGATATACTGAAGAACTGTGGTGTTACAGCTATGCATATAAGTTAAGCATCTGATTGTAGTGTAACCTGTAACATTTTAGCAGAAACATACCTTCTCCAATGTTCTTCATAAAACTTTCTTTAAAATCAAATTCTCCATAATAGAGATGTTATTTTAAAAGTCCTCAGTATACAACAGCATATGTTTTAATTTCAGAGATAATCCCTATCAAGAGCAATAATATCCACAAAAACTCATTAAAGAACTGCCAGAACAATGATAAAAAGTGGCAAGGGTATGCAAGAGCTGTCAGAAGAGCCATTATAAGAAATGACAACTCAGCTGTAGGAAAGGAGGGGGCATGAGAATAACTCTGCCTTGATTCTGTTTGGTATAAGAGGGGGCAGAGAGAAATACTGTCAGGTTTTCCCTAGTATGGGAGTTGAAGTCCACATATCTTAAAGTTGTCAAAGTTAAAAAAAAAATTGCTTTATGACAATGAAATACATTCCTGAACTCCTTAAGATATGGGTTTTCTGGCCTGGCCTACTTTGAATGGCTGACAGAGAGTAATGTTAAATACCAGGCATTAATTTAATATTTCAGTAACAGTTAAGGAAGAACAGAAATGTTAAACAACTGAAGTTTATATCATTTTTTGTCCATACTCGTTGTGGTAGGACATTGAAAAGAATGCAAGAGTGGATTAGGAAGATAGTACAAATAGTAATGGTAATTCTTTATCATGAAGGAACATGGGAAATTGAGTAGATTCTTATTAGTGGATGTAGCTGACTTCCTCTGTATTTGAACATTTCTATTTTCTCCCTTTGTTTGTCTAACTGCACATCCACATTAAACATTAATGAAATCACTGTCTCCCTCATAGCCGCATCACTGCTTTAATTTCTTTCAGTTTACTTTTCGACTACCCCATCATGCATTGCTCTTGATATCTGTAACATTTGGGAAAGAAATGAAAACATATTTCATTAATTTTGTATTATAAAAATCTATTGCCTGAAAGCACAGTACACATCACCATCTACTAAAGGTAACAAAAAACACATTGTTTCATAATGATAATGTACATTACGGTTCCTTTGAACAATGCAAAGTAAGGGGAAATTCACCTTACTCCACTTTAGAATCAGTGGAGAGCTCAGAGTCTGAAGGTGTAAATAAAGAACCTGTGTACTTAACAAAGCAGATAAAAACATTGTGGACTGATGCTTGTACCTGTGAAAGCCTTTGGCCACAAATTTTTGTGACGTAGAGAGCTACAGAACAGAAGCAGCATTGTAGTCAGACTTATGTAATATTTATTTATTTATTTATCGAATTTTATCACCGCCCATCTCCCCCCAAAAGGGGGGACTCTGGGTGGTTTACAACAAAAACAAAGTTTAAAATTCAGTGCCCTTATGGTCTTGAAAATGTTTCCATTGGATTAAATATTGGAGTTTGCCACAATGTTTTCTGCAATCTAAAATTTCTTTCACTTCAAAATGTTGTTCTACATTGATCATGGTGGGAGTTGGTGCTGGTTGTTCAGGATGCCATTTAGGAGCTTTGTGCAGATGTTTCAGAAAGCTGCAATGAAAGACAGGATGGATCCTATTCAATTTTTTGGGGAGTTTTAATTTCACAGTTACTGGGTTGATGATTTTTTTAATTTCAAAGGGTCCTACAAACTTCAGACCTAGTTTTTTAGACTGCTGCAATGATCATAATTTTTTTGTAGACAAATATATTTTATCTCCCACTTTAAATTCCCATTCTAGAGACCTTTTGTTGTCAGCATATTTTTTGTAACTTTCTTTGGCCTTGGCGAGCGTTTTTTGAATTACTGGCCATTGGGCACTTAATTGCTCCATCCACTCACTGGCAGAATGGGATTTGCATGGTTGTTGTGGTAATTCAGGAATGGGAACAAATTCTTGGCCATATACTACTTGAAAGGGAGACAATCCTGTATTTTGGTGGACAGAATTATTATATGAAATCTCAGCAAAGGACAACAAATCCACCCAGCCATCTTGTTGATAACTAATGTAACATCTCAGAAATTGTTCTAGAGTAGAGTTCAGTTGTTCACAGCCTCATCTAATTCTGGATGATGCGAAGATGATAAGGCTTGCATGGCCCCCAGCCATTTTAAAAATGATCTCCAGAATTGTGAGGTGTACTGAGGGCCAAGATCACTTACAATCCTATTCGGTATGCCGTGAAGGCAGTATACATGCTGAATAAAGAACTTTGCTAGCTGTTTAGCAGTTGGTATGCCTGCACATGGAATAAAATGAACTTGCTTAGAGAAAAGATCAGTTACAACCCAGATCACAGTTTTCTTTCTGACTCTGGCAACTCCCCCACAAAATCCATTGCAATCTCCTTCCAGGGTGCAGTGAGATTAGCCACTAGTTGCAGTAACCCTTGGGGCTTTCCTCCCTTCCTTTTAGAGGCTGCACAAGTTGGGCAGCTAGCCACACAGTCCTTTACATCTTGCCTCATGTTAGGCCACCAAAATTGTCTGCGAATTAAGTGCAAAGTCTTTACCAGTCCAAAATGCCCAGCTGACTTGGCATTGTGACTGCACAACAACATCTCCCTTCATAAGGTTTTAGGCACATAAATCTTATTCTCCAACCATCATAATTCCTCTCTTTCTGTAAGGTAAGCTTTGTTTTCATGCAGCCAGGGATCACTCTGAAACTGCTTAACTAGTTTCTGTTTTAAGTCACAAAGCAATTTTGTTTTCACTGCTCTCTCCTTCACTTGCCTCCTTGTAACTACCTTGCCCAATTGCTGCTTAGGAAACGCAGTATCTACCACTTCTTCCTTTTGGCTATTATGTTGAGGAAGGTGTGAAAGAGCATCTGCCAGAAATATTTTTTTCCCCAGGCAGATATTTTAAAGTGAAATGAATCTGCTAAAAAACTGTGCCCACTATATTTGCTTGGCAGTTAGCCGCCACCTTGTATTTAAAGCTTCCAGGTTCTTATGATCAGTCCACACTTCAAAAGGCTCTACAGCCCCTTCCAACAGATGTCTCCAGGTTAACAAAGCCCAGCACACAGCAAATGCTTCTTTCTCCCAAACATGCCACCTGCATTCTGTCTCATTAAACTTTTTTGACAAATAAGCAACAGCTGCAACTTTCCCTTCTCATTCTTTTGCAACAATACTGCCCCAGTTGCTACATCTGAGGAATCAGCCTGAATGACAAAAGGTTTAGTGGGATCAGGGTGACACAAGATTGGTTTAGCAGTGAACAACCACTTTAAATTGTCAAATGCTGCCTGGCACTCGGGAGTCCAATTTGGCAGAGCTCCAGGGCTTTTATTTATTTATTTATTCATTCATTCATTCATTCATTCATTCATTCATTCATTCATTCATTAATTATATTTTTATTACTGCCCATCTCCCCACTTGGGGGACCCTGGGCGGTTCATAATAAAACAGTATAAAATACAATAAAATCAGAATAATATCAGTAAATATACATATAAAATATAATAAAATCCAAGTGATGGCAGATCTCATTCCACCCAAAGGGGACTGGAACCAGTTCTGGCAGGACTAGGGAACCAACCAGCCCCAAGAGTGGCTCTTCCGGCATGGTGACAAAACCAGGTCTTCAGCCATTTCCTGAAGTCCAGAAGAGAGGAGGCCAATCTCACTTCCAGAGGAAGGATGTTCCAAAGGGTGGGAGCTGCTGCACAGAAGGAATTCTCTCAGATGGAATTCTCTTGCAGACGGGGTATGCAGCATGCCCTCTCTGCATGAGTGGGTGGGACAGGTTGATGTAACAGGGATGAGAAGGTCCCTTAGGTAACCTGGACCCATGCCATGTAGGGCCTTAAAGGTATTAACCAACAGCTTTAATTGGACCCAGAAGCAAACTCGCACCCAATGCAGATTGCAAAGCAAAGGGGTAATATGTGCTGATCTTGAAGCTCCCAAAATCACCTGTGCATCTGCATTTTGGACCAGCTGTAGCTTCTGGATACTCTTTAAGGGTAGCCCCATGTAGAGCTCATTACACTAGTCTATATGGGAGATGACCAGGGTGTGAGTGACCGTTCGAAGGGCCTCTCACTCCAGGAAGGGGTATAACTGGCACACAACATGAAGTTGTGCAAAGGCCCTTCTGGCCACGACTGCCACCTGCTCTTTGAGCAGGAGTCATGAGTCCAAGAGGACCCCAAAATTATGCCCTTGATCTGTCTGGGACAGTGCAAGCCCATCCAGAACTAAAGATGGCAAATTCCTAGGAGCTGAGGGGCTGTTAACCCACAGCCACTCGGTCTTACCAGGGTTCAGCTGAAGCCTGTTGTTCCCCATCCAGACCCCAACAGCCCCCAGGCACCTGGAAAGGGCAGTCAGAGCATCACTTACTTTCACTGGGATGGAGATGTATAGTTGAGTATCATCAGCATATTGATGATATCTCACCCCATGGAGACAAATGATCTCACCCAGTGGTTTCATGTAGATGTTAAAAAGGAGAGGGGAGAGTACCAATCCCTGCGGCACCCCACAAAGGAGGGGCCATGGGGCCGATCTGTCCTCCCCTATTAACACTGACTGGGACTGGCCCTGGGGGAAGGAGGTGAACCAGCGCAACACTACTCCACCCACCCCCAACTCCCTGAGCTGCCCCCAAAAGATACCATGGTCGATGGTATCAAAAGTCACTGAGAGGTCAAGGAGAGCAAGGATGGATGCACTGCCTCCATCCTGCTCCCACCAGAGATAATCCATAAGTGCAACCAATGCTGTTTCTGTCCCATATCCAGGCCTGAAACCTGACTGAATGTGGTCTAGATAATCCACTTCCTCCAGGATCCTTGGGAGCTGCAGTGCCACCACCTTCTCAACCACCTTCCCCATAAAAGGGAGGTGGGAGACTGGATGAAAATTATCCAGCACGGTAGGTTCCAGTGATGCTTTCTTGAGGAGGGGGCACACCAGCACCTCCTTAAAGGCCGTCAGAAACACCCCCTCCCACAAGGATGTATTTACCGTCAACTGGACCCAACCAAACATCACCTCCCGAGTTGTCTTCACCAGCCAGGAGGGGCATGGGTCTAATTGACAGGTGGTGGCATTTACAGTCTGGAGAATCTTGTCCACTTCCTCAGTTCCAACAGGATCAAATTGTTTTAGCCTTTTCTGCTTCTCCGCCCTCTTTTGTCTTTAATAACTCAGTCAGCGGCAATGCAATCTGCACAAATTGTGGAATGAATTGGAGCAGAAATTTGCAGACCCTAGGAAACTCTGTAATTGTCTCTTAGTTTTAGGGGCTTCCCATTCCAGCACATCTCTGACCTTAGCTGGATCCATCTCAATGCCCTTTTCAAACACTCTATACCCCAAATAGTCTTGTTGTTTCTTATGGAATTCACATTTAGACAGTTTAGCATACAATTTAGCATCCCTCAATTTTTTCAACACCTTGCACACCAGCTGGATGTGCTCCTGTTCATTTTCTATATAGATTAGAATATCATCAAGGTACCCCAAACAGCCTTGTACAGGTGTTCATGTAACACTTCATTTATTAACTGCATGAACATCCCAGGACCACCTTTCAACCCAAATGGGAGAACTAGGTACTTGTAGCTCCCCAATGGGCAATTAAAAGCAGTCTTCCACTCATCCCCCTCTCGAATGCAAACTCTAAAGTATGCTTCCCTCAGGTCCAGCTTTGTGAAGATCTTCCCCTTCAAACAAATGAGACCATAAGTCCTTCATCAGAGGCAGAGGGTACTGATTTGAACTGCAAATGGCATTTAAGCCCCTGTAATTGGTGCACAATCTTAAAGACCCATCCTTCTTTGTTCTGAATAGCACCGGCATAGCCAAGGGAGAATTGGCTGGGGAATAAATCCCCTTGCCAGATTTTTGTTTAAGGACTCCTGTAGTACTTTTTGTTCCTTTAAAGACATAGCATACATTTTGGGTTTGGGAAGCTTCGCTCCTGGCTCAATTTCTATCGCACAGTCTGTCTTTCGATGGGGGTAGTAATTGTTCACATTCAGCCTCTCCAAACACCTCCTTCAAGTCCCAATAGGGTTCAGGAATCAATTCCTCATCAATTGTTGCAAACTGCCCCACCTCTGTTGACACTGCAGCTAATTTCCCAACAGCCTCCCTTGCTTCTTCCTCCAGTTCTCTTGTGTACAGTCCATCTTTAAATTGAATGCTTCTGGCCACCCAATCCACTTGGCGGTTGTGAGCCTTCAGCCAAGGCACTCCCAATATTATTGAATAATTGGATATGGCTGCAATTATAAATCAGAGAGTCTCTCGGTGGGTGCCCACTCTGATTTCCACCTCTTCAGTACAGAACATCGCAGGGGCCCCAGTAGCCTCAGAGCCATCCAATTGGTTAAAGTGGTAATTAAATTTGAATAATAAAATAAAATAAACACTATAGGCTGTTTCAATTTCTGGATCTTCAATCCCAGCCCATTTACTATTGCAGGGTGAATCAAATATTTGGCACATCCTGAGTCCACCAGTACATTTAAATCCATGCTCTTATTTCTCCCTAGAGTCCTTAACTGCACCCCCACCCCCACCATGCCATTATCTCCACTCACCACCACTTTGTCGCGCCCCTTCTGTCCAGCCTGCCTGCTGGCGCCCATCAAGGCAGGCTTCACACGTTTCCCACCAGTGACTGAGTTTTGTCCAAGGAATCTACCTTGGAAGCCCCTGAACTGATGGCCAGCTGCAATGCTTCACTGGCCACTGCTGCTTTTCCCTTAGCAATGGAAGTTTTGGTTGGCTTGGGCTTTGACTTCGGCGATGGAGTGTGTGTGTGGGGGTCAGCTGGAACAATCCGCAACTTGATGGCCTCCTTGCCCACATTTAAAACATAGTCCTTCCTTCAACCAATGTTCCTTTTCCTTGTCCCAAGTTCTTCTGAAGATACCTTTGGGGTTCTGCTCCCCCATGGGTCTGGTTTCTTGATAGGTGTTTGACACTGTTGCTGCTTCTTCAGGTGAATTTGCTGATTCTCTACCATCTTGGCCAGACAAATCCATTCCTTTAAGGTCTCTGGGTTGCCTCTGGCCAGGCACTGGTCTAGGATGTCAGGCTGTAATCCCATCTGGAAAACTTCCACCTTAAGCAACTCTGGCCAGTCAATTAGACTCCATGCTAGGCTCTTAAATTACACAGCATACTCTGTCACTGAACAATTCCCTTGCCTCAGGAACTGCAGACTGGTTTTAGCTTTCAACCGGGCAAGGGGGTCTTCAAATCGGTCTCCCAGGGCCATCATAAAATCATCAAAATTCCTCAGTTCTGGGGCCCTGGTGTCATGCAAAGCCACCATCCATTTGGAGGCTTCTGCTTGCAGATGTGTGGACACATATCTGACTTTTGCTTCGTCAGAACAAAAAAATGTCCCCAAATTCCTCCATAAACCCACTCATATGCGTCAGGAAGCATGCCAACTCATTTGTGTCCCCTCTGAACTTCACCTTCCAGTCACAAAACACTTTCAGGCTCCTGGAACGTTGCCTCGGGCCCGGCGCTGGCTAACTTCGAACTTGTCTCCTTGCCTGCCAACCTTGTGGTTGAGCTGGCCCTGCCGCTGCCTCTCCCTCCTCCTTGGAAGGCTCTGACCATCCCCTGACCCCACTGCTGACAGAGCACTTTCTGGGTTGGTGTTGACTGGGTCAGATGACTCACTAGACCATCCACCAACTCCTTCAAGCTGGCTACTGTATGGGCTACAGACTGTACTTCGTGCTCCAGTGCCACCAATCAGTCATTAGGTCTCAGCTTCTCACTTTCTGTTGAATCGACCTCCACCTCACTGGCATTCTCTCCATCCCATCTGCCACCCCAAACATCCAGCAGTTTGAGCTTCCACAGGAGCTCCTTTCCCTTGCTATTGTCAGAATCTGGGGATGGAGGATGAGTATCCAGGAGCTTTTGAGTCTTTGGCTTAGCTCCCTTCTCCTTGGCTTTCCCTTGAGCTCTCATAGTCATCGAGGTCCTGGTGACTGCTTCTTCCTCTGCCATCACACTTTCCAACTTGGGCTGTTCAGTTTCTTCCATTTCAGTAAAATGGAATGGGAAAACATTGGCTTTCCTCAGAGAGGTAAATTCTCTGGGTAAAGCTATATGATAGTCATGGCTTTATGTAAGGATCCAACACAATTGACTCAATAAGGTTCTGACTCATGCATCCATGTAAAATGCAGATTTCACATTTATTGATGATGTGGACAGATTAGAGCAAGAAGCCATGACTAAAAATTTCCTGAATAAACTACCTGATTAAAAGCACACAGAAACGTCAGAACCCCCCTTCACATTCCATCCCCCCTTCCTTCAACAGTTCAGCATTCCAGTTCTGGCCATCTTCACCTGATACGACCTTGGATTCCGCCATTAGTCGAAACTCAATTCTTTCTCACTCTCAGCATCTCTCCCTCTCCCATCTGGAGCTTGACATGCATTGATCCAATGGCAGAGAACATAATCAAATGATTTACCAATTCTTTGATTGTGGGTTCTGACATATAGTAATCTGAGAGGCAAACTCACCACCTCTACTGAAGAAACTAGAGATTTGATAATCATTGTCTCACTGTTTTGACAATTCAGTTCTGTGGGCACTGGAATTTTTGCACATAGCATTGGTTAATATAATCTCCAGAAGCAAGCTGATTTCAATAATCCATGGCACAATCCTATGTATGTTTACTTAGAAATGTTTCATTGTGTTTATAACAGTTATTCCCAATGTCTGCAGAATTAAACCTTTAAAGGAGAACACAAAGAAAACTAGCTCAACAGAGAAAACTATTATCTGCCTAGGATTCAAGTTTATTATATTATCACTTAATGGCCTGTAAGAATGTACTGAGCAGCTGGCTTGCATGAAAATTCTTAACTGTATAGTGGAGTCCTTGGTACTCTCTGAGCTTGGTTGATTGTGCTAGTGATGATGTTATCTAGTTATCTAATGAAATGTCTGCAAGCAAACAACCAAACTCAGAGAGCACCAAGGATTCCACAGTTCAACCCTGAGCTACCGATATTCTCTTCTACTGGTCTTTACTACATGGCAGATTTCTTGTTCTATTTATCCATATTAACATAGCAATACCAGAAAAAAAAAAAAGTTAAGTCATTGTGACACAGTTTATGATGTAACAAATATGCTGTTTTCATCTACAAAAAACCCTAGTATCCTCATTGGTAAAACCCATTGTGATGTCATTATTCCTTCCTAAGTGATCAGAGAGAAATTTTCACAACACAGGGACAAAAACTGTAAGATAGTAGACAAGAAGCAAGTAAAAGATAGTAGAAGAGAGAAGGGGAAGGAAAAAAAAACCTTTTTGTTTTGTTTTATAGATTATGCCTGGCAGAGCCTGCGCATGTTGCATGACTTGTCCTTGCTGTCCAGGGTGTAATTGCTGTAAGAAATGTCTAAAAATATGTGGACCAAAACAGTCCAGCTTATGCTGGGAGTTCATGTTTACGGATGAACGGAACTGTGACTGTTGCTACTGTCCACATGATGATGATAGCAGCTGCCAGTGCTGTCACTGTGCATTCTCACAGAGCCCCAATTGCCGCTGGTGTTGCTGCTCCTGTGCTAATAATAGAAATTGCAAGTGCTTGTGCTGTACAGAGGAGAATAATGAATGTCAGTGCTATGAAAGTAGATGTTGCGCTTTTCCATATTTGCCATACAGACGTGGAGCTAGATTACGAAGAAGGTAAGCGTATCAAACACTGCTTCCTTTAGGAATCTTCCTCAGAACACGTTGATCCATCAGCCCGGGTAATGTTTGTGTTTACCGTGTTTTATATAATTTTTTAAAGCTGGAGCTCTTAGAGATTGAATGTGGAATTGTTGTTAGGCTAGTTGGGACCATGAAGGAGCAAGTTTATCAAATTTTATATCAACAGATTATGAGGGTTCTGCGATTTCTTTTAGAATATCCCCTTGTGACTTTTTAGTCAAAAATCTCCTTAAGAGGCATGTAAATATAAAAAATGAAGCAATCCCTACCCTTAGGCTTACAATTTAAAGGGCTGTAAATTGCAGGTGGAAGATATAAATGTGCAAATAAAAAGACATCTGCTTGATAAAGAGTAAGGGAAAAGTTAAATCCTAATAAAATTGAAATGCTAACTGTTCTTTTCTTCTGGAAAGGAATAAACATGGAAGTACAGAAACCTTTAACTCACAATATTTTAAATTTAATTATAGAATTTTATATTTGGGAACACAGACACCCAAAAAAATAATTACTCATTAAAAGGAAGAGATTCACATCCATGTAATATGTGATATGAAGAAACAAGAAGCAGTTTAGTACTTATGTTTTCCGTTTGGATGTCTCTTTCCAATTCATATAATATTTTTATGATATGATGCTCTGATCATTTACCATTATTCTAGAAATTCTTGGCAACTATTACAGATAAAAAAACTCAAGAAAATCTAAAAAGGCTTGGAAGTCCTCAGAAATGTAGCAAGCCATTATCTAAAACAGAGGTGGGGGATTTGTGGCCCTTCAGATGTTGTTCAGTTATAACTACCTCAGGCAGCATGGCTAATCATGAGGGATGCTGGGAATTGTAATTCAAGAATATCTAGAGGTCTACAGATTCCCTGCCTCTGAATTCTAAATCTATTTCAACAGGTTAACTCATGAAGAGTTAACAGAGTATGAAGGACTTCAATAGTTTTTGCTGGGAATGTGTTTGACCTGAGGACTTCAGCTAAGAGTATGCATCACCCACAGACAGGCACATTCATTAACTCTTTTCAGCAAAATGTATGGGTAATCTTTGCCAAGGATATGCAGCTCATTTCCAGGAATGACATGGAATCTTTTTTGGTATATCTATCAAAGCCCTGTTTTTTAAGATACCCATATTTCCTAGGAAGGACACTGAACAAAGTGCATATTGCTAAGCACCAAAATGCCCATCCCTGCGTTCTACCTAATCATGGGGGAAAGTTTCTACCTGAGCCCTCAGAATTTCTACTATTGATTTGTCTGTAAACAATACTGATACATCCTAATATTCATAGAATTTGATGGCCCCAGTGTACTCATTAGTGGTCCAATAGTAAATAATTACAAACAGTAATCATTAATTAGAAGCACAAGAGTCAATAATACACAAAATATATTCATTTTGACTAAGTGTACTGTTGCTGTATCTCTCATGCCTAATTCTATTTGTAACACAAATATAAATGTGATATTTATATGTGTATAAATGTGTATAAAGTGTATATGTATAAAGTCATGATATGGCTTTAGCTAACTTTTATATGGAGGCCAAAAGAATGAAAGATCTACCACTCTGTTAGCAGCATATACTGATCTAAGTCTGTTGATCCAATAATGAGGAAGTAGTCCCTCAAATAGTGGTATTTTATAGAAGTCTTCCATAAATCCCAAGTTTCATGTAAGGGAACCTATATTTCCTGAGTTACTAAAGAGTCAGGAAGTTTACTAAAGACTTGGGGTTTTGCCACTGGCAGCATTCCCAGTGAGAAAAACGCAAAGAAATGTCCTACAGAAGCTGCAAGTCCTATCCTTTGCTGCAATCATCATCACAAGTTAAGCAAACAGGGATGATTAGAATGGTTTACAGAGGATACATATGGAAAGAAATGGGGGCATTCTGGTTTGAATTAGGTGTAAACCAAAAAGGAATTTTTGAATCAGACGCCACTTAATTCATAATATCACCAAAACAGTGCAACTATTTTAAGCTTGGTAATTATAAATATCAGTGGCATCCTTAGGCATAACTCAGAGATCTTTGTATTGGTTTTATTTTCAGACTCAGAAGCCGAGGGGCAAGTGATACATCTGTTATTTCATTGGATAAAGAACCTTCTGGACATGCTTTTATCGACCAGCTTGTTTGCCCTTTGTGCGAACGAATGTTTGTCCGCCCATTTATGTTGCCATGTAATCACTGCATTTGTGATAGATGTATCATGCGGAGCAGACTTAATGCTGAAATTACAGAGAATTTCTACATTGTCACATGCCCAATCTGCAAGAAAGCACATTGCCTTCCATTTTCTAAGAAAATGTATCTGAGGATTAATTATCTAAGGGCCAGATTGGCTAGAAAGTATATGCGCCGATATGGTTTCCTAAGGTGGAGGTTTGACAAAAGCTATGTGCCAATCTATTGCCAGGCTTGTGATGAGCGCAAAGCAGAGAAGAGATGCATGTCATGTCAGATGAACTACTGTAATCTTTGCCTGAGGAATTACCATCAAGATATTACCTTCCAAAACCATGCCTATACTAAACTTGGTGGTGAAATCTGGGAAGACAAAAACTGCTTAATCCATGGTGATTCACTGCTCTCCAAATACTGCCTTGATGACCACGAACTAATATGTGAATATTGTGCTGAAGCACAGCATAGCGATCATAACAAAGTTACTTTTCAAGTAGCATGTTCAAAAATGTCTGCTGCGTTATTTGCGACTATTGCAAAGTTTAAAAAAGGTTCCTGTTTGTTTAAATTATTTTCTTTCTGCACGATATTTTCTTAGTTGCTATATTATGTCTAATCAGTGTGAATGCTAAACCCATCAGAGATTTCTCTAAGGCTACAAGTTTCCCGAGTTCCTAAGTTAATGGATTCTGACCAATGGAGAATAGTTTCAGCAAGGCCTTGAAATACGGTACCTGGCTTCAGCAATGTAGATAATACATGAAGCTTATTGTGTGGTTTTGGGGAAAGTTATTATTTCTCAGCTTAATCTATTTTAGAGTTGGATGGTTAGCAGAACGTATGCCTGACAAACAAACATATAGACCTTGAAAGCAAAGAAATATGATTTATAATACCCCTTGTTAAATGGCCATTTATGGGTACCTTTGACTTCCTTATACTAACATATTAAGAATTTTTCAGATGTACTGCGATGATGGTTGTTCTTCCATAATTAGTTGGAAGGCACACATAGGCATTTGTTATAACCATGATTATGAAAACAAACCAAAAAACCCCAAATGCATTGTGATGTCACAGTGCAAATCCTGCCTTCCATACTTGGCAGACAGATAGCAAAAATGTGGAAGGTTGCATTGTGACATGTCACTTCCTCCCACCACCCCACCCTACAGGTGATGAAGCCATACACAAAGTCATGCATGTATACATGCACACACATATACAGACCCACCACTAACATAGTTTTCTCTGTCTCACACAAATGTCTAGCCCTCTTCCTCACTCATTTACAATCAAGACATTTTTCCCTGCTGTCTTCACTCCTCTCAAAGAGCTCCAGTTTTTTTTTAAAAATCCTCACCTTCCATCATGCAAAATGTATAGAACAATAGCAAGCAATTGAATCTGTGCCTGAGAAAGGCAAAGTATTGCTGCTAGTGAAGCAGAATAGTTTTGCTAAGGGTGCAGCCATACCATGCTCTTGAGTCAGATATATCTGATTTAATTTCTTAGTTTTTTGTCATAAAGAAGAAGTAAAGCCTCAAAGCTTACCCTATTCCCTATTGTGCTTTCCAGGCTATTAGGCAGATGGCAGGGTCAGCAGTTATGATGACCATAGCATTAGGCTTGACTACTAAGGCCAGTCAGACATTGTACAGCTATGAGATTAAATGGGTAAAATCTCATTTAATTACAGTTTAATGTAAACCATATAGACATTTTTCTGTGTTTATTTATGAGCTAGATATGAGCTGGACAAAATGCTGGGGATAATTAATTATCATTACTTTTTGAAAATGTAAGAAATGCTATTGTGAGGAACAAATTGTTGCAATGCTGCTAATATAGAATTAATCCCTTTTCTCCACTTATTTAAGTTAACCAAAGGTGTTGATTCCCACCCCCCATGGAGATAAATATTCAGATATGACCTTTTGAGTTACTGGGCAAATGACAGCTTCAGGGACAAAAAATGCCCTGTTAAATTTCTCCAACCCTCTTGAAACTGAGGGGAAAACATCATCCAACATTTCTTGGGGAATTGGGTTCACTACGCAGTAATGGCAGCAATATAGGTTTTCACTTCTTCCTGCGAATGGAAATAATCTCACTGGAAATGGAGGTTAGCAGCAAATTGCAAAGTAACCTTGTTCTAGAATAAGGAAAAGAACTGTTGTGAAACTTTTTTTCAGGAAAAAAAACATGTTTTCTTTAAAAATTCACATCGGTTCAGTTAACTTCTGGATGATCCTAAGTCTTAATTTGAAGCTTTGTTTTTCCTCAAGAGAGACTTGCAAATCCAGTTTACAATTTGGCTTAACATAGTGCCACCACATCATAAATTTCCTTGAACTGAACAATATTACGCTTTCAAATAAATGTAACTTGGAGTTCAAACTCTCTCATCTCCAAAATAGGTTGGCCTATGTTAAATCTAATATTTAACCAGTTTTCTCTTGTGAACAAGAATGGTATACTTCAAAATAATAACAATTGTAATTGTTACCTTGATTTTTCTGTTACAGTCCGTTATGTAGTTGATACTGACCTAATGGAAGTCCTTGTATTAAAAAACAATTTTAAATCCTACAAAGAATCCAAAAGAAGACAGATCAGGAATGGTTTTATAAGATTACGGATGATACTTCTAGAGCGTGAGAAAGAACTGATGGAGGCAGTGGAAAACCTTGAACTTCAGAGACAAAAGGCACTTTTTGAATTTGCAAACCATGCAACAAGGAAAATTGATCAAATGGACAGCCTCATGCAGTATTCTAAGGAAGCTTTAAAAGAAGAGAGTCCTATTGCATTCCTGCAGTCTGCATGTTGCTTAATAAAGGAAATAGAAGATATAATTGCAAGTGTTTATCAGCCCAACCCATACCTTAAGGAAGACCCTATTAAGTATCTTAAAGTAAACTTTGAGGAGCTTGCTGAAAACCTAGTAAGCATTTTCCCATCACTCCACAATAAATTACGATATGAAAAAATCAACAAATGTCCTTACCCTTGCAGTTCTGATGTCATGATCCCAAGAACTGTTTCAAATGCACAGATTCCAAACCCACTAGGATTAAACAGAAGTTTCTCCTTATCATCATTTCATTCACTGGCGGATCAAACCGTTATGAACAATGAACTCTCCATAAGACCAAAATCATCACCTCCAATGGAGCTGAAAGGTAATCAGTTGTATTCTATTTGGAATGTGTCATCAGATACTTCAAAAGATACAAGAAACTATCCAAACTATGGTGCCAATTACAATCCAGAACCACAGGAAGAATCTTCAGTTCCTGGTCTTGTTGTGGTTTACCAAACTCTTGTCTATCCAACTGTTGCTAAGGTATGAATTCTTGTAAAATGTTTTTATTCTCTGACCTTGCACTCATTAAGAGCATTCACTTTTTCTGTGAATTCAAATAATACTGGATAATAGTTATGTGCAGTTAACAGAAATTTTATCTTCATTAGTTCTGTATGTACTCACATACTTTTTGTTTCAAATAATTTCCAAGTGATTTCTTTTAAAGGTGTCTGGAAAATCTGGAGTTCTCTGTATATGGATTTTGTATGTATTTTCCTATGCAGTTGAAGAATAATATTTCTTTCTTGTGGCTTTGCACCATAAATCAACGTATGAGTGAAATCATATTGATGAATTTTGGACTCAAAGATACTCTATCACAAATGAAAAATCTTTCATAAATGGCCATGGACTAGCCTCCGATATAATTCCTCCTTCCTTTATCAAGCACCTTGGCTTTTGGTCTGGTGATACTGCTTTCATTGGAAAGATTCCTTTCCAATGACCTCACTCATCTACAACTTAATCATAGATAAGAGTCCTGATCTGCCCTATATTACAGAGACTGGAAGGAGAAGCTGGATGGAGTAGATTTGATATGTCTGCCTGCATAGTTTCTCCATCCAGATTGTAAGGCTGGTAAAATTTTGAATTTTACTCTTGTTTTTTCCCCACTTCATATAAATCTGTTGACTGTTCTTTGTCAATGTTAGAAGATTTTGTCTGGGATTAAAATTGGCACTATTGGAAATAATATTTTTTTAAAAAACAAATCTTAAGTAGTATGTTCATTTTGACGGTCGTCATTGATCCTAGACCGGAAAATTTTAACTTTTGTCCACCTTTCAAGATCGTTTTTAATATCTCTCCATAATTTATTATAATTATTTAAAAATATGTCTTTATTGCTACTTGCCAGGTACATTCCCAGATATTTCACTGAGTTTTTTGTGATCTGGCAACTAGCATCTTTCTGCACAAAATCTTCTTCTTCTTAAATTAAGTATCTTGTTATTATATATATATATATATATATATATATATATATATATACATACATACATACATACATATATATATATATATATATATATATATATATAAACTTTAATTTTGTATCCAGAAAATTCACTAAACATCTACTTGTTTTCATCAGCTGTCTTCTTGGAATTGGTGGTTGCATCGTTCCACTGGCTGAGTACTTGTTTTGTCTGATCTTGTTCTCCTTTACTTTCCACTTTTTGAATGATTCTGTTTTCACATCACTTTAACATACTATGTTTATTACTGTTATTTACAATTGTAATGTAACTTCTTTGAAGTGTATTATATGGGACTTAGTGTAGAATTTTATTTTAAAAAAACAAAGGAATTGAGTTAGTCATGGTGACTACACCATGGAATGGCCTCTCCAAGAAATCAAGCCAGGCTTCTTTTCAATCTTTTCACTTTACAGGTCAACTTCTAAATTTTTATGATAGCTTTTGAAGAAACCTGAGCAAGTTTAATCTTTTATGAGCCCATTTTGTATGCTAATTGTTTCTATATCTGTCATGAGTAAGGATGGTGAGCAGGGGGCTCCCATCCAGGCTGTAAAGCGCATGCGTAGTACTGAGGAATTAGGTAGCCATTCAAAGAGACACAGATCGGGCCCGCCTTAGCCTTTGGGGTTTATATGTCTGGGTTTTTCCCACGCTTCTTCAGTTTGTTAGGATTTTCTGTTATGTAGCAGTAATAAAACACTAGAGACCTATTCCTTGTCTCAGCGTGGTTCCTGGCTGTTAGGACAATATCACTCTAATTTTACATTTTATTTCTGTTCTGGTCGTTATTGGCCTTTTGTCCTTTCTATTGTAGGTTGAGTGAGTATCTTTATTTTTGTCATTCACCAACATAATACTTATTTTTGTCTTTATAATCCTACTGTTACAATTTTAATGGTATTGATGTCACAGTTTTATAGCCTTCACTGGCGATTTCAATGTTCATCTTTTCTTATAGTATATAGATTTGACCATTATCATAACAGAATGGCTGTTATGATAATGGTCAGCTCTATATATTATAAGAAAAAAGATAACTAGTGTAGACTAAAATTGTAACAGTAGGATTATAAAGACAAAAATAAGTATAGTAGAGATTTATGTAATTTTGGTAAAACTATTGGATAACTATAGCTAAATAAAAATAGCTAATGTAAAATGAAAAATCACTATACCTACACTATAAAAGCTACAGGTAAAACTATATTTAATATTAATATTGTAACTGTAAGAATTATATTAGTGTGGTATAAAATAAAATTCTATATTAGAATGAATGGCAGTAAAATTGAAAAACTAAAGAGCTAAAATGGCAAATAATATGGATTCTCTTTATCAGTCTGATGGCTCAAAAGATTATGGGTAAGATAATTGTATCTGAACATTTGTGGACCATACATCATAAAATAAGCACTTAAGCTATATCATTAGCTGTTACTTACCATCTGTGAGTAGCATTTACACATGATGTAACAGAATTTTGTTGTGTTTCAAAAAATAAAACTATCATGAAAAATATATAGTAAATTTATTTATATTTATATTTCAAATTTTGTCATTGCCCATCTCACTCAAAAAGCGACTCTGGGTGGTTTACAATAAAACCAGAATAAATAGCCATGTTTATGTTTCAATTAGAAGCCACCCAAAGTCATGTATGTGAGATGGGTGGCTTTATAAACTGAATCAATCAATCAATCTTTGAAGATCCTTTGATGGTGTGTCCATCTAACTGCCAAATTTGCTCTTTCAGATGTTGAGAAAATGTAAGAATCATGTTCTTGGCAAAATTTATTATTAATTCATCCTTATTGCAGTAAGAAAGAAGCTACAGTATTTTAAAGATCTTTTAAGTCCAACAAGTCAGATTTTTGAAGAACAACACAGAAGAGTTTTAAAAATATAGATGTATTAAAAATTCTGATTTATTCCAATTACTAAAGACCATGTAATTTCCTTCTACTTTATTTTATTTGAGCTGTATGAAAATAATCTACAGAGAACTAGATCTAAAACCACTGTGTCTAGTCAGAGATAAAACGATAGCCCATCTGAAATGTTCTGCTCCATTTATGACAGTTTAAAATGTAGTCTAGCCTTTCCTAATTTGATGCCTATCATATGGATTGGACTTAATTCCCTGTTATTGTAACTTATTGGCTGGTATAGGACTTCAGTTTTTAGAGGGTGGGAGACTTATTAGATTTAAAATCCATGGAAGTGGTACTAAAATGCTACTCAGTTACAAATTCCTATATTGTGGATATGTATTTAATATTCATATTTAATCTGGGGTTGTGGGTTGCTGGGTTTTTTATTCTATAATATTTATTGCTCAAAAAATTAAATGCTAGCAGCCTTACTTACTTACTAGCCCTATTAGTTTGTTAGAAAAACATAAATATATTTTCAGTGCTCTTTCTTTGCACTCCACAGATTTACTGGACCTGTCCAACAGAAGAAGTAGATAGCTTTGAAGTTGCTTATTATGAAGTAGTTGATGAAGAGGCAGCTGAGAATTTAATTCAGCCACAACTCATAGGAGTACTTACTGGAATTGTACAACAGAATCTGGAAATACATAATCTGTCACCTAATACAGAATATCTCTTTAAAGTTCGAGCTGTCAATGAGAACGGCCCAGGTGAATGGAGTGAAATTTGTAAGGTACAATCTCTTGCATTTAACTTCTGGGTAAATCAGTCTCATACAGAGAAATGCAGTATCATGATTTTAGATATGTAACTCACATTTATTCACAGATTATTCAAATGACTGTGTTCAGTGGAACTTAATTCAAATATTGTTTGGATTGTTTTTCAAGGTTTGTTTTTGCTTGGTTTTTGCTGTAGCAACAATAACAATTCTCTTGTTGACATGGGTTCAAAATGTTAAATAAACATTTTTGTAATATTCCATTTCATGTATCAAAGAGGGCACAAGAGCATTGAAAGCATTTCATAACATAATGGTTTTTATATGGCATATGTATATGTCTGACCATTTTTGAGGCTTCATTTTTCCTCTGTATTTTTTGCTTTGTTTACCATTCTGTCAGATGAAAATTCAAAAAAGAATACACATTAAGATTAAAATTTAACACAAGTGTTGTCCTAATACGGATTTTTACACATAGACTGTGATAAACAATTTATGAGTGAAGACATTATGCTAAGCTGTTACTTAAATCTTTAGAGCAGAGAACATACTTCTAAAATGAATCTTGAATAGATACATTATTTTTGGATAATTCATATGCCTCTAATCTGAAAACATTCTGAGGTGTCTGCTTAGTATTTGTAATTCCCACTGCTTTTTTTGCTTGAATATTTGCCACTTTATTTGATCTTTAAAAAAGTTAAAATCTTTAAAATTTATTGATTTTTTAACATTTCTTCAACAACAGCAGTAAATAATCCTAGTTAGTTAGTTAGTTAGTTAGTTAGTTAGTTGCTGTGCCAAAAGGAGGAAAAAAATGATAAAAGGTTTAATGTGTTGGTTCAAGGTGGTACAATCCCAATTGTACTTTTTACTGGGATTACATTGAATTGATTGCCATCTAATTACTAATGATGGGTGGGGGAGACTTTTACTAAACAGATGCAGGATAGAGA
The DNA here is from genome assembly GCF_035149785.1 of Candoia aspera. Classification (NCBI taxonomy): domain Eukaryota; kingdom Metazoa; phylum Chordata; class Lepidosauria; order Squamata; family Candoiidae; genus Candoia; species Candoia aspera. The sequence continues at coordinate 35,427,136 of NC_086158.1, read as the reverse complement.
TGGACCCATATCTGTATCCAGGAAGAGTAATTAGCTAATGGCTGCTTTCAAGTTTTTTTAAAATTATTATGTATTTATTTATTTGTAGCCTTACAGCTTTCCTTACATAGAATGTATATACTGTACTTCAAAAATGTTTATTTGTCTGAATACTTTGGCTCAGAAATCCAGAAGATCAATAAAATATTTTTCTGGTTGGGGGAGGAGGGAGGGAGATAGATATCCACTTTAATCAATGAACTACAATATAGTGGCACCTTTCCAAAGGATATATAGGTCCTGCTCATTGAATAAGGCTTACCTGGAGGTCCGTTGAAGGACAGCAGCATTAGTCTATGGGAACCAACAATTTAATTTAATTTAATTTAATTTAATTTAATTTAATTTAATTTAATTTAATTTAATTTAATTTAATAATTTAATTTAATTTAATAATTTAATTTAATTTAATTTAATTTAATTTAATTTGTGAACCATCCAGAGTCATTGCAATACAAGATGGGCGGTAAAGAAATATGATAGCTATATAGCCAGATAGCCAGATAGCCAGATAGCTAGATAGATAGAGACAGTGGCCAACTCTGGGTGGCTTATAAGAAAATCACAAAAAGGACTCTGGTAGGGCCTTTTTCAACAAATACATTTTATTAAAAGTCATAAACTTTCATGAGTTGTAGCTCATTTCATCAGAAGCATAGAGTGGGAAGACAGGTTAGTTGGGCAGAAGTAGGTTACATGTGAGACAGATCACAAGTAATTTACCAATTAACAAGTGCAGAGTGTTAAAAACCCATTGTGTTTGGAGGCCTTTTGAGGTTACCTGTAATTTTTTGGTGTATGTGAGTTCAGCAGCCTCTCACTCAGTGGTGCTGTTAAAGTCTCATTTTCCCAAGATGGTCACACTGAGGCCTGCAACAGAGTATTCAGGGAAGTTGAAATGCTCTGATATTACTTTGTCATTGATTTGAGTCCTGATGTCAAACTTGTGTCCATAAATTCTTTCCTTCCCTTTCTCCTGAACTCAGCCCAGTTTTAATCCTATATCAGTTTAGCCACTCTGTGCATCTAATAAAGTGATAAAGCAGCTGATCAAAGATTATGACTTTTAATAAAATTTATTAGTCTGAAAAAGTGCCATGAGGCTCCTGACTTTTTTAAGACCTGAGAATTGCTAAGGGATGCACAGGTTTTTCCTTGTACCTTTCCATTAGACTGGGTTAAAACATGGGTTAATTAGATTTTGTCTGTTTATAAACAGTTGTTAGGACAAATAAACAGTAGTAGCATGCTCGGCTAGAAAATGGAAAGGCAATAGTTGTTTTTACTCTCCTCACTAAAGCAGAATGGAAAATTTAAAAATTGTGAGACTGTATTTTCCCTAGAACTATTTGTATTCATGTTTTAATAGAAGTAGAAATAGTATTCTCAAATAAAATTTCACTATTCTGCTGAACTCTGCAAGTTGGAGTGTCACACTAAAGGCTTGAAACAATCTCCTTTTTAATCCAGAGACTCAGATACATAGAAGCAAGTGTGGTTTATAACTTTTTACTCTCTGAAATAAAATCTCAGTTCATTCACACATACATACCCCTAGGTGTACCTGCCTAACTCAAAGTTTACCTGACCAGGCTAGTTTTGAGTTTCAGAGGAATCAATGTAAGATGTCTTCCATATACTATACCTCATTTCATGTGAAGTCTCCGAAGGATAATAGCTCCCATACTTTTTATATCTTCCAACAGGGCTTGAGCAGTCCATCAGAGTTTGGCCATTCCTATGGTTACATCTCCTAGTACTTTTCCACAACGTGCTATTGCTTCATTAAGATTACGTCTGTGCTTTGGGGACAGCTTTTGTAGAAACTGTTTTCTCATATCACATTGTATGTTCTTCAGAGTTGTCCTCCATGTGCTGTATCAACTGAAGTCTTTCTATATACTGTATATTTTTTAACTTGTTGGCCTGCTTTGAGTAGACCTCACATACTACACACACACACACACACACACACAAAGTGTTTCCTGACCTCAGAGTGATTGAAGAAGTTGTTTTGTATTTTGCTTTTTTGCAGCTACTGCTGAATAATTGGGATCTAAAAATTACTCCCAATTTTACTGTACATTATCCATAAATATGCCAGTAGAACCATCTCCTAATTTCTGCTCACAGGAACATTCAGGGGCCATGACAGGACAAATTGACTCAGCTTTTCCAAGGGGTACTTACAATTACCATGCAACATGTAAACTTTTGCTTTGTCTGTACTGACAGAAGATCAGAAAGAATAGGCTATAGAAAACATTTGGCTGATTTCTTCTATATCTGATATGATCATGAGAGAAAGGAGAATCTTGCCCATCTCTAAGTTCTATATCAAGGGTAGATTTGGGTGACAGATGGAAACTCACCTTGTGATTTTTCACTTATTCATTCACTGAGATCTGCTACAGAAAGCAGTCTGGATAATTTATTATTCTACTCTAAGAAGATGATGAATATTTTGAGATCATTATCAAGGTTATCACTGTATTTACTGTAATTCTTCTATGGTTATTAATTTCCTATCAGTCCTCTCTCCTATATGGTTAAATTCAGAGAATTTAAGAATTCAGAGCAAACGATTGTGAGTAGATATACCACTTTATTTTTATAAGTTTGGGAATTGGAAAGAATGCCTTTGTTCAAACATTATTTGAAACAAGGGCCTTTTTTAAAGATGGGTAAGTCAGTGTGTCCTGGTTTGTGTTTAATATTAAGTCATAATGGATGCCTGAGAGAGAGGGGAGAAATGAGGAACATTAAAACATGTAGTTACTTCTGCACTCTGAACCATGTGCCTACTCTATCCCTATTCTTCCTGATGCAGTAGATGTTGCAAGAGGATGAAGTTCCTCAGATTTCAGTGAGACTTACTTTCTTGTATACATTCATGAGATTGCAGCTTTAATTACAGAACCAGGGTTAAAAGTAGTTAAAGAGATATCTTACTTTAACAGAAAAGTGTGACTTCATATGTAGACTAATGCTTTGCTCGGTAAGACCAAATGTGCAACAGCCTCTTTCAGATAGGGGGGATATCAAAATGTCTCTAACATCTTAAGAGCAAAGAACTTCCAGCCTTAGCAGTTCATAGCTAAAATTAAAACAAAATCATATAGGATAAATGGAATCCTTCAGCTGAACTATTTGAGTTTCTTCTTGAAATGAAATGCCTCATCTCAAAGACTTCTACTGTCCCAAATAATGACAGGGAAAAGAAATAAAGTGGAAGGTCCATTGTCTAAGCATGTCGAGACTCTATAGATTGGTATAAGAAGGGGTAGGGTATTGCAGGAAGAAAAAGCAAGGCTTCATGTTTTTGACAAACCTTAGTTTCAGTAGTAGTTCTAGTGCAAAGTATATAATTATTTATTTAAACATAATTTTTTTTAAGTTACTGTATTTGTTTTTAAAAACTTATCTTATCTTACTAATTTATTTAAAATTATTTATTTAAAATTATCTTATTTAAACATGCAGGTATCTTTAGTTCCTGATTCTTCTCTTGAGGCATCCACCATATAAGGATATTACCAGTATTACTATAGCCTCTGAAAAATGGCATTTTTGCTTTCCATTGTAGGTGATGACTCCAGATTTGCGTTCCAAAGTCAAAGCCAGATGGGGGCTGCTGAGAAATGTTCAGTCTGCTTTCCGCAGATAATCCTGAACTACAGACCTACAAATCATTTTAAGGAGGAAACTGAAAGTAAGCTATCAGACAGAATGCTATTATATTTTTTCTTTCCTTCCCTATTTTTAAATTAAACTTGTGAGCTAAGATCTGAAAATAATCCTTCCAGAATAAAGATGTCCATCAAATAAAAATCTCAGCTCTTGTATTTTGTTACCAACCTTCCATTGAAGGTAGTTAAAAAATTACTCTGTTTAGGAAATACATGATGAAAAATCCCTTAAGTCAATTTTGTGGTGTACCAAACCTTCAAAGCAATATAATACATGTATTTTCATTGTGGGAAAAAAGGGCTCACTCTTCATCTTGTCAATCCATACTCTGTGTTTCATTTGAACTGGATATTGGAAATTACCTTCCAGATAAAATACTTGAGCAGTCCCCGTTATAGATTATGCCTGAAATCTGTAAGAATCTTATATGCTGCTTTGACTTCATTTGCTTGTCCTTTGACCTTTAGTAGAATCCTGCTACAACATTCATTACCATCCATACATTTTATACTTAATAAGTTGTATATAGATAAATATATAACAAAAAGCTCTGCAACTAATAAAAGAACAGAAATTAAATGGAATCCAGTCCCACATGAGTCCCAATAAACATTCATTGATTGTCTTCAGTGTTTCCAAGCATCAGAGTTTTCTTCAGTGACTCTTGCCTTTTCATTATGTGTCCAAAATATCTAAGCATTAGTTTCATTATTAGTACGTCCCGTTAATAGTCTGGTTTTACCTCATCTAATGTAGAATTATTCATTCTTCTTGTGGTCCAAAGTATACTCAGCAATTTTCTCCAGCATCACCTCTCAAAGGCTATTTTTTTTCCTGCAGGCTTTCTTACGATCCAGCTTTCACAGCCATATGTTACAACTGGACCAAGCATGGCATTGATAATACATACCTTTGTTGCCAGTTTGATGTCTCTGCACTACAAGAATATTAATAGCAAATTGGGAGCCTGTGTAATTCTTTCAAAAATATTACTTAGCAATAGCTAGATGTACCACAGTGCAGCCTTGCCACCATATTTGGCATCTTTCTTACCAGGCATAAGAGCATCCTCACATACAGGATATTATACTAATGGAGGTTTGAGGATACTAATGGATGAGTTAATAAGGCCAAACTATCCAAATCAAGCTTTTTTTTTTCAGTCAAGAGATTTCATTAACTGACTCAAGAAGCTTTCCTAACATACCTCCAGATGGATTGGACCAGCTCACATAAATCCTAGTAAGCATAGTCATGCATATTAGGCAAAGCTGCCCCAGCTCACATTTTGACATCACTATCAACCTAGAAATGTAAATCAAGACAAAGTCATGAATGCCAAGCTCCTGTCAACTAGCTAGTCATAAAATTGCAAGGATAGACTTTCAAAGATACAAACGTTCTGATATAAGTAGATTTATTCTAAATAGCCAATGAAACCATTATGAAAGAATTCCAGTGTCTTCTGTGTCTGAAACCCCTATGTATAGTGAAATCAAGGACTAAACCATCATCCTCTTTCTCCCCCCCATGCAATAAGCCATTCTCTTCTGTGCAAAAGAGATGCTTTCCACCTGTCTCTTCTTTTGATAATGGATAGGTCTGATACGAGGCTATTTGCTTGTGACCATGTGAGAACTGGCTCTCAAATAGGGCACCAAATTCCATAGCACAATGAGACAATCACTTAATAAAAACTTTGCTTTTAAAAGGATTTCTGCATATGCTTAAGACTATGTTAGTGTAGCAGTTGAAATTTATGTAAAATAACAGTAGCAAACTATCTATGAACCTTTTGTTTTCTGCAAAATTCACCTGCACACCTTCATCTTCATTTATCAGTTGCCCTAAGCACACTTGTCAAACCTTTATCTCGTTCTCTCCGGCTTGCTAATTCATTGCACTGTTTTTCCTGCCCTTGCTAGCCTAAAATTTGATTGACTTAATTAAACTAATACCTTTTTGTCATGTTTGTCAACTCTGAGCTATTAGGGACCCATACCTTTCAGTGACACTTGGCAGATAGAGAGGCTGTCAACAGCCCAGGAAATATAATTATTTATAATTATAAATAAACATATAAAGAGAAAGTCAAAGGACATATTCTCCATTCCTTTTGAGATCTGGTACTCAGGAGCATTATGCGGGGAAAAGGTTCCTTTGGTATGCCCACTGAGTGAAGCCCTGTGGGTTTTTGGATCTTTAACAATGCCAGCTGCAGTAGATGCTTGAACGAAGTTGTGCTGAAAGTGTGGTTGGTGGTGAAGGACATAAACAGCATTAGAGAGTGCACATTCACCAGTCCTATTGGTTTATTCTCCAAGAGTTTGTCATAAGATATGGGGTAGTTGAATTAATCTGCTTCTATTCCATGTCAGTTCACTCAGAAATTCACTCATGCCCCTTTCTGAATTAATCTGAGAATTCTTAAAAAAAAACCAAAAAAAAAAACCACCTAAATGCACAAATAAATATTTTCTGAATTTCTTAGTTGAGAACTATATTGTTAGATTTAAGCAAATGTAAAATCAGGTGCAAACATACACTCCTATTATTTATTTATTTAGTTATTTTCCCGCTTTATTATTTTTGTAAATAACTCAAGGTGGCAAACATACCTAATATTCCTTCCTCCTCCTATTTTCCCCATAACAACTGGCCCAAGGTCACCCAGCCAGCTATCATGTCTAAGGCAGGACTAGAACTCACAGACTCCTGGTTTCTAGCCCAGCACCTTAGCCTTAACCACTAGACCAAACTGGCTCACATTTATGCTATAGTTGTGTCCTGAGTGAAGATGCTGTGCTGAAACACACATTCTCTATCCCTTACACAAGAATTATAGATTCTTACTGGAATCTGCAAAATGCAACTTTTTCTGGTGAAGGTGAGTGGACTAAAGTAATAGAGGGACCAGAATCATGCACACAAGCTTGATTCTCAACATCCTTACACCCATGGGCTTCTGTTGAGAACTTAGCCTATTCAGTGTATAGATCTGGAAAGGTTTTTAAAGTGCAAAGATTGACCATGTTTATGCATCTCAGTATATATTTTTCAAACATTAGACAGAAAAAAAGATCAGATTTTAAATTTAGTCAATGCTAATTTTATCAAAACTTGCAAATTTCTTCATTAAAAAAATGAAAAGATGTTAAGATTTTAAAAAAGTGTATGAGAAAGTAAGTGGCAGATGTGACTTTCCTTAGCCCTAATCAGACACTAATTGATGTGCTAAGAGCTGATGAGCAAAAGCAGTTCTCATCACTCCATGCCAACCCATTGGGATCCCTACCTATCAGCATAGTTTATGAATCTATCCACTGAGCTCTCAGGAATTTAAGCAGCCTCCTCCTTCTGGTCTTGTGGCATTGGTATTCAGAAGAAAACACATCTTTTCATATTAGTCTGCCTTCACTTCAGCTGTCCCATCTCCATTCCTGCTTGCCTTTCTCCTTTAAAAAAAAGTATTAAATCCCTTGCACACCATTCAGCAACTGTCTTCTGCGAGCACAGCTAAATCCCATGGTGATTGGTTGTCTGCAGCCCAATTTATTGCACTCCTTTCCTCAATAAACAGTCAAGGCAAAGCATGGAACAATTTTTCTTATCTATTGCGAGCTACTCCATTTCACTGGAGGTGGGGGTGAGGCTTCATAGTTGGCGCATATGGTTTTTTTGAATGCATGTCTGAAATTGAAATTTTAGCTGTTTATAAATAAATAAAACCCACAGTAATATATTTGCATAATTACTTTTCAAGGTAATGAGTGAGACAAGAGGCCAAAACACAGACACTGAATATCTTCTGAGCAGGCTGCACTGCTAAATAAACACGCAGCTCATGTAAGTGCTGAGCTGTAGGGCAGATGGAGGTGCACATAATTTATTTAGGGAACATTGAGCAATCTATTTGAGTTAGATGCCACACCAAAGGGAACACATGAAAGACATATAGGTAATTGAATATTAGATGAAACTTTATTACAATTCAAAAATGTTTGTCTCTGGAATCTCTCTTGCCAGCCTCATCATTAAGGAGTTTCACATATAACAAAGGTGTTTATAATATTGGACATGATCCAAAGATGTAAGTTTATTGGCCTGACTGGAAGGCTAGGATGATGATTCCAGCACGTTCTTTACACTGAGACAATCATTTGCATGAACTTTCTTTAGAAATAAGGATTTTAATTTCCTTTAGCCTGGACTGACTGGATTTAGTTAGCTTTCTTTGTAATCATTTATCATGAGTGAATTCTTCTCTCCCCTACTTTTTTTTTTTTTTAGTATAATTTCACTGTGATTATGAGTTCATCTTCCATTCAGAAAAAAACAACTCTTCTACCCACTTCTCAGTGAAAGAAATGCAAAGTTACAGCTTGGATATTATATTTATGGCATGAAGAGAAAATCCAAAAGGTCCTGGTTTCATCCTTCATTTGCTCCTGAATCACTTTTACATACATAGTATTAGACTATGCCTGAAGTCCTAAATGCATTTAAGAGCTTGCTTTTGAATATAAATGCCTATGATCTGGGAGAGAGAATGCAGAAACTGTAGCACCTGAAGAGGCCTTGCAAAATGAAGTTTACATTCACTTTTATTTTGATCAATATAAATTAGCTTATTAGGAGTAGGGAACCTGTTAAAGTAGGAATAATGCTGGATAAGGCTAGAGCCCAAAGTAACTAGGGTTGCCCTTTCCTTTCCCCTCCTCTCCCATTCTGTCTTTGTCTTTCTGAGATTCCTTTCTCTGTGTGTATTTCTCTCCATCCAGATGGCTGTCAGAGAAGAGCAAGATTACTGTTATCAAAGATCTAAAATAAACTGTTGGAAGAGGTTTTTGAGGTTAGATCAAGGGCTTTCTCCAATCTATTTCTGGGCCTGGTACAAAATATAAGATTGATCATAATAATGCATATTAGCATGAATTTCCCATAGTTATATGCTTGGAAAGGAATATAAGCGTAGTATTTTTGCAGGAGAATTGTAAGGGAAGAAGTGCGTTAAAGAATGCTGAAGGACTTTCTACAAAACTTAGTTTAAGAAACTGTGATGTGCAATGTGTGCTCTAGACCATTGTCAGTTGTGGCTGTAAGTGTCCTTCCCTAAACAAGTTTAAGGTACAATGACTAAGGGGGATGGAAAACATTAACAAGTACGCATAATAATTATCTGAAAAACTGAAGATGTGAATCTCAGTTCTGTGTTATGTGAAATACCTTATCTCTTACAAGAATACTATGTGGAGTCTCCTGAAAACATTCCACATGTACAGACAGCAGACATTCCAGTCCATTCCAGAATTCAATGTCATTTGCTCTTCAAAAGTCAAACTATGTATACAAACTTATACATATAGAGAGAGTATAAATATTTTGGTTCTTTGAAATCTAATGTTTAAGAGAAAGTATGAAAAAGATTCTAAACATAGTGCTGTATTAATAGCTTTACAAAGCTATTTCTAGGTGAAACAATGCTGTAACCCTGAAAAAAACACTAATTTATGTTTAGTCCTGGATTACATGAATGTCTGGATGTAGGGCTGAAATATATTGTGGTCTGTTCTACTGTGAATCAGAGAAGCTAAATGGGAGAATACTCATATATATGCAAGGACACATTGAGGAGATTATTATTCACAACTGAAACTCCCTAGATTCTATACAGCAATGTTAGTTACTATTGTTTAAGGCTCAGTGAATTCTATTAAAATGATTGATGAGTTACTAAAAGATCCAAATGCTATTGAATTTTCCTGCAAAGGATGATTTAAAATGCTTATACAAAACACTTAACATAGATAAAGGGTTTGCTTTCTTTCATTTTATAAGTAAGATGTTTTGTGATTTCTTGATCCTGTGATTTAGAAATATGTAGAGGAAATTTAAAACATTTACAAACTCAGCAATATATCAAAAAACATGTTTTAAATTTATGGTGTCTTCACCAATATTACATAAGCATTAAACAATTTTTGTTGGATCTGATATTTCCTCCATACAATACACCCTTAAGCTGTTCCTGTCCTGTGATCTTGCTGGTATCACTCTAAGCTAGTTTAAGAAAATCCTGTCTGGACTGAGACTCTATCTATCTATCAATCAATCAATCAATCAAATTTTTATGGCCACCGATCTCACAAAAACTTTGTGAATTGGAATTGACTTTGGAATTCAAGCCAGCCAACAAGCTATTACATCCATGGGATACCCTTGAAAACTACTCAGAAGCTGCAGATTGCAGTAGAACAGGCAATTGTGGGCATGACACATTTGCTCCATGAGCTGCACTGGTTACCAGTTGGCTTCCAGATGCAGTTCAAGTTGCTTGAACCTGTAAAGCCCTTCATGGCATAAGGCCTGGTTATCTAAAAGATCACCTGTCTTCTGGGGCTTCTGCTCATACTATATGATCAGGGTGCTATATGAGTTGGCATTCTCAAGGTCCCATCCATTAAACAGTGTCTCCTGATTGGACCTAGGAAGTATGCCTTCTCTTTCATAGCTTCTCCCCTCTGGAACCCCATCCCTCCAGGGTACATCCAGTTCCCATCCTGGCCATCTTTAAAACAGCCCTGGCTCTTTCCTCAGGACTTGTAGTAGAGCAGGTGGTGGGTTTTGTGTGTTTGATTATTATAATGATTGGTTTTTCAATTTTATTTTATGTAGAGAATCAGGGAGACAACCTTGAGGAAAATAGGCAAGAATCATTGCTTAAACAAAGAGGGCTGAAACGTTCTTTAAGTCCTAGAAAGCAAGATAATGTTTGGAAGAGACTCTGGCAGACTGTTTCTTGATTCACTGGGGTATAAGAGGGAGGGGAGGTAAAGCATAACCATGCTTGCAAGATTGTGTTCCTATAGCATATGTCAATGAAGCATGGTTCTCTACACAGAGTCAGTTTTCTGATTTTGTCTGCCTTGTAGGGCTGACATTTATGATTGCTTTTATTTTATGCCACTCCGAATTATTGTAGAGTTGGGCTGCCTATACATTTCTTAATAAAATAAATCCTCCTGCTGCTGTTTCCTTCCACCTTTCCATTCCAAGAAAGCAACTGCCAACTGCTTTGATTCCTGTGGGTGGCTCACTGGACATATATGCAGATATACCAAATGTACCCACACAAAGTTAAATTGAATTTATATATACAAAGTTAAATATCAAAGTGCACACACATGTAGGCAAAACAACCAGCTTTAAAATACTTTTTTCCTTGCTATCCTGTTGTCTTCTAATACTATCTTTACCAGCAATGCTACAGTAATACAGTGGTTATAGTATTTTGCCTTATAAATAGAAGGTTGCTGGCTGCAATATACAGAAGAGTATTATTATTAGTATCTACTTTTCTCTGGGCTTTCTTTTTTATTTTTAAAAATGTATTTCTCTTTCCTTTTTTAATACATGCAGCTTCACCATTTTCCAGTTATTTGAGGTAGAAGGATGACTGGAAAAATGATGAAATGGTGCACTGTTAGACATTAAAAAAACAGGAAATAAAAATAATACTTCACTCAGAAAAGAACTGGGCAGTAGCACTTAAGATAACATAAGGGAGAAAAGGGTACCTTCAAACTGAAGCAGCAAAATGTATACAGAGGTTGCATATGTGATGAGAGAGGAATGAGTACAGAGGGACATCATCCAACCTTCCCATAATGTTTCTGTTTGAGCAACAGAGCATCTGGGCCAAGTGAATAAGCCCAATAAAAAGAACAAACATTTTTCACTTGGAGAAATGCTATTATAGAAAGTCTAATTTTGGGTATTAACAGTTATGTATCTCATATGACTTCATGGGTCTTCAAGACTTAGTTTGTTCTTATATCTTCATATATGTAAAAATACGTATCGAGATTTAGTAAAGTTAAATTCCATAAAACACTTTCTGCAAGCTAACACCTTCCAATTGTATTATGAGTTCAATTCTCAGAATTCCCCTATCAGCATCCCAGGAGTTGCAGTACCAACAAATAGGGTATCAGCCATTGCAGATGATTCACCATATGAGGATCCATTCAGCCATTGCAACCGGCAGTGTCTCAACTGTGATGTATCATTCACTTATCCTCCCCACCCTTTTTTTATAAAAACTCATCAGATCCCAAGTGAGGCCATCTTCTCAGAATAACAGTGTGGAACTCTTCCCCCTTAATTATCTAACTTTTACTACTCTTTAATAGTATGGTAAGGAGCTATAAATGTGTGCTAAGTGGATGTACTAATTGAAATGTTTCTCATTGAACTATTTGTTTAATTAGTTTGTTTATGTTTGCATGCAATAAACTATTTGTAGCAGCTCACAGAAATATTAGTTTATTAAATGTGCTATTTTTGAAGAAAAGATATCTCTTACAAGTTCAAATAAGGCATTGAAAATTGTCTAACACAATGAAATTGGTATTATAATAAAATAGTCAATACAATGCAACATCAACGTTCAGAGGCCTCAAGTTAATATAATACAAATGCCCACAGTAATAAGGCTGGCCTCCTTGTATCCATAGGCCAAAGTATTTCAGAGGAGAGATGCTCTGCAGCCTGCTTTCTCATTTTAAAAAAGAGCTCTACTGAATCAGGGAAAAGGTTTATTTCATCCAACATTCTGTTAACTAAAAACTTGTCCTCTTATAGGTCTGATTCTAAGCCCACCCCCAGAACACAAAGGGGTGTAGGTAATTGACTCCAAAGGCAGAGCTAGATCATAGTGTGTCTAGTTAGCAACACCAGTCACACCAGCTTCTTGGCTGCAGCTGAAAAGCTTCTTAACCCCTTTCTTGTCCTTGCACCTTTCTTTTCCTTGCACCTTTCTTTTCCTTGCACCTTTCTTTTCCTTGCAAATACACTACTAGCTAATTGGAATTCTTATTAATTATTTATTTTTCTGATGTAGTTCTGGCTGTCAGTGATAGGAACTCAATCTTTGACACACACATGAACATACACACATACAGAGTCAAAAATACTCCCCACCAAAAAAACAAAAACAAACCACCAAATCAGTTAATATACAAAGCATCCTGTATTTAAATCAAAATAAAGCAAAACAAAATAAAAAAAAACAAAAACATTTATAACAGAAGCTAAGCATAACTGAGCAACTTCTGACAGCAATTCCTATAACACAAAATTTGGTCACTTTTCTGGAAACTTCAAATTATTGCTCATTTAGTTAGAAATCTGCAGTTACTTTCTGGGGCCAACCCAAATGGGTTATGTTTAGGGGGAGATTTCCAAGAATGATAAATCTTCAATATGTGAAGTATCCTCAGTTTGTATCCTCTTCATGCCCTCACTCTTCTCACTTTCATGGGAAACTATTGCTCTTGCAACTTTTAAAAGATCCAATTTTAACTTGAGTCCTCATGAATTCAGATTTCTCAGTTGCTAGAGAAGCATGAAAAGATGGAACACCATGATAGCTTCCACACAACTAATCAGTACGGGGTATCAGAGATGAGAGGTAAGTGCTATTATTTTATCACAAATCCACTAAAAATCTACTTTATCTGTATAAAGATATGCTAATAGAAACTTATTTAGTCCCGATAAATGTTCCATTTATAGTAATTATCTGTCTATGTGTTGAGAAAGTTGTATTTTGCTGAAGTGCAATTCAATTGTACAAAGTCAACCTTTGATAAAACAGCTCTTCTTGATCTTAATGGCATCTAACTCTCTGAAGTGATGAAAACCTGGGAGTCTAAATTATTTAATCACACAAGGAATTTCAGTTGGAAAATATTTTAGCATATTAAATGAAGCTAGTTTAAAACTAAATAATCTAAAATCAACCATCCCTATATGTTTGAATATTGATTATGGATGAAATTAACATTTTAAGAAAATTCACGGTGGTTAGGGCTATCAAAGCTTTAAGAATAATGTATGCCAGCCCTAAGCTTTATATAATATCCATATCCAAAGCTTTGTAGAATATCCAGATTCAAAGGCAGCACATCCTAAATGCCAATGCTAAGAAGCAACAATGAAAAAGGGCTATTCCTTTCATACGAGTTTTTTTAGCTATATCTGCAGTATTTTGTAAGCCTGGGCAAAGCTTTGAAGGGAAGTTTTGTGCAAGCCATACCTTTTCAGGTGCTTCACAAAACTACTCCTGCTTCAGAATCCAAACCAGACATATTGCTTTCTTTTGCATTTCTCTGAGACATCTCACCTAGCAGTTCCTGCACAGGCTTCTGCGCACGTATGGTGCACGTATAGAAACCTTTTCCAATTATTCTAGTCAACTACTGGAGGTTCCAGAAGAAGCTTCTGTACACAAACAAACCATACATAGAAATCTTGTTTATGGGCTAGAAGACGCCTTGGAGTGTTACAAAGTGCCTCAGTGAGGTGAATCACATCTCCATGGCAAATTGCCTTTGGAAGCGTGGTCACTTTGAACATCCCTAGTTTTTTGCATTAAAAAATCTCATTACTGTGAACATGTATGAAATAATTTTCCCATGTCAATTGTTTTTAGGATGGTTGGTACCTAAATAAACGTGTAAGTTTACAACTGCAACTTCTATGCAATCCATTAAATTAGAGACAAGTTTAATGCAAGTATGTAAGAAGCATGAGCTGTGACCCTCAAACAGTAACTAGAAATACCCCAGGATGCATTCTTTGAACAGTTCAGCAACAGGCCATGTATAAGCTTTTTGGAAAATTCTAGATAGAAACAGAGGAGGAAGCAAATATTGCTCTCAGCATTTTCTAACCACATTTAATACAGATACACTGGAATGTTTAAAGCTGTGAATACAATAGGCAACAAACAGTGAACTGATGATTGATTCCCATGTATTATTGAGAAGTGCACTTTTTCTTGCAAGCAAAAACCCATCAATGTGACATTGAGGACCAAAAGGTCCAAACATCAGTCCCATTCCATTTCTTTCAACAAAGCTTTCAAATTTGTTTCACTTCTTTCTGGTTGCAGATTGAGACAACTCCTGTCAGAATGGCATATAGAGTCTACCTTCCATTAAGCACTTGGAGAGAAAGATATACAGATGTTACATTGTCATGCCCCCATGTACAAGGCTTTACATGACTTCCACCCCTTGCTCTTAGAGGGGAGAGAAATGTATGTTTTTACACAGTATACTGTATATACTGTGTGGTGTTTTCAGTTACCCAAACCACCAGAAGGTGACACATGACCAAGTTCAAACCTTATTGGGAATAGTCAGTTGTATACAGCCAGATCTTATTCTATGGGGTTCAAACCCTGTACTAGGAACTGAACTCATGGACTCTTGCATTTTAGAGAACTGTGCATGAGTCATTTTTGGCATGATGATACCAACAGTCAGAGAAGAAACAGTCTGCGCCATCTTGAAAGAGCTAGAATAACCTCTTCCTAGGGTTTTAAACTCTATTGGTTGTTTGATTTTTCTGCATGAGAATGTGATTATGTCTCTCTCTCTTTTTCTGGCTATCTTTTCATTGTTTCCTTTTCATTTAAGCTTTACTTCCAAATGCATTTCTGCTTATCTTTCTCTGCCTTCTCCTCAGAAATTACATTTTAGAAGACCTTTGTTGTTTAGTATCTCTTCTTCTGTTTCACATCTTCATTTTTTTTCTTTTATTGTTCCTTATCTATGAAACTCTAACACACTACAGCCACTCAAATGATTATCTTCCTTTTTAAAAATAGCAAACACCTTGAGACCCTTATTTAGTTAGTACATACAGTAGTTATTTGTTCTAATTTCTGACATGAAATTTCATTTACATGCAAACTGGGTTCTATAGAACTTGGGGCAATTGAGTTTTTTTTTTTAATATATACTTTTAATAGGATCTAGTTTTTAAAGTTTCTTTACAAATAAAAATAAGTGATAATAATAGTAGCAATAGTAGTAGCAATAATTGAGAGCTACCAGATCTGGGCTGCAAGAATCTAGTTGACCACTAGATGGTAGAAAACAGTGATTATCTACAGTAGATGTTTTCAGCTCAGATCTTGCATCCCTAATAATATATTGTATGGTAAGCTATAACTAGCTGTCTCTCACATCTCAAAGATCTCTTTTGTTTCCTTTAATGCAGCTTGCAACTAGGAATTCTATCCATTCTGAGCAGGGGAAAAGTATAATGCAACTAATTTGGAAAGTTTAGGGCTACAAGGTCTGGGCTTCAAAAAGCTGAACTATTAGATGACAGCAAAGAGGTACAGAGAATTGTTTGCTGCCTTCTAACAGTTGTTTGGATTTTTGCAGCCCAGATCCCTAAGATGAAACCATAGGTCCTTCTCTTTTGGAACAGGCAACTAAGATGAGCTGTCTTAGGTTGTAGAGATTTGGGAAAGGGACCCTGGTCCCTCAAATACAAGTGGAACAAGGCCAATTTCCTGGATTTTTGTTGCCTTTGCTAAATATTGCTATTTTACTCTATTAACCTAATAGTTTTGTTTTTGTTTAGACTTTGTGTCTGTTGACTCAGTGCAGCTTGAATCTCAACAAGATGCTGCAATACAGTATTGATGATTATGCTTTTCCAAGGAAATCTTGAAAAAAAACTTATCTCAGTAAATATTATTATGAAATGACCAGATTGGCACCTCCTGGGCTAGATTGGTCATTAGCTATTTAGTGGCTTTCATGATAAAATAAACAAAAATTGGACAGTTTTGTCCAAACTGGGTGCATCCTTACTTTCTCTAAAAGAGAACATCTGGTAGCATTCTGAAATATATAGCTATATTAGTGCCAGGGGCATTCATGCCTTCAATATCACTTCGGAAGTTCTGGGACTATGTCTCCCAATTGCTTTCTTTAGGAGTTTTATGACCAGTCTTATTCTCTATTGGTGAATAAAATCATTTTTAAAGATGTATGCATGTGTGTCTGTGTCACAAATACGTGTTACCTTATTTTTCTGTTAATTCCCCAGAGCAGATCTACTGCTTTATCTGCTGCATAAGTCTTCAGAGACATTGAGCGTGTGCAGTTTAGATAGTTCTGCATATCACTGAAAAAGCAGCCTGTAAGAAATTTGGTCTGGAAGCAAAAATCATCTGCTTTAGTGCTTCTAAGAGAGTGTTCCTTCAACAGTTACAAAGTGAAAAAACAAAACAAAACAACATCATACAATGAGATTTTATTCCCTTAATATGCTTTGCAAGATATAGAGAGATGAATTGGAAAATGCTGGAAAGAGATGGGGGGTGGGGGAGGGGGGAGGGAGGGAGAGAAGTATTTGAAATGTCAGTATTAATCCATCTCAAAGTGGGTTTTATTCTTTAAGACACATGCAAAAATCTCTGTGTGTCTTTGTGTGTGACAGTGTGTTTAGTAACACTGATTTAAAAAAAAGAACAGACTTGTTCTATCACCCACATCAGGGTCTGAATATATAGGGTAAAATAAGAAGACGTAAGGACAAGAATGAGTAAGTGATGAAGGAGTGTGGATTGAATAGTAATATGAATGACCATTCTGAAATATTTCCTTTTCTCTTTATCTCCTGCCTTTACTTTCTTTTGCTTAACAAGTTTTACTCTTTTTCTGCATTTCATATATGATTGCATGGCTGTAAGGGCATATCTTCACCTACTGTCTAAACTGCTCCTGTCCTATGTCATGTCAGCTTAACACTAAATCAGATTTTTTTTAAAAAAATGACTGTCTGGATAGAGATATTTTGGAAAATGCTTGCAAAGTATTTCATCCAGTCTTCAAGCTGCCACATTGTCCCATCGGTCTATTCTCTGGTCCCTTACTCTTCCAAGAAAGCAATTGCCAGTGACTTTCCTTCCTGTGGGCAGATCTTCCTAGTTAGATAGATCTGCTTCACACATACAATTAAAATATCAAAATCCACATACAGTATACACTCAACAAAACATTTTTGTTAAAAAAAAAGCCTTTTTTACTACTGCTTTTTGACCCAACTTTAATATGTTTGTTGCATGTAAGTCAAAAGTTACTGGTTCAAAACCCACAGAAACATTTATTGTTGTTGTTGTTATTTTCTCAGCTTCTTTTCCCTGCTTTTTTCCTCCCATTTTTAATATAAATGTAGTTCTACCATTTCTCAAGTCACTTGAGACACAAGGGTTTCACCCTCAATTCTTAAGTGGCAGGCTCATGTCATCTGTTTCTGCCTTCACAAAATGTTTGCTGTTTCATTTTGATGATGGGACAACAGGGCCAGGTGGACAAGACCTATCAGGGTTGGTGGCATTCTAGCCAGTGATTGACATAATTTTATTCCTGGAATTAAAAAAGAAAATCAAGCAGAAGGTGGTAAAAATAAAATGAAAATGAAAAATGTACTTTAATCATTCCTTGCGGCAAAACACAGGACAGCAACTCCAGGCTGCAGCTGCTCTGCTTTTAGATAGTAATTCCCAATTATCTGCAGAAAACAAACTGGCTGGGCTGACTGGTCAAATTTCTGCTGGAACAAAAAAACAACAAGAAGTGCATTGGTGTCTCTACTCTAGCCCCACCACCCATTGTGATGTCACAATGCAAGCAAGTGAAGGAGGGGCTTCCGCATCAACATCATTGTGGGGCAGGTCTTGCCATACTTGTCCTGCTTTGCTGCAGGAATCCCTGACTCTAGGTTGCTATAATCACTCCTGGGGATATGACTATAGTGGGGCTTGCTGCAAAAACACCTCACGTGCATTTTAAAGTGCATCAGTAGGGGTACAGTTTCCAAATCACAGGATGTCATAATTCTAGTTTTAATACTTTCCGCTCTATGTATGCCTATGTTTCCTGACAAACTTCTAGCAGTTTGCATCAAACTGTTACTCCTGTTTATTGATTTATTTTATTTGTACAATTTATATAGCCGCCCATCTCACAACAAGTGACTCCGGGTGGCATACAGCAAAGCTAAAATGATAAATACCTAAAAACAGTTATCATTACTATTATTAAAAGCATTAAAACCATAAAAAACAAAGCTAAGACAAAGAAATAGTAGGCAAAAGGATGTTAACAACAAGGGAACCACCTCACTAGTTCACCAGTCCCCTGGTGTCCCCAGGCCTGATAGCACAACCAGGTCTTGACGGACCTGTAGAAGATAAGAAGTGATGGAGCCAGCCTTACCTCAAGGGGAAGAATATTCCACAACGCAGGGGCCACAGCAGAAAAGGCCTGCCAAATGTAGCTCCTTTGACAACAGAACCCATCACATGCCCTCTGCTGGATCTGATGGAACAGGCAGATATAAGTGGGAAGAGGGGCCCCTTAAGTAACCTGGTCCCATTTCATGTAGAGCTTTAAAGGTCAACACCAGCACCTTGAATTGCACCCGGAAACAAACTGGTAACCAATGCAGCTTGTGGAGCAGAGGTGTCATGTGTGTTCTACCAGAAGCACACAAAACTCCTCACACTGCTGCATTTTGCACCAGCTGAAGTTTCTGGACAGGGCAGCCCCATGTAGAGTGCATTACAATAGTCCAACCATCCTGCTTGTATGTAAGATTCTAACTGTCAAACTGTATCCTCTGCTTTCCTTTTAATGAATAAATTTATATTGATAAAGATCAGATAAATTCTTGTATACTGATGGGCAGCTCCACTCAGCACCAGCTAAAGAACCTAGGTGCCTTCAAGGACATCCCCATATACAGGGCATTAGTAAACCTTGAAGTTACAAACACATGGATTAGGGTAGACAAATCTACTCTAATCAGCAAGGATTGGGATTTACAAGTTAAATTAACTGGATGAAATGCATCTCTCATAAGAACAGATAAAAGTGAGGAATTGATTGCAACTGATTTCTTCAACTGTTTTTTTTTCACCCCTCTTTTCTTTATGGACTAGTCTGTAAATATTATGGATGGAAAGTCCTGCCTTGATGCAAGGGATTCGTTTGAATGGCTTTTTCATTCTATTCAGGTCCATGAATTTTTGCTTTCATTTGTAAAGCCAAGATACAGGTTATTTGTTTGTAATATAAACAGTTTGAAGCCATCCACTCCAATGCTTGTGTCAACAATATCCCAGCTGAACAATTCAGTTATAAACACTGATAAACAACAAGTATGACTTAATTTGAAAGCTTCCTCTTTCTTTGCTAAGCTAGTATAGGAGCAGTATATGTACTACTGATTGGAGAAGTTAAAATGCTGGAGATTCGCAAGTAAAAGAGCTGACAATTTCCTTGGTGATAATTGAAGGCTGATAATTTTGAACTAGCAATTGGACATCAGGGATGCTGGGCTCTTTAAAGACAATCACAGAGAAAAGGAAGATGACACTGGGTGGGTTGCTGTTGTAGTTTAAAGCATGGGTAAGTGAAAGGAAAGCAAACATTTTCTATATTTTTGATATAATTTTATTCAGTTAGTTACTGGAAAATCCATCATGAAGAGCAAGACGAAGCAATCACTGAGCTGACTGAGGTATATGCTAGAGATTTTTATATGTGAGAACAGAAATGAATCAGCCTTAGACTACCATGTTACTCATACATGGACAACTGAGTTTACAAAGACGTGTTTGGAAGTGTTTATTTTTATTTTAGAATAGCTGCAGTTTAACATGCATACTATTCTAACCGTGGTTAAGTTTTGATAAATGGAAATAAGCCAACTTTTAATTAGGGTTTATGAAATTAGCTTTTTTAATCTAACCATCTTCAGCAAAGGATCGCTACCTTGTCATGGTGCTGGAGATTGAGCACCTCAATGATGCCATGAACTAACCATGAGGGGCCACCCAAGACAGGAAGGTCATGACAGAGAGGTCAGACTAAATGCAATCCCTGGGGAAGGTAATGGCAACCCACTCCAGTATTTTTGCTGTGAAAACGAAATGGATCAGTACAACCAGAGATATGTTGGTATACCATCGGAAGATGAGACTCCCAGGTGGGAAGATGGTCCAAATGCTACTGGGGAGGAACAGAGGATAAGTCCAACTAGCCCCAGATGTGATGACGCAGCTAGCTCAAAGCCGAAAGAACGGCTAGCGGCCGATGGTGCTGGTGGTGAACGGCGAATCCGATGTTCTAAGGATCAACACACCATTGGAACCTGGAATGTAAGATCTATGAGCCAGGGCAAATGGGATGTGGTTATTGGTGAGATGTCAAGATTAAAGATAGACATTTTGGGCGTCAGTGAACTGAAATGGACTGCAATGGGCCACTTCACATCAAATGACCACCAGATCTACTACTGTGGACAAGAGGACCACAGAAGAAATGGAGTAGCCTTCATAATTAATAGTCAAGTGGCAAAGCAGTGCTTGGATACAATCCAAAAAAACAATAGAATGAATTCAGTTCGAATTCAGGGCAAGCCATCTAACATCACAGTGATCCAAATATACACCCCAACCACAGATGCTGAAGAAGCTGAAGTAGAGCAGTTCTATGAGGATCTGCAGCACCTACTGGACAATACGCCTAAAAAAGATGTTGTTTTCATCACAGGAGACTGGAATGCTAAGGTGGGCAGTCAAATGACACCTGGAATTACAGGTAAGCATGGTCTGGGAGAACAAAATGAAGCAGGGCATAGGCTGATAGAATTTTGCCAAGACAACTCACTCTGCATAACAAACACTGTCTTCCAACAACCTAAGAGACGGCTTTATACATGGACTTCACCAGATGGACAACACCGAAATCAGATTGACTACATCTTTGCAGCCAAAGGTGGCGGACATCTATACAGTCGGTAAAAACAAGGCCTGGAGCTGACTGTAGCTCAGATCACGAACTTCTTCTTGCACAATTTAGGATCAGACTAAAGAGATTAGGGAAGACCCACAGATCAGCTAGATATGAGCTCACTAATATTCCTAAGGAATATGCAGTGGAGGTGAAGAATAGATTTAAGGGACTGGACTTAGTAGATAGGGTCCCGGAAGAACTCTGGACAGAAGTTCGCAACATTGTTCAGGAGGTGGCAACAAAATACATCCCAAAGAAAGAGAAAATCTAGAAGGCAAAATGGCTGTCTGCTAAGACACTAGAAGTAGCCCAAGAAAGAAGGAAAGCAAAAGGCAACAGTGATAGGGGAGTTATGCCCAATTAAATGCAGAATTCCAGAGCTTAGCCAGAAGAGATAAGGAATTATTTTTAAACAAGCAATGCACAGAAGTGGAAGAAGACAATAGAATAGGAAGGACAAGAGACCTCTTCCAGAAAATTAGAAACATCGGAGGTAAATTCCAGGCAAAAATGAGTATGATCAAAAACAAAGATGGCAAGGACCTAACAGAAGAAGAAGAGATCAAGAAAAGGTGGCAAGAATATACAGAAGACCTGTATAGGAAGGATAACAATATCGGGGATAGCTTTGATGGAGTGGTCAGTGAGTTAGAGCCAGACACCTGAAGAGTGAGATTGAATGGGGCTTAATAAGCATTGCTAACAACAAGGCAGCAGGAGATGATGGCATCCCAGCTGAACTGTTCAAAATCTTGCAAGATGATGCTGTCAAGGTAATGCATGCTATATGCCAGCAAATTTGGAAAACACAAGAATGGCCATCAGACTGGAAAAAATCAACTTATATCCCCATACCAAAAAAGGGAAACACTAAAGAATGTTCAAACTATCAAACAGTGGCACTCATTTCACATGCCAGTAGGGTAATGCTCAAGATCCTGCAAGGTAGACTTCAGCAATTCGTGGAGCGAGAATTGCCAGATGTACAAGCTGGGTTTAGAAAAGGCAGAGGAACTAGGGACCAAATTGCCAATATCCGCTGGATAATGGAAAAAACCAGGGAGTTTCAGAAAAACATCTATTTCTGTTTTGTTGACTATTCTAAAGCCTTTGACTGTGTGGACCATAACGAATTGTGGCAAGTTCTTAGTGGTATGGGGTTACTTGTATGCCTCCTGAGGAATCTATATAACGACCAAGTAGCAACAGTAAGAACAGACCACGGAACAACAGACTGCTTTAGGATTGGGAAAGGAGTACGGCAGGGCTGTATACTCTCACCCTACCTATTCAACTTTTACGCAGAACACATCATGCAACATGCTGGGCTTGAGGAATCCAAGGCCGGAGTTGAAATTGCTGGAAGAAACATTAACAATCTCAGATATGCAGATGATACCACTTCGATGGCTGAAAGTGAAGAGGAACTGAGGAGCCTTATGATGAAGGTGAAAGAAGAAAGTGCAAAAGCTGGCTTGCAGCTAAACCTCAAAAAAACCAAGATTATGGCAACCAGCTTGATTGATAACTGGCAAATAGAGGGAGAAAACGTACAGGCAGTGAAAGACTTTGTATTTCTAGGTGCAAAGATTACTGCAGATGCTGACTGCAGTCAGGAAATCAGAAGACGTTTAATCCTTGGGAGAAGAGCAATGACAAATCTCGATAAAATAGTCAAGAGCAGAGACCTCACACTGACAACAAAGGTCCGCATAGTTAAAGCAATGGTATTCCCAGTAGTAACACATGGCTGCGAGAGCTGGACCATAAGGAAGGCTGAGTGAAGGAAGATAGATGCTTTGGAACTGTGGTGTTGGAGGAAAATTCTGAGAGTGCTTTGGACTGCAAGAAGATCAAACCAGTCCATCCTCCAGGAAAGAAAGCCAGACTGCTCACTTGAGGGGATTATATTAGAGCCCAAAGTGAAATACTTTGGCCACATAATGAGAAGACAGGACACCCTGGAGAAGATGCTGGTGCTAGGGAGAGTGGAGGGCAAAAGGAAGAGGGGCCGACTAAGGGCAAGGTGGATGGATGATATTCTAGAGGTGACGGACTCATCCCTGGGGGAGCTGGGGGTGGCAACAACCAACAGGAAGCTCTGGCGTGGGCTGGTCCATGAAGTCACAAAGAGTCAGAAGTGACTGAACGAATAAACAACAACAAATCTAACCATAATTAACCATAGTTAAAGATTTTGATATGATAGTGAATTATAATTCACCCACAATGTAAGTAGAAGCTTCTGATGTATTCCTCTTAGCTATGGTTGAGGAAGTGAGAAGGAAAATAAAGGAACCTGAAGCTTTCTGCAGTTTGTACCTGCAAATAGAATCTTTCCCATTCTAGTTCTTTTATGTTATGATGACACAAATGTAATGAATTAATTTTGTTCAGCTATCATTCATTGAATGAACTGGGACAGCAGATTGTACATTTATTCCACACTGCCATGCTTGTTTTTATTTAATTTATGCTGACTTCAAGGTACTTGATGAGTTTTCATAACGTATTTTCTTCATTCTTGGATTTTGAAAATTAAGCCAATGAAGAGTAGGATTACCAAACGATAAATCACTTCAGCTCTTAGTATTTCATGAAAATTAAAGGAAGTACAAATTAAAATATTACATAATTAATCTGTGAATGGACTCTTGTCAGTAGTATTCCAGAATGTCACAACAGCATTTTCTTCAGCATGGTCAGTCCAAAACATTTGGGGGACTGAAAAGAAGGTTGCATCTTGTCATTCCAGATACAGACAGTGATTGAAGCAGTAGCTGATCAAAAGCTATGGGAGAGCCATGAACCAGATTTTTTCCCCCAGTGCTTCACTATTGCCTCTCCCTAACTGCTGCATGAAATGGCTCCTGTTTCCTAGTCATATAAAAAATGCTGGGGATTGAATCAGGGACTTTATGCAAGCAGGTTCTCTAGCACTGAGCTTAGATCCTTCCCACTTTCCTGTCTTTAATGTGATACAGTAATTGCAGTTGACAAATGAGAATGATGCAAAATGTGAACTAGCCTAAGATCTGCATGAAAGACTTTTCTCTTGAATGTAACCATTTTCTTCCTATACATCCCAGTTCCACCCAGATACCTAGTATTTCTTAATTCCTATTTCTTCAATTAAGACATTTCACTTTTTTGTTCTGTATGTAAATAAAACTCTCTCCTACTGCAATAATTTATGCTGCTAGGCTATAAATCATTTAAGTTTTCTTATCCATTCATATTTTCCTTAATTAAGTCTGAAAGCTGAATTTCTTGTATGATAATTGTCTTGGCAATAGTTACCATCTAGGTGTCTGGTTGGCTTCAAAATCCTATTTCATGACATTTGCAATCTTTGAAAATATGACACTGAGAAAATACCTTACGACTGAGAGCTTTAAAAAAATCTGGGCCTTTTGGGATTTATGCTGTTCGTATACTGCTTCTAATTAACTTGCATTGAATTGCAAGGGTGATTCTGTCTCTCTATGTAGACAGATATAGATAATTATAGGTACAGATATAGGCATAGGTATAGATATAAATCTAGAGAAGGATTATTATGTATGTTTGCCACCCTGAGTTACCTACAAAGTAATAAAGGAAGGTGGGATAAAAAATCTAAAAAAAAATCAGTTAAAATATATATTATTTTATGAGAAGATTGCATTAAATGATTTCTTGGTATAATATTTATTGCAGCATGATGTAAGTAAATACTAACATTAAATATTGTGAATCAAGTTATATCAAAGGATTATTGGAACCCTTTATGAAATAATAGTCTTTTTCCTCCCTTAAGGTTAAATAATTTAGAATATGATGCTAGAATCTGAATTCTATGATTCACTGGCAAAAGATGAATTGATGATTAAGGATTAGATGATGGACCAAAAGATTTAGAATAGATTTACATGTGGTCATTGATGTGAAACTATGAGATTAAGGATTTATATTGCTAAAGACATGTAAATAAGAGAATTTTTTTTAAAAAAATCTAGCAAGTTCAGTTACTCATACTGAAGTATTTGGGAAAAAGAGAGATCACCATTCACTTACTGTTAAAAATATTCTTTTTTTAATAGTATTTAATTCTATCACAACTGAAAGTTACTCCAATGTTACCTTAATGACAAAGGTAGGCAAGCTGGTTGTCATAGGCATGCAGCTGTTATCATTTACATGCACCAAAATCCCTGTTCCACATATCTATGTTTACAAAACCATTTACAGTAGTTAAAATAGACCAATAAAGAAATAACAGAGTACCACTGCCTTATGCAAGAAGAGTAGTCTATGTTCACATTGAAGGAGTTTCTGGGATCACTCCACCTGCCAGCTCTGAGGCTGTAATGGCTGCCATATATGGCCTGTAAAAATCTGGCAGTAAAGTGATATAGAAACCTTGAATTTTTTGTTGCCTTCTAGTGTAGTGATCCCTAGTGACAGTGGATTGTCATGGATAGGAAGCACAACTTGCAGAATTGCTGGTATGGAGTTCAGAAGGGGAAGGAGATTTAATGCAATGGTGGGGGGGAGTTCTGAAGTGTTTGAAGCATTTGTTTATTTTTTTAACAATCCACCTCCCCTTGTACAACTGCCCCTAAATTTTTATTGCAGATGTTCACAGAAACACATAGAGCGTAATGGAGACAAACAAAAATGACTATCTATTGCTGTTCTCTTTGTGAGTAGAGATACGAGTTGCACTTTTTTCCTTTTCCTTTCCTTTTCTTTTTTTTTGGGGGGGGGGGTTGGGTACAGACCTGGTAAAATCTTAGCAGATGGGAAAAAGCTCTCAGTTATTAGCTAGCTTGAAAGGATGACAAGTAAGGACTGATTGGCTGGTGATTTGCTGCAAGCTGTAGACTCAGAAACTTACTGAGTAAGTTAACTGTGCTAGTGATATTTTCAATAGATCTGCAAATAATCAAAGCAGGTTAGACTGGTCTTGGGTCAACTTTAAGCTGGACTGAGGCAAATTGGGAAATGAAAAAAGTAGACTGGAAGACCCGTCTAACAGAAAAGCATCACCCAGACTATTACTGCAGGCTGACCTAATATTTCTTACAATCATTACAGTTTCCAAACTTGTAAATAACATATTATCCAACAATTAGTCATTAAGTTAAATCTGGATCTCAAGTTTATTTTATAGTGGTCTTCTTTTTTCCCCAGAGAAGAAAACCCTCATATCTTGAGATCAGTTAGCTTTGTTCTATGATTAAAAATGGTTCAAAAATTGCAAATACATGAATATTACAAAATAATGCAATATCCCAGGACTTGTGATATGGAACAAGAGCACTCAAAAAGCTTGGGTTTTATAAAGGATTGCTTTATTCTGCAGAAATGCTCATAAAGAATATTTGCACATTTTTAGCTGTGTTATACCAACTGAACTAAGATATTTATAGCAGTTTCAGTTCCATCCAAATCTTATTATGCAGACCTCTATGAACTTATACATTTTTCATTTAGCTGCGGAAGGCATTTTAATAAACAGATCCATAAGAACATTCAAAGTGAATAATCCTCTAAGCTTCTTTCTCAGGAATATTTATTTATTTATTTATATTAAAGAAGTTTTTCCACAGAGTAAAAACAATACAAATGTTAAGTTAAAGATAAGAGAAATAGAGAAAAGTAATAGAAAAGTGAAAAAGAAAGATAAATAGAAATAGAAAAGAAGGGAAAAGAAAAAAGAAAGAATAATAAAGAAGTGGCTTCTGATCTTCTTAACAGCAATGATAAATACATTTATATTTTATCTTCTCTCTCTAAGGTTACATCATAATTTCCTTCTTTCCATAATCTTTATAAACATCAAATCCATAAATCATCATTTCATTTTTTTTCTTTTTTCAGCAAAAGTCCATAAGTGGCCAGGTGCAAAACTTATATGTTTTTCTTATTGCTAGATGGCAAAAGCAACAAAAACATTATTCAACAGAAAGTCAGATGCTGGCCATGATACTTTAAATAAAAGGCCAAAATCAAAATAACTTTATTGCTGTCTTTAACCAGCACAAGGGAATTGATGTTCAAATATCCAAAAGCAAATTAACAATATCCAGGTAACTAGGAAAGGTACATACAAATTTTTTTGGCTAAAAGACAATATTAAATCAAAGGATGCTAAGATGCTTTCTCAGGCTATACATGTATGACAAAAGGAAAAAAAAAAGATTAAAATTAGTAGTATTGGTAGTATAAACTTTAAAATAGCAACATAAAATACAAATACAAGAAATTGTTGTTTATTCGTTTAGTCGCTTCCGACTCTTCGTGACTTCATGGACCAGCCCACGCCAGAGCTTCCTGTCGGTCGTCAACACCCCCAGCTCCCCCAGGGACGAGTCCGTCACCTCTAGAATATCATCCATCCATCTTGCCCTTGGTCGGCCCCTCTTCCTTTTGCCTTCCACTCTCCCTAGCATCAGCATCTTCTCCAGGGTGTCCTGTCTTCTCATTATGTGGCCAAAGTATTTCAGTTTTGCCTTTAATATCATTCCCTCAAGTGAGCAGTCTGGCTTTATTTCCTGGAGGATGGACTGGTTGGATCTTCTTGCAGTCCAAGGCACTCTCAGAATTTTCCTCCAACACCACAGTTCAAAAGCATCGATCTTCCTTCGCTCAGCCTTCCTTATGGTCCAGCTCTCGCAGCCATATGTTACTACAGGGAACACCATTGCTTTAACTATGCGGGCCTTTGTTGTCAGTGTGATGTCTCTGCTCTTAACTATTTTATCGAGATTTGTCATTGCTCTTCTTCCAAGGATTAAGCGTCTTCTGATTTCCTGACTGCAGTCAGCATCTGCAGTAATCTTTGCACCTAGGAATACAAAGTCTTTCACTGCTTCTACATTTTCTCCCTCTATTTGCCAGTTATCAATCAAGCTGGTTGCCATAATCTTGGTTTTTTTGAGGTTTAGCTGCAAACCAGCTTTTGCACTTTCTTCTTTCACCTTCATCATAAGGCTCCTCAGTTCCTCTTCACTTTCAGCCATCAAAGTGGTATCATCTGCATATCTGAGATTGTTAATGTTTCTTCCAGAGATTTTAACTCCAGCCTTGGATTCCTCAAGGCCAGCTTGTCGCATGATGTGTTCTGCATACAAGTTGAATAGGTAGGGTGAGAGTATACAGCCCTGCCGTACTCCTTTCCCAATCTTAAACCAGTCTGTTGTTCCGTGGTCTGTTCTTACTGTTGCTACTTGGTCGTTATACAGATTCTTCAGGAGGCATACAAGATGACTTGGTATCCCCATACCACTAAGAACTTGCCACAATTTGTTATGGTCCACACAGTCAAAGGCTTTAGAATAGTCAATAAAACAGAAATAGATGTTTTTCTGAAACTCCCTGGCTTTTTCCATTATCCAGCGGATATTGGCAATTTGGTCTCTAGTTCCTCTGCCTTTTCTAAACCCAGCTTGTACATCTGGCAATTCTCGCTCCATGAACTGCTGAAGTCTACCTTGCAGGATCTTGAGCATTACCTTGCTGGCATGTGAAATGAGTGCCACTGTTCGATAGTTTGAACATTCTTTAGTGTTTCCCTTTTTTGGTATGGGGATATAAGTTGATTTTTTCCAGTCTGATGGCCATTCTTGTGTTTTCCAAATTTGCTGACATATAGCATGCATTACCTTGACAGCATCATCTTGCAAGATTTTGAACAGTTCAGCTGGGATGCCGTCGTCTCCTGTTGCCTTGTTATTAGCAATGCTTCTTAAGGCCCACTCAACCTCACTCTTCAGGATGTCTGGCTCTAGCTCACCGACCACACCGTCAAAGCTATCCCCGATATTGTTATCCTTCCTATACAGGTTTTCTGTATATTCTTGCCACCTTTTCTTGATCTCTTCTTCTTCTGTTAGGTCCTTGCCATCTTTGTTTTTGATCATACCCATTTTAGCCTGGAATTTACCTCCAATGTTTCTAATTTTCTGGAAGAGGTCTCTTGTCCTTCCTATTCTATTGTCTTCTTCCACTTCCGCGCATTGCTTGTTTAAAAATAATTCCTTATCTCTTCTGGCTAACCTCTGGAATTTTGCATTTAATTGGGCATATCTCCCCCTATCACTGTTGCCTTTTGCTTTCCTTCTTTCTTGGGCTACTTCTAGTGTCTCAGCAGACAGCCATTTTGCCTTCTTGGTTTTCTCTTTCTTTGGGATGTATTTTGTTGCCGCCTCCTGAACAATGCTGCCAACTTCTGTCCAGAGTTCTTCCGGGACCCTATCTACTAAGTCCAGTCCCTTAAATCTATTCTTCACCTCCACTGCATATTCCTTAGGAATATTAGTGAGCTCATATCTAGCTGATCTGTGGGTCTTCCCTAATCTCTTTAGTCTGATCCTAAATTGTGCAAGAAGAAGTTCGTGATCTGAACTACAGTCAGCTCCAGGCCTTGTTTTTACCGACTGTACAGATGTCCGCCACCTTTGGCTGCAAAGGATGTAATCAATCTGATTTCGGTGTTGTCCATCTGGTGAAGTCCATGTATAAAGCCGTCTCTTAGGTTGTTGGAAGAGAGTGTTTGTTATGCAGAGTGAATTGTCTTGGCAAAATTCTATCAGCCTGTGTCCTGCTTCGTTTTGTTCTCCCAGGCCATACTTACCTGTAATTCGAGGTGTCATTTGACTGCCCACCTTAGCATTCCAGTCTCCTGTGATGAAAATAACATCTCTTTTAGGCGTGTTGTCCAGTAGGTGCTGCAGATCCTCATAGAACTGCTCTACTTCAGCTTCTTCAGCATTTGTGGTTGGGGCGTATATTTGGATCACTGTGATGTTAGATGGCTTGCCCTGAATTCGAATTGAGATCATTCTGTCGTTTTTTGGGTTGTATCCAAGCACTGCTTTAGCCACTTTACTATTAATTATGAAGGCTACTCCATTTCTTCTGTGGTCCTCTTGTCCGCAGTAGTAGATCTGGTGGTCATTTGATGTGAAGTGGCCCATTCCAGTCCATTTCAGTTCACTGACGCCCAGAATGTCTATCTTTAATCTTGACATCTCACCAATAACCACATCCAATTTGCCCTGGCTCATAGATCTTACATTCCAGGTTCCGATGGTGTGTTGATCCTTAGAACATCGGATTCGCCGTTCACCACCAGCACCGTCGGCCGCTAGCCGTCCTTTCGGCTTTGAGCTAGCTGCGTCATCACGTCTGGGGCTAGTTGAGCTCATCCTCTGTTCCTCCCCAGTAGCATTTTGACCATCTTCCGACCTGGGGGTCTCATCTTCCGATGGTATACCGACATATCTCTGGTTGTACTGATCCATTTAGTTTTCACGGCAGAATACTGAGGTGGGTTGCCATTACCTTCCCCAGGGATCGCATTTAGTCTGACCTCTCTGTCATGACCTTCCCGTCTTGGGTGGCCCTTCACGGTTTAGCTCATGGCATCATTGAGGTGCTCAAGCTCCAGCACCACGACAAGGTAACGATCCTTTGCTGAAGAATACAAGAAATATTGGGAGATAAAACAATAAAATTATCCAAAAGGGACCTGAGGATTATAAACTTATCTTACAGACTCCTGTCATACCTGAGAAGAATATAGTATAATAGCTGACATGGCATGTACACACCAAAGCTCAAATGTCCTCAAGAAGTGAAAAAGTAAAATCCATGCTGATTCAAATTAGCAGGAGCTTGTCATTTTGTTAAATGCTGATTTGCATTCAGGGCTAAAAAGGATGTATAACAAGCTTTTTACATTGGTATAATTTTTTTTTTTTTGAGACACACATTTTAAAAAACCAAATCAGTAAACAGCAATCCAAAATCCAAACTCTCAACAGTTTGGTTCAACCTATTTGTTATAAATAAAAGTTTATTTCAAGCCAGATATTTCATTCTACTCCATATCTATCCCAGAGTAGAATTCTCTGCCTTCCCACTATGTATTCTCTACCTCAAATCACACCTTTTAGAGAAGATCTTCAGCTAGCTTTTCTCTAACTCAAGACTGGGCAATCTTTGGTGTCCAAGGACCTGACTTAGCTTGACTCAGCTTTTCTTTTCTTTTTTCTTTGGACTGAGAAAACAGGTCATCCTCATAACCCTGTAATTGGAGTATGAAGATGCCATTTTTAAGGAACATGTTCTGATGATGTGAATTCTGTCTCATCTCCAGCATACTGTGGAAGTAGCCTGGAATCAACTTGAATTGTTCTGCTGTTAACATGGTGTTATCTTTCTTCTCTTGACACACATCTTGCTATACAAACCATCTACAATGTTTCAGTAATGAGGCTGACTTTGATGAAGTCAGTAAGGTCCTATTGGCTGCTTAAGTCTGTTGCACATATGACCTTCCTGTCTGATCTCAAGGCACTGCCTTCTACATCTGCTTTGGCTTTGGGTGCATGAAAAAAATGGATCAATGGCTGGTGAAGCATTTTTTGTTTGATGTGGGAATCTCAATCTCATAGATCAACAATTTTAAATATACTTTTTTTTTTTTTTTAACATAGGAAATCAACCTCTTGTCCACTTACTGAGTACTGCCTTCCACATCCATTTTGGCTTGCACTATAGGAGAAACTTGCAAAAAAGTGTGGCTTACACAGAACAGACCTGTCAAATATATATGAAAACAACCAACTGGAAGACCGACTCCAAAACACACATACACAAAAAACTAAAACAAAAAGGAATCAACTGACATCCTATCCCAAAGCCCAGGGAACCTTTTTTGCTCTGGATATTGTGTATATACGTTTTTGCAGAGGTTACAACCTTACATTTCCTGGAATGGCCAGAGATATTGTTCATCTTTTCTCTCTGAATATTTACTGCCTGTACCAGGAATCTCGATGCTATGGGATCAAGAGAAGTGATAACACCAGGAAGGTAGAGAATATCAACAAATCACAATAGGAAAGGATGGCACAAATTGCCCCTGCTCCAATGAAATATCACTGTTAGATAATAAGCAGGCTTCTTTTGAACCAGTTCTAATGGCTCAAAAGTTGAATACCTATTTAGATGTCTTCTTTTGAAAGAGCAGTCAGAGCAGGAACACCAGTCAAAGCCTAGGAAGGAGGGACCTCTTGAAAGCAGCCTGGACTTTTAAGGGAATAAAAAAGTGCCAAAGACTCTGCTAGCAGGAGGATAGAAAGAAGAATTCTGGTAAGTGTTTTGTTTTAGATTTCAGCCACCTGCAAAAATGCACTCTAGCTTCCAGCATCCAAAGTACTGCCAAAGTCTTGTCCTCCATGGAAACCGGCTTTGTATCACTAAAGCCAGCAGGACAATAAACTTAGTTTTGTATTAGGTAACTTCCTCAGTAGACTGTGGGAAAGATGTACAGTTAATATATCTTGATTTCAGCAAAGCATTTGACAGAATACATCAGATTATCTAGTTGGCATGCTAGTTAAGCGAGGGCTGGATGGCATGAAAATTTAAAAGATACTTAGCTAGCTTAAAAATCTTATTTACAGTGTATTCATCAATGGTTCTTCATCAAACTGAAGACTGAACTGAATAGCATGCCAAAAGTTGCAATCCTGGGCTACACATTTTTCAACCTTTATATTAGTGGCTGGGAAAAAGAGGTGGAGGAAATGCTTATCATATTTGCAGTGACACAAAATCATGTAGCCAATACCCAGGAACACATAAACAAAATTCAAAACAATCTTGATAAGTTAAAGCAGTTGGATGGAACTAACAGAATAAAATTTAGCAGACAAATGCAGTTATTCACTTAGGAAATAAAAATCAGACACACTGTCTTGATATAGTATTTTGGAGGGGAAAAATCTTGGAATAGTAGTTGATTATAATTATGACTGCAAAAAGCAAATGCAATTTAAGGCTGCATCACTGGAAGTATAGTTTTCAGATAATAGAAGATAATAGATTCACTATTCTACTTTATTCTGAATGGCTCAAACTCCACTTTGAGGACTGTTTCCAATTCAAGGTGCCATACCTTAAATTAATGAATCTAAAACAGTTCAGAGAAGGACAACAAGGATGATCAGCAGACTAGAAACTAAGACCTATGATGAGAGAATGAAAGAAATGGACATGATTACCTTTGAGAAGAGAAGAGAAGACTCAGAAGTGGCATGAGAACACTTTTCAGATATCTGAAAGTTTTTATACAAAAGACAAGTACTGATCTTCTTATTACAGCATGTAGGAAATAAAGTACCAGATACGATTTACCAGATGCAGATTGCAACTGAATGTTGTTTCTAATAGTAATAATAGTTCAACAGTGGAATCAATTACCTAGAGAATTGCTGGGCTTCCCTTCACTGGATGTATTCAAGCAGAGGCTGGATAGGCGTCAGTTAGGGGTAATTTAATTTGGATTCCAGCTGTGAATTAGAGGTTGTACTTGATGGTCTAAATGGCTGTTTCTAACTCTATGGTTCAATGCTAATACATTCTGCTAGTACTTATGGAATCACATGGTAAAGTGACTTGAACATTGTGGATACTCAAAAAAGTGAGACTCATTTGATCCGAAAGGGAAAGGGAAAGGGAAAAGGAAAGATGAAGTGTTGTAAGCTGTCAACAAAATATTGGAAGATTCTGATTCAAATCTGAAATTTAAAAATGTTTTATAGAGTCAGGGTGCTTCTTGAAAAACTAGTAGGCATCCTGATGCTAACAGGTCGCTGACTTCTGATTTCATGTACAGCAAAATCCTTTCCCTTCTAACAATGTGTTCTGCTCCCAAAGCTGTTCATAAGCCAGATTTTGTGGTTTGAATGTATGAATATTCATAGAATCATAAGAGTCAAAGGGTTGGAAGGAACATTGGAGTGCCTTCTAGGCATGAAAGCCAGCTGGGTGACCTTGGGCCAGTCACTCTCTCTGCTCAGCTCACCTCACAGGGTTGTTGTTGTGGGGAAAATAGGAGGAAGAAGGAGTAACAGGTATGTTTGCCACCTTGAGTTATTTATAAAAATAATAAAGGTGGGATAGAAAAATAAAATTAAATAATAAATAAATAATAAATAATCCAAACCCCTGTCCAGGGCAGGGACCCTCATACCATACCAGGGAAATGACTGTCCAGCCTTTGCTTGAAAACCTCCAGTGATGGAGCACCAATAACTCCAGCGGACGGGCTATTCCACGCTTAATAGCTTTTACGGTCAGGAAATTCTTCCTTATTTTGGGTTTGTATCTTCCTTTGAAAAGTTTTCACCCATTGGTTCTTGTCCTACCCTTACCTTCTTCCTTGTGACAGCCCTTTAATATTAGAAGACTGCTATCATATCTCCCCTTTGCCTTCTCTTTTTTAAACTAAAGCTACCCAGTTCCTTTTACTGTTGTTTGAAGGATTTAGCCTCCAGGTCCTTCACCAGCTGTGTTACCCTTCTCTGCCATTTTTCCACTTTAAATAACACTAGAAGACATGCTATGTGTGAGGAGCTATCTGATTCTTTCACAGATTGGCAGTGCACTGGCTATATTAGAATTTTGTTTATGTGATACAAACAAGCTTACCCTGGATGGATTTATATTTAGCTCACTTGTTAATATAATGTTATGAGAATGGAAACCCTGCTCCTATACGGTGATTGCCACATATAGCTCCAGCAAGGTTTAACCTCTTGAGATCATCCAACTACTATATAAAAAGGATGTTGTCAATGATTAGTCTGCTTTTTTAGTCTTGAAGATTGAGTTATATATAACAGTGGAAATAATTATATTTGTTACAGGGTGTCTCTGGCATACAAAATTACTTCTGATGCATTTCACAAATCTGTTTGCATAAATAGAGGAACTCACCATCACTGAGTAACAGTTTACTAATTTGCCAGCTGATTCCACAGGAGTGCTTCACAGGGAAATGTTACATTATACACATGGCACCGTTTGGATTAATTAAATTTGTAGATTTCCGTTTTCAAGTAGGGATGAAGTGTGAAACCATTTTTCCATTGCTGCAGGCTTTGAAAATAGACAGTCATAAACCTGCCGGTTATTTAATTTTGTCCTTAGGCTGATAGCTAGAACAAAAAAAGAGAAGGCTATATATTAAAAAACAACAATAACATTATAAGTATGAGATGCAGTTGTACTGTTACAAGTAGAGAAAATTACTTTGTGGAAAAAAGTAAGCCTCTTTGTCTTAAATAATTTTTAAAAAGTATTAATAATTCAGTGCAAAAACATAGAGGATGATCCAGTCACATCATGGAATAAATACAAAAAGAAAAAAAATGTTCTGTAAAGCTCAAAAAAGTAAAGCTCATTTTTTTAATTGCAACCTTTGAAAATGCAGTGGATCATAATGAAAAACAGGAGGTTTTTGTTAGTGGCTTCATCCCCCACACAGAACATTTCTCTTGTGGATGCCATATTGCAATAAAAGAAAAGCCAAGTGGGAAGAGAACATAAAACTATTCTGTATATGTGATGGAGGATGGAAGCAAGGAACTTGTATTCTATTTAGAATC
This sequence comes from Candoia aspera, assembly GCF_035149785.1. Taxonomy (NCBI): domain Eukaryota; kingdom Metazoa; phylum Chordata; class Lepidosauria; order Squamata; family Candoiidae; genus Candoia; species Candoia aspera. The sequence goes on along the minus strand of NC_086158.1, from coordinate 35,391,288 downwards.
TTATGGGAATTCTCCATATATATAACATCTGCAACCACAGCAGGGCTATCTAATTTATCTAATATCTAATTTGAGATACGCTTTCACTAAGTTTATTGTTGATTTATTCTGAGTACTATTAATCAGGCTGCAGGCTTTATCTAATAAATAATTTCAAATACAATTTGGGAAAATAGTACAGATACTATTACCAGTTATTCCCATAACTTAATCATACTTTATAGCTCAGATCAAAAATTATTCATCATAATTTTCTCAACATGGCAAAATGTCATTTTTTTTAAAAAGCAGTTTTTATCTCCCTTCAAAAATTTGTCTTTTTTTTTAAAAAAAATATCCCTACTAGTAATGCTGACTCAATGGGTCATCTATTGTTGGAGAGACTGGTGCTTCCAAAGATAGAATTTGTATTTCTGAATTTGTAGAGGAATATTTCATTTTGAAATATTACACATTTTCAAGTGTCATACTAATTTTATGAAATAGTATTTTTCCAAGTTACGTCTTCATTTCAGCTTAAAGAATGAACATGTTTCAAGGGCCACATTTAAATGGGAACTAGACTTGCTCTGAGTTTAATTTCACATGTTTATGATTCACCCCATCTGCTACTTTTACTTTTGGGGTAGCAAACTGAGATATGTCAACTGTACCCAATTTCAAACAGGAATATGGAAAGATAAATTATTGTAGTAGAACTGTAAATAGACTTTTTTGAATGTAATTTCATGCCTATCATATTCTCAGCTATAGGTATAGGTATAAAAGGTAAAGGTAAAGGTTTCCCTTGATGTAAAGTCCAGTCGTGTACGACTCCAGGGTGCGGTGCTCATCTCCGTTTCTAAGCCGTTAGAGCCGGTGTTGTCCGTAGACACTTCCGGGTCACGTGGCCAGCATGACTCACGGAACGCCGTTACCTTCCCGCCGAAGCAGTACCTATTGATCTACTCACATTTGCATGTTTTCGAACTGCTAGGTGAGCAGGAGCTGGGACGAGCAACGGGAGCTCACCCCATCGCGCGGTTTCGAACCGCCGACCTTCCGATCGACAGCTCAGCGGTTTAACCCGCAGCGCCACTGCGTCCCTCTGAGGTATAGGTATAGCTATAGCTATATTCTTATTTTATTTTAAAATAATCTACTGTGCCAGTGTTTTATATTTTATACACATTTTATATATCACTCTGTGAACTTTTATGCAACAATGCTGTGTTCTGCTATGCCATACGAAATAAATAAATAAATAAATAAATAAATAAATATTCTCAGCTCTGGGAATACAAAGAGAAGGCTAACCAAAGCTCTACAGTGTATATATTTGGAAATCAGGGATCATGTTGCCCACTGAAAGGATTTTGGATGGTGTTTACAGAATTTATGAAGTAAGATCTGACAACCAAAAATCATTAATTTAACTCTGGATTTTGAACCTAGAAAGAGAAGGACACTATAGACAAAGAAATGCATTAATATCTATTTCCAGAAGGGTAAGATGTATGTATGCTTCAAAAAGAGTCAAAAGATGTTATATTTCCTGCTAGCTTCTCCAGGGACTCACTGCCAGAAATCTCTGGCAATGTGCTCAACCAGTCCATCTAGCCATGACAGAATGGCTCCAGCTATGCAAACTGGATAGCGCAATTGCTCTTGGATGAAGTCCAAAGTGTCTTGCTTTGGGTGGCTGTTTGTTATCCTGGTTGTAACCTAGCCTCCCTGGGTGAACTCGTCTTGCATACTGTGAGGATCAAGCCTGCCTCTGATTCAGAAATCGAAACTCCTTCTGAGTCAGAGGAGGATATAGAAACTTACCTGGCTGAAACCGGGAAAGCAAAACCTAAAGAAGAGTCATCAGCACGGGAAGAGTCTAAGGTGCTGATTGGCCAAGATTTAGGGGAAGATTCAAATCCTCCAATCAGCACACTCCAACAACAGGCAGAAAAGTACACGAAGGAGAAGGCAGCCCAATTGGCTGCAGAAGGGTCAAGGATCAGCATAAAAGACAGACGTGTGAAGAGCAAGCTGCTGGAAACATCCAATCCTACAAGCCTGCAGCATCAGCAGAAGAGTCCCTACCAGCATTGAAGATAGCATCTCTTACCGAAGAGGGATCAGCACCATTGTGCTCCACTGAAGAGGACTTGAATCCTGGGTCTGCTACACTGAGGATCTTCTCCTCGCCAAGCCCAGCAATCTCAGTGTTGCATCCAGTCTTGACTCTCCACAATTACCTTGTACGTGTTCCAAGTGCGCTTCTCGCCTTGTTTCGAGATTCCAGCTGTGTCCAGCATGTCCAGTCTTGTCATGCCTCTAGTCTGCAGTCTCACCTCAAGTCTTTGGTGCAACTTTGCAACAATCCTAGATTAGTTCCCAACCTCCAGTGCAGCTTCAGAGTGCCTTCAACCTCCAGCCATGCCATGGATCTTTGGTCCAATTCAGCCACACCTTGAGTGCTCAACCTTGTTCAGGAGCTTCACACCTATCTAAATGTGAACTCAAATTCCAGCATAGTCCAGTGCCTACAGTCAAGTGCAGTCTTGCTTTGAGCATCCAGCCTTGCTCCGAGTTCCTAGTCCAGAGTTTCCAGCCTAATCCAGGGCTTCCAGTCGAGTCCAGCCTTGCTCTGAGTTTCCCGCCTTGCTCTGCATTCCTAGGCCAGAGTTCCCAGTCTAGGCCAGTGCTTCCAGCCAAGTCCAGCCTTGCTCCGAGTTCTCAGTCTTCCTCCAAGTTCCTAATCCAGAGCATCCAGCCTAATCCAAGGCTTCCAGCCAAGTCCAGCCTTGTCCCAAGTTCTCAGCCCTGCTTCGGGTCTCTAGTCACCAGTATCCAGTCTAGTCCAGGTCATCAAGTCCAGTCCAGTCTGGTCATTGGTCCTCAGAAGAGTCCAGGGGGCTCCAATCAGCCCCATCTGGTGTTCCAGTGCCAGCTTAACTCGAGTAGTATTTCAGTTTGAGATCTGTCGTCTTCAGCTTCAGTAGCGCCTTGAACTCCAGTTTCTCCCAGCCTTCCAGTCTTCATTGGAGAATCCTGTTCCACTGCCTTGTCGCCATCTCCTCCAGCAATCTTGCTGGTGTCCTTGCCACTACCCAGTTGGTCTTGATTGAACCTAGTTCTTTCCTGATTCTAAAGACTTATTATTGTAAATAGTTAATTAATAAAGAGTATTTTTGATACTTAATCTGTTTGGCCACCTCTAGTCTGAACAGGACACATACTCAGTTCCAAAATAGCATTTCTAAGGAACTAAAAGATAAGATTTCATTTGAAAGTAACAGGGGCCTATAGTAGAATAAATGCCAAATGGCCAGAATAAAGCATAAAAATTAAGTGTTTCAAAATTTACCTTTCAAATAGAAGCTCAGGGTTGCTAGATAAATATTTCTCAAATCAGTCTCACCCTTACCTGCCAAAATCAATTATGAGGTAAAGCTTTGTTAAGGATGGATAATACAAAACTTTCTCATAGCTATCATTAAATACTTACCCTAATAGTAGCCATATAAATATATAAAATAAAGCATAAACAGGACCATTTGATTTTTGTCAACTTATCAATTCTTTCCCTTCTAGAAATATATATGCCTTTCATGGAGGACATACCCTAGAGTGGTGCAGATATATAGTAAGTAAGTAAGTAAGTAAGTAAGTAAGTAAGTAAGTAAGTAAGTAAGTAAGTAAGTAAATACCTTGGACAAAGTGCTTTCGGTGCTTTCCACTGTATTTCTGGTGCCTGCTATAGAAAAATAGGGTTGTCTTAAGAAGAGTTAGAGACAGCATCTCCTTCCACAGCCATATAATACCATTTTTAAGCATACTACCTGACTGAAATTGTATGTGAACTGGTATACAGTATAATGTAAGAGAGATACTTTTTGTCAGTCTCTTTCTAATAAGAAACCTAACATTACATCATGTCTTATAATTTCTTACAAAAGTCTAGGCATCATTTTATATGTGAGCTGTGTGTGGTGGGGGTCACAGGTATATTGTTCCTGTGGCACGTTCCAGCGCCACAAACTCACTCCTGGGTCCCGGTTGGCAGACCTTCAAGGCCCTGGGTTGTCAGCTGCTGCTACTGAATTCCAGGTCAGTTTGTAATAGGGCCACCCTCATCCATGATTTGATCATGAATGAGAAAGCTGACCTGGCTTGTACTACGGAGACCTGGCTGGGAGAGGAAGGGGGAGTCCCCCTTTCTGAAATGTGCCCAGCTGGTTACCTGGTGTGGCACCAGACGAGACTCCAGGGTAGGGGCAGTGGGGTGGCGGTGGTCATCCGAGACACTTGGGTGGCATCCAGGGGTGCTGCTTCTCAGATTTCCAGGTGCGAGACCCTGTTTGTTAAGTTGGGCTCTAGGGATCAGCTGGGACTGTTGCTATTGTACCAGCCTCCCTGCTGCATAGCAACCTCCCTGCCTGAGCTCCTTGACTCCATAGCCGGGTTGGCGGTGGAGTTCCCTAGGCTTATGGCTTGGCAGATTTCAACCTGCCTTCCTTGGGAGCAGGGTTGGAGGTAGCTTGGGAGTTCATGGTCACCATGACAGCCGTGGGCCTTTCCCAAGTAATCTGGGGCCCGATGCATAATGGTGGTCATTCTCCTGACCTGTTTTTTCTGTCGGAGCAGTGGCAGAGTGCTCTGAAATTGGGGGAGATCTTGGTTTCTCCCCTGTCATGGTCAGATCACTGCCTGGTGAGCCTCCAGTTCTCTGGCACCTCCCCCCTCTGCAGGGAGGCTGGGCCTATTAGATCGCCCACCCCAGGTGACTGATGGACCCAATTGGGTTTCAGAGGGAGCTTGGGGTTGTTCCAGGAAGTCTGCTGCAAGGTCTGACTGAGGCCTTGGTGGCTGTGTGGAATGAGGGAGTGGCCAGGGCCTTGGATCGGATCACGTCTGAGCAGCCTCTCCATGCCCATGACCCACGCGGCTCTCTGTGGTTTACGGAGGAGCTGAGGAGGCTTAAGAGGGCTAAGAGATGCCTGAGCACCACTGGTGAAAGACGGGGAGTGAAGACGACCAAACACGAGCTAGAGCTGGTATTAGAGCCTACCTCGTGGCAGTAAGGGTGGCAAAACATGGTTATTTATCTGCCCTTATTGCATCTGCAGATAGCTGTCCAGTGGCCCTATTTTGGGTGACGGTCCCTCCTTGTATACTGAGCTTCACCTGCAGGGTCACTGTGAGGAATATGCTGTGCATCTGGTGGATAAAGTTGCTCGCATTTGCTCTGCGTTGGACTCCAGCTTTAAGGCAGGGCCAGTGGAGGATACGGGGGCAAAGTCTGGCATGGTTAACTGGGGGGAGTTTGATCTGGTTGCACCCGATGAAGTAGACAGGGCCCTCGCAGCTACTAGTTTGGCCACTTCTGTATTAGATCCGTGCCCTTCCTGGTTGGTCAAGGCTGCCTGGGAGGAGGCATGTGATTGGGTCTGGGCGGTGGTTAATTCCTCTTTGAGAGAGGGGGTGCTACCACCAGCTCTTAAGGAGGCAGTGGTGCATCCTCTCCTCAAGGGGCCATCGCTCGACCCAACCAGCCTGGACAGTTTTCATCCAGTCTCCAACCTCCCCTTTTTGGGGAAGGTTGTGGAGAGAGTGGTCACGTGGCAGCTGCAGACGACCCTGGATGAAGTGGATTATCTGGACCCTTTTCAGTCAGGGTTCAGGGCAGGTTATGGGACTGAGACAGCACTGATCACACTCTTAAATGACCTCTGGTGGGAGCGGAATGGGGGCAGTGTGACCATCCTTGCTCTTCTTGATCTCTCAGCAGCCTTCGATACCATCGATCATGGTTTCATTCTGGACCAGCTTCAGGAGTTGGGGGTGGGCGGCACAGTGTTGTGCTGGTTCTCTTCATTCCTCCAGGGTTGGTTCCAGTCAGTGTTGTTAGGGGGAGGAAAGGTCCAGCCCACATCCCCTACTCTGTGGGGTGCCTCAGGGCTCGGTTCTCTCCCCTCTCCTATTTACATGAGACCGTTGCGGGAGGTGATCCAACGGTTTGGGGTAAGATACCATCAATATGCTGATGATACTCAGCTTTATATCTCTACCCCAGACTGCCTGAGTGATGCCATGGATGTCCTGACCCAGTGCCTGGAGGCTGTAAGGGCCTGGATGATGTCCTGATTACCAGGAAACACACTGAGGCGAGGACTTGGTCTCTAATATTTATTAGTAGTACTTAACAAGAATCCTAACAAACTGAGAAAGCGTGGGAAAACCCAGCCATATAAACCCCAAAGGTTAAGGCGGTCCCGATCTGTGTCTCTTTGAATGGCTGAACAGTTCCTCAGTGCTACGCATGCGCTTGACAGTCTGGGTGAGAGCCCCCTGCTCGCCATCCTTACTCATGACAGATGGGGTGCAATGGGCTTCGACTCAATCCAAGCAAGACTGAGTGGCTTTGGGTTTGTGGGCCTCCTGGTGCTAAAGTTTTTCCACCTTTGGTCTTGGATGGGGTTGCACTGCCCGAGACAGACCTGGTGCACCATCTGGGGGTCCTTGTAGACTCATGGCTCCTGCTCAAAGAGCAGGTCGCAGCCATGGCTAGGAGGGCCTTTGTGTCATGAGTACTGATGGTGAGCAGGAGGAGGCCTCTATCCAAGGGGGAAAACGTATGCGTAGTACTGAGGAGTTAAGCAGCCATTCAAAGAGACACAGATCAGATCCACATTAACCTTTGGGGTTTATCTGTCTGGATTTTTCCCATGCTTCTTCAGTTTGTTAGGATTTTCTGTCTAATGTAGCAGTAATAAATTACCAGAGACCTATTCCTTGTCTCAGCGTGGTTCCTGGCTGTTAGGACACTTTGCACACCTTTGGGTTGTGTGCCAGCTGCGCCCATTCCTAGACTGAGAGGTTTGGTCACAGTCACTCATGCCCTTGTGACCTCCCATCTGGACTACTGTAATGCACTGTATGTGGGGCTGCCCTTGAAAAGCATTTGGAAGCTTCAGCTGGTGTAGAATGCAGCTGCACGGATAGTAAATGGTGTCGGGTACTTGACATATGTAACACCACTGCTACGTGAGCTTCATTGGTTGCCAGTGTGCTTCCAGGTGCAATTCAAGGTGCTGGTTGTCACCTTTAAAGCCCTTCATGGCTTGGGGCCAGGTTACCTAAGGGACTGCCTTCTCCCAGTTGTTTCTGCCCGTCCAATTCGATCTAGTAGGTTGGGTATGCTGCAGGCCCCATCAGCCAGGGAGTGTCAGTTGGCAGGAACTAGAAGGTGTGCCTTCTCTTCTGTAGCACCTGCCCTCTGGAATGTCCTCCCTCCAGAAATTAGGATGTCCCTGACCATGTTGGTCTTTCGTAAGGCTGTGAAGACCTGGCTTTGTGCCTGGGCCTGGGGCCTCGAGCATGCAGATGGTCCTGCCTCTTGGTTATATTAACATCCATACATTGCTTACTTGGCAGCCATGTATATTTATCTTGTATTTTAATTGTCTTAACTGTAATTGTTTTAACTGTTTTATAGTTTTATTGTTGTAAGCCACCCAGAGTCACTTGCTGAGATGGGGAGCTATAGAAATCAAACAAACAAACAAATTAAATAATGACTTATTCAAGTATTGAAGATTCATTTCTGATAAAAACAAAAAACAGGAATGTTGTCCTATAAATAATATAGGTTTGACCTAAATTTTGCATTGCCCATTTGACCTATTGACATGAAAGAATGCAGATCATTGTTAAAAATAATCTATTTAATGTCATATTGATAAAGTGATATAATTTTCTAATTGATCCTGTTTTTCATTACACAGTTTATGTAGCTCAAGACTGATTAAGTGATAATTGCATTTGATGTAGAACTTATGAATAGGAACAAATGGCTCATCGGATGAAAATGATGAGATTGCAGGTTCAATCTTTAACTAATTCATGCAACATTTGTCTCAAATTCTTACATTTAAGACTTTGCTATTTCAGTTTGAAAATCACAGTATTTCAGTAGTTTCAGAACCATCTTCAGTTTCAGTCTCAGGCATCTTGGGAACATACAGTATAATAAACAGGTATTTAAATTTCATGAAATTGTTCATCTCATGTTCTCTTAGATTAATTAAAATGATGTGTTGGTGTACGACAACTCTTTTTAGGATCAGAATCAGAGCCCTTGCTAGAAAGAGAAATGGTTCAAGCTTTTAGGGGCTTGTGAATACTTGCAGACAATATGGTTTCTTCTGCACTAAAGAAGTGTTGACTCCAGAGATTATTCTCCTGAAGAAAGATAAAGATGTGCCTGGTAGTATGCCTGATTTTAAAAGTTAGATTGTGCTTTATTAGGTGGAAGTGGAATATACTGAAACATTTTCTTCATGGGTAGAAGAGAAAGATATTTGGGAATAGTTTGGAGCATTATGCTGGAAATATATTTTTGAAAGTTGTTCTTTTCTGCAGCAAAACTCAGATGGAAGAGGAGGTGATTTAATCAGAAAACTCATATTCATTCCAGTGATTGTAGCCAGGTGTATCTGCATGTGATCTATTGAATTTAGAAGACATTCTAACCTTATGTGATGAAAGGAGGCAGTGATCTGCTTGCTCTACCAGTCCTGTCCATTTAGTCCTTGTCACCTGGCCCTTCCACCTTCTATATTTAACAAATGGAGACAAACATTGTACTGCATATGTAGGATCTTCATGACTTTTAAATCTATATGCACAAAGAGCAAGCTCCCCTTGCATACTATTACACAACTAATATGGACAGTATGGTTGTCCTAAAGAAAATATCAGAAGGAGCAGCCCCCATGAATATGTCTCCACTCTTTGCCTGCATGATTCAAATTATAGGAGGGTTACAAAATCTGAAGCTTTTCATGTGTTTTTGAAACAATCAAAATACAATAAGGCAGAAGTGGATAATCAGGGTTGTCCTAAGATATTTTACTGACTGAGGCAAAGGATAATATAATACCTCCATGCTGTCCAGTATAGAGAAGCTGACTGGATTGGCTAGCACTAAATTTTGCTTCCCCTCCAGGGACAGGACACATGCTGAGAATAGTATATTAAGCTAGACATGGGAATTTGTACTGAACATATTCTGATACATTATCACTGACCTCTGCCCATCAGCATCTGATGTGGAGGACAGTTATCTCAAAGGTAAAGGTGGCCTTATGGATAACAGAACAAACAGTGGTAGAGGCAGAAGGATCTGAATATGTAGTATTTTCCAAATCTAATCCTAATGCTATACCCTCAGGGGTCCAATAAATCCACTTTAATAGTTCTTTTCCTGAGAAGAAGAATTGGCAAAAAGCAGACATTGGAAAGTCCTGCCTAATGTTATTTCTCCATCCCTTCTGGGAAAACCATTCACAGTGAGAAAAAACAGCTGGAGCTATTTCCTTCCCATTCTTTCAGAGCAGTTCAAAATATTGTGATGTTACATGGATCATCATTATGAATGATTGCTATCCAGTTTTTCCTTTTAATAGTCACAGGTTTTCATGTTTATATGTACATTTAATATAGCAAAAACGATTGCCTTAGATAAACTGTGTTAGTAAACAACAAATGATAAGAAGTTTCAAAATATTTTTTAAAAAATGACACCTGTATGCTACAAGTATCGTCTCCTACTCAACAATACCTAGTGAATGAAACTGGTAATGCTGAGGAGCTTATTCAGGTTAAAATAAGTGGAAGAACAAATAAAAGCAGTGCTTGCATCTGTATAATTACCTGCCTGACTACAGAGAAGATGTAGATGATGCTTTCCAGAAACAAATGCAGATTTTTCAAAGAGGCATGTAGTAGTGATAAGTCACTTTAATTATTCTAGCAAGAGCCAGGTTGAGATTATGGATAAAGGCAATTTATGTATTAGATTTGAGAAATCCGGATAACTGGAGAGAAGAAAATGTTATTTGTATTTTCGAAAGGAAATGCTGGGGAACTGCAGACCAGTCTGTTTGACACCAGTACACGGGGAGAATGTTACAGCATATAATATAGTGAATAATTTGTAAAAAAGCAATGCAATAACTACCAGAAGTCAACATGGATTTGTCAAGGAAAAAAAATCTCACCAAACAGATCTTCTCTCCTTTTTATTTAACAGTTACCACAATTGTTAAAATTTTAGTACATTATGTTTACTATATCTCCACAATATTTCTTGACTCCAGTAAAACATTTGACAATGCACTTCATGACATACTTATTAGCAAGTTACGGTTAGGGTTTGGATGGCATGACAAGGTATGACTTAAAGTCCTATTTAAAGTTTGTAATCATCAAACTGGAGAGAGCTACTGAATAGGGTACCATGATATTCAATGCTAGCTTTCCTTCTCAATATTTTTATTAATAAGTTTGATGAAAAAGGGAAGGGAACACTAATCAAATCCTTGGATTAAAAAGAAACAGCTAGGGTAGAAGACAAATAAAATTCAGAACAATCTTGTTAGATTAGAGGAATGAGTTAAAAGTAACAGAATGACATTTAACAGAGACATATGTAAAGTTCTTTATTTAGGAAAGAGAAATCAAATGCATATTTAAAGGACAGGGAACACTTGGTTTTATACCTGGATTTATGAAAGCAATCTTACAGCAATAGTTGAACATGAATTGCAAATGTACCAGCAGTACCAGCAGTATGATGTTACTGCAAAAACAAAGTAAATGTAATTTTAGGTTGTATCAATAAAAAATGTAGTTTGCAAATCATGGGAAGTAATAACTTTATTCTGCTTTGGTCAGAATCTAGGCATCACACTTTTAAAGGGATTTAGAGAAACTGGAATAGATTTAGAAAAGGGCATCAAGGATGAACAGAGGGCTAAACTTCTATGAAGACAGATTAAAAGAATTGGGCATGCCAAGGAAACTGTGTGGACTTTTCCTGGTAGTTAAATCAAAGGCACGCATGTGCATGCACACACACGCACACATACACAGAAGGGTGTGTGTGAGCCATTTATATACTGCAAAGTAGCAGCATTTATTGAATAGTGTTATATGATCTAACCTGGACTTCATTTTGTCTCCATGAATTTTTCATAATCACTGTGAGATTAGATACAAGCTAAATGTTCCTTCAGATATGATAGAAAAGGCCAATTGGTAAGATCACAATTATATATCTATATCTACTGTGTATCTACATCTACATCTATCTATATCTATATATCTATATCTACAGCATATCTATATCTACAGTATATCTCTATCTATCCATCTATCTATCTCTATATCTATCTATATCCCTATCATTAATTGGTAGAAGTGTGGCATGTATACCTGAAAAGGATACATGGATGTTAGTGATCAGTTCAAGAAGGCGATCCTGTGCAAAATGATTGCATCCTTACAAAGTGGAATATTTTTATTACTGCTGTATTCAGTAACATAATAAATGTATGTGACAGCTCAAGCATGAAATTGCAAAGGGCAACACACATTAACAAATCAGCAAAGCAGGTGCTTAGAGGAAATAACCAAGATGAACTTGCCTATCTTGAAACATCTCTTCCATTAATGACAGAATACATAACTACTTTAACTGCTTGGAATGTGGGAGAAATGCAACCACTAAATTGTTCAGTGGTTATTGACCAAATGTGCTTGTTTGGCAAGGACATTTCATTTGTAAGCACAAAGAAGTGCGGGAGTGTACATGGATGGAGTGTCCATCTTCACTCTTGGTAGGTTCATGAGAAAGATATATTGCTGGACCATTTATTTGTGTGGCATATACAAGCATTTTCTTCACTCACTGACCCAGAGGAAAAAAAACAATTACTTTAAATCACCCAATTTACTGCATGCAAACTTTCTCATCACCATGTCCAACCCACACACACAGTAGAAAGGTTTTAATCCATGTTTGCTTTTTTACTTATATAAGCAAAATTACTTGCATGATTACAAAGGGTTGTTTTATTCCAGATGACCTTGATCATATGTGAAGGTCCATGGACATTCAGTTGCAATAATGCATTTTTTATTTCTCCTACTCCAACAGTCTGTCCTGGGCTTAACATTTTTGCTCTTCTGGGGAAATTCATTCAATTTTACTGTCCTGTAGACTCAGTTTGTTGGGAAAAGAAGGAAAGGCAGAAGACTTGATGCCAATTATGATAACTCAGTTAATGTTGCTCAGTATTGCTAACCTGTTATTTGATTCTAAAAACAAAACACAATAAAATTGAGATACCAGGAAATGAATCTGAAGCCTTCGGCATGCAAGTCATTTGCCCCATTGCTGTACTGGGGGTTCATCCTCAAAGTACCTCCTTGCAGTCACATGATACCATTTCCTGACTAGAGTTGTTCTAGCTACAAATTGCACTAATCCCTTGATATCAATTATTTGCTCTGTTAATCTGATGCCACAAAAGCAGCAGAGTCTGTTAGTCACCTGCTGTTATGCTCAAGATGCTCTCAATCTTCTGGAGATCTTGTGCAGCTGAGCCAATTAACTTCTGCTTCCACTGCTTGCAAAATTTCCACTGTGGAAGGTGCATCACTGGAGTTCTGCAGGGCTTGCAGGCCAGTTATTCTCAGTTGTGGGAGCCCTTGCATAACCCTCACATCCTCAAAGCTCTATAGAGATTTCATAGGAAAGTAGGAATCACTTGGTTGATTTTTCCTACTTATATAAACAGTATACCTCACTCTACCTCCCAGTGAGCCATTACTTTTCCCCCTCTACAAGGCTGTAAACTGCAAACTGCTGCTATTGCTGCAGCTGTTGAAGAAACCCCATAGCTGCAAAATGGTCATGCTATCATGCTTTCTATGATAATTTGTGGTAAAAGACTGGTGTCTGACAGCCAGGCAGTTCTCTCTTTGTGCCAGTAGCTTAAGTTTTTGTTTTTTCTTTAAGTGGCCAGACAAAAGGCCACAGCATGGACTGAAAATATGAAGGAAAGAGGAAAATTTTCTCCTTTCTATGTAGTAGTGCAGTCTTGCTACTCTAAGCACTGCAGGGGTAGAACATTCACAATAATAATATTTGCACGGTCCTCCTGGTTGGATGGAGGGAGCACTGATTAGTTCATGCTCTTCTCTGTTTAACTTTAGCATTTTGGGTGTCAGCAAAATACTTTTAAAGGATGGGGAGTGGCAACAATATCAAGTACCTCCTGGCAACCTCAGATAATGTTGTTGTTGCTGTTGGAAAAAGTCATTGTATCACTGCCACTGCTAATGGTAAACCTATTGCAAGAAACAATCAGAGAATTTTTTCTCCTCTTGGAGAAGATGACAAGATACATCTCCCCCATTTCTCATGTCCTAAATAGGCTGGGGAATTTGAGAAACCATTTGCCTATGGATCTAATATTTCATCTTTATTTTTTTCTTGTTTTCAGGATAGCATATTAATAGGGATGCTGTCACAAATCCAGATGCATTGATTTATGCTATGCATCTCAATGCTGTAAGCTGATTGATTTAGTTATCCTGACATAAAAGTGTATCTTGAAAGAATGGCAAACAAGCCTCAGTGTAATCAACCTGCCATTTATCCTGCAGGTCCCAAAATATTTCAACAGTATGAGCATTCTTAATCTCTGGCTAGCTTCTGTTAAGATTTCATTGCATGGATGGTAGAATTTTAATCTGTATCATGTGCAGAAATCCATGTGTAAAGAGCTCTCTAGAATTCAATACTAGTGAATAAAAAACAGTCAAATTATGCATGTAATTTCCATAAATCTAATACATAAATCTCATTCCAGAAGGAAATTGGGCTAGCATAATAGGCTCCTGTGCTGACTGTAATCTTAAATTTCTGGTCTAGATCTTCCCTGATCTGCTGTAGTACAATAAAAAAAAAAAAGTCTTGTCCCTGCCTTATGAATAATGTGTTGATCTGTGTCTCACTTAAAAGTATTAGATGGCAAACAATTAAAAATGCTTTTTGAGGCAGTGGTTAAAAATTAATAGTAAGCCAGAACCCAAATAGGAAATATGTGAAGATTATTCAATAGAAACTATATATAGTGGCCAAAATTAAAACAATACAAATAAAATGTTGGCAAATGCTTGAGTGAGCTCTGCTGTGTCATGAACCTGGATTTCTCTCCTCGAAGCAACTTGAATTACAAAGGACATTTTATCTAATTCTCAGCAAGGAATTTTTTCTGATTGCAGAAGATTAGCATGTTACTTCTTCAGATTATACAGAAATCCTAATTCACCAGGCAAAGATAAAAAAAAAAAGAGTTGTATAAAATACTCTGCACATCACCATCTCAGTGGAAGAAAAGAGAAATAAATGGGAAATAATTTAAATTAGCTAACTCAATTCTCACTCGGAAGTGAGAACATGTTGCTGGTTAGAGGCCTTTACTTCCACTGAATTAATAAACTCCCTCCCACTTTTCATCTTGTTCAATCTCTGGAATGTTTCTTTCTTTCTTTTTCTTTCTTTTCTTTTTAAATTGAATATCAGCGTTTCTGACTACACAAGAACCAACATAGAGGCCAGTGAGGGACAAGTGGAGGAGCAAGTTTCCATTACAATTCTCAATAGTTTAGACAGTTTGTCCAGTGACTGGGGATGCCGAAATTTGCAATTCAGCCACACCTTGAAAGCTATAATTTCCTACCATTAAATATAGAGGAACTAAAACACAACCTTAGAACTGGATTCACACAAGATTCTGAATTAACCCATTTTCTGGGCTTGCATAATACACATAACCACACAAATAAACAAAGGTTAAACTGAGTTTAGTTTGCTGTTAGAATGTAGAATGTTTGCTAGGTCTTTAACTGATAGCTAAGCATGTTGTCTTACCTAGGTTATATTTGTGGGATGGACAGGGGAAGACAACTTGTTCTTGTTTCTTATTGCCCTTTTCTACTCTGCTAAAATATCAGATATCAGGGGGAAAAAAACACTTCATGATACCATGGAGAGCTGTTACTAGTCAGAGCAAAAAATATAGGGCTAGATGGATAAAAAGACTATCATGAATTTTGAGATACAGTCTGTGAATCAAAACACAATAAAGTGGAGGTCCCAACATGACATACATGGGCACCAATGTACCCACAAAAATCTCTTGATACCTGTCAGGTTTCTCACCCATCTGATTTTTAAAATAATTTATTCTGAATAAGTGAATAAATTGGAAGACAGCATGCTACAAAGCAAAGCTTCAGTTCCTTACACCATTGCATATGACTCTGGACTTCATATAGCAGGGCCACAACTGGGGGGGGGGGGCAACCAGGGCATGTGTCCCGGGCACCGCACTGGGGGAGCACCAAAATGAGTGCTGGGGGGGGTGCCAAAATGGGTGCAGAATCCATGTTTGTTCCCGGGTGACACAGACCCTAGTTGTGGCCCTGTCATATAGATTGTGTTGATTTTCTTAAAAAATAAAAATGGTGGGTGGCTGCAGCCCATATTCTTTTTTGTTTGTTTGTTTGCTTGTTTGTTTGTTTGTTTTTAAATTGCACCTAGAAGAAAACCAGGAATTGGATAGAACTTCCTCGCAGGGATAGCAGGAAGTCATCTCAGTTTGCCTTCTGATAAGAGGGTGTTTTGAGACTGGCTGCATCCACTATGACAGGAATAGGAAAGCCCAGCCCCTGAACATGGCAGACAATTTTTTGAAAATGCTTACATCATGCTTTCAAATTTCACATGTGTCCACTGGCCACAAAGTTTGGAACTTACATATAAAACAGAAAGCTGTGCACAAAAATGTGTAGGATAATGAAAACAAAAAGATACTGTATTTTGCAAAGTATTTTGGAAAAAACGGATTGGAAAAAGTACACATAAAAAAGACATACTTTTAGGAGGAAGGCAAGCAGAAAGCATACTAATTTGTATGTAGGTTTTTTTTTTCCCCAAGCTATTTGAAAATGACAAACATAAGTTTAGTAAAAGAAGAAAAATGCAATAAAACTGAGATTTGCCGATTTGTCCATTTCTTGGACAGAGAGGGAGCTTTTTAATCCTACATTTTTCAAGATACTTGCTACTAATGATTGCTAAATCTTTCTTCCTCTCTCTCATGTGTCTTTTTTCCCTTCAACTTCAATGCTCTGCATATTTATAAAGTTCATGTGTTATTTTTTTCTTTCCAAAGTGACAGATGTATTGATTATCTGAAGTAGATAGAATCCATTATTTTGGATTTCACTTTTAAATTAAACAAAGTTGCTTAGCTGCCCAAGCTCCTAATTTGATGGTTAATGGGATGTGCTAATAATAATAACCTATTTGCTCCTTGCATGCATGCACACAGTTATTAGACAGTTCCCAAATAAACCTTTCTTGGATGGATGACATTTTCACATTGAATGGATTCTTAATACTGTCTTATATGTGTACCAATCTGTTCTGGATTTGGGGACACCACCAGTATCAGAACAGATTTGCCCTGGGGTTGGATAGAAAGACAAGCACTGAGAAATTGTCAGGCCCCACCCAAGAACAACCAAGAATCAGTCAAGCCAAACTTCAGTTCTTTATTTGCTAATGCTGTATAGACAGAATCATGCCAGACTAAAGCAACTCTACCTAACCTAAGGGGAAATAACCTGGGAAAGCACTAGGGTGGGGCTATTCTGAATCTCTTGGTTTTCCCACAACTGTCCCTTGGACTATGTTTCCTCTTATCTCCTTCTCCTTCTTGGAATACGCTCCCTCCTTCCTCAGAGCCAATGGCACTGCTGAAGCCCACCACAGAAATCCACCCTGAATTGACTTCCAGTGTGTCACAGCTGACTGTAGATGTCTCCACGAACAAGTAGAGACCACAACTGCTGTGAAGAATGAAAGACTGGCGAGTAGACTGGTTCTTTGAATCTCTCTGGAGAAGGAGAGAATTGGAGATCACCCACAAGTGTTCTGAATGGCAGCTTCTCATGAGGAGACTGTAAAACAGTGGTTTCCTGCAGGTTTGAGTGCCAGGAGCAGAGAGAGATGACATCTTTTCTCTCAGCAGTGGCAGAGCCTTTCATAAGAACACTAAGCCAGTTGAACTCACTTTCTAATCACAGTTGGAAATCTTCAATTTAACCACTTTATGGATATTAGAGACCTTCAAAATGGCAAGCTTAATTTGACACTGGGTGGTACCTTCTTTGGATTTAAGAAATTTTAAACAGAGGCTTAAAATTTAAAATTCTTGGCAAAAAGCAAAAGAAAGAGAAAGGATTTTGATTTAAGAAAGTCTTTAAACAGACTGGGAGACCAGAGAGATTTGGAATATTGGTTATTTTTGCTGTAAGCTTTGAAAAATACGTATATAATTAAATAATATATTTAATTATTATTAAATAATTAATAATTGTTTAATAATTATTTAATTATATGTTTATAATTATTATTTATTATATACTTATTTTTCTTACGTATGTTTATAGAAATGACTGAAACAGAACTAAACCCATATTAGGAACTGAGGCTTGATGAAGGTTGCAAATGAACACTAGAGGAAACTAAAAGCCCAGGCAGAAAAGAGTTAAAATGGCTAAGCTGGCTATAACTTTTTCTTATCTTAAAGATCTTCTTGAAAACTGGACTGAGATATCAATAACTAATATCTCAGAAAGGATACAGATTTCAATGGATAAACTTTAGAAAATGATGAGAAAAACTTTAAAAAAAACTTTTATCTGACATAGACATTATAGAGTTTGAAGGCATGGAAGACAACAAAATTGAGATTACCAAAATGGGAATACAAAAGACAAATCAAAATAATGATCTGGACATGGAACAGCTGCGACAAGGAGTCCTGGATGATGCCTCTTTATGGGATTTACAAAGTAGGCTGGTGAAAGCTGTGAAGACTCCTCTTGAATGCCAAAGCTTGATGAAAGATCAAATCCTCTGATGCCATTGGAATGATTTAAAAGTCAAGACTGTAAAGAGCAAAAAGAAGGAATATAAAGTTGATGAGGGATAAAGTATTTGTTTGATATTTCTGGTAACTCCTAATGGACTTTTTGCTGAACTAGGACTGAAAAGATGACAGTTTCTGGATTGTGTATAGATAAAAGTTAGGCTATGGGGAGAAGAATTTTTATTATTATTTGTAACTTTAAGAAAGGGTGAAAAGTTACTATATTACCTTATACTCGGTGTAATGAAAGTTGGAAGCCACTTCTTTATTATTGTCTTTTTTCTTTTCTCTTCTACTTTTCTCTTTCTCTTTTCTTTTTGTGGAGTCCTTGGTGCTCTCTGAGCCTTGTTGTTTTCTTGCAGACGTTTCATTGCCAGACTAGGCAACATCTTCAGTGTGAAGAGGGAGTGGGCCTTGCTCTCAGTATATACAGTAGTTTGTCCATCTTGTATTGGTGGAGGTGTTGTTCTCTCCTTGGGGGTTCCTTGATTGGCTTGTTGTTTGCTGCTAGGTTGATTGACTGAGTTAATAATTCCTTGATTAGTTCTTTTCTTTTTTTCTTTTTTTTATTTATTTATTACTAATATTTAGCCACCGCCCATCTCCCCCAGAAGAGGGACTCTGGGCAGTTTACAATAAAATTCCCCATAAAACATAAACATTAAAATCACATAAAATGATTATAATAAAACCCAATAAATAAATAAAATCCAAGAGAAATGTAAAATCCAGGCTGGTGGGAGGGAATCTAGGGTGCGAGCCATCCCCAAAAATGGTTATTCACTTTCCTGCCCCAGGCGAGACAGCAGAACCAGGTCTTCAGGGCCTTCCCGGAAGGTCAGGAGAGAAGGGGCCTGCCTCACCTCTGTGGGCAAGATATTCCAGAGAGCAGGGGCCACTACAGAGAAGGCCTGCTTCCTGGACCCCGCCAGATGAAATTCTCTTATGGACGGGGTCCATAACATGTCCTCTCTGGATGATCGGGTGGGGCGGGCCGATGTAATAGGGATGAGATGGTCCCTCAGGAAACCTTGCCCCGTGCCATGTAGGGCTTTAAAGGTAATAACCAACACCTTGAATTGGACCCGGAAGCAAACTGGCACCCAGTGCAGCTCGCGCAGCAACGGTATTATATGTGCCCACCTAGGTGCACCAAAAATAGCCCACGCGGCTGCATTTTGGACCAGCTGAAGCTTCCGGATACTCTTCAGGGGTAGCCCCATG
Source organism: Candoia aspera (assembly GCF_035149785.1). Classification (NCBI taxonomy): domain Eukaryota; kingdom Metazoa; phylum Chordata; class Lepidosauria; order Squamata; family Candoiidae; genus Candoia; species Candoia aspera. The sequence continues at coordinate 35,372,233 of NC_086158.1, read as the reverse complement.
TAGAGCGCATTGCAGTAGTCTATATGGGAGATAACCAGGGTGTGAGTGACTGTTCGGAGGGCTTCACAATCCAGAAACTGGCGTAACTGGCACACAACCCGAAGTTGCGCAAAGGCCCTCCTGGCCACGACTGCCACCTGCTCTTTGAGCAGGAGTCGTGAGTCCAGGAGAACCCCCAGATTACGCACTGAGTCTGTCTGGGGCAGTGCCACATCATCCAGAACTAAAGATGACAGTTTCCCGGAAGATGAAGCCCCATCAACCCACAGCCACTCCATCTTACCAGGGTTCAGTTGAAGCCTGTTGTTCCCCATTCAGACCCCCACAGCCCCCAGGCACCGAGAAAGGGAAGTCACTGCATCACTTACCTCACCCGGGATAGAGATGTATAATTGGGTATCATCAGCATACTGATGATACCTCAACCTGTGGTGACGGATGATCTCACCCAGTGGTTTCATGTAGATGTTAAACAAGAGAAGAGAGAGAACTGAACCCTGCGGCACCCCACAATGGAGGGGTCGAGGGTCAGATCTCTCCTTTCCTATCACCACCGACTGGGACTGGCCCTGAGGAAGGAGGTGAACCAGCGCAGAACTACATCACCCACCCCCAACTCCCTGAGCTGTCCCAAAAGGATACCATGGTCGATGGTATCGAAAGCCGCTGAGAGCTCAAGGAGAGCAAGGGTAGATGCACTACCTCCATCCTGTTCCCGCCAGAGATCATCCATAAGTGCGACCAATGCCATCTCCATCCCATATCCTGGCCTGAAACCTGGCTGAAAGGGGTCCAGATAATCTGTTTCCTCCAGGACCCTCTGGAGTTGTAACGCCACCACCTTCTCAACCACCTTCCCTAAAAAGGGGAGGTGGGAGACTGGACGAAAATTGTCTAGCACAGTTGGGTCCAGAGATGGCTTCTTGAGGAGGGGGCGCACCAGTGCCTCCTTAAAGGCAACCGGGAACACCCCCTCCCTCAAGGATGTATTTACCATCGCTTGGACCCAACCACACGTTACCTCCCAAGCTGCCTTCACCAGCCAGGAGGGGCATGGATCTAAATAACAGGTGGTGGCATTCACAATCCGGACGATCCTGTCCACTTCCTCGGGTCCAACCGGAATAAACTGCTCTCAGATAACAAGGCTAAAACGTTCCCTTGGTATCTCCACAGACCCTGCTTCACGCATGGAGTCCAACTTAGACCGGATCCAAGTGATTTTATCCTGCAGATGCTCAGAAAACTCTTCCGCACGGCCCTGTAGGTGGGTCACTGGGCCCACCTTCCCCAAAAGGGTACATGTGATCTTAAGCAGGACCGTTGGACAGCAATCTGTGGATGCAATAAGAGCGGAGAAATACTGCCGTTTCGCTGCTCTTACCGCCACAAGGTAGGCCTTAATAGTGGCTCTAGCTTTTGTTCTGTCGGATTCGGTCTTTGTTTTCCTCCAGCAGCGCTCTTTTTCTTTTTCCTTCTAGTTTAGTTAGTATTAGTTTTTACTATGTTTATTAAAAACCTCATTTTTTAAAAAAAAGAAATCCTCTCTGAATCTTGGATATTTCTTTTTGTCAGGAAATTACTGTACATACTGTACACTTTTTTTACTAGTATAACATTAATTTTATTTGTTAATGGTATATCTCATTTCATAAGAAATTTGTTTATTGGTCTATATTCTGAAAAAAAAAATGGCCCTGTATACATGGCAGCTCATTTACCTGTTCAGTTTTAGACCATTCAGTCCAAATAAGCAACAGTATTTGCTTCTATATCTTGTGGAGCAAATTGATTATAATATAATCCATGCTAAAATGATATCTATTAATTGAATATTACGTTTATTGAAGCATGTCTATTTTATGATGCTTACTTCATCCAATCCTGAGTCACACATATCTGAAGTTATTTTACCTTATGACAGATATTATCCCATTTTCTACCTCCCTGAGCCCCTTGAGAAGGCTGAAATGATTAAGTCATCTTCCCATCCCCTTTATTTTTATAGACCTTTCAAAACTATTTTTAAAAGTTATGTATGTATTAAACCCTTTAATTATGTTATATATTTTATGCCATAGTAACAACCTTCAGCACAAACTTACTGATCAAATATGTCCCAGAATAGAAATTTATGACAACTAAGGGTGAATACATCTCCAGGTCAAATTAAATCCCATTTCTGGATTTTCATTGTTTTGTTTCATATTTACATTTTTCTTTTTGGATTGCTAAAGCAAGCACATTATTCCATTTAGTACAGCAAATAGGAACTCACATTGCAAACTGTACTGAACCCTGTTCACTGTTAACAGTTTCTGAATTCTAGTGTTTATTTTGCTATTTGGATTATCACCTGTATGCTTTAATGAATCAGTATGAGCTACTGATCCACTTTTGCGAACCATCTGACTAGTGGTCAGGCCCACAACTGCGGGGGGCAGGGGGGTGGGCAAGTAGGACATGTGCCCCAGGCACCGTGCTGGGGGGCACCAAAATGAGTGCAGGGGGATGCCAAAATGGGCACAGAATCCATGTTTGCCCCAAGTGACACAGACCCTTATTGTGGGCCTGCTGGTGGTGAACAGGGAAAGGCTGTGGTGGACCTCTATGGACCTCTACAGTTTGAAAATCATTGTGCTAAGATGACCTGAACCAATAATGAAAACCAGTGGTTGATATTGACCCCAAATTTGGAAAATATTGCCCTAAGAGATTATTAACTAATGCTAATAAAATCTTCTTTTGTCTATTCTACTTGCTTTCTACAGTTATCCATTAAGTGCCTCCTCTTTATAGAGTTGCCTAATTATGAAACATAGCAAATGCCTTTCAACAGCTTGCTACGCTTTAAATGAATATATTAATCCCCTTGATTCATTTAAGGATAAAGCACAGACTTTGTTTTCAGTTGCAGTATGGCTTCCATTAGTCTATTCCACATATATGAAATGCAGTTTTGTTAACTATGGAAACAGATTCCCTCTGAGCCAACAATGATTTGTGAATCTTTTCTCACACTTGTCATACCACCTCACCAGAAAAAAAACTAAGCTCATGGGAAATGTTTAGAAATCATATTTAGACAATGCCAAGAGAATGTCTCAGACAGAAAACAAGAACCACCTCTATCATACTTACACTTGAGCAGAGTGGGAAGGAATCAATGCTTTTCTTTCCTTGATGACAGAACCAAAATATGGTTTTCAGAAGCAAAACAGACCAATTTGTCCCCATCACCCTTACAGAATCCAATTTGAAGGCAGCTGAAGCTTATTTTCCTAGTTTTTAACAGTACATCTGGGATCAGCAGGCTGGGATAGTTGTCTCATCCTGTTCCATCTCTTATAGATAAGAAAATAGAACATGGGGCTTTTTTGTTTTTCATCTAAACTACACACAACTCTGCTTTATATTTGCTTTTAAAAATAAGAAGTTTTTCACTCCTTTTAGCTTTCCGTTCATCTTTTATAATGACTTCTTATAATATGGTAGTACCTTCAGAAATTGCTTTGAGATAATGCTATCTTTTTTATCCTTTTGCAAAAGTGCACACGGTAATAGTACTTGCCAAACAATAGCTGCCAACTATTTATATCACACCTCCCTCTGTGTTTTCCTGGTGCAAGTCTATGTGTGCACACTAGGAACAAGTACACCTGATGAAATTGTTGCATGTGTGATTTTTGAATATGTCTTTTTGTAGTATTCTTTCCATGCAATAGCTGTAGTAATTTGCATTTTTAAATATAATCTCAACAGTAGCAAATTAATTACACAAATAATAAGATTAATTTCACTGATAGAATGACCTTCCTTCCAAAGGCTGGCATGTATGTGCAAAAATCAGTAATTTAGGAACAAAACTCCAGTACATTTGGTTCCTCCTCTATACGATACAAAAACGCATTTGGCCTATTCCATTCTGAGGACAGTTGGCAGTCTCCAGAAGAGCATTCCCAATCCGAAAGTTATTTGAGATGTACTGGACTAGGATATGGTTCAAGGGAGGTTTGACATGGTGCTGAGGGGGAACAGAACATTCTGGAGTTCTATACATTCCTAGTTGAATACATCAAGGTTTTAACCTAGCCATAACTAAACATGTGTATACACGAAAGCACATATGATAAAATAGACACAATTTCAAAGTGATGAAGATTCCTGATTCACATTCCAAATGTTCAGGTGAACTAGCATATCTTTAATTTTCCAAAATCAACCTTTAACATCAATGAGAACATTATTTAACAATAGTGTTTCACACAGGGTTACCTGAAAGTCATTGCACCAGTAAATGTCAGTACTAAAAACTGCATTCTATATTTCTATTTATTTATTTATTTATTTTCTATCCTGCCTTTATTATTTTTATAAATAACTCAAGGCAGCAAACATACCTAATACTCCTTTCTCCTCCTATTTTCCCCATAACAACTACCCTGTGAGGTGAGTTGGGCTGAGAGAGAGAGACTGGCCCAAGGTTACCCAGTCAGCTTTCATGCCAAGGGTGGGACTAGAACTCTCAGTCTCCTGGTTTCTAGCCCAGCACCTTAACCACTAGACCAAACTAGCTGTCTCTATAACCAGTGTTTAAACTCTTGATTAAGTGTTTAAACTCTTGATATTCAACATTTCCAGAATTATATAAACTTCTGTTTTCTTATTGAGGATTCAATTTAAATTTATGTCTTTTACTTTCTTTGCTTCACATATAATCTTACTCCAATGTCCTGTGTATCCATCCACATGCATCTTTACCAGAAATTTTCTAGCAACCGTTGCTCAGGTCTTAGTACCAGTATGGGTCATTTTCCTTTGTATTTGATTTCTTTAAAATCTGAAACTATTTTTTTTAAATAACCCTTAAGAAAAGTAAAATGATGGTAGCATCATTTATGTGTTGAACCTGCCCTTTTGATAAGGATTAATGGCTTTAGGTATCTCCAAATTGCCCCACAGAAATGAAATTTCCTTATAGCAGAATGGAAGAGCAAGGACAGGAGAAAGTGGTTTGAAGAGTGAGTTTCAATGGTAGATTATGTAGTTCTGACTATTATAATTCTATTATCCTTTTATACCCACTCAAAGTGACTCCTGATGTCCTGGACAAGGAAATGAAGGTCTTCCACACACTGCTGTGGTATGATTACCAGTATCCCTCACAACTGGTCATGATGACTAGGGTTACAAGAAGCTGTAATTTGGGAGAACTGCAGGTTCCTCGCTTCTGTTTCTTGGTATAAATTTTGCAGAAGTAAAATGTGGACAAATTGTATTTGAAGGACTCATTAGGGGCCAAAGTGAGATTATCAGCATGTACAATTAAAATGAATAACATATCACAAAGAGAAACATGAAGATATTCTCTGTTTATGTGTCACTTTCTGGTAACTTATCTTAATAAATGGTTGCATTGTTTTGCATAAGTTTTTTTTTTCTTGTGTAAGCAGTTTGTTGTTGTTTATGCATTTAGTCTCTTCTGACTCTTCGTGACTTCATGGACCAGCCCACTCCAGAGCTTCCTGCCAGTTGTCAACACCCCCAGCTCCCCCAGGGATGAGTCCGTCACCTCTAGAATATCATCCATCCATCTTGCCCTTGGTCGGCCCCTCTTCCTTTTGCCTTCCACTTTCCCTAGCATCAGCATCTTCTCCAGGGTGTCCTATCTTCTCATGATGTGGCCAAAGTATTTCAGTTTTGCCTTTAATATCATTCCCTCAAGTGAGCAGTCTGGCTTTATTTCCTGGAGTATGGACTGGTTTGATCTTCTTGCAGTCCAAGGCACTCTCAGAATTTTCCTCCAACACCACAGTTCAAAAGCATCTATCTTCCTTCTCTCAGCCTTCCTTATGGTCCAGCTCTCGCAGCCATATGTTACTATGGGGAACACCATTGCTTTAACTATGTGGACCTTTGTTGTCAGTGTGAGGTCTCTGCTCTTGACTATTTTATCGAGATTTGTCATTGCTCTTCTTCCAAGGATTAAGTGTCTTCTGATTTCCTGACTGCAGTCAGCATCTGCAGTAATCTTTGCACCTAGAAATACAAAGTCTTTCACTGCTTCTACATTTTCTCCCTCTATTTGCCAGTTATCAATCAAGCTGGTTGCCATAATCTTGGTTTTTTTGAGGTTTAGCTGCAAGCCAGCTTTTGCACTTTCTTCTTTCACCTTCATCATAAGGCTCCTCAGTTCCTCTTCGCTTTCAGCCATCAAAGTGATATCATCTGCATATCTGAGATTGTTAATGTTTCCTCCAGCAGTTTTAACTCCAGCCTTGGATTCCTCAAGCCCAGCATGTTACATGATGTGTTCTGCGTACAAGTTGAATAGGTAGGGTGAGAGTATACAGCCCTGCCGTACTCCTTTCCCAATCTTAAACTAGTCCGTTGTTCCATGGTCTGTTCTTACTGTTGCTACTTGGTCATTATACAGATTCTTCAGGAGGCATACAAGTAACCCCATACCACTAAGAACTTGCCACAATTTCTTATGGTCCACACAGTCAAAGGCTTTAGAATAGTCAACAAAACAGAAATAGATGTTTTTCTGAAACTCCCTGGCTTTTTCCATTACCCAGCAGATAATGTTCCTCTGCCTTTTCTAAACCCAGCTTGTACATCTGGCAATTCTCGCTCCATGAATTGCTGAAGTCTACCTTGCAGGATCTTGAGCATTACCTTACTGGCATGTGAAATGAGTGCCACTGTTTGATAGTTTCAACATTCTTTAGTGTTTCCCTTATTTGGTATGGGGATATAAGTTGATTTTTTTCCAATCTGATGGCCATTCCTGTGTATTTCAAATTTGCTGGCATATAGCATGCATTACCTTGACACCATCATCTCACAAGATTTTGAACAGTTCAGCTGGGATGCCGTTGTCTCCTGCTGCCTTGTTATTAGCAATGCTTCTTAAGGCCCATTCAACCTCACTCTTCAGGATGTCTGGCTCTAGCTCACTGACCACACCGTCAAAGCCATCCCCAATATTGTCTTCTGTATATTTTTGCCACCTTTTCTTGATCTCTTCTTCTTCTGTTAGGTCCTTGCCATCTTTGTTTTTGATCATACCCATTTTTGCCTGGAATTTACCTCCAATGTTTCTAATTTTCTGGAAGAGGTCTCTTTTGTAAGCAGTTTACATTTCTTGAATTATTATGAGATAATACCTACTGAGATAAGGGCAAAAATTGTCATCTTTTTTCCCTTCCACTGAGCACTCTAATTGTTTTCGTTTATTAGCAAGTGAAGCAGATATTTATGGCAAATCAGCAGTCCTATTTTACTGCTCAATGGGAATCAAAACAATATAATTGTGATAAAAATATGATATAATCAAATATGTTTATGGCAAATTTGCTAACCTCACATTAATTTACCATATGTTGTTTTCAGTGACATTAGCAGTAGCTCTTTTCTTTTCTAACAACTAGTGTCTACAAAAGCTAAACTATAGAAATTGGCAATGGTCAAATGTACATCACTGAGTGAGAAATTGGCTTGGGATTTATGTTCTTTTTTGGCAATCACTGGAAGGAGGAAAAGTTCTAATTGGAACATTCTCTCATAGCATTGCACTGTTGGTTAAAAGACATCTCCATTTTTCAGAGCTTTTTTTACACAAATCTTTCAAATGTTCCCCTGTTTTTCATTTGTTTATCATTAAACACTCATTTAGATAGAGCCCATATTAATAGCTCCCTCCTCCAAAACTATCTACCATCAAATGGTCAGGGAATATAGCTGACAAAGCTCACAGGAGCCACAATTTTCTCCCTTCAGTGTCTGGATGGAGCCCAGAATCCCCTAAAGTCTTGCTGAACATTGATAATACACCATGAACCTCTGGATTTCTGTAGCAATCTGCAGAAAAGTCTCCTCTGAACTGCTTCATTCTGGTGAATCAGGAGAGGGAGGAAGTCACAAAAAAAAAAAAGAAGGACTATGGTGGATTCTCTTTCTGAGCAGTGATTCTTTTTATTGGTAGTACTTATCCATGACAGGCATCAGAGCCAGTTTGGTATCCAGGTAGTCCTCGACTTACAACCATTCATTTAACAATTGTTCAAAGTTACGATGGCATTGAAAAAAGTGACTTATGACTAGTCCTCACACTTATGAGTGTTACAGCATCCCTGTGGTCACATGATTGAAAATTCAATTCAGGCACTTGGCAACCAGCATGTATTTACAATGGTTGCAGCATCCTGGGGTCATATGATCACCATTTGTGACCTTCCCAGACAGCTTTCAACGAGCAGTTAATGGGAGAAGCCGGATTCACTTAACGACTAAGTGATTCACTTAACAACTGCAGTGATTTGCTTAACAAGCATGGCAAAAAAGGTCGTAAAATTGGGTGTGACTCACTTAATGACCACCCCGCTTAGTGATAGAAGTTCCAGTCCCAATTGTGATCGCAAGTCAAGGACTATCTATAGTGGTTAAGGCATCAGGTTATAAACCGGGAGACCATGAGTTCTAGTCTTGCCTTAGGCATAAAGCCAGCTGGGTGATCTTGGGTCATTCACTTTCTCTCAGCCCTAGGAAGGAGGCAATGGCAAACCATTTCTGAAAATCCTTGTCAAGAAAACAGCAAGGACTTGTCCAGGCAGTCTCCGAGAATTGGACACTATTGAACGGAATATATATACACACACACACACACACACACACACATATACACATACAAACATACATACATACACACACACACACATACATACATACAGTGTGTGTACATACATACTGTATGTGGTCTATAGTATGTCATGTAGTTTATAGCATCTCTCTGCATTACAGCTTTCCAAAAAAAAAGAAAATTCCCCTTCCCACAAGGCTCAGGGGGTTCCCTCTCCTAATTCTGTAGGGATTGTGTGTGTGTGTGTGTTATTTATTTTTATTTTATTTTATTTTATTTATTTATTTGATTTCTATAGCCGCCCATCTCAGCAAGTAACTCTGGACGGCTTACAACAATAAAACTATAAAACAGTTATGGTGTGAGATTGGATTTGATTATTTAGCTGTTTCAGTTTAGGACTTGATTTATGTATGATTTTTAAGGAGCATTTTAAAATAAAAGGTACCAATTTACAAATCTGAACAAACTGTCAAATAGCAAAATTGTAATCCTAGAAAGAGTGAATAAATTGGCTTTTTTAGACAGTTACTTATCTATAAAGAAGAAGACAGGTGAACATCAGGAGGTAAAACATTTTGATTCCTGAGGAGCTACAAGAGAAAAGAGGCAGAATCCAATTATTTATGATGGAGGACAAGATTGCCAAAGGTCTAAAATTATACAAAAGAGGCATGGAGATACATTGAAGTCTCTGAAAATCAATAGGAGAAGTGTATGTACAGGACAAAAAGAGAACAAAAAATAGTGAGTAGCATGACTATAATGATAAATGGAACAGATGGGATGAACTAAATAATTCAAAACAGAGGAAGAGGTCTGAGAAAAAAGGCAGGAAGACCAAACAAGTGAGCACAAGCATAGACACAATCCAGGTCTGGGAGAACTGTGGCTCTCCAGATGTGGGTGAAGTACTAGGAGCCATGTTGGCTGGGGCTGACAAGAGGTAGAGTCCAACAGTGATTAGAGGGCCAGAGCCCCCAAGAGCCAGAAATGGAACATGGAAAAAGATGGGATGAAAGTAGCTCAACCAAATACCAGGGCAGTTGTACAGAATTATCTGAGCTCTGTGTCAGTATTGGCGATATGTCCAGATGAAATCACCCTCCACATAAAGGGGTAGATTAGCAACTCAGAGTTTCTCCTTTTAATAGAATACAGGGCCTGTGGGCCTTTGCCCAGTTTAGGCTGGTGGGATGTTTGGGCCCTCTCTGAACCCAGAAGACTTAGCAACAGTGATCCACACCCTCACTGCCATACAGTTAGACTACTATAACAGGCTGTAATGAGGTGGCTTTTGAGGATGACCCAGAAACTATACTTGCTACAAAATGCAGCTATGGGTGAGAACCACTGTTGCAATATAATACCAATTCTGCAGTCACTGCATAGGTTACTATAGATTTCTGAGTGCAGTTCAGGATGCTGATTTTAATCTTTAAAGCCTTTCATGGCTTGGATTCAGCACAATTCAGGGACCATTCTCTTCTAAACTGATCCTGATCAATTAGGAAAATAATAAAAAAAGAATAAATTTAAATGAGTATACAAGGCCTGGTTTACAGTTGATGTTCACATTGTCTACTCTTGGCTTCAAACTCCAGCCTGAGGTATATATTTTCAGCTGCCAACCAGGCTGTCAGAGCTCTAACAGACTCAGAAAGCTCCAGACAAGAAAATAAAGCCATCAGAAACAGTTCTTACAGTGGACAAATACATCTGGTTACCAAACAGTAATACTTCCAAAACTGAATGTGTTGCTGAAAATGTTAGTCCTGAACCCAGTTCAAATTCAGGCAAATATAGCATATATGGCACAGTTTGGATATTTCTCAGTACACAACTTCTCCCACTGGTTCACTCATTCAGCTTTTATACCTGAATAAGATCATGGATGGAGTCAATATGAAAATCACACTTATACCTATTTTCTGGGTTACATTTCCTGAAGAGTCCTTACTAATGCTTGATTGTAGGCCAGATATTGATTTAACCAGTTTCTTGTAACAGAAAGCCAGTTAAAGTCACTTTTATTCACAGTATTGTACAGGCAATTGTATCTTTAATAAAGTCTTTTCAATATGTGCAGTGACTTTAAATTATATTCTTATAGATTAATTTAAAATGAGGTTAGACAGTGTCATGGGGATAGGCATAGCCATAGCTAGCACATCAATAGCTATTAGCCATGTTTCCTATTTCATGTTCAGGAGACAATAGGTCAATGAATTCCAGTTGAAGGAAGCAACAGTAAGAGTCGATTATTATTTTTATATGATATTCATGAACTCCTGAAAGGCCAAAATAGGATGCAAGATAGGGATTGGTTTTAATGTAGCAAGATTCTCTTTAGATTCTTATGTAAGAATCTGTAGAGTAAACACAAGTATCATAATTCTTTCTGAAAAACAGTAGTGGGCAACCTGCAACCCATGGGTCATAAGAATTTTCTCACCAAGGTTTGGTGTGTCCCTTGGAATCCTTCTTCATCTGTCATTAAAAACAGCCCAGTGCTATTTGCTCCTGAATTTGGTGACAAGCTGCTTAAAAAAAAATAGTTGAAGGGTTACAAACCTAAAATAGGGTAGTGTTACAAAATAGAAATTGACCAATCAAAAATATCTAGGATAGTATTTAATTAATGGCTGGAGATCAGTTTACATTTTAAATTGCATCTTTCTGATTGTTTTTTCCCCCAAAGGGCCTCATGAAGGTTAAATGTTGTTTGGCCATACAGCTGCTTTCAAATTGTTTGTCCATTTTTTTTTTCAATAGTGAAGATAATGATGGCAAAAGTATATTTGAGAGTGTGCATTTCTATCTATCTTCTGAACCTGACAGGAGTATCGATATGATAAAATCTCTGTCAAAGGGATTTACTGATTTTATATTGATTATTGATTTTACTTATCTCTGTACAGAATTTATTTACTCCCTGCTTTTTTGTTGTTGGTTTGCTCTAGTCCTACTCATTTCCTTTTTGGCCCTGTCCTCATCTACTTTTTGAGTACCACTAGTGGCATGTCCCACAAGACTGAGAGTAACTGAAATCAAACCAATTTGTTCTCCATGGCTGTACAGCTTTTTAGCACCACTGCAGTCTTGTATGATCTATGCATCATAAGCATGCCAGTATCTGGGATTTAGAGGGAGATTTGGTGTAGGAGAGAAAACAAATTTCTAATTGAGGATGCATCCCATGAACAGTAGAACTGATTGGAACAGATGGCAAGCAGATTGGTCATTTTTACTCCTGGGGAAATTGAAAAAAAAAAGAGGTTTAAAAGAAAAACGTATTTTAGAAATGCAGGAGGAGGGTAAATGTGCATGACAGTTAAGGAATGATGATTTTTATAACAAATGTTTAAACAGTGATGAAAAAAACATTGAAAAAAGCTTTAAAAATTGCTGCAGTGAAGTTTACAGGTATCAGCAGTATAAGAGGGCAGTCACAAGAACTGATATGCATCAGTTGCAGCCCTGCTAAAAGAAATATGATTGACTTTTTACAGGTACACTAAAGCACTACAGAAACCTATAAAATTTGACTGGAGGCCAAGACAGGACACAAGAAATGAACATGTATATAATGGCTGTTGTTAACATTATGATTCTACCTTTAGGGCTCTGAAATATTATCACCTGAACATAGCCTAAATTATAGTGAATAAAGAAAACAGTTATAAGCTACTTGATTTGGAAGATATAAGCACACGGGATTTTAAGCTGTTTAACAGGCACACGTCTGATAACATTGACCTCTATCAGTGGTCAGAAGCTCTCCCCGCCAACTTCATTAATGACATACTATTGGAGCTTTATGATAGACTGCCTTCTGGGGTTGAATTACAAAAGTATTTTGATTAAAGGACCAGCTGTCCTTTGACAAAATTCTCACAGACAATTCCCAACATTTTTTCTAAATGTGAGCTTTTTAAAATTTATTATTTTGCAAATACTCCGATTTTTGTGACAACATTGAAGACACGCATCAGAAAACATGATAACCTTAATCATTTAATAAAATTTAGGGGTTTTTTTTCTAAAGTAATTAATAATCATAGAGAATAAGTAGTAGTATTATTTAATTGTTCAGAGTAAGTGGGGAAAACATACAGCTATACTGAATCCAAAAGTTATGCCTGTGAATGTGATCCCCAGAATCATAGAAATAAGGATCCAGAATTGACTATGGACTTTATATGTGCAAAACATTGTTATGGATGGACAAGATTAATTGATTCTAGCTTTTGGCAGCACATCTTACTGAATACTGTTTAAGAGAATCCCCAACCTTTCAGGATGGCTTTAATAAATGAGGGAACCTTAAGGATGGAAAAATTACCCCCAGTGTAACACTGCATTCAATGGTGAGGAATGTTGGCCATCTGGATCTTCCTGAACTACAGCTCCCTCAACTCCCAGTTGAGTGGGCAACCATGATCAAAAATGAAGCATGCTGAGAACTAAAGTTCAGCAACATCTGGAGGATACAGGTTCCCCACCTATCTTTGCTAAAGTTAATGTATACAGGTTTTGGTAGTGGAATAATCTAATGCAGAGACTGAAATTTCAGGCAACACAACAAAGTGCCGCCACTGTTGCAGCAGCCAGGGGGTCCTGATTAAGAAAAGTTCAAAACTGGAACAACAACCAGGACTTCAGTTCCTGCTCATGTCAGCACCTGATACATGTATGGGGTGTGTGAAAGAATCAGAAGGATGTTTGTGTGTAAGCTGGACCTTAAACAAGTGCTATCTCTAACACTAGATGCAATACTTAAAGAATAAAGTGCTTATTTTGAGCTATGCTGAAATTTAGAATTGGCAGACCTTTGAACATGGAGCCAAATTCTTTCTAAAACTGAGACTTTCATGTTGAGAAATGTCACTGGCCTTACAGTTCACTCTTTATTTTAATGGACCAGAAACCAGAGCCACTTCCCACTCAGCATGAATTCCCATGAATCATATTTTTTGTTTTTGGTATTGGTGTCTAGGTTTAATTTTTTTTATTTTCAACTGGTTTTGTCTCTTAATTCATACTCTTGCTGAATGTGAACAATCAAAATATACGAGGGCTTAGATTTTGATTGCACTCCCACACTTACCTAATAAAATGTACTTTGCTTAACATGTTTGTGCTGTCACCAAGCACTAGAATCCTGCCAACCAAAAAGCAAGATGTTACATACATATTTATTGGCTGTTTGCTGAAGAGATTAAAAATAACTGGGCTCACTTCCCTTCATGTCAGAGGAATGGAGCTGAACAATACCTTATCCCTTGTTAGAGATCAGCTGTCTACAAATTTAAATCATTTAAAATGAGTCCAGTCTATCAGTTCTGCAGCACTTGGTAGAGGAACTGTTTGATCAATCTACATGATTGCAAAGGAAAAACACAGTATGTGTCTCTAGGGTAGCCATTAAGTTACCCTAAGAAAGGAGGACAGTGGTGAGGAATGATGTTAATTACCACTAAATGTATCTCCAACTTAAAAAAAATATTTAAGCATAAAGAATAATGAGATGTGTGCACTCACTAAGCCTATACAGACTCTTTTCTCACACACATTTTCTCACACATATACACAACTTTCTTTGTTTTCTTTCCCCCATAACTCATACATGGAAACACATTTCTTTCTTTCTTTCTTTTTTAGTAGCAGGTCTTTTGCCCCAATTCCCTTCTCAGTGCAGCATATGCAAAAGCATTTCTAACAGATGGATATTCAGGCTCTCACAACCACCATGTGAAAGAGTACATACCATTCATGAGGCAGCCCGTTCCATATGCTGTCATCTCTTATCATCTGGAAAATCCTCCCAGTACCTAACCTAAATCTACTTACTACAAAATCAACTCCCTGGGTGTGTTTCTGCCCTCTGGGGCAACAGAGACTAAGCCCACTCCATCCTCTGTATGATGACTATTTAGATATTTGAAGGCTGCCATCGTATCTCCCATAATTCTTTTCTTTTGCAGGCTAGATATACCAGTTCCTTCAACTATTCTTCACAGGACTTTTTTCAGTCCCCTCACCATCTTGGGTATCCCTCCTCTGAACTTATTCCAGTGTGACAATGACTTTAATAGCCTGCAGTACCAAGAATTAGGGACCAGAATAGAATGGAATAGAATGGGCTCCTGTGATCTGGGCTCTATTCCTGAAAATACATTCCCAAAGAGCATTTGCCTTTTTATGAGATGTTGACTTATGGTCAACATAGGATCTTTCAGAACACCCAGTTCTGCTTCATATGTACTGCTGCCAATCGACGTTTCCCCATTCTATATTTGTGCCTTTCTTTTTTTTTTCAGATGCAAGACTTTACATTTCTCCCTGTTAAAATTCATCCTGTGCACTTCAGCCACTGTTCAAGCCTCTCTAGACTGTTCTTAGACTTTTCTTGCTGTTCCAAAGTATTAGCCAGTCCTACTAATTTTGTGTCATCTGCATATCTGATAATGAAGCCCTCAGCCCCTTTATCCCGTTCATTAGAAAAAAGTTGAACTCCACAGGGCCCAAGCATACCACTCAATATTACTCTCCAAGCCATTTATGAGCACTTTCTGGGTGCAGAACTTTCAGTTATGTATGAATCCATCTAACAGCTATATCATATAGTGCATATTTTGTCATTTTATCACTGAAGATTCATGAGAGTCTCTGCTGAATGCTTTGCTAAGATCAAGATGTGCTATGTCCATGGCATTCCTCTGATTTATTAAAATAGTGACTCTGTCAAAAAAGGATATAAAGTTAAAACACATGCTGGTTCTTGTTAATTGCTGAATTCTTCATAAAATGCTTTTTAGTAATCTACTTGAGGGCCTTGCCCATTATAAATGTCAGGTCTGTTTATTTCTCAGGTCCTCATTCTTCTGCAGATAGGGACAACATCTGCTTTTTTCCTCTTCTGGGACCTCCCAATTCCCCAGCAAGTTTCAAAGATTACACTTTGCAGTTCTGTGATCACCTCTGCTACAATCACTGTGCTAGAATTTAATTTATCTGAGTCTGATTTGAATTTATTTTAATCAGCTATGTGTTTCATTTGTCTGTCCTGAACTGCAACTCCATTCTTCAACTAGTGGTGTGATGGATAGTTAGGGAATTTCCTTCCTGGGAAAAGACAGAGGTAGAATAAAAATCAAGACATTCTCCCATCTCACCATTACCCATTACCAGTTCACTTTTTTCTCCTCACAACAGCCTTTTTCTTTTGTTTCTGAGGTACCCAAAAAAGCCTTTTCTATCAATTGGGATTGGGGCATTTCTTATAAGCCTCAGCTTACTCTAAATTTTAGCATTTTTGATACAAACTTACAGCCTTTGTACCTTTCTTTGGTTATTACACTTCTCCTTCCATTACATGTCACTTTTATTTTTCAGACTTTTTGTAAATTCTGTGTATCCACACTGGTCTCTTTAGATGTCTCCCATTTTCTTTCTGATAGGAATTGTTTGCAGTTGTGACCTGATCTCATTTTTCAGGCTTTCCATCCTTCCCAGATACTTATCTCCTTCAGGATTTCAAGCTACTCTAACTCACCTACCTCCCAAAAAATCTTTGAAAAAAGATTTCAAAAAATCTGCTGTTCTAGAATCCAGTATACAAGTCTGACTCTTCTCTATTCCTCCTCCCCTTGATATCATAAACTCAAGGATAACATCATCACTTTGTTCCAAGGTTTCAGTCATCTTCAGTTCGTCAAGCAATTCCTTCCAGTTATTAGCAAATTTCCTTATTACTTCTTGTACTGTCTAGTTGTTAGCAAGAGAGTACAGAAATTTGTTAGATTTTTAGCAGAATTAGATTTCCAGCAGGTGTCAGAATAGTCAAAAATCACCAGTTGTCACTATTGCATGGTTCTTTGGAAATCTGGTTATCTGACACAGAAAGCTTCATCCATCAGCATCGGCTGTCTTGGTACAACAACAACATCAAATGTTTGCATTGACAGAAAAAAAGTAGGGCTTGGATGCTTGCCTCATTTGATTTGCCTCACCCATGTCTTTCCTGCACAGTTCATTCTGCCTTATCACCATGCAGACTTCTTGGAGGCCAGCTAAGTCAATCTTGCACACATGCATACTCTCACTGCCTCCACGTCCTGCCTATAAGACATCAGCAGAGTAGGACTACCTGATTTGAGCTGCAAAAACCTAGATACTATATGGCAACAAAGAGATACAGACAACTCTAGCTCATCCAGGTTTTTGTAGCTCACATAGGACAGCACTTCAGAAGGGAAGATAGAAGCTGCAGAGTCCAAAAAACAAACCAAAACAAAGAAGCAAAAAACAAATTTGAGTCCATCACAGTATGGAGGTGGACAAAGGCAAACTTTAAAAAAATCTGGAATGCTGGTCATTCTAAATGTCACTCCACTCCCTCCTCCCACACATATAATCCTCAAATAGTTCTGTGAATTGGTCCACTTTCCATCTTTTGCAAAGAAGGCTGTGTGTGACACAGACTGACAGAAAGAATGGAGCACATGGAGCACAACGTCCATGAACTTAGGCTTGGCATCTGATTTAAGGAAATACATTTTGCCTATGGGGTTAATGAATCAATTGGGATCATAGCCTTTGATCCTGAAGGGGAACTGCATTGATTTTTAGGAAACAAAACATCGCAAAACTAATCTGTGGAAAGCAAATTGAATTAAAAAGAAACAGAGATGCTACGATATGGCATTATAAAATGGTTATCAGACACCTCTGACATTTCCTGAATTGTGTCTTTAGAGCAGTGGCATTGGATATGGGAATCAGGTCATTACTGTTTTTACTTAGTGGTAACACAGTACCATTTTCTGTGGAAAGTGAAAATACTGTCAGCTTTCATTAAGTAATGGCATCTCTTGTGTTTGCTACCTTATGATCAATAGGACCTTTCTGATCTGTCTCTTTGTTTCATTAGGTTTGACATACATACCTCACAACAATCAGAAACCACAATGGTTTCTGAATTCACTGCTTTCTGAATTTTCCCCATCTCATTTTAATTTCTATTATTTTGTTGTTGTTTATTTTAGTCGCTTCTGACTCTTCGTGACTTCATGGACCAGCCCACGCCAGAGCTTCCTGTCGGTCGTCAACACCCCCAGCTCCCCCAGGGACAAATCCATCACCTCTAGAATATCATCCATCCATCTTGCCCTTGGTCGGCCCCTCTTCCTTTTGCCTTCCACTCTCCCTAGCATCAGCATCTTCTCCAGGGTGTCTTGTCTTCTCATTATGTGGCCAAAGTATTTCAGTTTGGCCTTTAATATCATTCCCTCAAGCGAGCAGTCTGGCTTTCTTTCCTGGAGGAGGGACTGGTTTGATCTTCTTGCAGTCCAAGGCACTCTTAGAATTTTCCTCCAACACCACAGTTCCAAAGCATCGATCTTCCTTCTCTCAGCCTTCCTTATGGTCCAGCACTCACAGCCATATGTTACTACTGGGAATACCATTGCTTTAACTATGCGGACCTTTGTTGTCAGCGTGATGTCTCTGCTCTTAACTATTTTATCGAAATTTGTTCTATTATGTTACCATTAGTATAATTATTAGTATAATTATTATTTCTTCTCCTTTCTTTCTTCTCTTCCTTTCCTATGACCTGAAGACTTTGCTGTCTTTTTGTGTTTCATTTGGTCTCTTGATTTGTGGAGAGTGGAATGATCATCAGTTTTCAAAACTAAGACAGTATAATATTCAGTCCCTAACCTCAGCTGGCATGCCAATTTAGGGTACATTGTGGCACATTATTATACTGTGGATGCTACTCTATATTACTATAGTGACAAAGGCAAAGGCTTAATTTCATATCACATGGAAGAAGACAATGGAAACTATTCCTGTATAATCGATGGTTGCTAAGATTTGACACTGACTTGATGACACATAATCAAACAATATTAATATAGGCTGATTTATTAATACAATTTCACAACATTTGGAGAAAATATGGAGGTAACCATGCCCAAAAGGTATCCACTGAAAGTCTCTTAAATCAATAGGTTTGTTCATAATTCATAGCAGACTGTTGCAAATTACAGTTTTACTACTACAAAGTAAACTTCTGACTTCTTTATTAAAATACTACTTTGAATCATATTTTATATAAAAAATTGTCTTGACCTAATGCTGGTCTGACTGCAAACAGAGCTTCTTGGAAGTCCGTAAAATGACTAGGATTTTCTTTAATCTATTTTCCTATAAATAGGTGCTTGCAGGTTAGCTAAACGAAAATTGTCTTTTTCAACAGAATGTTTTTGTATACAAAGAGAGCTAAAGTTGCAGGTGCAGTCTGCAAACATTTTTGAATGCCTGATGATCTTATTATAACAACATCTTCAGGATTTTTTTTAAGTTCTAGCCTTAGAGACAAATCTTGATTTTGTGATGGTAATATATATTTTAAACATTTTTCACAGTTTTAAGTGCTACCTCTAAACTGGAAGACTGATAAAAGAAAATGCTATTCTATTACAGATATAAATTAATAAGACATTTCTATACAAAAGAAAAGAAAAGAAAAGAAAAGAAAAGAAAGAAGGAAGGAAGGAGGGAGGGGGAGAGAGAGAGAAAGGGCAAATAATTTGATATGAAAAATCATTCAGTTCTGGATTCTTTTTTTATTTTACACATGCTTTTAAACTTGTAATGTTTTATGCACATTTTTTTCAAGCATATGCTTTTTGCAATTATATAGACTATTTTTATGAATATCTGTAGTTTATTGTTTCTTATTATTGTTGAACAGCATTGGTAGATGCAAATACCACTATTGTATCTCTTTTAAAATGCCATAGTATATCAGAACAAGTGCAAAAAAGATAGAGCTTCAGTTGGCATATGTTCCCATGAGAAATGTATATTTGAAGTCTAGCCTTATCACTCTCTCTCAGCCCTAGGATGGAGGCAATGGCAAACCACTTCTGAAATCTTGCCAAGAAAACTGCAGGGACTAGTCCAGGCAGTCACTAAGGATTGGAAAAAAAATGAATGGCAAATATATATGCATGTTATATAATATACAGTGTGTGCACACACACACAAATTAATTATCAGATATTGAAAGATACTCATCACTTTGAATTGACAGTGGGAATCAAGGTAGTTTTATAAGTACATCTGTATTTTCAATTCTTTCTGCTCTTAGTGACTGAAATCATTAAGCTAACTAAGACAGTGGCTTAATTGCCTAAGCTTAAAACATGTTTCACTGCTTATTCACTAAAGTGGTAAAGCATTATCTTAATTTGCAGAGAAACCAGTATGCTAAATTTGTTTGACTTAAATCACTAATCCAGGTTTTGCTCCTTTTAAACAAAGCTAATAATATTTGTGAAAAACCAAACACCTATCTGATGTTGTATGCAAGTCACATCTTCAATGTATCTGCTGATCCATCTTAACTAAGCAATTCACTCAGTCCATTTCTTCCACATATGATATTTTATTATTTTAAATAGTCTCTTGTTTAAAGAATGAAATTGCTTTTGTATCTTGGCATGAGCAATCCTTGAGAAGTTTAATCAGAATTTGTCTCAATATTTGTAATTCCTGTGTATGTGCACTGCCTGTTATTATTCAAATATTTAATAAGGAAGGCAAGCGAAGAATCTTCAGAGTCAGGTATCTAACAAAAGTTCAAGCAAAAGCTGTTGACCATGAAAGTTTGAAGTGTTACAGTTCATTCTCACTGTATGATTTCTCAAAAATGTGTATTAAAGAAAAGGAAAAGACAACTTGATTTTATAGTACTGGGGGCACTGGGCCAAGTCTTGGGGCTATATCTAGTCCCAGTGAGAAAACCCAAAGAAAATCCTTATAAATTGGAATCTGCAAGCATGTACCACAATTCTTGCAGAATGGTATCCCAAGAATTCTAGTCAAAGCCAGTCAGTTTTGAAATCTAGGCAACATTTGGCATAAGCATACCAATCCAAGAAAAAAGGTTTGGAAAGTGGATTAAATGAATGCACCACACCTTCCCAGAAAGCTCAGTACCATGGTGAAATTTTAGTTTTACAGTCAGCATAGATTTTACTAATGTTTTCATTCATTGGATTTTAAAGTTAGAGGCAGCTTCAACTGTTGGGTCCAAACCTTTGTTATGTGTAGAAACTAGCACCATATATCAACAATAACTCACTTCTATCTGAAGGCCACCAGTGAAGAGAGTTTTCTGCTTTGGTTCCATTGTTAAATGACTTTACCATTAAGAAATTTATCCTAGTGCAACTAAACTTATCCTCCCTTAACATACCTCTTTGAACTACCCTGGAGCAGTAGAAAATAAATCTATGCCTCTCCAGCAAGAATTTATTACTATGATGCTATATGAGAACTTTTTCTCACTTGCATCTAACTGCCATCCAAACATAACCCCCAGACTTGTTTTGTTTTGTTTTTTTCCTGTTGTGTCCTCAGGATATAAGGACTGATGGAGGGAGAATTCTGAGTGACATATGGGAGCTAGTTATTACCTGTTGATCATAGGACTATAACAAAACACTGGAGGTGTTTGGGATTCCTAATTAATACTTTAATCACTTGTATAAAGTTAGCTTACAGTTCCTGGTAAAGTCTTTAACCAAAAAAATAAACTCCTAAGCAGAAAAAAATGTCTCAACAATACCGAAAGAAATGAAGCCCATATGGCTCATTGTGCTATAGGGAAAGTAATTAGATCAGCCCTGATAGCATTCCTATAGGCTGACTCAGTGTTTTCATTATAAACTTAATTTTCAAGTAGTTTAAAATTTGGCTGTAAAAACATTCCTCAGGCTAAATTTTCACAGTGGGGACTTCACATGAATGTAAGTTGTTTATTTAAAAGAAGAAGTGGGGGGATGCTGCTGCTAATTTTAATATTTTTGCTTTTCAAATTGCCTGAAGAAGAAAAGTTACTGAGTATCAAACTGGATACAAATGACTAAGGTAGAACACCAAGGGCAGAATGCTTATGTTATATTCAGAGGGGGCAGCTGCTTCATCCAATGCTGAGACATCACTGCCCTATTTTTACCTGGTGGTTACAGTCCAAAAAGGAATAGCAGCAACAATGTCCTCTTCCCTATTTTTTTTGGGGGGAGGGGTTAATGATTTTGATTACTTATTGTACAAATGAGTGGTTAAACAATAGGTGCTATGGAACCTGTTGTTTCAAAAGAAAATTCTCCAAGCATAAACAATAGGGAGCTGAATGAATCAAATCATACTACTGAGAGTGTCAATGTGTTACAGGATTAGGTGTCAAGGGGGTAAATTTCATGCCATTGTAATACACTCACTGACCCTGTGGCCTTAGATGCTGCATCTGATTGGTTAAGGGGCCTATAGTAGAGAATATTTCCTTTCAAATTATGAGTTACTGCATTGACACAATCTTGACTGGCTGATCAGTACAACATTTCACTGCCAGCTGTCTGTGGGTCATTTGGAGCCTTCTCAGACTTATGTTTTATAATCCAACACGAATATACCAGAGTTTATTATTGTCAAAGATCTAAACAGTATTTCAATGGCCATTAGATCAACATTAGTTCACTATGACAGTGGCAGATAATATCTTTGCACCATATCTTAAAAAAGAAAAATGGTATGGGTTACCTTTATTAAGTACTCCTTAGAAAACTTGTTCAGCCAGAACAGCACCCTTGTTATCTATGATGAATATCCTATAATCTAGCTCTCCAGCATCATGCCAATGACATTTCCCTTGAGGCCTGCCACACTTGATTTTTAAAAATATTTTTCTTGTTTTCTTTTCTTTTCTTTTTTAAGGGTAAGCTAATACACTATAAAGTTAAGCACCAATCCCAAGCATAATGTGTATTTCCAGCCATGACTTTGGGTATAAATTGTCCCCAAAGGCATTGTTAGTAAATAAAATGTGGGGTGGCTTCAGCCCAATGCTTTATTTGCAAGCGTGCTCAGGAAAAAAAAAAGACAAAAATAAGCTGAGGCAGTAATTAAAATGTCTCAAGAGGTTAGGAATTGTGGGGAGCAATTTCACTATCTTCCTGGTAAATACATTTCTCCAAACGGTTGTCACCATTGCATTATTTTGATATAGAGTGGTTAGAAAACTGTTCTTCTGCAATTCTTGATGGGACATTTTATCTATAGCTTGATTTTTAAAAAAAAACCCTAGGGCTTTGGTAGATGTAGATTTCAATTTCTTGTGTAGCCATAAAATCATTGAGGAAATGATCTATTTGGAGTTATTTTAAAAGCTCCTGCCTTGACACACAACATGGTTAGGCTATGTCAAAGAACTCTACACTTTGATATTTCCCTTGTGAAATTGTCCCCACTACTTGACTAGCACAAATTTTAGGAGGGAGAAAACATTTTTCTTTACAGATAGATGCATGGAATGTTTAGACAGACCACAAAGCTGATTCAGTAGGGTTGATTGGTTGGTTTGTTTTCACAGAATTGTCTGCACATATGGCTACATATGCAAAGACTTTCTTTCTATAAACATGCATGATGTATGCACAGATGTCAAAGGGAAGGCAGTATCACACATCAGGTCACAGGGCTACTTACTGTGGAAATACTGTAGACTGTTTTGTAACCCCTGTGGTTATCAGCCTGAATTCTTGACAAATCTGGATATTAACTTCACAAGGTCATTGGGAGTATACATAACAATGACGCAATGCTTTTGGTACTAAGTTAAAATGATATAATAACATCAAAAATAGCAATAAGTAAAGCTTTCTGAAAGACAGCATTGATTAATCCAAAATGAAGTGATCATAGCTCATTGGGGACTGCCTAGAATGACAGCATATCAATATAAAAATTCCAGGGTTTAAAAATCTAATTGAAGTATCTCCCTAATCTCTGTGTGACACATTTTTCATTGTTCCACTGAAGCAATGGTGGCACCCAGCGGTCAGAACACAGGAGCCATTCCAAACAAAAGAAGGGGCTCAGTACACTCATGCTGTGTCTTTAGAATGGAAGGAATGGGCAAAATTACATGCTGAAATTATACCACAAATTGAAATGAGTGACATCATTCAAAAGAGACAATTATATACTAGATTATAATAAAATTGGGATATCTGTTTTATATTGTTACATGACTATAAACTGACTTAGGTTTAAAAGATAATTTATTTCTCCCTCTGTTTAATTCCACTTATGAAAGGGCATCAAAATGTCAGAATTACCTCTGGATTTCTTCTGGTGTTTTAAGCTTACCTTATCATTGCAAGGTAGCCAATATCACTGGTTGTAATTTTTCTGAGCATAATTTCTCTACACCTGTGGACCCTATTCTCATAGCATACGCTGTTTGTGCCTGTTAGCCCAGCCATTTCATAACTCTTTTTTTTTTGCCATATGATTAGGAATGGTAAAAGAAAATGCAGAATAATTATCTGGCACAAAACTAGTCAAAATAACTGATCTCATAAGAGATTATGAAAGTTCTATGTCTTGCCTGAACTAGTTTTTTGTAGACTCTTGACTCCAGATTAATAATAAAACCAGATGTGAAGTAGGATGAATACTTCCATTTTAATCTAATTTTAGAGGATAAACATGCATTAGCTATAAAAATATACATAGGCTGGGATCTAATTTTAATGCAATACTACAATATGTTCCTGATTCACTAAGTGGCATCTCCAAGGAAAATTATACAATGATTACATCTGAGACAATTCTAGAAGAAGGGAGAGGAACTATCTGAATGATGTGTGTCTATGAAGGGATTCAGTAATCCTTGATCTGTTGAAGGATCTGCTTTGTATCAGTGCTAAAAATTATCCTGCAGCATATCAATTTCCACTTTTATCCAAACATACAGTATATTGCAGATGAGTAATCTGTTAATTTAATACTTTATTATATGGCAAACTATGCCCTTGATTGTAATTATATAAATGCCTTAATAAATGTCCTTTAAATTTGTGTCATTTTATCTTAATATGATAGTTTATTTAAATACATTTTAAAAACAGTATTTAAAAATATTATACTATAGTGATAATTTGTTTTTTGCCTCTGTAATGGGATAAATGCATATATGAAGAAAAAACTTATTACGCATGCTGTAAGAATGATACTAATAATACATTAACAACTTGCATAAATTAAAAGATGTTGAAGCAATTCAAAATCCAATTGCCATTATAAATGTGAATATTAGAACAATCATAAAGCATGCTAAGTATAATTAGTAACGTTTTATGGATTTGTGAGTTTATTATTTGTTTTCAAACTTTCAACACTTATGAGCCTAGTAATTATTGCATGAACAATGTCCTGGCATTAATCATTACACTTAGGTAATTTGTCATATATCTTAGTAAAAGCAGGCTTGTATGCACTGACAACTTTTTACAACCCTATAATTAATATGAAGAAAGATTTATAGAAGGCTAATTCTGATACAGCATATTAGGAATAGTTATTGAAACTTTTAGCAAAATGGTAAATGATAAAATCTTCCAACCTAGTCAGTGGTCAAATCTTGAGAAGATAACTGTTCAGCAGGATATGTTTACTGGGTAAAACAGGCTACATTTTACATAGGCCAAAACACTGAACACCAATATAAAAACGTATGGAAAAAAAGCATAAAATGGCAATTTAGGATAAACCAATCAGAATAAATTAACAAACAATTTCATGGGCTCAGCTAACCTCCTGACCCTGATGCCCAGGAAACAACCAGGTCTTAGGAACTTTCTACAAGGCCAACTCAATCTTGGGAGGTAGGATTTTGCAAAAGAGCTCAGATCAATACAGGCCTGGTTGATAGTGAGAATTGGTCGTATTGCACAGTTCAGGTGTTTGTCAAGGGTGCTGTTTACATTGAAATAGGATGGAAAAACCAGTGGCTATAAAAGTTTTTAACCTTTTTTTGTTCAAAGTTCTAACAATTATTCTGCCAGTTGTTTGGGCATCAAGTATAGCACTGAAATTAACCTTTATAATATGTTTCTTTGTCGGTATTCTGTTTGACATTATTTGTTGTAGGCATTTTTAAAATACCATTGCTAAGTGCACTATAGTGCTCCATAAGCACTATAAGCATAACATGCAGTATAAGTTATTTTAAAAGGAAGTTACAGGCCAGATATAATTCACAGCATTAACAAACTACTGAATGGAATAAACTGTAGATACAGCAGAGTAAATCTACAATAATTTTACTGAAATAATCTGCCTTTCAGGAAACTGAATCATTTTTTTTAAAGTTAAGGAGCACTAGGGCAAGGATGGATGACCCACGGCAGTGCACATGTTGTTAAATTACAACACCCAGTACCTCTAGGATGCACGTCCAATGGTGAGGAATGCAAGGAGTTTTTTCTTTTTCTTTTTACAGTATTAGATTTATATTTCACATTTCCTTCAGGATCGCAGAAGGAATCCCTCCTTCCATTTTCCCCACAACAGCCCAATGAGGTAGGTTTTACTAAAGCAAACTCTGGAGTATCAGTGGTTTCCTCCCTTACGGATGTATAATGATTGACTTTCCTTCCTGATTGCCAGGGAGCACTTTTGCTTAAAAGTTTAATTATTAGCTCAAAGATTTGGTGGGATCCTAGGCAGATCCCTACTTCTCTTTCAACCCAGGGCTTCCCTCTGACCCACCAGCCTCTCTCAGAACCCTTTTCTACCAGGCCTTCTTTTCCCACCATTTGTTTCATTTCCATGAAGCATCATGTGAAAGAATGGGAATAGTCTTGGAAAACATGTCCTCTCTTTCTCATTCTCCCTCCCTCTCTCTCTGTCTCTCTGTGTCTTCAAAATGACTTGAAGCAGTTATTTCTCAGACTATATGATAAAAAAGCTTTTGCATATGATGTAGTGGGAGTGAAAGATCAGCTCTGTATATGAAGGGTATGTTTTATATATGAATGGGGTGACTTGATGGATAGGGGATGGATTATATGTAAGTAGGAAAAAGCTTAGTGTGTGTTTTTTGTATGTATAGAGAGAGTGCCTGCTCACCACTAAATGTAGGTTGTACAGGTATTCCTTGAGTTATGACAGCAATGTGGATTGGAATTTCCATCGCTAAGCAATGTGGTCATAAAGCACAACATCATGTGACCACATCACTTAGTGATGACAATCCCTGCAGTCCCCATTGCTGTTGTTAAGCAAGGATCATGAGTCATTAAGCAAGAACCTCCTTGCAATTTCCTGCCAGCTTCCAACAACCAAAGTCAGGGGGGAAGCCAGCAGGAAGTTGCAAGTCCCAGGCAGCTTGCAAGCAGGCCAGGAGGTAGGTAAATGGATGCTGCTGAGTGGGATAGGAAGTGAGTGGGTGCGCAGGTGGTCAGGGAGGCACAGCGTGAGTGTGGTGGGGCTTGGGATGGCTGCTGTTGGGTGGCGGAGGGTGCACGACTGGCCAGGGAGGGTGTGTGAGCAGTCAGGTAGGATGTGTGGGGGGCTGGCAAGGTGCTGTGTGAGCACAGAGGGGCTGGGGGAGGGTGTGTGGGTGGGGGAGACTTTCCCAAGCAACTTGTAACCTTCCCACCAGCTTTTCCACTGACTTTGCCTGTGGGAAGCCGGCAGGGAAGGTTGCAACCACCACTTGTTGAGCACTGTTGTAACTTTGAACAGTCACTGAACAAGTTGTCATTAACCAAGGACTATCTGTAATGTGTTTTCCAAGAAGTTCAGGTGGGTTCAACCCCAGTTCTCCATCTCTGTTCAATTTATGACTTACCTTTACTATTTTCAAAGAAAGAAAGAAAAGATGAAAGTTTTTGTACAATCACAGAAAAAGGAGTTTAGCAGAATAAAATCTAAAACAAAATGATTGGAAAAAGCTGAGTTGCAAGAAGAAATGTATATGGATACCATTAGGCTGGTGATTAATAGCTATTCATACCTGGAGGTCTTAAAACATGTTGGGAAACTTTCCAGTATTCTATTTCCACAAGAATTTCAATTTAAAAAGTATTTAATGAAAAAGAAGAGCACTTGCAGTACAAACTATTTGGTGAAGTCCTGAGTCTTTAGTCAATGTCTGAAGCTGAGCAAGATCAATGCTTTTTTTAAAGAATTCACTTCATTGTCATCTTTTATTAAATCCTCCCAGAATAACACTGTAGAAATCCCTGTAATATTATTTAACCAATACTAAAAGGCTGAAACCAGACAAGGAAATTTAGTCCTCTTTTAGACATTGCTTCTCCTTCATCCCTCAAAACTCACTGGGGCAATCACTATTTTCTCGGTTCACCCTACCTCAGAAGGGAAACTTTGCAAGACGAAGCACTATGCATGCCACTTGATCCTTCTGAAATAAAGGTAAGATATAAATCTAACGAATAAATCATTTTAAGTGCAAAGCTGCAATGTAATTTCATATAGAAACAATTTAAAAGGAAGCATAAAAAAACTAAGATGCTGAAATATGTACAGTACAACCTGAAAGACTAAAGTATATTATATGTACAGAGTTTTAATTAAAACAAATGAGATTAACTCAAAGTGATTTAAAAAGTTTCATGAAAGTATTCTAAAACACATCACACATAATGTGGAACTGTGTAATTTATACAAATTGTGGAAATTTATTAAGAATGTTTAATTTTCGGAACCACATGAAATATGTGGAGCAGATATGCAGTGATTCACTATAAATGCAGTTGTGGACATTTAAAAAATAATATAACTCATGACAGTTAATTACTCTTCAGTTGGTACAATGTGAAGATTATTGCAATCTGTCTATGCTCAGTATCAGGGAAATATTTTATACCTCCACTTGTTAAATGCAGAGGATTTTAGTTCCATTTGTTTCATCTAGTTTTCTTTCTAGCTTTCAACGTAGAAGATTGGGTGAACATTCAAGTCTTACAAATTCCCCAGCTTCAGCCTGCAGATGTGGTGATATATTCCTCAGTGAAGCCTTAATTATGAATAAATGTAAGCAGGATTGGCTCACTACTTCTATATTCTACTAAAACTTATTTGGACAGAGAAACTGATAAATAGGGAAAGGAAAAATGATGTAAGGCATGCCCAGTGTTTGCAACAGGCAGATCATTTGTCTCCAACTTAAAAAACAAACAAACAAGTACTTCTACATGACATTTTCAGCTCTCTGGAAACTGGTCGTTTTTCATGCTGCAAAAATAACTTAGAATCTAGGTGCAGCAAAAAACACACATGCATGTGCACACGCACACTGATTTTTAATCCTGGAAGGGTGGATGGTACCAACCAGAGGCTACATTTTTTAAAAAATCACTTTTTTTTTCATTATCACAGGGTAATGGCAGTAATATACACCAGATTGGACCATGCTAACATTTTTGTCCCTTTGCCTATTTTGTTTTTCTTTTGAGAGGTAGGAGAGAGACTATATATATATACATATACATATACATATACATATACATATACACACACATAGATACATACACACACATACACATACACACATGCATGCATGCATATACACATACACATATTAAAATGCAAAAATTGGTCTGTGAGCTCATAGGTTGCTCAATTTTGTTTTCCTGAATGAATAATACAGTACTGTAGCACATCTTTCCCTCCAAATGCTGGGAACACAACTCCCAGAATTACCAGCCAGCACAGCCAATAGCTAGCAAATTCTAGGAGCTGTGGTCCCAACACTTCTCTGGTCTATAACAAGTATTCATAGTGCAATGTTTTTCAACCTCAACAACTTTAAGATGTGTGGACTTCAACTCCCAGAATTCCCCAGTCAGCATGACTGGGTGAGGAATTCTGGGAGTTGAAGTCCAGGCATTTTAAAGTTGCTGAGATTGAGAAACACTGCTCTAATGAGTGGAGTTTACTAAAATAAGCATTATAATTTAATTTAAAAAAAAAAAGACTTTGGAAAGGACTGGTGAAAGAACCTGGCAAATGAGAAACATGACACTGAGCCAATAGTGGTCAAGGCATCTTCGTAGTTAGGTCCTATGATAAAGCATTGGAGATTTCAAAACAGGAAGTTTCAAAATTCTTATCCAGTTCTCACATGGTACAAATTAGAACTAAAATAAGAGGTAGTTTAGCTCCAATGTAGTAATCACAGCTTTGATGAAAACCCCTTTGACATTTTTAGTTTCATCATATCAGCAAATTGGTGTTCATTTATGGTTCAGTGTTATACATGCTTATGTTTAAAACAGCATGCCACTGTAACTTCCAACTCTTTGATGACTGAAGCCATGGCAGGGTTCAACAGATTTATCATCAGACAAACCAATTTGAAGATTACGCTGACAGGCTTTATGTCAGGTTCAAATGAAGTATTTTAACTATAGGAGCCCTTGTGCTCAGTGAGCTCCCATATTTGCTCCGTATTCAGTTCACATCTTTCTCTCTTCTTTTTTTTAATAGCATTGTGCAAACTTGCCTCATCTGGTGAAATTAATGGAACACTCTGTGTGTATAAAAGAGTTGCATAGTTATCTGAAAGTGTACAGCTAGGAAGGGAAAGGAGATAAGAGGCTCAGGTAATAGATTTATATTCACTCTGGATGAATAAGCTATCCCATCACTTTTTTTCAACAGTACTTCAAATCAGTTATTTTCAGCCTCTTGGATCTACAGTTGTGAGCTTCAAATGTCAAGACTTTGGTCTAAATAGAATCCTGGGTACCAGACTCAGATATCAGCAACAGTAGTCAAGAACTGAAAGTCAGTATAGCTTGCTCAGATTTCTAGTTTTTGTCAAAGACTTTGAAAAACTCCTACTGGCATTTTTATGTGAATATGTGACATTAAAACATCTGCCAAAGGAAATATACTCCCCAGAAATATATTTCATCATGGAAATTTCTGAAGTAAGTGAAGAGAAGAACCATGTTTATTGCAAGGATAGTTGGGTGCCTACTTTACAAGAAAGAAGGGCCTGAACAATGGAGAAGCAAAGATTTTTATAGAAATTGAGGGCTACAAGGCAGGAAATCCTAGGGATCTAATTTGCTGGCCAGTTAAGGGAAGCTAGACAGGCACTTGTCAGTTTTAGTGAGGTGAAGTGAGGTGAGGTGAGGTGAGTGGGGTGAGTTCTATTATTAGGCAAAATGGGCCTTTCAAGAGGGCAGCAGAACTGAGGAAGTCCATGGTTTAAGGAGATGTAATGTTGACATCATCAGCTGATGGGGGATGGAAAGCCAAGGTTTCTCCAGGCTGCAATTTCCTTGTAAGGCCTGCCCTTGGGCTGTGCTGTGAGCTGGTGGGGAGGCTTCTATTTTTGGGTTTAGATGGTATTGCAGGAAAGCTTTGTCTGGGGGCAAGGAGGGTCAATTTGGGTCTGATAAGATTAGGCAAAGAGATGAACTAGGTTTTGACCCTGGTCACATCCAAAAGACCAGGGGTGGGGGGCAAGAGTCTGCAGTCTCCATTTTGTGCACTAGGTTTATTTTCTCTACTACATAGTTAGCCTTCATATTTTCTTTTATGACAAGGTAAACCTGCTGCAATCACACACAGAATGAACATTTGTGTTCTAAGGTGTCAGCCCCACCTGCAGATCAGACTAGGAAATCAACTCCACAGGAAGGCTAAAACTGCTTTATTGAGACTGTCTGTAATAACAGAATCTTGCTAGTCTATTTGTCCTGTATCTCTTCCTCCTCCTTATACTCCAGAGAATTAAGGAGGGGTCTGTCTGAGCCTCTTCCAAATAGTTTCTGTCTGCTGTGAACTTAAGATATGTTTCATCCCTTGTTGCCCTAGCAACAGATCTTGCATATTCAGATCTGTTGTGATATCAAGATCATCTTCCTTAATCTCTGCATAAGGTAACTTTCTCTAACCTTGTGCCCTAACTTCAGTTCCAATGCTAGCTAGAAATGATGAAACTGATGATGAAATACAATTGGAACATACTAATTCATAGATGTTTGGGGGGGGCAGGAGAGTGACAAAATATGTGTTTATTATGACATCACAACACAAAGCCAGTGATGTAAGTTCAAAAGCCATATTTTTTTCATTGTGATGTCACACTGCACACACGTTATCATTTTCACATCACTGTGGTTTGTACCAGGCACCTACGCACCTGTTTGGAGTAAGTTGCTTTGTGGAGGACTAAAGTATTTGTGATGGAATTAGTAACCAGAAAGGATACGGTTGAATTAATGTTACTCTTACTAAGAAACAAAACACTTTTTAATGTTGCAGGTATACCCATACCCACATGCAAAAACAGGCAAACAGATCATAGATTTTAAAACAGAGCCATGATGATCTAAGCTACAATCATGCAGGGGAAAAAGTGTTTGGTGTATGTTCATCACACTGGTAGAGATAAATTATATTTTCTCAGTAAAGTTTGGTTTCTAATATGTGTTAGAACTGCCAACTAAAACTATGTTATGCCCTTCTCTCTAACTATCATCTTCAGAACTTTCCTATTTATTTTTTTAATAAATGATTAACATTAGTGAAATCTGCTGAAGAGTTTTCTTTTTGCATTCAGAATTCATCTAGAGTAAGACTAGTTTAATGACCACACTCTGTGTTGCTATAATAGTTCTACAGATTAATCATTGTTAAAATGATATCTTTGAGTTTCTGCTTCCCCTGTAAGATCTCCTCAACATGAGCTCCATTAGTGATAACAATATGCAATGCCATTCAATTTTCTTGCAATAATATGGAACTGATTTGCCACTGCCTTCTTTGGGATGTTTCTGAATTTCTCAGACAACCCTACAACCCTGGGATTTTCCACTGGTGTCCCATCCAAGTCTTACCCAGGCCTGATCTCGCTTAGTTTTAGAAAGCAGATGGGTCAGCCAGGTGCTGCTATTGATGAATTCCTGGGATAGAAAGGGATGAGAAACTTTCTTTCTTAGAATTTGCCTAAAATAATTCATAATTAATGGTGTCTGTTATTGTCATGCTCATTGGGTAAGGAATAGGAGTTGAGAGTAATAGTTCAGTGTGTGGTGCACTGCCATTGACTTCACTGTCTGTGTTTCTCGTGCTTTCTGACACAAAATAGGAGAACATTAACTTCCATTGGACCAACAACTCACTGTGGGAAGAACAGAAGAATCCACCCTCTCTAATTCTCCTGCCCTATCACTACTGCATATTTTAAAATTTAAGCCTTAAATTGGTGGTAATCCTTGGATATGAAACAACAGGAAATGCTTCAGCAGCTAAATTTTATAAGCATAAGACGTTTCTAAAACAAAACAGGGTAATTCATGGCATCACCTTCAGTAGGAAAAAAAAGGTATAATGCGCTTGTATGGGTACATGTTAAGATTAATTAAAAGTAATTTCTTTTTGGTTGCGGGACCTGTCTGAGACAGACTTCATTAAAAGCTCCATTTGTCTTACTAATACGCCTATTCTTATGTTAATGTTGTGAAGCCTGTTTTCATTTGTCATTCCTAGCAATGAGTTTATCCCATTCCCCTTTTTTTTAAGTCATTAGGCTTTTAAGTCATTAGGCTGAAAATCAAATGGTGTATTTTATATTTCTTATTTACATATGATAACATTAAGACATTTCTACCTAAGTCATTCTGACATAAGATAATATTTTATACTAAATAGTATGGCAAGAAAAAGAGTGTAAGCTAGATGAATGTCTGTGTCACTGATAAAGTAATTCTTAATTCAAGTAAATCTGTTGTTATTACAGAGAGGTTTTTATGCATTAATGTTACATATAACAAGAATAAAGCTATTCTTGGCCAAATAATGTATTTTTTCCTTATATAGCATAGTAATAGGCAATAGTTCTGGCTTTTAATAGTTTTGACCTTTCTTGCACCAAGTACCCAGCAGTAAATTTCAGTGACGTGCAATTAAGGTAGAATCTTCAGTTTACTGGGTTTAGAGAAAACAGATATCTGTAAGACAGAATTGTATCTTTGCCCATTAAAATAAATTTTATCATCCATGATTAGCAACTGGATTGTGATATCTGTGGCATATAACTAATGGGAACCACTCATGCCTCTCAGATAGAAATGAAAGTCAGGAAAGTGGAATGTATTTAACAATAAAAATAAAAATAGCAAGAAACTATTAAGATACCTGTCTAAAGTTTTGGCCTCTATACTGAGATAACTATGGTATAATTTCAACGTTAGGGAAAACTCAGTGTTAAGCTCATGACTGATGCCTCCTAGCTTTAAGAATTCAATATGATACTATATTAATGCCATACCAGTGCAAATCTGCATAGCTGAGATTAAGCCATCCAGTTTAAAGGTATTGTTGCTCTAAGGTGCTCTAAAGCAGTGTTCCTCAACCTCAGCAACTTTAAGGTGTGTGGACTTCAACTCCTAGAATTCCTCAGTCACTTGGAGTCCACATATCTTAAAGTTGTTGAGCTTGAGAAACACTGGTCTAAAGTAACTTCCCTGAGAGGTCAGCAAAACAGAAGAGTTTTGACTCACCACTACAGTCTCTGTTACTGGGCTCATACATTACACCAAGCCACAATGTGGTTTGTTTAGTTTTGGCTCACCCAGCCATTAGAGTTGAAATACCATTAACACAAAGTTGTGGCTTATTTAACAAACCATAGTTCAGCTGTAGCTTAACATGATATGCCAACCCAGTTTAAATCTCTATTTCCATGTTTTGTTCATCAAAAAATAATTAGGGCTT
Organism: Candoia aspera; assembly: GCF_035149785.1. Lineage (NCBI taxonomy): Eukaryota > Metazoa > Chordata > Lepidosauria > Squamata > Candoiidae > Candoia > Candoia aspera. The sequence continues at coordinate 35,337,963 of NC_086158.1, read as the reverse complement.
TTGAAAAAAGGAAGTGTTCTCATTGGGCCAAAGCATTCCAATCTTCTTTTCAGTTGGTGATCATTGCCATCATCATCATCAATCATCCAGGCTACTAACAATAGATTCGTCTGCTCAACCACTGCTCTAGACTATAGCATCAAAGGAATTCTACTGGTCTACATTTCCTTGTGTAATTCTATAGTCCTAAGCAATCAACCAGAAATGAAACCTAGCTGAAGTAACAACTAGTGAAATCTTTGCTTATTTAACAGGCAGAGTTTGGGAATTATGATTTCTATTTTTTTGTGTCCATCTGATCATAAATAAATTATCTCCTGCCATAAGACATAGACCTTCTGTTTTTAATTTGCTATTAATTGTATTTAACTTCATTCAGCCTACTTTATTCATCTGTAATTAATTGTTTGAAGTAAAAGCGCTGTTAAGCATATTTATCTAGAGCCTCATATTACCCAATAATTTCTTTTACAAATGGAAGATAAAGTGCACACACTGGATTATCACTGTCTACCTTTTTACACTGAACACTTTTATCCAGTAGTAGTGAGTTCAGTTTGTTTCAACAGAGCAACTTAAGAATCATATTTTCTTTTTCCAAAGTAATTTCCATTACTCCCTAGTAAGTCTCAGAAACAAAACCTTAATACATAACACTTATAGCCCACATAAAGTCACTGCTGAAGTCTTTGTAGTTAGCAATATATGAATACCACTAAAAATGTAAATAAATAAATTAGACCTAAGATTGTTATTAAACCTGGTTTACAGTGAGTTGTAATAAGTTGCGCATTTGCCTGCATGTCTTTTTAACAACTCAGAACATCCAGTCTTCACTAGTCCTCTCTGCTAGTGCTTTCCTCTGAGCCATATTCCATTTTTAGGGCTACCAGCTCTGGGCTTCAAAAATTCAAATGACCATTAGATGGAAGGAAAGAGGAAACATTTTCTGTATATCATTGCTCCCATCTAGTGGCCATTTGCAACCCAGGGCTGGTAACCCTATCCATTCTGTTCCTGAACACGTCTCTCAGGGACAGTTTTAGGAAGAGAAAAAAAAAATTTTTTCAACTTGTATGAATATGAGTTCTTTCTACTAAGAAAAAGTGCTATTGGAACCAACCCTGTGTTTGATTCTGTGAACTGGAACTAAACATTTCGATAATTGGCTTACTTCCATGTAGTGGTCCAATTTTATTTGGAATCATATAATGGGAGCACTGTCAAATAACTTCGAGACCCTACTTGAGCAAATGTCTGTATCTGCCAGTTGCAGATTTGCTTACTCATTTATCCAGTTCTCAATTATTCCACTTTCTTTCATTTCTATATCAATTTTTTACTTTTGTTCAACTTCAGCATGAAAAAACTTTCAAATAGATTTCTCATAATATAGAAATTTTTCTAAGCAAGTTTGCTTTTCCATAAATATTTACTCTTATGTACTGGTTTTTAAATCATTTTTTCCACTGAATGTATTTTTTAATGTGCACATTACCTCTATTAACATTTTTGTATGCATTCTTTATATGCAGGACTGAAATCCTGAGAGATGCAAATATATAAAAAAATAACTATATTCACATATTGATTGACAAAATAAAAATAATAAAAATGCAAACTGCATTAAACACACAACTCAGAGATTAGAATGAATAAAATACTGACACTTTAGCATCCTTAGAGACATTTCATAAAATTCCTCTTCCAGATTTTTCCTTTCAGTATGGAGTTCCAAAAATGATTAGGAATTATGCATTGCTCCATGTCTTATTACAGAATATGTATCACTTTTTCATATTTGCTTTCATGCCTTTCCTTATTCTATATAACTTAAACAACAAATAAACCATAGCTGCTCCCAAAGAAATTTTCTGATTTCTTTTATTATATGCATAATAACATCAACATCCATTCAACATCATACTTTACTAATTAAGTACAATTTGGTTATTGGATTGTAGTTATTAAGCCTTAATTTCATGCTTGGCTGTAGTATTCATCATAGGGTAAATTGGAGCCCTTCAGTCTTCTAGCATGATATACCCAATTCTTACTGGATACAGTATGACCAGTCAATCATGCAGCTATTTTTTAAAACAGGGTAAGGAAGCATACAGAGCATGACCTTTTCTCAACATCTTTATCAGCAGTGGCAATAGGAGTCATTTGCTCTCTCACAAAATAACGTGTAAGTGTGCATTCCTGGCTTCCCCTAATGTTGCAGCTGTATGTATTTCCCATGAGTGTACTGGGAATGCTGGACCACATGACCAGGAAGGAGAAGGGAGGGGGGTTAGAATGGAGGCGTTAGTAATGTTTGCCAGTCACTGCCCAGCTGCCTGTCCTCATCCAGATGCACTGAAATATTTTTTTTTTCTGGAATGTTGTTCCCCACAGCCCTTGACTGGATGCAGCTTATTGATCTTTCTTTTGTTGTCTTTTTCCCAATCCAAATCTTGTGCCATTTTGTTCAATTTTTGGAAAGTTATCCTGCTGATGGACAAGTAGATAGACAAGGCCAAAACTCTTTTACATTATTTTCAACATTCTGTTGGGTTGGAAAAGATAATGGAAAACATGTTTTGATATACTGCATATTTCACCAAAGATATGGACACTCTCACTAAGTATCAGTGGCTTCCACCTTCTTCCACATGACAGAAGTAGCATCTAGACAAAATATAATCTCAATGGATTCAATTGTGCAAACCTAACACTGCTTCTGACAGTGTGATTAATAGGCATGTTTCATTGGATCCATTATTATCAAGTAAATTAACAATACAGATCAGACCACATCTTCTGTAACTCCAGATCTTGCAATGCAATTCTCATTAAAATGTGTTTCTTAGGGAAAGATGCATTCAAAACAGCCACGTGAAAGAAAGTTGAGGCTGAAAGTAACTCCACAGTGATATAAGGTTAATTTCATTATGAATTATACTGGTAAAAGATAAAAGAGCTGCCCAGAGTCATTGAGGGTCAAGCAGCCTACAAGTTTAAGTAACAATATTATTAAAATATGTCATTTTACGACATATTCAGTTATGATAGGGGAAGTCCACTCCCAGTGTACCCTCTCTTGAAGATCAAACAATTGATCTTCAAGATCTTAGCAATTTACTTCAAATCCATTTCAGATCTTCACACTAAATGCACAGAGATCTCTAAGAGCATGTATGTGAAAGTTACAAGTATGCTTATATTCCCACTCTAGTTTTGTCCCTCTTATGTTGTATGTTAAATGGTTGATTTGAATTTTCAAACTTGATGCATTAGAAATGGAAATTTAGCAACTATTTATGTGTTTATTTATTCAATTTTGTATGGCTGCCCATCTCAAACAAGTGACTCTGGGTGGCAAACAATGATAAAATCACTTAAAAACTGAATTACAGTCACAATACTAAAAATTAAATACATACAGCAGCTGAGAAAAATATTACAATCCATACATGTTGACATAGCCAGGAAACGGGGCCCTTCACACACTTGGGACTCGAGGACCAGGCACATAACCAAGTCCTCAAGGCATTATGAAAGGCCAACAGGGCTGGGGCCATCCTAATGGATGTTCCAGAGGGCAGGCACTATGGCAGAAAAGGCATACCTCCTGGTCCTTGCCAGCTGACATTCCTTGGGTGATGGGACCTCAAGTACGCCCATCCTGCTGGACCAGATTGGATGGGTAGAAACAACTGGGAGAAGATGGTCCCTCAGGTAACCTGGTCCCAAGCCATGAAGGACTTTAAAGGTGACAACCAGCACCTTGAATTGCACCCAGAAACACACTGGCAACCAGTGCAGCTCATGAAGCAGTGGTGCACTTTATACTTATTCCTTATATGGAAATATATGCCCAACCCAAGCTATGTATTAATCAAACATTCTCATTCATGGAAGACCAACATCACAATTCTATGTATGAAGAAAATAAATTTCAATGTCTCTTACAATAATGTGGAGGATTCATCCTATTAAACTAAGAAATGCTTAGTTTTATGCGAGCATGCATAGGACTGGGTTGTAAAACAGACAAATTTTAATGAGTGTTTTTCAAGTTGTCTTATATTTGATGATAGAATTCATTTTAGAAAAATTTCATTGTACATTGTTACTATTACAAAAAAACTCTTTAATCCTATATGCATAAAAGGGAATTAATTAAAATATTACAGAAATTCTATCAGCTGCTTTGAAGTACAATTTTTATTCTATTTTTTTAAATTCCATTCCGATTCCCATATTTGATTTTAGGGCCACACAAAAATTGTATTGCAAAAATGAATATTGAGTCAGCTTTAAATAAATGGTAAAATATACAGTAGCTTAAGATGCTTATTATCTAAATTCAAGTGAATATTTATACTTCTTTTTATTGAAGAAGTACATTTCATATTCTATTTCAGAGTTTAGCTTGATGTTGGGTCTTCTCTGTCAGTGAATGATATTGATAGTATCTATTATTTTTCTTCACTTTCCATTTCCTCTTCTTAAAGTGTGTTTCTGTAAAACTACCATAGCAAGATTTTTTGGCATTTCGATAATAGAGCTCATATAGCAGATCAGCTTCTGGAGTCCAATCTGAAGGAAATATGCAGGACTGAGAATGAACAAAACAGGTTGCAATGAAATGCTTGCAGCCAGGCAGAACTTTTAATTCTTAGTCAGTCTTTAGTATACCAAGTCGAGAAACAGTTCTCTCATCCACAGTGTCCACAATGTTGCTGCAAGAAATGGTGGAAAAATAAAATGGTAGCTTCCTAGTCAGTGACACAGCATCAGAACATCAATTTTCTTATTATAAGGAATGATCCTACTTGTTCTCTTTCCTTTTTCCACAGCCTGATTAATATTATTATTGATATAATTTATTACATGGCTTTCTCAAGGTACAATAGAAATCAGAAAAACACAGTAATTACAAACATCCATCCAATATAAAAAATTCATAGCTTAATGGCTAAACCAGTAAACATGAACAATTAAGACCAACCAAACACAACATTCATACATATTTATATCACTCTGCAATATGACCATGTGTGCCATATTTTAATTTAATCATACTTTAATTTAATTCAATCCATAATTAAAGCAAACAGGTACCAGGAACTGCCAAGATTAATGACATAGGTAGGATAACCAGGTCCTATACTAAGCTTCAAATCCACCGTTTCTCAACCTTGGCAACTTTAAGATGTGTGGACTTCAACTCCCAGAATTCCCCAGCTGGCTGGGGAATTCCACACATCTGTAAGAAAATGAAAGAAGTCCACATATCTTAAAGTTGCCAAGGTTGAGAAACACTGCTCTAGTCAAATGAAAATATATTTAAATCCTTTTTAAAGGTCATCAAACTTTTTCAGAAATGAATGGAAGGAAGGAATTGATTCCAGACTCATGGACCATGGAACCTAGAGGCTATGACCCTGGACAAAAACTTAAAGAACTGCCTACTCAGAGGAATGTAAGGAGCAAATCAGATTGTAGGGACAAATATGGGTAGACAGATAGTGGGGGAGGAGACATGGCCCAAAGGTTCTAGGCACAAATGCCAATAATCTAAAGCACAGTAATTAGGTATGATAACAATGGGAGTGGTACAGAACAGCCTAAATGGCACTATTATAAACTAAGATCAGGGAACAGAGGGGGTTTGTGGAGAGTATTGCAATCTAGGAATAAATGGGAAAGTGACAGGGAAAGACAAAGCCTTCTGGACTTGGTTTCTCAGCTGGACTGATAGTGGCTTTAAGCAATCTTGCTAGATGTCATGAGTCACTCTGGTTAGATGTTTCATCCAAATATAATTTCATGGCTGATGCAACATAACCCTAACTATTTTATACTCCCAGCACTTTTATTTTTATTGCTTTACTTGCAATCTTATGGTTGTTTTTATTATAGCTTTATTCCCCTCTAAGTTTACACAGTTTATTCATTTATTTTTTCTTTGTTACTTTTATTCTTATGAACAAAATAAAAGATAATTACAAATATGAATTCTTAATATGAAATTCCTCTTTCAAATTCCATGTAACAATGCTGGATAATTAATCAGAGTTCAAATATTTGTATTTCTTCCATTCTTCCATTCAAATTACTAGTGAATTACCATTAAGCTTGACCAGCATTGGATGTAGAATATAGTCTCACTGTATTCAACAAATATATGTTCTGAACGTATTTGTTTCTGTATGTGCAGATTTTGAGTATGAATATCCTGTAACCTAAGAGTCAGAAAAATAAGTCTTTTTTTTTTTTTCAAGGTTCTTCATGTTCTTTAACTGAATTGTTTTGACATTTTTCCTGAGGTTTGTGAGATCCAGTTTCATCTTATTTCTTCACTTTATCTTCATTCTCACTTTAGTTTAAAAAAAAAATCCATTACTCAGGAGTCAAATGGAGGAAAATACAAGCTTGAAAGTATAATATTGAATATTGGTTCAGCTGATTATAGATCAATAAACAAAAGGGTTTTTTTAACAAATGCCAGTGGTGATTTAACCTGACCATGTGAAGATGTTTTATTATGTGCCAAGGGTGATTTTAATAATGTATCAAAACTTGCTTAAATGAATGCTATTATTTCTACAGGAAAATTCTGTAAGAAAAGTTATACTATTGGAATTTGTTGTTTTAATTTGGGATTCTTATTTTGCTATCTAGCCAACCTCAATGGTGCCCTGGTAATTTTTGGGAAGCAAATATTGTGCTCAAAAGGAAATTAAATGAGACTCCCTGCTGAAGCTATTTACTTTTCACCAAATCCAAGGAAGGAAAAAAAAAATGTTTAAGAACTTCTTACTGGTATGGCTCAGATCCATATTCTAAGCCCTAAGCTTAGAATCTTTGCACAAAGTAGTATTTACATTTTACAGTTTGACTTTGATATTATTTCATTAAATGGAGAATCAGGTAGTAGAGGGACTATTACCTTTATTAAGCAAGTAATTTTCATTTTTAAAGATTCCATTCCTTTCATGTTAATTCGCAGAATTGCTGCTCATTTTGTTATTTGTGATGGGTTTATTTTATTTCTTAAATGGTTTGCAGATCCAGAATAGAAACACAGTTTATACCTTCCATGAAGATGATGAGCCCTGAGCAAGATGTCCTCCAATGTGACCGATATGCACCCCAATTAGTTGGAGATGCAGCTCTTTGTCCCTTTATCCAATTGACCATTAGTGGCCTTAGGAGTAATGAGAACATGCAAGGTACTTGCTCCTATTCCATCCATCGCCTTTGCTCTGCCTTTCCATGATAGGAAGACTGATCATCTGGGGTTCTCCCTTTCCATCTTCTTCTTACAAGGACAGAGAGTTCACCTTGGCTTTCTCTCAGAACATGTAACTTGCTTATTTAATTTTACCTATACTTTAGGATCTTAAGCATCTGTTTCTAGATATTTTCTAATGAGCTTGGTTCTTATTCCACACATATGCTCTGCTAAATACTGACCCCAGCAAATGAACAGGAGGATTCTAACCAGGGTTACCTCAAAATTTTCTCTACAAATATAATCTTACCAGAAGGCAAAAAGCTGGGCAGTTCACAGCAGGAGAGGAATTACTGCAGGGACTGACAGAGGTGTCTCTTCAATTATCCCACTGAAATGAAATCTGAAGGGTGAGACAGTCCCATTAATACTGCTTTCTTCCTTTCCCTTAGAGTGGCTGGGGGTGGTAGCTGCAGGGGCTTGGCCTGACAGTTGCTTTTTCCAACATGCATTTCTAGGAGCAATGAGGAAGGAAGGAGAGAAACAAAGGCATTTCAAAATCTAAATCCTAATATTCTAAATCTGAGATGCTGTTTCGTGAGATCATTCTGAAGATATTCCTGTACCACATTTAATGCCTTTTCTCAGTTCGTTAAATAATGGAATGGAACATTACCTTGGATTAAAAGAAAACAATGAGGAATTATATTTATGCACATATATTTACCCATTATGGGAACCGCTGTAGTCACTCAAGCAAACATTGTTAACCGATAATTAACTAGCCAATGAATAAAATAAATTTGTAATTAAGAAAGTCATAAAAACACATTATTGGTACATTGATATCTTTGGAATCCGTAGTAGGGAGGATGATTGTCTTTAGACTGATATACAAAAATACTGTTATGTGTTTTAAGCATTATGGTCATTTATGGACCCTGTAAATCTTCCCCCTCCCATGTTATTTCTGTAAAGCAAGATGTGAACTACTGTATTGTTTCATAGGAACTGAGTGTTTACAATTTAGATAGAAGGCAGAAGAGATTTGAGAAGGAATCTGAAAGGTAATAATTACTTTTATTGGAGAATAGCTGCTCTATTTTACAAGAATGCTAATTGCCAATAATGTGCATTTGCAAAATGTTTCATGTTCATCAGAGTTCTTATCAGTTACAAGACAAAGATAGCCTCATTAAAAATATTCTATATTCTATATTCCACCCTGGACTCAATAAAAAAGGCTCTTCTTTTAGAGCACTCTTAAGTCCAACCTTGGTAATGCTGGGGAAAAAAAATCCTTCCGAGATTCACTCCTTGTCAGGTATACAATGCAGGTAGTCCTTGGGATGGCAATTGGGACCAGAATCTCCATTGCTAAACGATGTAGTCATAAAGCACAATGCCACGTAACTGTATTGCTTAGCAACAGCAATCCCAGCAATTATGGTTGCCATCATAACCCTAGGCTATTAAATGGGAAGAAGTGGGAGTCCCAGGCAAGCAGACTGGTTGGTGCGCTATCTCGTGGGAGGCAGGGGGTGTTGCAGGGAGGTGCTCCGGAGCATGGATGGGTGTGCAGGTGGCATGGGGACCAGGGGTATACGATGGGCAGGCATTATGGAGCATGAGTGGGCAAAAAAATGGTGGGAGTGAGAGTGACTTCCAACTTCCTGCTGGCTTCCCCATTGACTTTGCTTGTGGGAATGTTGGAAATCACAATCATATGACCGCAGCTCACTGTGATGTTATAACCATGAGCACCAAGTGCCCAGATCATGATCACATGACCATGAGGGTGCTCTGTTGGCTGGAGCTCTGAGGACTGGTTGTAATTCCCCCTCATTCAGTGCTGTTGTAACTTTGAATGGTCACTGAATGATTTGTCATAACCTGAGGACTACCTGTAAATAGTTTTACTTGCTAAAAGCCAGTTTCCTATGCCTTATTTAGTAGAATATGACATTTTCTTTCTTTCCTCCCTTTCATTGGAAGGAATTGGAGTATTCACCATTTTTCAATTTTGTAAAGGCATGTGTTATAAGCCAAGGTACTGTACATTCTCTTCCCTAAATTATGGTTATATTATTCATTCCTGTTCTCTCTCACAACTACAGTTGTTCAGTACATGTGGATGCAGAATACATGAAGGACCTTCCATATTGACTGGAATCAGAATTATAGAATTACAAGGGGTGACAAGAATTATCTAGCCAACCTTATTTTTTTTTCTTTTAATATAAGGAGAGGGAGTAACTGTATTTAGTGATTTTTATAATGTGCCAATGGAATGATTTATAGAAAAATGTGATTTTGGTTTAATATAGAGTAAGGGATTGATTATGGAACATTTTTGTATATCCTTGCTGTTAAAAGTTAGAAGTCACTTCTTTTTGTAATTTTGAAAAAAAATATTGTGTTTCTACTTGTTTTAGTACTTTTCTCTTTTGTTTCTTTGTAGTTTTTTTTTCCTGTAGTTTCTATCTTTGCTTGAAACTTAATAAAATTCTTATTAAAAAAAACGAATCATCTAGCCAACCTTCTGTAATGTGCAGGAAAACTAATTAAACCATCCTTGAAAGGGAGCTGTCCAGGCGTTTCTTAAAAACCTCCAGATATGGAAAGCCCATAACTTCCACAGATAGACTGCTTCACTTTTGTACAGATCTTAGCATCAGGAAGTTTTTCCAAATATTTAAGTGAAATCTAGGTTGCTGCAACATATATTATTTCTGGGCCTAGTTTCTGACCATCTTCCCTATGGCATCCTTTTATATACCTGTGTACTGATAACATGTTTTCCTCCAGCCTTCTTTTCTCCAAACTAAACAACCAAAATTCCTTTAGCCTATATTCATATGGCATGAACTCTGTATGGTCTTTGTCATCCTCCTCTGGAGCTGTCAATATCCTTCTGGAAATGTACAGAATTGCACACAGTGGTCTCACCAGTGCAGAGTTGAAAGGAATAAGGACTTCATGCATCTTGAGTGACAATATTTCTTCTAATGCAGTCCAGAACTGCCTTAGCCTTTTTATCAGTTGGCTCACACTGCTGACTCATGTTCAGTTTGTTGTCAGTTGTGACACCCAATCCCTTATCACCCAATGCTTCCAAAACATGAATACTTTGTCTTGTACCTGTGCTGTATTTGTTTTCCCCCTAACTGTGATACCTTATTACAGTTTATATACTTTTTTCCTGTTGAAAACATCTTGTTTGTCTCAGCCTAGTATTTCAATCTTGTTTTGTCATTCTAGATATTAACCATACCTAATGTTGTGTCATCACAAATTTGATAAACTTTCAATCTAGGTATCTAGATCAGTAATAAAAATGCTGATTAATACTAGCCAGAAGACAGATTCCCAGCTTTGATCCTAAGACTACTGTTCCTTTCCCTGTCTGTAGTATGATCAGTATCAGCCTGAAAAGCTGAGGAGGGCATGAATCAGTGTGTGCACATAGGTTTATGAGGATGGAAGCAAATTAGGCCTATATTTTAAAACCCTCCGTTTCACTGTATTTTCCTTGTCAGTGTGCCAAAATGAATAATCAGAAATGAGTAGCTTTTCCTATTTAAATAAAGGCTAATAAATTTCTCTGACTTTCCACTCACTTGGAATCCATTAAATTACCTGCTCAGAATTCAGTGGGACTTACTTTCAGATAAATGTGAAGAAAGGAAAAGAAAGAAAGAAAGAAAGAAAGAAAGAAAGAAAGAAAGAAAGAAAGAAAGAAAGAAAGAAAGGAAGGAAGGTGGGAGGGAGGGAGGGAGGGGAAGAATAATATTTTGGGTAAACAATTTTGAATCTAGTTAATTATTGTAGTATCGATGCAACATTAAAAACCATACCAGCTTACTCTATTAACATTACACAAATATTTCTCTGATTTTTATAGCCTAATAAGCTATATAATTGTTGAGTGCCAAATTATACATAGGAAAGAAATAAATAAGGTTAACCTAATGGAGAAAAAACTGCTCTTTTTCTGATAGTTATCAAATGCTGTTGTAGTAATCCACAGGTTTTCTACTTGAATGCCATCCTTACATTCTCTTTTTGATAGTTTGGAATAGCATTGACCCATACATTGTTTTTTTTCAATTCAAACCAACAAAAAGGTTTATATTGTCGCATCATGGATTGTATTATGGCTGCGTGCTGCATACTCACAGAACTGCAATGTGCCCTTTAGTTTGCCATGAATTCTGGAAATTCTTGTATTTTTAACTCCTGGGGTCAGAAAATATTCTCATCTAGTGTTTTTTTTTAAAAAAAACAATCTTCAATTTTTTGTGTATGCAAAGACACCTTAATTACAATTTTATCTTTTAAAAAAATCAAGGGAGACATTTCCAAGCTACTTTCACGTAATTTGTGGAAAGTAATGAAAGAAGAAATTGATTCAGGAGCCCTGGAAAATCCTTTTAGTATCCTCCAGAGCAAAGTGTAGCCATAGCATCTCTGACTCTTTCTTATGAGCAAAGATTACATACATAAAGATAGAGCAGGTGGAGAAAGCTTAATCCAATCATGAGAACACTTTCCTTAAAGAATGGCAGAAATATAAATTTAATGGGGCGGGAAGATTGTTCACCCAAGTAAAAGGTGTCTCCCACATGCAATAAAGGTAGATTTAAGATTCTTTAGTATGCTACTGAACTGCTTGCTGCCTTTATTCAGTAATGAGGTTCCTGAGGCATTACCATACATAATGTATCAATGATCTGTGCTCATCCTTCCATTTAGTAGAAGGCATTTGAAAAGTTCATCATAGGCTGTCTTGTGGCAACTTAGTGGGCCAGACGCTTGCAAATGGGAATTGCTGAGTTGCTCTTATGAACTATGAATGTGCCTGCAATTCTTGATAGGTTTGGTTTGAGAAATCAGCACTGACTGGCTTTTCTTTTACTTTACAGATATGATATATATAGAATAATAGCTAGAATAGCTTGATTTTTATTCTGATTGAAAAATTGAAAAAAATAACATCTGGTTCATTGCTTTAATACACATGTTGTCTGTTTGTTCAGCCATAATCCTTAAGGAACTAGAACTATTCAATCAAGCTGAATTTCATGTCTTTTAAGATCTTGCCACGCCTCCTTAAAATGCAGCTGCTAGGCTTTTGTGACATCAGTCTGTAAATGTTGATAGCTATATGATACAGCTGTCCTGGAACTTCAAAACAATTGTACCTTTAACACTGAATGATAAGGGGAAGGAAGAGAAGGTAATACTTAAAAATAAATTGCTAGTACAGAAATTACAGGATAAAGTGATCATTTTAACAATATTAGCAGCCTCTGAGTTATAAATATGCTACAGTTTATACCAGAATACAAAACTAATGAAATAGCAGCCTTATAATGCTGAGGTAACACAAGTTAGTAATCAAGGACATACATACATACATATTCCAGGTTCTCTTGTCTCGTCCATGTCTCTGTGGAAGTGACGGGCAAAGTGGTCCCAGTGGTAGTAGGAGCCCTCAGGACTGTGAGTCCTAAGCTGAGAGAGTGGCTCCAACAGATCCCAGGAATAACATCAGAGCTCTCTGTCCAGAAGAGTGCAGTGCTAGGAACAGCTAAGATACTGTGCAGAACCCTCAAACTCCCAGGCCTCTGGTAGAGGACCAGAGGTTGAGGAAGACACATACCACCCATAGGGGTGAGAAGGGATTTTCTTCTTCATATATACAGTATGTGTATGTGTGAGCTTGTGTGTACACACAGACATACACACTGTGTGTGTGTATATATATATAAAATTCTATATTTTAATATATATAATTAGCTGTAGTTAGTAGTTCAATAGCATACTAAAGGTATTTTGTAGCCTAATTTGCTCTTCTAAGAATGTAAATTTGTTCATTTTTTGTAAATTTTGCTTCAATAAAATGACTAGACATACTGTTCACAAGTGCTGCACTCAGGAATCTGAGGGATACCAATATCAACTTGATTTTAAAAACTGTTTAGAAATCACTGCTCCCTATATGTAAGCAATATATTTTTGTTGGATTGAATTTAAAATGCATTCCACTGTAATTGGTATAACAAGTCAGTTCTTCCCATTGATTCCCAAGGGAAGTTAGCTCACCTGACAGAATCCAATTCAAAATCTGTCCAAAAATACAAGAACCTGGGAAGGTCATCTACATGAAAAGAAAGTACTACTTCAGTTAGTATACTTCTGCATAGGATTTTGCACCAGTTTGAAAGCAGATCTAGACCTCTGTGTTCCTCTGACACTAACACTTAACTACAATATAGCTGAAACTATTGTGTACTAATTATAGTATGTAGTAACTTTGCATAGTTTTTGTAAAGTAAGGGTAGCTTGACAGCCTTGCATCTTCCTCTCAGCAGCCCAGACAAAATGGGGAGACAGGAAATTTGTCAATTTTTCTGTTTTCAGCAAGGGAGGAGCTGGCAGGCAAATTGCCAAATTTGTCAGACTTCTGTTTTGCTTTATTGCTATTTTATATAGAACATAGATGTGAGGGTTTTTATTGCTGCTAACTTGCAGCACTCAGGGTGGGGCAATGATATCTGCTCCTTGTTCTTAGCATTTCAAAATCTCAGAAATTAAGGCAATCACAGATCACCTCCATGCCTCTTTTGAGGAAATGAAAAGAGTGGTAGAGTCAAAGTATCTTTAATCTCTTCTCTCCAGGCATACATGCATTTGTACACAACATTCTCACTTCTAGCATTTATTTTGCACTTAATTCATTTGTTCCATTATCTTTCTGATCAATTATTCTTGAACTCCCTTTACAGGTGGCATAAAGCTCACCTTCTTGTTATACCTACTACAGATTTATGGAAGTGTTTTATCCCTTCTCTTCCCTTTAAAATATTTTCCTTGATTTCTTATGCTTACTTCACATCATCTCCGAAGCATCTCCTTTCAGTTTTAATGTCACTTTTCCATTTAATTCATTCATTATTTTTCAACGTGTTTGAATTCCTTATGAATAAAATGTCTTCCAAGTTCTTCTTCTGAATGGCTTTGTTCTCTTAATCTTACAAAAAGTTTATCCATCTTTTGCTTCTTTATGCCCATTGCAGTTATTTATTCCTTTACCCACTTGACTAACAGTTTCCCCTTTCAACATCCTTTTGATTCTTTCTCTTCTTTTATATCTGAAAGCTGCTATGCATCCAATCATATATACTGTGAGTACACACACACACACACACACACACACTCCACTACATCCACTAATGTCTATTAGGCAGCCAGCAAACTCCCTAGCAAACATCCCATATCTTTTGCTCCTTTAGTTCTTTTAGCTAGAGATGAACTTAGAGATTTCGTTGGACAATTTGCTGATTTCCACTAATATTTCTGCCTGGTTGCAGAGCTCACCCTCCTTTGTGCATCATGCATAAAATATTATAATCATCAGATGAAATTTTGCTCCATTATATCTGCTGACTATCTTCTTTCCCAAGATGACATATAAATAGCACAAAGATATGTGGCTCAACATCTAACTAAATCTGTTGGAGGATTTAAAGTTTGGAGTTTTAAAGTGGAATGTGATCTGTATGCTGACATTCAATTTGATTGTTTCTTACCATGCAGTTCCAAGAAAGCCAACATATCAGAACCCACAATCAAAGAATAGTTAAACCGTTTGATTGTGTTCTCTGCCATTGGATCAAGGTGTGTCAAGCTCCAGATGGGAGGGGGAGAGATGCTGAGAGTGAGAAAGAATTATGTTTCATCTGATGGTGGGGTCCAAGGGCATAGCAGGCGGAGATGGGCAGAGTTGGAATGCTGAACTGTTGAGGGAAAGGGGAGATGGAATGTGAAGAGGGTTCTGACGTGTCTGTGTGCCTTTTATTTCATAGCCTGTATGAGAATTGTTTTTAGTCGTGGCTTTTTGCTTTAATCTGTACACATCATCAATAAATCTGAAATCTGCATTTCATCTGGATGCATGAGTCAGAACCTTATTGAGTCAACTGTGTCAGAACTTTACACGACAGTACTCTTCAGAATTCCTTATTGTGATAATGGATTAGATTAAAAAAAGAAAAATGAAATTATATCCAGACAAAAGGGAGGTGCTGTTTTTAAATAATAAACAGGACATGGGGGACTGAGGCTCAGCCTTTTCTGGACAGGGTTGCTTTACCCTTGAAAGAGCAGTTCTGGAGTGCTGTCATATTTTCAATTGCAACTGGATTTGTAGATGGCTGTTTTACTGAAGAGCTTTTTTTTACAAATATGCCTGGTGCACCAGCTACAACCCTTCCTAAATCAGTCAGATTTGGTAGTGGTTGTCCATGCTTTGATTGTTCCCATCTTGATTACAAGTGCTGTTTATGAAGTTACACTTATTCTGTCCTCTGTTACAGAAAATGGCTGAGAAAGAATCCAAGTAAAGCCATCATGAATTCTGACAAAAACAGCTTGATACCTTTATCAAGTTTTGCTGTTATCACATTCAGCAACCAAACTTCAACCCCATATTCAGATAATATATTCCATAATTCAAGTCTATGCATATTATCATATGCTTTCTCTAAATTAACAAATGCACAATACACTTCCTTTTTCACATGATTACCGTTCTCAGTAGCTTGCTGAACAACAGAAACCTGGTCCACACATTTCCTGCCCAGCATAAAACTGTACTGTACTTCCAGATTTGCTCATTGTCACCTCTTTAACTATTTGATCAGAATTCTGCCAAATACCTTCCCAGGCGCATCTAACAAACAACTTTCCCTGTAGGTTTTGCATTCACTCTTGCAACCTTTGCCTTTGTGCAGTGGAACAATAATGCCATTCTTCCATTTATCTGGCACAGTTACAGTCTCCAGGCACATGTTAAATTATGCAGCCATTCCCAAAACAAATCACATCTATATTTTAACATTCCTGCAGTCACACCTGCAACCTTACAATTTTTTAAAAATTTCAACAGCATGTGTAACTTCCATTTTACCCTGTATGATAATTCTTTTCACTCTCTTCCAAGCAGCTTCCATGTTTTCTTTCCTTACATCAGTTTTCCATTCATTTTGTCAGGGAACTGATCAATCTTATAACATTTTTGTGTACAGGACTCATATTTTTCCTGCATTCACTCTAATTTCTTTCCTGTTCTTTCATGTCCATTTTTCCTAAGATCCACTCTGGACACTGTCAAAATACAGACAATATACAGACAAATACTACAAAATACAGATAATAATATGTTGGTTTGCAAGATCGTCTCTAGATTAGGCATCCTAGCTTACATAAAATAACATGGTTATGCTTGGGATAAAACTGCATTTTGCTTGTGACATACTGGCCAAATATGGCTGGTAACTTAGTCTACACCTTCTCTATCTTACTAAAAGCTTTACTTATTATTCTTCAAGTTTACTATTCTAATTATGAGTTACAGATAACCTGAAACCATTACAAATAGTATTAAAATTGTATTTTATAAAGCAGAATTTGCTAGCTTCTAATATATTAAGTAATGATATTTTCTTTAGAAATCAGTCTAGCTGACTACTAAGCATATACCCAGAATCTATTAAAATGCTCATACAACCAGGAGCAGTCATGAGTTGAATCCAGACTTAGTCACACAGAATATCCTTTGAAGCCAGTAGGAATAAATTGGTCATTAACTTCAATAGGCCTTCTCTAAGTACAAGTCTGGATCTACCCTAAGACCTTTAAAAAGGCCTGAACACAGGCACTTTAATGGAATGGTAAAAAATGTGGTTGTGAAAAAAATCTGTATTTCCCTGAAAGCACAGCCAGATTGGCACAGTTGTCTTGTCTTCCTTAAAAACAAATGAGATAACAATATACTGACAATCATTACTTCTTTGTTTAAAATATTTTATAGAATTAGCAGGAGCCAGATAAAATTGATTATTCCTCATTGATTTAGTGAAAATTTTATTGGCCAGAGATATTAAACAAGGCATACTTGCAGAGAAGATATAAATAGTTTTTATTATCTCTATAATACTTATGCTTCAGCAAAGGATCGTTACCTTGTCGTGGTGCTGGAGCTTTAGCACCTCAATGATGCCATGAGCTAAACCGTGAAGGGCCACCCAAGACGGGAAGGTCATGACAGAGAGGTCAGACTAAATGCGATCCCTGGGGAAGGTAATGGCAACCCACCTCAGTATTCTTGCCGTGAAAACTAAATGGATCAGTATAACCAGAGATATGTCGGTATACCATCGGAAGATGAGACCCCCAGGTCGGAAGATGGTCAAAATGCTACTGGGGAGGAACAGAGGATGAGCTCAACTAGCCCCAGACGTGATGACGCAGCTAGCTCAAAGCCGAAAGGACGGCCAGCGGCCGACGGTGCTGGTGGTGAACGGTGAATCCGATGTTCTAAGGATCAACACACCATCGGAACCTGGAATGTAAGATCTATGAGCCAGGGCAAATTGGATGTGGTTATTGGTGAGATGTCAAGATTAAAGATAGACATTCTGGGCGTCAGTGAACTGAAATGGACTGGAATGGGCCACTTCACATCAAATGACCACCAGATCTACTACTGCGGACAAGAGGACCACAGAAGAAATGGAGTAGCCTTCATAATTAATAGTAAAGTGGCTAAAGCAGTGCTTGGATACAACCCAAAAAACGACAGAATGATCTCAATTCGAATTCAGGGCAAGCCATCTAACATCACAGTGATCCAAATATACGCCCCAACCACAAATGCTGAAGAAGCTGAAGTAGAGCAGTTCTATGAGGATCTGCAGCACCTACTGGACAACACGCCTAAAAGGGATGTTATTTTCATCACAGGAGACTGGAATGCTAAGGTGGGCAGTCAAATGACATCTCGAATTACAGGTAAGTATGGCCTAGGAGAACAAAACGAAGCAGGACACAGGCTGATAGAATTTTGCCAGGACAATTCACTCTGCATAACAAACACTCTCTTCCAACAACCTAAGAGACGGCTTTATACATGGACTTCACCAGATGGACAACACCGAAATCAGATTGATTACATCCTTTGCAGCCAAAGGTGGCGGACATCTGTACAGTCGGTAAAAACAAGGCCTGGAGCTGACTGTAGTTCAGATCACGAACTTCTTCTTGCACAATTTAGGATCAGACTCAAGAGATTAGGGAAGACCCACAGATCAGCTAGATATGAGCTCACTAATATTCCTAAGGAATATGCAGTGGAGGTGAAGAATAGATTTAAGGGACTGGACTTAGTAGATAGGGTCCCGGAAGAACTCTGGACAGAAGTTGGCAGCATTGTTCAGGAGGCGGCAACAAAATACATCCCAAAGAAATAGAAAACCAAGAAGGCAAAATGGCTGTGTGCTGAGACACTAGAAGTAGCCCAAGAAAGAAGGAAAGCAAAAGGCAACAGTGATAGGGGGAGATATGCCCAATTAAATGCAAAATTCCAGAGGTTAGCCAGAAGAGATAAGGAATTATTTTTAAACAAGCAATGCGCGGAAGTGGAAGAAGACAATAGAATAGGAAGGACAAGAGACCTCTTCCAGAAAATTAGAAACGTTGGAGGTAAATTCCAGGCAAAAATGGGTATGATCAAAAACAAAGATGGCAAGGACCTAACAGAAGAAGAAGAGATCAAGAAAAGGTGGCAAGAATATACAGAAAACCTGTATAGGAAGGATAACAATATTGGGGATAGCTTTGACGGTGTGGTCGGTGAGCTAGAGCCAGACATCCTGAAGAGTGAGGTTGAGTGGGCCTTAAGAAGCATTGCTAATAACAGGAGACGACGGCATCCCAGCTGAACTGTTCAAAATCTTGCAAGATGATGCTGTCAAGGTAATGCATGCTATATGCCAGCAAATTTGGAAAACACAAGAATGGCCATCAGACTGGAAAAAATCAACTTATATCCCCATACCAAAAAAGGGAAACACTAAAGAATGTTCAAACTATCGAACAGTGGCACTCATTTCACATGCCAGTAAGGTAATGCTCAAGATCCTGCAAGGTAGACTTCAGCAGTTCATGGAGCGAGAATTGCCAGATGTACAAGCTGGGTTTAGAAAAGGCAGAGGAACTAGGGACCAAATTGCCAATATCCGCTGGATAATGGAAAAAGCCAGGGAGTTTCAGAAAAACATCTATTTCTGTTTTATTGACTATTCTAAAGCCTTTGACTGTGTGGACCATAACAAATTGTGGCAAGTTCTTAGTGGTATGGGGATACCAAGTCATCTTGTATGCCTCCTGAAGAATCTGTATAACGACCAAGTAGCAACAGTAAGAACAGACCATGGAACAACAGACTGGTTTAGGATTGGGAAAGGAGTATGGCAGGGCTGTATACTCTCACCCTACCTATTCAACTTGTATGCAGAACACATCATGCGACAAGCTGGCCTTGAGGAATCCAAGGCTGGAGTTAAAATCTCTGGAAGAAACATTAACAATCTCAGATATGCAGATGATACCACTTTGATGGCTGAAAGTGAAGAGGAACTGAGGAGCCTTATGATGAAGGTGAAAGAAGAAAGTGCAAAAGCTGGTTTGCAGCTAAACCTCAAAAAAACCAAGATTATGGCAACCAGCTTGATTGATAACTGGCAAATAGAGGGAGAAAATGTAGAAGCAGTGAAAGACTTTGTATTTCTAGGTGCAAAGATTACTGCAGATGCTGACTGCAGTCAGGAAATCAGAAGACGCTTAATCCTTGGAAGAAGAGCAATGACAAATCTCGATAAAATAGTTAAGAGCAGAGACATCACACTGACAACAAAGGCCCGCATAGTTAAAGCAATGGTGTTCCCTGTAGTAACATATGGCTGCGAGAGCTGGACCATAAGGAAGGCTGAGCGAAGGAAGATCGATGCTTTTGAACTGTGGTGTTGGAGGAAAATTCTGAGAGTTCCTTGGACTGCAAGAAGATCAAACCAGTCCATCCTCCAGGAAATAAAGCCAGACTGCTCACTTGAGGGAATGATATTAAAGGCCAAACTGAAATACTTTGGCCACATAATGAGAAGACAGGACACCCTGGAGAATATGCTGATGCTAGGGAGAGTGGAAGGCAAAAGGAAGAGGGGCCGACCAAGGGCAAGGTGGATGGATGATATTCTAGAGGTGACGGATTCGTCCCTGGGGGAGCTGGGGGTGTTGACGACCGACAGGAAGCTTTGGCGTGGGCTGGTCCATGAAGTCACGAAGAGTCGGAAGCGACTAAACGAATAAACAACAACAGCAACATAATACTTATGAACATATAATTATTCACTGAATAAAAGTTAATGTACGCTTTAAAGCATACAAGCATATTCCTGACTGCAAAAAAGCCACCATGGAAAAGATACAGTTTAGTATGTGTTAAAATAAAACTTAGGATGCCTATTCATCTTCTAATTGGGGGTAACAGCTGACATCCCCAGTCTTCCACAATGTAACTGGTGAGTTGAGGGAACCCCAAAAAATGTAGTGTCACTGAGTATCAAGATAGAAATTGGGTATGTTGTGATATACAGTCTTTTGGATACAGAAACAATGCATGTTTATCTTGGAATATTAAATTGTCTCTCACTAATGTTGTAAAAAAATGTCTATTAGATTGTCTAACATTCTTTAAGAAATTTTTAGAAAGATGTTGTTTGCTATTTAGAACATATTTGATATGTTGTTAATGGCATGTTCAAAACTAATTCTCCTTGACACAGATCAACATATATTTTAAAAAGTCTAATTCATATACTGTACACGATTTGAACTCCATCTCTCTGCAGTAACAAATGGAACTATAGCTACCTGTAAAAAAAATTAAATTGTACAATTAGAATTCCTGACAGAGGTTTAATACCTAACATAATAACTGCAACATAAAGTACAGTATAAGGAACAAGGGAAGATCTATTATAGCATCGATAATCACAGAATGAATTGGCAAGGAAATGAAATACCCCACTGAATTTCTCAGTTTATTAGAGAATGTATACCCTTTGTTCACTGATGAAATAAAACATGATATTTCACTTCTGATGCAATAGTATTATGTTTCTCACTCTCCACTAGCAGTGATTCTCATCTGTTTGTCTTAGTTCTGCTTTACAATATGCTTCGATTATTTTTAATTTAAAACAACTATAGATAACAAACAGTACTTTGTGGGAGTCAGTCATAACTCATGCAAAAGCTCTCTCCAAATTCATGCAATCCAGACTAAACCTCCCTGACAGTGCTGGCTGTGGATGATGGGAATTGTAGTTTGATTTTATGCTCTTGCTAGTCAGTCCTATCTTCCAAAAGTCAGGGTAGGATACCCATACTTCAGTGGCTTCAGGCAGAGTTTTCCATCTTCATAACAAGTCAGATAGATAATTGCTAAAAATAATCCTTATTTTTTAATGGGTAGGCTTTAATTAAAACCCAATAAACTTGAAATTCTCTTTGAAACTATTTGCAATCCCCCTCCCAACATCCATGAGATATGGTTTTAATCAAATAGCCACAGAGCATATAGTTGAACACTGAAGAGAAGCACTGAAACACATTGCAGATCCCACTTGTACCTCTATAAATCCATTGTTTTGGTAGATTTGAAATATCTGTTTTGCTGCTGATATAATACTGAATAAATAATATTGAAACTTTTGATGATCCTCTGCACTATAGTAGCCCAAGTATTTAAAAAAATACTGAAAGTTTATCACAACTGTGGAGTCCTTGGTGCTCTCTGAGCTTTGTTGTTTGCTTGCAGACGTTTCGTTACCCAACTAGGTAACACCATCAGTGCTGGAGAGTGTGGGGTTTGCTCCCTTTTTATATACAGTAGCTTGTCCTGCCAGTGTTGGTGGGGGTCTGGTTTTCTCCTTGGTAGTTCCTTGATTAGAGTATTGTTTGCTGCTTGATTGTTTGCCTAGTGTTTCCCTGTTCATTTGGGTATTGGCTGCTGGAGGCGATATGTCCTGGTCTTTATGTTTCCTTCTTAGCTATTTTATTGCCTCTCCTGAATGGTGTGTAAATATGGTTTATGTATCTATTAATGGCTGACTTCTCTGAGTGCCAAGCTTCCAGGAATTCCCTTGCATTTTTGGATTTACCTTGGTCTAGGATGCTGACAGTTTCCCAGTTGAAACTATGGTTGAGTCTGTCCATGTGTTGTGAGATTAAGGAGTTTTCATCATGTCTTCTGACTGTTAGTTGAGGTTCATGGATGCGCTCTGCTAGTCTTCTGCCTGTCTGTCCTATATATTGGCTGTTACAATCCTTACCCTTTATGTTGTAGATGACTCCTGTTTTTTCTTCTTGGGCTACTGGGTCTTGGTTTACTTGAGATGTTTTGGAGGGCTTTAGTTGGTTTGTGTGCTACAGTGATGCTGTGTGGTTGTAATAGTCTCTTGGTTGTTTCTGATATGTTTTTGTAGTATGGTAGTGTAAACCTTTTCATAGCTTGTGTGGGTTGTGCGGTAGTGGGTTGAGTGGCCAGGCACTTTTTGATAAAGTTCTGTGGGTATCCATTTTGTGGGAAGGTATCATATAGGCGGTCTGTTTCCTTTTTCTAGTGTTCTGGGTTGCTGCAGTGTGTTTGTGCTCATTTGAACAATGTTCTTACACAGGTTCTCTTGTGGGAGGTTGGATTGTCACTTTGGTAATGGAGCACTTAGTGTCGGTTGTTTTTCAATAGACTTGTGTTTCTAATTTGCTGTCATTTCTTCTGCTGATGAGGATTTTCAGGAAAGGTAGTATGCTGTTGTTTTCTTCTTTCCTTGTGAAGATTTTGATAGTTTCATGTGTCTTCCCTTGTTGTGCCTTTTTTATTACGACAAAGGTGTCATGTACATACTAGATCCATACTTTTGCTTGTATGTGTGGGAGTGCTATAGTTTCTGGATGCTATGAATCCTGAGAGTGGTGATCCCATGGGTGTTCCTCTGGTTTTGTTGGCATATTTGTCCATCAAACTGAAAGTAGGTGGTGAGGCAAAGGTTGATGAGGTCTATGATTCTGGGTATTTTGATTTCAGTGTATTTGGCTAAGTTGGGTGCGTTGTGAAGTGCTGCTGCCATGGATTCTTTTGCTAGTTCTGGATCCATGGACATAAAGAGTGCTGTGACATCGAATTAAACCATAATTTCATCTTCTTCTATTTTTAGGTCTTTGATTTTTCTGGAGGTATTGTAGTGGGAGTTTATAGAATATTTGCTCCCACCTGTGAGATGTTCAAGCTTTTTTGTAAGTTCTTAGGCTATGTTTTATGTTGGGGTCCCTGGTAACAATAAATTTGGACAAAGAAGTATGTTGGGCTTGTGGATTTTGGGGTATTCATAGAAACGTGGCAGGATGGCTCCACTGCTTTTCATATGCCACTGTTCCTCTTTTGTAAATTGACCTTTCTTGGTTAAGTTATTGAGGGTTCTCTTGATCAGCTTGTCCAGTTTCTGTACTGGGTTGGCATTTACTGGGATGTAGTTTTCTTTGTCCTCCAGTAACTCTTTGGCTATTTGTATGTGTTGTGTTCTGTCCATGATAACTGTGGTTTGGCCTTTGTCTGCTGGGAGGATAGTGATGGTTTGGTCCTTCTTTAAGATTTTGAGGGCTGCTCTGTCCTTTGCTTTCAGTTGGTTCTACTTCTGTGTTCTTCTAGCCTCTGGTATGATTGTCTGCCTAGTGTTTTCTTGGATCTCTGTGGTAAGTCCTGTGGTTTCAAATGCTGCTTCTAAGGCTGGTAAGAATTCTAACTGATTAGCACTCTCTATGTTATGTTATATCACAATTTGTATTAGAGAAATGTTCATTGCTCTTATAAAACTAAGCAGGAATATATGTAATTTGAGCAGCTGTTTGTAGAAAGTGACCTTACAAAATACAATCTTTATTTCCTCCTGGTGTTTTTAAAATTATAAAAATGGCAGCGCCCATCTGGCAGGCTTTCCAGCATGATAATAAGAGTTTTTGCCTTTGTTAACTATAATTACACATTCTTTTTGCCAAAGAGGAAAAAAAAACCTTTCTAATTAAGCCTAGGTAATTGACCATTATATATTACTGTTCACACCTGAAAGGTTATATATTGCTCAGTATATATTGCTCTCTAAAATGTCAGTCCATTTTAGATGACATTTGACCCTTGTGGAATGAATACAGAGATCCAGAAATTTCCAATTAAGTCTTCAAAAAGCTCAAAATTGGCAACAGTGGATGCACAACTGAATGACCAGCTTAATGGAGCAAATAGAATAGGTGAAAAGATTTTATTTTTCTTTTATTTTTTTTTGTTTCAATATTTCTTTTATTTAAAATAAATAGGATAAAATGAAAAACTTAAGAAGAGAGTTTTTGACCATAATGTAGAGTACAGAAAGGGGAAACGTTACACTCTATCGTTCAGTTTTGGTGCTATCGGAATCACATTTCTGTTTTGAATACTCAGAAATCCTAACTATTCATTTGGATGTACTTCCTAGTGGGCATGTTTGGACTGAAGCCCTAATCTCAGTGGCAGCACCTGTCCTGTGGAACAGCATCCCCCAGACATTTGGGTGCCCCCAACCCTGTTAGCCTTTGCAAGGCATTGAAAACCTGACTGTTTCCTCAGACCTTTGGGTCCGGTGGGTGGATGAACATAATGTTATCAATGTGTGTTTTTTTTTCTCTCTCTCTCTGAGTGGAGTTATTGTTTTTCCTTGGGTGCCCAGGTTTATATATTGTGGGCTTTTTGTGTTTTAATCCTTGTAAGTAACCCAGAGTCACATTCATCTTCACTGAATGAAACTTGACACTTATTCTATTCCTCCTGCTTTTTTTAAAAATCAGAAATAACTTGAAATAGGAAAAATAGTTATAAACAGAAGTTTTGAAATACAGAGAATTAGCAACAGATTACAGAACTTAATGTAAAAAAATAGATTTAAATTACTTTTTTTTTTCAAATGGAGATAGATGAATATATATAGAAGAAGATTTTTCTGAATGTATGAATTCATCTTGGTAAAACCAGGTGACTTGAATGAAAATGGTATTCCTTATTGCCGGCTTTATTGTGTAAAACAGGAGGGATTAGCACATGAGTTGAACATTGAGGAAAGAATCACTAAGATTAAAATGTGAACTTTGTTTTAAGGTATAATGAGGCATGTTTATATGTACACACCTAAGATTTGATGAGTTGGGCCCTCTGATTTTCTCAAGTGATGTTTCCCATACTCATTCAGGTTTGCTGTAGGGTTCAAATTTAATCCATCCCATTGTTGCCACCATAGAATGGGGCAAGCTTGCAGATGCACACCTGAGATGTTTGGTCCCTAAGCCTTTCCTTCACAATCCTTACTTCATCCTTGCCCAATCCTGAGGACAGGAGTGTATATTATATATTTTCTCCCAGCTGAAAAAACTGAGATGAATACAAGCTAACAAAAAGAAATAAATAATTCTATGTTTCTATACATTGTGAATTTCTGAGAAATATAAAAGATGATGTGATAAGATGCAATGATCCTTGGGCATGTTAAATGCAGGAATGCTTATTGCTCTGTTTGTTGTCTTCCCTTAAATCCTGATTCCCACTTGATGCATTCTAAGCCCAGACAGTTTCTGACAGATCCCTTTATAATTATTATTCATTTTAGTAGCATATTAAGACTCAGACTATGAAGAGTTCCATGCTACATTACACTTGAGGGCCTGGCACAGAAACAGTTACGTTTTAATGCTTGCTTGCTAAAATCATTGTTTGGTGCTTGCTTGCTAACCAGGCAGAAATGAAAAAAATAGGATTTGATGCTTGCTTGTAGACAAAAACAAAAATTAGACATTTGTGGTTAAGCTTTAAGAGGATGTGGGATAAGCAGGCGGTAGACAGCAGAAAACAAGGACTGCTGAATTTCTGAACTGGGAAAAAGGGGAAGTGTGGAACTGCTAGCTGACCCTGAATTATTTTTAAATAAATCATGATCTCCCAGGGAACCCCTAGTGACCTCTTGTGGAACCCCAGGGTTCCATGGAACCCTTGCTGAGAAACCCTGCTGTAGATGTTGGCATGCTGTTACATAATACAATTAGGAGTAGAAACATTGGCACAAAATCCTTTATATCTGAGATTATATGTTGTTTATTTTGACATATAAACATGGACAGAGATTTGTAACTATTCTATTTAGACATGTGATACATTCTTCTTTATGAATAGTATTGTTATTCTCCAGTATAATGGATACATTGCTTTTAGATGATTAATTTGCATTAATTATTTGGAAAAGTTTTCTTCAGTGCTCTGGCATGTACTCTGTGTATGAACCCCTAAATAAAATTACTGATTGCTTATATGGTCTTCTTGATGTCTTCCAGTGTGTTGTGAACATTACCAATTAACATAAAAAGATGCACAAGATTTGAAGATTTAATTTGCTACATCTCTTACGTCTTGGCAATCTTCAAATATGTGCATTCTGCTTTATTTCTTTCCACTTTCCCAGCAAAATAAATTGGCTGTTCATGCAGACGCATGTGGAGACTGTGAGGAGCTTCCAAACCAGTCCCATGGCCCCATGAATACTTTTCATGTTGTGTTTCAGGTTGTGAAGCACCTCTTTTGAATGCTTTTCACAGCCCTAATATTTTGTTTATTTGCCAACTCATAAGCAGAATGTAATTGGATATATGTACTATATATACAGTATCTGTATTTCTGTAGAGGAATAACATAGCTGCTAATTCTGTACCTTATTCCAAAAGACTAGTCAGTTTGAAATATATTCCAATTCTGATAACTCAAGGTAATCTCCCCCTCTTTTCCTGTTCATTCAAAACTTATTTCAAGATTAATCCAAGACCTGTTGATGCCAGAGATGGAACATCAAATGTTATTGCTTCTAGTCAACATGCCTAATAGTCAGGATTGATAGAGTTATTTTGGTACTTTAGACTTAAAAGCTTTCACACATCTGAAATCAACTGCCTCATTCTCCCTAACCCCAGATTGGTTTTCTCTTTAAACTCTTATACCTGCAGACCACAAAAATCTCATTTCTTCAGTTGATGATTTAGAACCTAGGTCTAAAGAAATATAAACCTTTCTTTATTAATTTCCCCACTGTGCATTCACACTGATTATATCAGTCATACTGTTCTTCTACGGGCAGAAGGGGTGGAGTTCAATATTGGAATTATGATGCCCCTGAAGTACATGCTGTTATAGCAATTCATATTTAATGCGTGCATTTATTGTAAGAGTAAACAAACCTATTAAAGCTACAGTTTCTTTTTTTTTCCCTTCTGGAAGCCATGATATTGAGTGTTCTTGCAATTTCTGTTTAAGATAAATTGGAATTTGTTTAAAGAACATTTTCTTAAATTTAATTTAATCCATATAGTTAAATAATGATTCAAATTCAAATTAAGAGAACCCAAGCCTGTAAATTATTTTAGATCCTGTACAGTAAACATGGTTATGCTGAAACATATGGTAGAGCATATAGCAAGGACTAGACTACCCTGCCATTTCAAAGATGTCTCCATATATTTCTTTCCATTGGTATTTGATTCAATTGCAAATATGAGATGTGTTAATGATACAAATTGCATTTGGCTCAGATAAGAGATCAAGTTTGTTCCATAATATAGAATGGGAGACACTACAGTACTCCCTAAGTGTTTTTCTTTCCCCATCCTCCTCCCATTAGCCTTTCAAAGCAACCTGCTACAGGAAGGACTGAGGGGTAAGACCTTGTCTGCCTTCAAATAGATGTAGGTGGCTACCATGCTATTTAGCCTTGGAAAACTAGAAATAATAGGTTAATATTCCATACCCTTCCTTTCCATAAAGGAGATTTATAAAAGGCTGTGATGTTGGCCCTATCTCCAAAGCTGCCCAGCCCAGTCAGAAAAAATTATATATCTGCAACAGAACATTTATGCATGAAACTTCTGATTATGTAAAGTTCCTAAGAAGCTGAAATCTGGATCTCAGTGTGGACTTTGAATATAAGAAAATTGTGTGACTTAGGAGCAGGACCAGTGGCAAGGCCTCTTGTTTCTTGCAGCACATAGACCATTGGTGGAAGGAAGCTTCTGAGAATATCCTTGCTGTGAATATGTTCTATGTAAGATAGATTATCAAACCTGTTTGCTAATAATTTCTATTATTGATAATGTCCATTGTCATGTATTAGCTGTCTGAAACAGTCTTTGGAGGTTTTGTGGCTTTGGATGATTCTGCCTATTTCCCGAATTTACAGATTCAACTCTTCCTTTAACTCTTTCAGTGCCTGTTCCTATTTGAATGGTATTCCCCCACCGGATTCACTACAGAAACAATTTAGAACATTAAAACTGTTTTTAAGTAGTACCATTGATTTCTTTACAGACCAAAAGAAAATTGTGTAATTATTCCATAAAGCTTACTAACAAGAGTTTCTTTCCAGTCAGGTGGATATTAGAACTATGCCATTACTCCTGAAGTCATTTTTATAAATGAGAAATTG
This sequence comes from Candoia aspera, assembly GCF_035149785.1. Classification (NCBI taxonomy): domain Eukaryota; kingdom Metazoa; phylum Chordata; class Lepidosauria; order Squamata; family Candoiidae; genus Candoia; species Candoia aspera. Next base: position 35,309,289 of record NC_086158.1, on the reverse strand, counting down.
TGTTAGCTTCCTACGTCAATGTTATTTTCTGGAATAACTCATGATACCAAGTTCTAAAGAGTGTCTGTGCCCAGAAAGGTCTCTTGAAGTCACTTCATGAATTTACATCCACAGAAAACTTGAGAATGAAATAGAAGGCACACACAAATAATATATCAAAGTCTACATGGTAGATACTGCAAAAGGACTTACTGTTTCCAGAATGTTCAGACTAATATAAATAATTTATTTTTTTCATAACCATAGAGCCAAAAATCTTTACTGCTGTTATTCTACAGAATGATCGAAGGGCTAGGTTCATAACAGATGCATATTATGTTTAGAAATAGTGCAGGAACAACTTTTCATAACATTTAATTCATAAAGAACAATAAATAAAAACTAGGATTAATGGGTTTTTAGTTTCATTTGCTCCATGCATGTATAGTATAAAACCTGGATAAGCAGCTGGTATCTTGAAGTATCAATGTGTCAAACACAGGCCCATCAGAGTCCAGAGCTTTTAGATTTCCATCTTTTGCTTCCTCTATTCATCTACTTGTGTTAGTAAGAGAGAAGTTTTTGGAGGAAGAGGAGTACATATGTCCTAGTGCTTCTTCTGCCTATTCTCAAAGTGTCCCACCATGAAGGACTGCTAATTCCAGGCTCCAGAACTGCTCCTGGTGGAGCAGCAATAATGGAGGGGAAAGTGGCCATGTTTCTTCCTTCCCTTCTTTATCTTCCCTCTGAAGATGCATTTGAGGAGACAGTGGTGATCAGGTTCATTTCAGGATTGCTCTAGCTCTCAGGGAATGAACTAAGTACTAGCCCTGCCATTTGTCTTGTGTTGGGAGACCTGACTGAGTAGTTTTAGCAAATATGAAAGATACCTCTGGTTTCCTAACACATTTGATTCCCTCTTCAGAATGATTTTACCCATTGGCAACTGACACACCTATGACAATGAAAAATTGCAAAGCTGCATTGCAAAGTTTCAATGAAATCCCTGGACTTTCATACAGTATTTGTGTCTCAACTTTGAATCCAATTATGTAAGTCACATGGTTTGTATGTGCACTGCATATTTCATAATTTGTCCCATATTGCTCCACACCTGCAGTTCCCTGTGATCTTATGCCTTTTGAACTTTCTTTTGATACCCATCAAACCGCACTATTTCTTCATTGTCACCAGTACTTTGTTTCATGTATATAAAGAAAATGGTTTTTAAGAAGGTGAGAAGCAATTTATTTTATCAGAGGGAAATCTAGTTACTTTGAAGGGAGACAGGATGGATATTAATTTATTTTAAAGACTGAGAGTGTAGCAGTTAATTTTAATATAATCATAATCCTTTGTCCCTTTCTGACTCTCCTGAATACATTGAAATGAAGCTGAAACTGAATTTCCCCAATCTGTCTCCATACTCTGTCTCTGCCCCATCTCCCCGCTCTTTTAAGAAAATGACATAAGTATAGGCAATCATTTTGTTAGTGTCTGTACTGTGTATGTGTAGGTATGCTTGTGTGTGTGTGCAATCAGCTGTATCAAAGGAAAAAAACTCTATAGAAATATGACCATATGACTATTGTTTCATCTTCTGCTATACTGTGGTATTTTCCTAGACAAACTTAATAATCACCATTTCCCCTTTACGCAAATTCATCATCCTAATTTCTCAGCAATGAGCACAAATATTGGAACTGTTTCATCCATGAGGCTGCTTAACTAGGAATATAAAATAAATTCATCTTACGTTTCTTAAAGTTTGAAATCCCATGATCTGCTCTGCTGCAGTACATATGACAGCAACAAGCAGAATCTACTCGTCTATCATCCTTGATTAGAAAAAATATGCAAAGTAGCTTATATTCACAGAAATAGGTTAAAAATAGATATATTCTACAAAGTTGTATTTTAAAAATATGCTTGGAATAATACTCATTTAAGTTTAAATAAATCATATATAAAGAGATTTTGCTTACAAAAATTTAATATTAAATAATTTTATTGCTGGTGACCAATCATGATGATAACTATATTAGTGAAAGTTGTATAAAATGAATTGTATAATGTGGAGTCCTTGGTGCTCTCTGAGCCTTGTTGTTTTCTTGCAGACGTTTCATTGCCAGACTCAGCAACATCTTCAGTGCAAAGAGGGAGTGAGCCTTGCTCTCAGTTTGTATACTGTGAGCAAGGCCCACTCCCTCTTCGCACTGAAGATTTTGCCGAGTCTGGCAATGAAACGTCTGCAAGAAAACAACAAGGCTCAGAGAGCACCAAGGACTCCACAGTTCAACCCTGAGCTACAAATATTTGCTTCGAAAGTGTATAATGGAGTGGGAGAGTTGAATCAAAGGTGTGTATTCAGAGTTGAAACATCAATTGCATTTAAAATATGTATATTGCAGAAAGAGATTAAGAAAATTAGCATGGCAGCAGCCATTTGTTTCCTAATATATCTTACTCATTTGCTAAGAAATTAGACAGAATGGTCTAATACATAAGGACATGCAGCACTGATATACAGTAGTTTTGATATACATTTATCAGCACATGCTTACTGTTAAAACATCTGTTCTCTCAGCCTCTAGTTGGCAGTCACATTGGGATTTTGTTAAATAACATTCTTGCTCTTCTGCAGAATGCCATAAATTGAAGTGCAGATGAGCACCTAGCTATATCAATGCCAGGTGCAACCCCTGATACAACAGCACTAAGACATATTCTACAAAATAAAATATGCATGCAGATGTAATATTAAAAGATCCACTTAAGTGGAATTGTTACTTATCATTAGTAGGATATTACTTGACTTTCAAGATATAACAAAATTCAATCTTCGTTAAATTTCCAGAGGCAGAGAGTTCTGTAATTATGAAAGAGAAATAGGATACATTCTAGCCAATGTTAAGTACTTTTAAATATTGTGGAGTCCAATTCTGCTTGGTGTTAATCCCTGCTTACCTGGTGTAGGCTGCTGGAGAGGATCTGTTCTGGTCTTTTTGTTTCCTCGTTAGCATTTTTATTGTCTCCTTTGTGTGTAAATGTAGATGTAGTTTCTCTCTAGGTGTCAACTACTGTATATAAACTATTGTAAGCCACTGGCATAAACAGAGAGCAAACCCCACACTCACTAGCACTAATGAAGTTACCCAGTTGGGTAATGAAACATCTGCAAACAAACAACCAAGTTCAGAGAGCACCAAGGACTCCACATTCAACCCCAAGCTACATCTCTTCTCTTCTATTGGAACTTATAAATACTATTGATTTTAATGGTAAACAGTTAACCATTATCCAAGTTCTTTCATTACCACTGATAAGATTTTTGCATGCTTATTTTTTTCTAGATGGAGTCTTTTGAGATTCTGTGCTCTTGCTGTTTACATTTGTTATGCTAACTAGAGAAACTGCACAGAGTCAGAGTCTTAATCCATTAATGTAGGAAACTAATCCTTTGGGTATATAAAACTAGAATTATTTAAGAACTTCCACTCAATTTTTTCTGTTAAACTCAGAAGCTACTACATGTGACAAGCTTTACTAGTATTTAACACGTGGTTCAATAGAAAGGGCTCAGGCTAAGCCAGGAAGGCTGACAAAAGCAACATTGGTGATACTGTTGGACACTATCCTGTCTAACTCAGGACAAAATTAAAGATAGGCACTATTTCTCTGAGAGGTAGCAGCAACAATTTCAGATGTCTCTTCAATTTCTATCACAATATCAACCCTCTTGTCCAGTGAGCCTATATTAGATCATTTTAAAGTGGCAGTCCCCTTGCCTTCCATTCCCATGTTATTTTGTAAAATTTAATAGGATTATAGAGGAAAAAAGACTATGAAGGTTTCTTAGAAGTTTCTGTATGGCTGCTTTCTTCCTGGTTGATTGATTTATCCGTAGTACCTATACTTGCTTGAGCTATTCTACTGCTCAGAATGCTACTCCTATAGCATTATAGGATTCTCTTTTTTTAACAAAAGGAAAAAGCAATTGCCAGACTGACAATCCCCATTGCTATCAGTGAGAGGTGACTTTCTGCCTTGTACTGGGATGGGGGAGTATTTATCTTTTACTTTTTTAAAAAAAACAACTTTTTTTTCATCTCCCATAAGTTCATTTTATCTCACAAATGGGAGAGGAAGAACTCTAGTCACCACACTTCTTTACTATATAGTCAGGAGATGGCAATATTAAAGTTAATTGAATGTATACATGTAGACCTTTTAATTATAAGAAAGACAGTGTAGGGTATGAAGAACATATGTAGTATAGGTAAATAAATTTCATGGCAGAGATTTTGCTGTTCCATTTTGGTCCTGTTTATAGGATTGTTTTAAGCATAGAACGTGTCAGTCAAAAGTAGACTGAATATGAGAGCCAGTGTGGTGTAGTGGTTAAGGTGTTAGACTAGGCGGGGGGGGGGGGGACCAGGTTCTAGTCCACTCTCAGCCCAGTCACTCTCTCTCAGCCCAACTACCTCACAAGGTTGTTGTGTTGAGAAAAATGTGAGGGAGTCCTATATATGCCACTTTACGCTCTTGACTGAAATGCATCATATAAATCAAAAATTAAATATCAACACAGTAAGAGTCACACAGTCTGAGTTGGGGGCCTTATAAATTGTTAAATAAATAAATAACTGTCCACAGTTTTCATAATATTTGGACCATCAACTTCAGTTGAGGTGTTTTATTGGACTGAATCTTGTTATCTTAAAGCCAAAAGCTGAATATGCTCATTGATAATTGATTCTCCAAGAGGAATGCTGATTATTGAAGTATTCCCAAGGTATGAACTTGATCCTTCAGTGTATATAAAATCCATTTCAGAATGCATTCTACCCTGAATTCTATATTGCCAAGATCAAGAGAACATACATCTCATCTTACTGACTCATGCTGAATTGGTTGTCCCCCTCGGACAGCACTTACTTGTGTGTGTGTGTGTTTGTGTGTGTGTGTAAATATGTGTCTGTGTGGACGTACGAACATACATGTGTGTGTATGTGTGTATCCAAGAAAGAAATAGGTTGGCCCCTGTCTTCCAAAGAACACATCCAATCCTTATTAAAAGCGGAGAAGTGGATTGGTCAGTCATCAACTCATATTCTTAATATTGCATTTAAGTTCAAATGAATGCAAGAAAGTTCTTTCAGCAAAATGCCTTTTCATATCAGCCCATGAGATTGTCAAGACTTGGGACCTAGACAATAACAACTGTACAATTACCCCCCAAAAAGGCACTGGATGACACTATGTTGATGCAGTGAGGGAAATATTGTGCTAATACAATGGTGGTAGTGAAGAACAGCTTCTTCATATACAGTAGCTTGCCCTGCCAGTGTTGGTGGGGTTGTGGTTTTCTCCTTGATAGTTCCTTGATTAGGGTATTGTTTTCTGCTTGATTGTTTGTCTGGTGTTAATCCCTGCTTATCTGGGTGTTGGCTGCTGAAGAGGATGTGTTCTGGTCTTTTTGTTTCCTTGTTAGCTTTCTTATTAGTACGCCTTTAAAATGGCTTTTAGCCTTGTTCAATTCGATTATCCCTACATCTCTCATTGTTACACTAAATCCCTGAATGTTCTAAGCTTCTCAAAATACCAAATTCCAATGTCTACCCCTTCAAGAGGATACTTAGGAGTGATTATGTGAACTTCATGGGTCATCTACTATTATATGAACAAAATTTATTGAAATGATTGAAAACATCAGAAATATTTTCATGAATAACAAATGAATGATGCAGTATTTAGGACTGGAAAATCAATATGATGCTCTTTTTGTTCCCTTACATTTTTTTTAAAGAATAAAATGAGAGCTTATTTGCCATGAATATAATTCAGAGTATAGTGTGATTAAAGCCTGATTTTCTTGATTTTTTTCAGGTGTAATAAATCCCATAACAGCTGCTCAATTTGGTTTTTTTAAAGCTTGACTTAAACCTCCATGGACATTTCAGATCTGGAAATAATTATCAATAATATCTTGAGTCAATTATATTTTCGGTCAATTATTTTTCAGTCCACCCAGCCTCTAAAATGCCCATTGACTAGTTTGAAATGCAGAGCATATTCTGTCCTCAGCTTTAATCTTTAAAGTAAAAGCCCATCAAGTAGGTGTGTGAAAAGGCCAAGTGTCATGAGTAAGGATGGCGAGCAGGGGGCTCCCATCCAGACTGTCAAGCGCATGCGTAGCACTGAGGAATTGGTCAGCCATTCAAAGAGACACAGATCAGGACTGCCTTAACCCTTGGGATTTATATGTCTGGGTTTTCCCACGCTTCTTCAGTTTGTTAGGATTCCTGTTAAATACTAGCAATAAATATTAGAGACCAGTTCCTTGTCTCAGTGTGTTTCCTGGTTGTTAGGACAAAATCCAATGCAATGCTCTTTTCTCCTTCTAAGATTTTTTGTGTGTGTGTTTCACATATCATTTCAGGTAATTATCATTTGTCTAAAGTACCCTAGCAGCATATCCCAAAGTAATAGGAGATTACATCAGCCATTTCTGTCTTCTGCAAAAGACTTTAGGATATCTTAGCATACATTTTTAGCAGATTGTATCTGGGAGGCAGGAGTGCTGGGGCAGTAGTTCTATTTAATGTTAAAATATAAAAGTATTCTGATGGGCCCAAGCTTCTCTTGGGCAATCCGCAGTATTTTAGAATACAGCTATGTGCATGAGGTCATATGCAAATCAGTGAGACAAATTATATTTTATACAAAAATGATGGGTTGAAGCAAACTGTCGATTAAAAGGCCATGGTACAGTTGAAGGACATGGCCAGACTACCTTCCTTTGCAAAGGACATATTTCTAAAAAGTATTTTTCATATGGTAATTTTGTGGGCTTTTTGTTCAGAACCAAACATTTCTTTTTTCATAGAATCAGCTTTAATTCTGGGATGCTGTTGGTTACACAAAAAATAATGACGGCCATTGGTGGTAAATGATTTTTTTTTTCATTATTCATTACAATCTTTCTCAGTCTCAGCTGGGAAGGTCAGAATAGGGAAGAAGATACAAGCCCCACCCCTTGGTACATGAGTGTGGCATCAATGGATATAAAAAAGGGGTGGGGCTTGGATCACAATGTTCCAATCACCATTTTGCCTGTTTTGAGACTGACCCCAGGATGCCACCTCCCCCATTAATACCAAACACTAAAAAATATTATCATCTTCAAGGCCCTTCTTTTCTCTTCCCGTGATTCTTCATCTTTAAACTGGACTGGATGTTCTTTTGTATGGAGAAATATGGCCATGTTTTCCTTTCTTGATACACCAGCAGCTGCCACTGAATAATCTCCTACTTGGTATACCATACCTTCCAAAGTATTCCATATTTTAAATGTATTGGTATGGTCAATCCTAAATCAAACTTAGCTGCTACAGTTGCAAACATTATTTTTATTTATTTATTGAAAAATTGAAAAATAGTGAGTTCAGAAGCTCTTGGATAATTTCAATATGTTTGCATGGCATCTCAGGCTTGAGAACACAAAAATCTCATGAATTTTTAGCAATTTTCAAATCCATGCTATCACATGCCTGCCATCTGAAAAGTTAGCAACTCCTGACTTGGATTAAGAAGAATTTGAAATAGCAGATTTCCTGAGAAACTCTTTACTTGTCATATGGTGATCATATTCTTATTATTAGAAAGATAATTGTTTTCATGCCTTGAAATACACTGTAAAATTTCTAAGGATTTTTAAAATATGGAACAAGTGCTGTAGGACCTGTACTTTTAGTATATTGTGCCTACCTAATTGTTTTGTAACCTTACTGCTCAGTATTTTTATGCATTTGCACATAATGACTTTCTAATATGATATTAAGTATTAAAATTATAAGTAAAATAAAATGAAGGAACTATGATATTATAAAGGGCAGGCTCGATTATATACTCTATTTACAATACATTAGTTCTTTTACACTAGTACAGCCATTGTGTCACTGTGTCACTGAAAATAGAATTGTCAATACAGCATTTCAGAAGTACATGAATCCATAGTTTTATAGCCAATAAGAATTTCACAATAAAGAAAACCACACAAAATTAATTTCCTTGCTATAGAAGTGATGACGGTATTTAATCAAAATTTATCTATCTATCTATCTATCGATCGATCGATCGATCAATCGATCTATCTATCTATCACATTTCTTCACTGCCTAGAGCTGTTTGTCGAGATGGGCAGTGAAGAAATGTGATAAATAAATAAAATATTGGCTGTTAGGTGCAAATTACATTCATCCTAACAAAGGGGATATACAGCAATATAAAACAGCAATGAACCAAACTTGAGTCTAAATTTGTTTTTCAGTGTTTTTCCAGAGTATAGGTAATAATAATTTATTTCTTTGTAAATCTTCCAAATGTAAATGATACTCAGACTCTTTTACTGTCTGCAACTGCCACTGATATTGGCCACCTAAAAACACAGAAGTTTAGAACATCTCTGAAGTGAGAAAGAAAGCATGTGAATCTTTCTACTCCCTTGTTTTCCCAATGAATTCTCATTTTTCCATCAATCCATGATTTCAATTTTCAGACCTTTTCCCTAAATCTTGCCTTTCTCATTCCAGTTCATTCTCTTTCTATTCTTTCCTCTAAAGTTAAGTTTCATTTATTGTTCCTAGATAAGAATTTTGTATCAGGTTACGTGACTTCACCAGATGGACAACACCGAAATCAGATTGATTACATCCTTTGCAGCCAAAGGTGGCGGACATCTGTACAGTCGGTAAAAACAAGGCCTGGAGCTGACTGTAGTTCAGATCACGAACTTCTTCTTGCACAATTTAGGATCAGACTCAAGAGATTAGGGAAGACCCACAGATCAGCTAGATATGAGCTCAATAATATTCCTAAGGAATATGCAGTGGAGGTGAAGAATAGATTTAAGGGACTGGACTTAGTAGATAGGGTCCCGGAAGGACTCTGGACAGAAGTTCGCAGCATTGTTCAGGAGGCGGCAACAAAATACATCCCAAAGAAAGAGAAAACCAAGAAGGCAAAATGGCTGTCTGCTGAGACACTAGAAGTAGCCCAAGAAAGAAGGAAAGCAAAAGGCAACAGTGATAGGGGGAGATATGCCCAATTGAATGCAAAATTCCAGAGGTTAGCCAGAAGAGATAAGGAATTATTTTTAAACAAGCAATGCACGGAAGTGGAAGAAGACAATAGAATAGGAAGGACGAGAGACCTCTTCCAGAAAATTAGAAACATTGGAGGTAAATTCCAGGCAAAAATGGGTATGATCAAAAACAAAGATGGCAAGGACCTAACAGAAGAAGAAGAGATCAAGAAAAGGTGGCAAGAATATACAGAAGACCTGTATAGGAAGGATAACAATATCGGGGATAGCTTTGATGGTGTGGTCAGTGAGCTAGAGCTAGACATCCTGAAGAGTGAGGTTGAGTGGGCCTTAAGAAGCATTGCTAATAACAAGGCAGCAGAAGACGACGGCATCCCAGCTGAACTGTTCAAAATCTTGCAAGATGATGCTGTCAAGGTAATGCATGCTATATGCCAGCAAATTTGGAAAACACAAGAATGGCCATCAGATTGGAAAAAATCAACTTATATCCCCATACCAAAAAAGGGGAACACTAAAGAATGTTCAAACAATCGAACAGTGGCACTCATTTCACATGCCAATAAGGTAATGCTCAAGATCCTGCAAGGTAGACTTCAGCAGTTCATGGAGTGAGAATTGCCAGATGTACAAGCTGGGTTTAGAAAAGGCAGACGAACTAGAGACCAAATTGCCAATATCTGCTGGATAATGGAAAAAGCCAGGGAGTTTCAGAAAAAGATCTATTTCTGTTTTATTGACTATTCTAAAGCCTTTGACTGTGTGGACCATAACAAATTGTGGCAAGTTCTTAGTGGTATGGGGATACCAAGTCATCTTGTCTGCCTCCTGAAGAATCTGTATAACAACCAAGTAGCAACAGTAAGAACAGACCACGGAACAACGGACTGGTTTAAGATTGGGAAAGGAATACGGCAGGGCTGTATACTCTCACCCTACCTATTCAACTTGTATGCAGAACACATCATGCGACAAGCTGGCCTTGAGGAATCCAAGGCTGGAGTTAAAATCTCTGGAAGAAACATTAACAATCTCAGATATGCAGATGATACCACTTTGATGGCTGAAAGTGAAGAGGAACTGAGGAGCCTTATGATGAAGGTGAAAGAAGAAAGTGCAAAAGCTGGTTTGCAGCTAAACCTCAAAAAAACCAAGATTATGGCAACCAGCTTGATTGAGAACTGGCAAATAGAGGGAGAAAATGTAGAAGCAGTGAAAGACTTTGTATTCCTAGGTGCAAAGATTACTGCAGATGCTGACTGCAGTCAGGAAATCAGAAGACGCTTAATCCTTGGGAGAAGAGCAATGACAAATCTCGATAAAATAGTTAAGAACAGAGACATCACACTGACAACAAAGGCCCGCATAGTTAAAGCAATGGTGTTCCCTGTAGTAACATATGGCTGCGAGAGCTGGACCATAAGGAAGGCTGAGCGAAGGAAGATCGATGCTTTTGAACTGTGGTGTTGGAGGAAAATTCTGAGAGTGCCTTGGACTGCAAGAAGATCCAACCAGTCCATCCTCCAGGAAATAAAGCCAGACTGCTCACTTGAGGGAATGATATTAAAGACAAAACTGAAATACTTTGGCCACATAATGAGAAGACAGGACAGCCTGGAGAAGGTCCTGATGCTAGGGAGAGTGGAAGGCAAAAGGAAGAGGGGCCGACCAAGGGCAAGATGGATGGATGATATTCTAGAGGTGACGGACTCGTCCCTGGGGGAGCTGGGGGTGTTGACGACCGACAGGAAGGTCTGGCATGGGCTGGTCCATGAAGTCACGAAGAGTCGGAAGTGACTAAACGAATAAACAACAACAACAACATCAGGTTACGTAGGTGGAAACAAATCCAGTATTTGTCATTCCATTCCAAAATCAAGTTTGAAGCCACCTAGCAGAAAAGTCAGAGTACTTATATTTTGAAATTTGGCACATTTATTACCAAGGGGCACCTTTACATAAAAATTACCCCAAAAAATGGGAATTAGGAGGGGCTAATGAACAATTTCTACCCAGCCCCAAATTGCAAAAAAATCCTCTTGCATAAAAGCTTCTACATCTGTTTGTCTGAAATTTGACTCTATCTCCATAAAAAAGGAAATTTATACTTGCAGATTTTATCTAGTTCAGCCCAAAGTTATGTCCTCTTTAATTCTGAAAAATCAAAACATTGCAACAAAAAACATCTTGAAATTTGCCAGTATGCATCTTCTCAGGAAAGGCTACTGCATTTGAAAATACTGTCCTATTCCTTTACCTGCAGCATCTCCCTGCCCCCCCTTTTTTTCTTTTGTTTTATCAAATCAAAGTCATGAAGCTTCAAGATTTTCAATTTTAGCTTCAGAATAGGCAAATTAGGTAACCTCTGAACTGGTCCAAAGTGAATCAAGCTGTTTTTTTTACTACTGAATAAGGGTCTGAGCCAGATCTTTTAGTTGACGCACTTTCCTAATATTTTTCTATGAAAACAAACTGAAACTTGATTGACAGTTCTTGGTATCCACAAGCATGTTCATTAATTTAGTAAATAAAAGTCATGGTTGAATGCTGTTGGTAAAAGGTTATTTTCCACTATAGCAAAACATGTTTATATCAGATGACTACATTTTAAAAGTATGTGGTTATTCTAACAAGAAATTAAATTGGATATACAAGTGTACCATTATTCAAATATTTTCCCAAACTTACCCAGCTCAAAGAAGAATGCCATTTTCTACATCAATAGAGCATGTAATGGTTTGTCATTACAAGTAAAGTTTAATTTACACAAAGACTCACTCCCACTCATTGCAAGTCTTTTTAGAAGCAATGAATCTCCTTCTCTGTGACATTCTTTATTTGTGTATGACTTGTTTTTACCGCAATTTTGGTGAAGTTTTTTGCTGGGAGAGATGCTTGTCTATAGGGATGAATCCATTATGTTTTTATTTTTATTTAAACTATTTATATGGCCGCTCATTTCATAGTAATGACTTCGGGTAGTGTACAAGAAGTAAAAATCAAGCAACAATAAAATTGAGTAACAAATAATCCACATAACCAAAATCTGGACTAAAGAAAAATCATTCCCAATTTGCTACCAAAAGCAGCAATAAAATTATGATGTTGTTGTTGTTAGTTGCTGTCAAGTTGTTTACAACTCATGGTGACCCTATGTATAACAGAATGAAATGCTGTTTGGTCTTGCGCCATGTGCCTGACTGTTCCAATGTTTGCATCCATTCTTGTGGTAATTGTATCAATCCATCGCATTGAAGGTCTTCCTCTTTTCCTCTGGCCCTCGACTTTACTGAACATGATGTCCTTTTCAAGTGATCAGTCTTTCCTGACAATGTGCCCAAAGTATAAGAGTCTAACCCTAGTTACCTTTGCCTCTAGGGAACATTCTGGTTGTATTTCTTCTAAAACTGATTTGTTTGTTCTTCTGACGGCCCATAATATTTTCAATAAACTTGCCAACTCCACAATTCGAATGCAACAATTCTTCTTCTGTCTTCCTTTTTTAATGTCCAACTTTCACAGGCATATGTGGCAATTGAGAAGACCATGGCGTGAGTCAGACACACCTTTGTTTTAAAACTGATGTCTTTACTTCTGAAAACTTTAGATAGGTCTTTGATGGCAGATTTTCCCTGAACGATATGTTGTTTGATTTCTTGATTACTACTTTCCTTGGCATTGATCATTAATCCAAGCAGAGTGAAATCGTTGACAACTTCAATTTCTTCTCCATTTATTGTGACATTGTTTATTGGTCCATTTGTGAGAATCTTCATCTTCTTCACATTCAGGTGTAGTCCGTATTGCTGACTACAATCTTTGATCTTCATCAGCAAGTACTTCAAGTCTTCTTCATAAAATTCATAAAATATCATAAAATTATGATAGCATTATGTTAAATGGTAAATGTAAATAGCTGGTAATAGAGTCCATTTATTTTAGAATAAAGGGGTAATTAAATTGAATAGAACCTGTTTGGTTAAATTTCCAAAGGCACACATATGTATTTCATAGATTTATATCCATTTTTTTTTAATGTTGGAATTAAGCAGCATAACCCAGTAATTGGATTCCTGCGTGGTCATTAGGCTAATATTTAAGAAAGGTAACATCTAATTAATCATTCTTATTCGCCTCTTAAATATCATCAGCAAACTGTATGGAAAAAAACTCTTCTAAAAATTACAGGAATGAATTGAAAAGAAAGAAAAAATGATGAAGAACAGGAGGGATCTCTTAATAATCATTCAATATCTAATTGAAAATATACTTCCAGTCTGGAATGGTGATGTGCCAGATTACAACTTCAGATCACTTCTATGCTAAATGGTCATCTCCTTATTTTCAGCAATGCTTTATTGTTTAAATTTTCCTATCTAAAGTACTGGTCAGATGTGTCTCTCCCCACCCCCACCCCTTTTTTTATAAGTCCAGAATAGAGACAATAGAGAAAACAAAAGTTTCCCACCTCGTTTGAGGGAGAACATCCTGCTAAGCTGGCCCTAGAGCAGCTAACAGCCTCATCTGAATTTAGTTCAAATCATGAAAGAAAACCAACTGTATATTTCACCAAATTCAAAGCTCTTTTCTAAAATATACAAACTTTTAGAATGACTGAAGGTCATACAAAAAAGAACCCTTGGATAAAACTTGAATCAGAAATTTAGGATTTGAATTGAGTATTTTATACTTTCAATAATAATTTTAAAAAACAGTGGAGCCAAAAAGTCTGGTGATTCACAGAATTATAGAATGGGAAGTTACCCTAAAGATCATGTGGTCATTTAGTCTTAGACTTGCCCTTTGGAGCAATCAATAGTGAGGCTGCTTCCTCTTCTGTGAGACAACCCTTCAAATATCTGAAGATCACTAACATATCTCCATCTACTCATCTTTTCAATAGGCTAGACATACCCAGTTTCTTTAGCTATTTCTCACAGGGCTTGGTTTTCAAATATTTCATTATCTCTGTTATTCTCCTCTGAACTTGTTCCAGTTTATAAATACGTTTTTTAACTGGACACAGGATTCCAGATGGGTTCTAACCAGTACATAGTAGATCAGAACAATTAATTCTCATTATCTATATTCTTGTTAATGCATCCAAGATTAGCATTTGTCTTTTTAGTAGCTACATCACACTGCTGGATGATGTCTAACTTCTGGGTGAAATGAGGACAACCAGATGTTTTTTAGATGTATTCTGTCAAGCCCGATCTTCCCTATCTTATACTTATACCTTAAATTCTTCTTCCCTAGATGCAAAAGTTTATATTTCTCCATGTTAAATTCTATCCTGTTCATTTCAGTCTGCAGCTAATCTGGTGTTAAACTTTGCTTATCTGGGTTTTGATTGCTGGCAAGGAGGTGTTCTGGTCTTTTTGTTTCCTTTTTAACATTTTTATTGTCTCTTTTGAATGTTATGTAAATGTTATTTACCTCTATGAGCCTGTTGATGGGTGACTTCTCTGAGTGCCAAGCTTCCAGGTATTCCCTAGTGTTTTTGGATTTAGCTTGGTCTAGGATGCTCACAGTTTCCCAGTTGAAAGTATGGTTGACTCTGTCCATGTGTTGTGAGATTAAGGAGTTTTCATTGTGTCTTTCGACTGCTGGCTGGTGTTTGTGGATGCGCTCTGCTAGTCTTCTGCCTGTCTGTCCTACATAGTGGCCATTTCAGTCCTTACACTGTATGTTGTAGATGACTCCTGTTTTTTCTTCTTGGGCTACTGGGTCTTTTGGTTTACTTAAGATGTTTTGGAGGGCTTTAGATGGTTTATGTGCTATGGTGGTGATGCTGTGTGCTTTTAATAGTCCGTTGGTCATTTCCAAGATGTTTCTGATGTAAGGCAATATTATCCTTTTCATAGCTTATATTGGTTGTGCTGTAGTACGCTGAGTGGTCAGGCACTTTTTGATAAAGTTGCATGGGTATCTGTTTTTTTGGAAGATGCTCTATAGGCAGTTTGTTTCTTTTTTCTGGTGTTCTGGGTTGCTGCAGTGCATTTGTGCTCATCTTAATAATGTTCCAGAACACCAGAACACCAGAAAAAGGAAAGAGACCGGCTCCTAAGTTGAGCAGTAACTATGGAGAAATCCAGTTCTCTATAGGTTCCTGTAGAGTTTTGTTGAATCTTTAATGACAGTCAGTTTGAGAGCTTGGCAGCA
This sequence comes from Candoia aspera, assembly GCF_035149785.1. Lineage (NCBI taxonomy): Eukaryota > Metazoa > Chordata > Lepidosauria > Squamata > Candoiidae > Candoia > Candoia aspera. The sequence goes on along the minus strand of NC_086158.1, from coordinate 35,294,039 downwards.
GTGCTTAAAATAACATATTGAAATATGTCAAAACGGTATGTGCAAAAATCTGCCAGAAATTAGATTTCAAATTCTGTGTCAACTTGTATCAGCACTGTGATCTATTCTGTATCTTGCAGAGGTTCATACAAGGGATTAAATTAATCATTAAAAATCTTCTTCTACTTAATAAATAAAGATATATTAGTTCACTTATAGCTACTATTATGTTCCTATTTTTAAAATAATTATATTATTTTGGAGGTAGAATTAACTTGAAAGAAGCATAACTAGTTTCTAGAGCACTTTCTTTTAAACTGGAAGTATGATGTTCTGAAAATGTGCATGAGAAGCTCATAAAATTCTATAAAATAGTTCTATTGACATATCTTAATATAGGTTTAGCTATCAGTAGCAAATGGGAATGGGAAAAAGGTATACAAACAAGAGAGAGGGAATAGAGTAGCAGGGACAAACACAAAAATATGAAAAGTTTGAAAATCCCCCAGGGCTCTTTATTGTAGGTCAAGTGAAAAATCTTCAGATCAATATGAGCATGAACTAAAAGAAAATGCATGACTTGAGAACAGTGAAAATGCAGTGTGAGCTGTTGAGGCAATATAGTAATGTCATTATGCATTAATTGAAATATTTCTATTTGGGTCCCTAGCAGAATAAAACAGGAATGACTTATTCAGGTTTATAAGTAATAAACAAATGTCAATATAGTTTAAAGCACAGGAGTCAATCTCAGAAAGAATCTGAAAGCTTCCAGATTTGTCTTTTATATAAATAAATCAATACCGATGACTTTCCTTTTTTTAGTAATAATTTTTATTAAAGATATTTCTCGGATATAAAAGATAAACATAAAGTAAAATTAAAGAAAAGAAGAAAAAGCAAAGCGAAAAAGTGAGAACAGTATACGAAAAAGCAAATAGAAAGAGGAAAAGTACATAAAGAAGCAACTCCTGATCTCCTTTACAGCAGTTACAAGCAAACAAATCTTCATACCTCCCTCTTTAAAACTATATCATATTTCTTTTCTTGCATTATTCAACCTTTTTTAATCAACAAATCCATACATCACCAAATCATTTTCTTTCCATTTTCAGCAAAAATGTCCATAAAAGGGTTCCAGTCTTTAATAAAAGTACTTGTTGTCTTGTCCCTGATTAAACAGGTTAATTTTGCCATTTCTGCTAATTTCATCACCTTCACAATCCATTCTTCCATTGTGGGTATTTCGGCAGTTTTCCATCTTTGTGCATGTAATAATCCTGTTGCAGTCACCATATACAAAACCAATCTTCCATAGGTCTTTTCTAATTGGCTGTCCCTAAGTCCCAATTAAAAGTGTCTGGTTTCATTTGAATATTAGTCTTTAAAATTATCTGTATCAATATGTATACTTGTATCATATATTTTCTTGCTTTTGCACAAGTCCACCATGCATGGTAAAATGATCCTTCATGTTTTTCACATTTCCGTCATTGATTGGAAGTACCCATATACATCTTCAATAACACCCACCAACCATGCTGACTGAGACTTATGGCAGCAATAGTCCCAACTCATCTGGATGATACCACATTGGGCTAAGCTGTATTATAATTTGTATTATAAAATTGCATCAGCATTGCTTCATATTAATCTAGAGACATCCAGTTATGTTTAAAAATAACTTTGTGATTTGAGCCTATTTATCTCCATTGACTTAAATCCAAGTGCTTAGATTAGTAGTATAATAGGTTGTTGAAATAAAGGAAGTACAACTATTTCACTTGAGTTTTCTGCAGCAGGACAATGAAATCCAATTTAGAATCCCTTTGTGAAGAAAATATACTTTTAGTCTAGATTCCCAGAAGAGCAAAAAAGCTCTAACAGGAATAATGCTGAAAACTGTCATGACAATTTGATAAGAATGTTTTATTAAGATGCTTGTAAAGGGAAATTGTGAGTGAATAAAATATTGCATTACATTCAACAATGCATGATCAAATAAGAATTGTCACTGATTGTCAGGCCCTGCCTGCTACCCAGTAAAACCACAGACACTAGTGTAGGCTTAGGTTCTGGTTTTATTTGAGTATAGAATGCATGACCTTAGAAAAGCTGAGAGTGAGTGGAGCGCACCGGAATGGGATTTAAATAGCCCGCGCTGGTCAGCGCTCCACCCCTTCTTACTCTGAGTGTGCCCTGAGCCCCGTTGGTTCCATTGCCGGTAGGTGAGGGGTCGTGGAGCCCCTCCTGTGCCTCGGGCGATTCCTTGACTGTTTTCCCGGCCGGTGATGGTTCATTGCCGGGTGATCAGGTTCGTAATCTTTTGACAGCTCGGGCGCGCCTCGTGGTCTGGTCTTGTCAATTACCTTCTTTGCAACATTGTATCTTTCTCTTCCACGCCTCCGGCTAGAGTCGATACTTTGTTGCCAGCACCTGTTGCTCTCTTTTGTTAGCTAGTTGCCTTTTCCCTTAATCCGCCCAGTACCCATTTCCCTGTATAGTTATGTGAGCCGTTGTGATGTCACAAGCATTGCAATGGTGATCATGACATACTGCCCCCCTTCGGGAAGGTTAAGCCGCGGGTTTGGAGGGGTAGGCGGTGTGGAAGGTGCAGATCAGGTCGGGAGCCTGGACGTCATGGGCAGCGACCCACTCAGGGTGTGGAAAATGTTTCCACTTTACGAGGTATTGGAGGGAGCCCTGCCGCTTGCGGGAGTCAAGCACCTCCTTTACTTCGAAGTGTTGCTGCCCGTCTATCATCACTGGTGGGGTGTGTGTGTGTGTGTGGGTACCACTGGGAGGGATCACTTGCTGGCTTGAGTAAGCTGCAGTGAAATACCAGGTGCAGTCTCTTTAGATTATGGGGCAGCTCCAAGTGCACCGTGACTGGGTTCACTATTTGTGTCACCTGGAATGGTCCAATAAACTTGGGGGCCAGCTTCTTCGACGGTTGCGGCAATTTTATGAATCTGGTGGATAGATAGACCATGTCCCCCACCTGAAATGTGGGTTGCTGGCGCCGGTGTTTGTTCGCTTGTGATTTGTACGCTGTTTGTGCCTCTTTAAGCACGTCCTTGATGACCGGCCAGGAATCTGTGAGTTTCTCACCCCAATCACAGGCGGCCACTGTTGGGGATGGAGGCTGAGGTAGTTCAGGGATGGGGACGAACTCCCAACCCGACACCACCCCAAAGGGTTTTTTTCCGGTGCTTTGGTGTATTGCGTTGTTGTATGCGACCTCTGCAAACGGGAGGAGGTCCACCCAGTCATCTTGGTGATAGTTTATGTAGGAGCGGAGGAATTGCTCCAGTGTGGCATTAAGGATCTCTGTGGATCCGTCCGTCTGGGGATGCCAGGAGGTTGACAGGGCTTGCTGGGTACCTATCAGTTTCAAAAAAGCCTGCCAAAACCTTGAGGTAAATTGTGTGCCCCTATCGGTCACCAAGTGGGAGGGGCATCCATGTAGGCGATACACGTGGACTAGGAACAGTTTCACCAGCTGTTGGGCTGATGGGATCGAGGCGCAGGGGATGAAATGCACTTGTTTTGAAAAGTAGTCTTTTACCACCCAAATGACCATTTTCTTTTGGCTGGGCAGTAAGTTGACTATGAAGTCCATTGAGATTTCATCCCAAGGGTGGGAGGGTTCAGCTATGGGTTGCAGTAGCCCCTGGGGTTTGCCAGCCGGTCGCTTGGCCATAGCGCACACTGGGCAGGATGCCACATACGTCTTGACGTCCTTCCTCAGCGAGGGCCACCAAAACTGTCTCCGAGTCAGGTGTAGGGTTTTCAGGAACCCGAAGTGACCAGCCTGTTTGCTGTCATGCGATCTGTTGAGGATCGCCTGTCATTGTGAGTCGGGTACATATAGCCTTCCCTCTGCCCATGCGAGGCCCTGGTCCATGGTGACCTTGTTGGGGTTGGCGAGGAGCCAGGGGTCAGATTTCAATGCCGTTATGAAATCTGCCCATAGCCCCCCTGGTATTAGAGGATGCCTGCGTCTAGGGGCGGGTTGCATCGTAGTTGTTTGTGAGGGGGGGCAGGCTGTCCCCGAGCGCGACCCCGGGTGACCGCTGCCATACCCAGCTGGTAATCGGAAAGCACCATCCCTACAATGTCGGAGATAGGCTCCGCATCCTGGGGTAGTCGGGAGAGTGCATCTGCCAGGAAGTTCTTTTTGCCTGGTATGAACTTCAGCTGGAAGTTGAACCGGCTGAAGAACTGAGCCCATCATATTTGCTTGGGACTGAGGCGCCAGGGTGTACGGAGCGCCTTGAGGTTGTGGTGGTCTGTCCAGACCTCAAACGGGCAAGTCGTCCCTCCCAAAAGGTGACACCAAGCCTCCAGTGCTGCTTTAACCACAAATGCTTCCTTTTCCCATACGTGCCAGTGCCTCTCTGTCTCCGAGAATTTCCTCGAGAGGTAGGCGCATGGCTTCAGGATTCCTGCAGAATCCTTTTGCAGCAGGATGGCACCTATTGAGAAGTCAGAGGCATCCACCTGCACCACAAAAGGTCATTTGAGGTCCGGGTGAGCTAGAATTGGCTCCGCTGTGAACCGCGCCTTTAGCCTGTCAAACACGGTTTGACAGGCAGGAGTCTGTCCCAATTAAGTACGGCCCCCGGGTTTTTTACCTTGAGTGTCTCCCCGACACCCTTGGTCTTGAGCAAATCAGTTAAGGGTAGGGCGATTTCCGCGAACCCCCTCGCGAAGGACCTATAGAAATTCGCGAACCCGAGGAAGCTTTGAAGCTGGCGCCTGGTGCGTGGGCGTTCCCAGCTCAAAACTGCCTGGACCTTCGCGGGGTCCATTTCTATGCCTTTGTCAGAGATTCTGTACCCTAGGTAGTCCAAGCGCGATTTGTGGAATTCACACTTGGCCAGCTTAGCGTAGTGGAAAGCCTCACTGGCTTTCCGTAGCTTAGTGAGGACTTGCCTCACCAACCTCTCGTGTTCCCTCTGCATCCTCGTGTAGATGAGGACATCATCCAGGTAAACCAGTACGCCCTTGAATAGGTGTTCATGCAGTACCTCGTTGATGAGTTGCATGAAGACCCCCGGGGCCCCCACAAGACCGAATGGCAGTACCTTGTATTGGAAGGAGCCCAAGGGGCAGTTGAATGCCATTTTCCACTCGTCCCCTCCCTGATGTGGATTCTGTAATACGCCTCGCGGAGGTCGAGTTTGGAAAACACCCTTCCCTTTGACAGGTGTGCTAGCATGTCCTTTACGAGGGGTAGGGGGTATTTGTTGGATAGGGAAGCAGAATTTAATCCGCAGTAATCGGTGCATAGTCTCAGGGTGCCGTCCTTCTTTTCCCGAAATAGGACGGGTGCTCCAACTGGTGAGTTTGCTGGTTCTATGAAGCCCCTGGAGAGGTTTTTATCCAAGAATTCCTGCAGCGCCGCTAATTCACTCTGGGTCATGGGGTAGATCTTGGGCTTGGGTAATGGGACGTCTGGGAGCAGTTCAATTGTGCAGTCCGTCTTGCGGTGGGGGGGTAATTGGTCCACCTCCTCTTCTCTGAAGACATCTGCAAAGTCTGCATATTGCTCCAGCAGTCCTTCTGGGGGGGGGGGGTCGTGGGTGTGGTCGACGACTTCTGCCCTCCCCACCATCGGCGCAGATGGTTTGTCCGGTGTCGGTGCCTGGTAGACCCCGTCTTTGAACTTGATGGAGCATGTCCTCCAGTCTACGTGTGGGTTGTTGCGTGCTAGCCAGGGGATCCCCAGCACTATTATGGGTTTCCCTATCTGGATCACCACAAAGTTTGTTGATTCCTTGTGGGTGCCCATTGTCAGGGTGACCATTCTGGTCCTCTGGGTGGCCGGTCTCCCCCCTGCTGTAGAACCATCTAGTTGATGGAATGCCAGTGGTTTAGGGAGGGGGAAACAAGGCAGTTTTAGTGCGGTGACAATGTCCGGGTGGATCAGATTTCTGCAGCACCCAGAATCCACCATAGCTTCAGCCGCAATGGCTCTAGGGCCGTAAGAGAGCTCAATTATCCCTGCCAGGATGGAGCAATCATCACTCACCCTGTGTCCTTACTCATGACACCCTGGGGTTGTTGCGCCCCTTCTTCACCACCTGCCCAGCGGTGCTGCTTAGAGCAGGTGGGGAGCGTTTTCCGCTGGCTGTTCTTGGGCGTCGATCATGTCCCCTGCGAGGTAGGTGTCCGCGTCCTCGTCCGGGGTTGCTAATGCTCCTGTCAGCTGTCTGGAGGAGTTGGATGGCTTGTACGGCATCTTCGGTGTGGGTCTGGGCGGACAATCCATTGTTCTGTTTGTGAAACAGTCCGCCACTCAGTGGCCCATTTTCCCGCACCTGGTACACTGCCCGCGGGCAAACCACCATTGTTGGTCTGCGTGCCATATTGGGCCCGACTGTGGGACTGGTCCTCTTGTGCTGGGTGGGATTTTGTCATCTGTGGTTGCGAGCAGGAATGTGCGCTGAGCGTGCTCCGCTTTTCGGGCTAGGCAAATCCACCCGTGAAGGGAGGCTGGGTCGTCCCTGTAGAGTGCCCATTGAAGCACCTCCCGGTTGAGGCCATGCTTGAACATGTCGATCAGGGTGGCCTCAGACCATTCTGTGATTTTGCCTGCGAGGACCTTGAATTTGAGGGCGTAGTCGGCCACCGGTTTTCTTCCCTGGCGTAGTGCTTGATGTGTGCACTTGGCCCTTTCTTTCGCCAGGGGGTCCTCAAAGTAATGCTTCAACTCGGCGAGGAAGTCATGGAAATTGGCCAAGGCTGGGGCTCCGGACTCGGACATCTGCACGTACCAGTCCGCAGCCCTGTCTTGGAGCTTGGTGGCCACCACCGAGATTTTAGCGGCTTCTGTGTTGAAGCAATGGCCATATTGGGCCATGTAGTCCCTCGCATTTGTTAGGAAGAAGGACAGTTTCATAGGGTTCCCATCAAATTGTATGGGGAAGTCTTTAGCGAACCTCCCAATTTGTGGGTCCCCTACCTGTGGGTGGTGAGGGATGGCTCCCACTGGCCTGGGGCTGCGAATCCCTGCGACAGAGTCTCGTGCTTGGCCCCTTCCACTCAGGGTTGTTGGCGGGGTGGGTATGTTGCCCCGATCCCCTCTTACTCCCTGTGTCGCCTCAGTCTTGGAGCACTCGCTGACGATTGTTGCTAGGGTCTGGAGCATATGTTCCAGGTCTTGTACCTTGGCTTTCAGGGTCACGTCCTCGTCTGCCGATGTCAGGGACAGGAGCAGGTGCTCAAGGTATCGTACCCTGGCTTCCAGGGCCGTGACCCTGTCTGGCATGCCCTGGTCGTCTGACATCGGTGCTGCCAGATGCTGTCCAGTACGTAGTCTTGCGCCTTCCTGCTCGGGCGTTTGGGGGTAGTGGAGCCTCCAGGTGGAATAGGGTGTTCCCGTCCAGGGTCCTGCTCCGCCGGCCCAAGCGAGGAGTTGCTGGTCCCCGACTTCGTCTTCCGTCGGGGTTCTCCCATCTGGGTTGGAGCTCCAGGTCTGGAACTGGGGTATGGTGTGGGCAGGGAGGGTGTCCATGTCCCCTTTCAGGTATGCTGTCTCCAGCCACTGTTGGGTTGCCTCTGCCTGTTGCGGGCCATCCTTCACGCCTCTGGTGCAAAGTGCTGGCTCCATCGCTGTCCCTGGTTCCGGTTTTCGCCAGTTGGTCTCTCCCGCGGAAAAATTTTCGTCCGGTGGAGCTTGGCGATTTTGGTTTGGTGACTCTCAGCTTTATGTCAGGCCCTGCCTGCTACCCAGTAAAACCACAGACACTAGTGTAGGCTTAGGTTCTGGTTTTATTTGAGTATAGAATGCATGACCTTAGAAAAGCTGAGAGTGAGTGGAGCGTGCCAGAACGGGATTTAAATAGCCCGCGCCGGTCAGCGCTCCACCCCTTCTTACTCCGGGTGTGCCCCGAGCCCCGTTGGTTCCGTTGCCGGTAGGTGAGGGGTCGTGGAGCCCCTCCTGTGCCTCGGGCATTTCCTTGACTGTTTTCCCGGCCGGTGATGGTTCATTGCCGGGTGATCAGGTTCGTAATCTTTTGACAGCTCGGGCGCGCCTCGTGGTCTGGTCTTGTCAATTACCTTCTTTGCAACATTGTATCTTTCTCTTCCACGCCTCCGGCTAGAGTCGATACTTTGTTGCCAGCACCTGTTGCTCTCTTTTGTTAGCTAGTTGCCTTTTCCCTTAATCCGCCCAGTACCCATTTCCCTGTATTGTTATGTGAGCCGTTGCGATGTCACAAGCATCGCAACGGTGATCATGACACTGATTATCTTTCCCATATGTACAAATTCATATGAAAATGAAAAACAGTGCATTTTTGCCTTAAACATCTGGCAGACAAAAATGCTAAATAACTTTGAACAGAGAAAGCTGCCTGCTATTGTGAATCTTTGCATACCACTAGAGGTATTCTATATAACAGCAGTTTATCAAAACTGGACAAAGAAAGAATGGTATCTGAGTGGAGTAATCAATCCATCAAAATCTAAAATAAGACCTCTACCTTCTTCTCTAAATAGGTCCAGAAGCAGTTGCTAGGATACTGTCTCTAGAAGCAGTACTTCCTTGGGACTTGAGTCTACTGCTTAAACTAAGATTTAACTACAGATGTGAAAACAAAATTCTTTCTTAAACATGAGATTAGCATAGGATCCACATTAGCCCTATCTCCTGCATTTCTTTTCGACAATTATTGATATCTTGAGTAAATGTAATATAAAAATTCAAGTGAACATGTAGTAACATCTGTGTGATTGGTGTCCTAATTATATAGATGCGTCTCCTGCAGGTGGACACTGTATGGACCATGTAATTTTACTTTTTTTCAGATCAGAATGATATAGAAATCACTGAAGAAAAAAAAAATGAATACCAGTATAGCACATTTAAGACAGGATTGCTCAGTGAAACAATACTCAATGAAACTCCCCCTTTGGGGGAGATGGGCAGTGACAGAAATTTGAAATATGAATAAATAAAAAAAAACAAATACAGAAATTCTTCTCTGTTTTGTGCATCTAACAGAGGATGTCTCCTTTTTAATTCTATTGTATTTAAAGACTACAAAGTGTGACTCATCTGCAGCTACTGTACATCCGTAAAGTTGATTCAGCACTGCCCTATGTTAAAATGGCCCTAATGTTTCATATTACTCCTACAATCAGTATATGACATTAGAAGCTGAATATTTGTCATCCAGATCATCATAAGTAGTCAGTATCTACACAATACATCTAAGTTTTCTGAGCTTTCTTTAAAAAAAAACTATTATTATAATTGGGAGTTTTATTTTAATTAATTTTATTAGCAGGGCTAAATTATTCCAAGTACTGAAAACTGATAAGACTTCTCCCCACCCACACCCCCAAAGGAAACTAAGAAGCTGAGTTGTTTCATGATCTTGGTCTTGGTGATCAAAGTAACACATTACCTATTCAATTGTTCAAAATGTATAGTAAAGGTAAAGGTTTCCCTTGACGTAAAGTCCAGTCGTGTCCGACTCTAGGGGGCGGTGCTCATCTCCGTTTCTAAGCCTTGGAGCCGGCGTTGTCCCTAAGGACCCGTCCGTGGTCATGTGGCCGGCATGACTCACAGAACGCCGTTACCTTCCCGCCGAAGCGGTACCAATTAATCTACTCACATTTGCATGTTTTCGAACTGCTTGGTGTGCAGGAGCTGGGACGAGCAACGGGAGCTCACCCCGCCACGCGGTTTCGAACCGCCGACCTTCCGATCGGCAGCTCAGCAGTTTAAATGTATAGTTTCTCAAAAACATAAAAATGAGTGCAAAGTGTCAGTTGGCCAATATATAAAGTATTAATCTATCAAGTGCTTTTTTTTAGTTTTATAATCTGAGGATGACAATTAATAATCAAATCATTTTTTGTGAGAATAAAGAAGGAAGTGGTGTATTTCCATAAATACCTTTCTCATATCTGATATTACATTTTCCATTCCCAAGTTAATAGTGGAGATGCCACCTCAATAGAAATTAGTTTGTCATCTAATCTCTAAATGCATAATTTCATTTTTATAATTCATGCAGATATTCATTTTTGGCAAGTTTCTATCCATTTTGGATGATTAATAATGTAAACCATGCACTATTTTTGTACATATTGTAATACCTCATCCATAATGTGGCATGCAAAATCAGACTATACCATGCATACCACATTCCTGTTATGCATTTTGGTAATACACATGCATCCATTTCTTCTCAAAAATTTAAGCTAATTGAAGAACTGGTAATAACTTTAAATTCATCATTCTGACTAAATTTCAAATTATGTCAGTTTACCAGCAACTAATTATGAAATCATGATTTCTACCATACTTTATTCCCTTGGCATGAATTATCTGCAATTGTCTGCTTTGAAATTTAATAACATTAACTTGAATTCTACTAAAAGAACACTATAGCCTGGTAATATGGCTAAAGTGTCCATTAGAACTAAAAAAATATATCTAATTGTATGGCTTCTTAATAGCTTACAATTTCATAATTATAACAGCAATTTTAAATTCAGCAACCTATTCCTAACTCAAATTCATCTTATTCGTTAGCTATGATGCCCAAAATAAATCTCAAATTTATTCACCAGAGACAGTTGATTATTAAAATTTTGCCTTAATTTCCCCTTCTCATTTTTCATAAAGTTTTCTATTTTCCAACAGAAACAATGAAGCCTCTTGGTTTTTTGTTCAGAATTATCTTTTGAAACTCCCACCTCTGAGATGTTTTGCTGTAGTGTTTGCAACCATGCTTATTTCATATGTAAATGTTTGCTGACATTAACAAAATGCCTCTTTTTCTTCATACAATTCCAATATGTTTTAAAAAGAAGTTATTCTGGGTAGCTGCAGTTAAAAATTTTCACACTTGTCCAATTTTCACATGTTTGAAACATCAGATAAGTTACACTATCTGAAATGATAATTCTCACCTTGCTAAGGCTAAAACAGCTAGGGTAACTGTGAATAACATATTTGACCCAAGAATTTAAAAATGCAGTTGATAAAACTTCAACCACTAATAACTGTGGGTTCTGTTAGCACTTTCAATATATCTCTGTATCTGTCTCCATCTCTATCTCTATTTCTATTATTTATCCACAACGTAGATATGCATTACAAGTACAATTATTTATGTTTGCATTAATAAAGGCTCTAATATTAAACTAAAAATTTAAAGTGGTTGGAAATGTGTAAATGGAAATAGTAAGTGGAATGATATTTGAAAAAGGTTGCTAGCTTAAACTTCTCTATTTATTTCAAGACAATGATGTTCTATAGCTCTAAGACTGAAACATTTTATTGTGAAGTAGGAGAATTGTATCACTAACCTTCAGTTTAAGGACACTTATTTTGCAAAGTCCCCATTTTTTGCAGCATGTAGCAAAGTACAAAAGTGGCATCCCCATTACCCTTCCATATACAGAAGCAAAGTGGCCTGGCAACTGAATCTTTCTTCAACGGTTACAATGGAACTTGAGGAGTGGAATATATATAAGTATTTAAATCCATTTCTCTGATACCAAAATCATTCAGAGTCAGGAAACACACAGCACACTCCCCAAATATTTTCCCCTCTCTCTTTTTCCTCATTAATTATTCTCCACCCCCACTCCCCATTGGCTAGACAATTTTACTCTTTCTGATTGCAGCTTTGGGGTTCTATAAAATAAGATTTGTTTCATTTTTATAAGAGATACTAATGCAGTTTTAAAAAGGGAAGAAAGGATGGGATTTACAGGGGCAATTGATTGATGGATGGATAGATTACATGCTATCAAGTCAGTGTCAGCTCTTAGCAATCACATATACAGACTTCCTTTAGAATGATTTGACCCCAACATGGCCCTTCAGGTCTTCCAGTGGCACTCCTATCACCATTGTAATTGAGTCTATTCACTTTCCTGCTGGTCATCCTCTTCCCTGTCCTTCTACCTTTCCCAACATTATAGACTTCTCAAGGGAGATGGGCCTTTCCATAATATGTCCATAATATTTGAGCCTGTCATTTCTGCTTGGCTATCCATAGTATTCTTAAGAGAATCCAACATCAAAGTTCAAAAGTGTTAATATTTTTTCTACCCTGCTTCTTCAGTATCCAACTTTTGCTTCCACAGAGTGTCACAGAGAAAACCACTGACTACATGATTTTGTATGTATAGATATATCATGTATCTGAATATATATTATTGAAGCCTACATTGCTACTCTACCAAGTGCTAGTTTGCAATGTATTTCTTGACTACTGTTTCCTGTACTGTTGATAGTCAATCCTAAAAGGCAGAAGCTATTCACTACTTCATTGTCTTCATTGTCATTTCTAAGGCTGGTTGCTGTACCTGCTCTCATGAGTTTGGTCTTTTTTACATTTAATCTTAGTCTGATTTTTTTTCCCCTGTGCTCATTGACTTTAATTACTACAGCTTCCAGATTATTTGCAATTTCAGCTATCAGAGAAGTATAATTAGTATAGTACAGTTATTGATGTTTCTTCCTCCAATTTAAAACCATGTTACTTTATTCCAACTCAGCTTCCTTCAAGGCATAATATTTTGCACACACTTTTAAGTCTCCTTTCTTTGATAAAGGTACATATAGTGACACTCTCCAATCTGTTGGCCACTGTGTCATTCTTGAGATTTGTTTGGTTATAATCTTCACTGACTCTTCTGTTACTTGCTATATTCCATCAATTCCTGTAACCTTCTGACTTTCTAATGTTTAATGACTGATCTAACTTCATATTCTAGTACTAGAGGTTCTTGTAAATAGGAAATACCTTTTAAGGTATATTGGGTATTGATATCTCTACTGTACAGAATTTCAATATAATTCTTCCATCTTTCTTTGATGTTCTTTGGATCAGTTACTTTCTGTCCATTGGCATCCTTTAGCATACCAATTCAAGACTGTAACCTTGTTCTGACTTCAGAGATATTTTGAAAGACTTTCCTTGTTTTTCTATGTCTGTTTTCATTATTCATTGTCTTTACATATGTCATCTTGTTTGCCTCTTGTCTTTTCTGACAGTTGTCTGAAATTCTTTGTTTCTTTTTTTGTTAAGTTCCTTCCTGAAATCTTTGTTTCTCTGGCTTTGGCTTCTCTCCTCTTCTTGGCAATTTGCACTGTTTGTTCCGATATCTAGTTTGCTTTCTTCTGCTTTTTGGTTTTTGACAATCTCTTTTCATGTTCATCCTTCACAACTTCAATTTCATTTCACAGTTCCTCTGATTCCAAATCAAGTTCAGCACTTCAAAGCAGTTCCTGATAGTCTCCTTGAAAATACTGAGGATATGCTCATGGAAACTCTTCCCCTTTAGCTTAACCTGGAACTTGTGTATGGATAGTTCATGATCTGTTCCATACTCTTCCCTGGCTGTTATATCTGAGCTCTTCCACCTTACTGTACCAATAACATAGCCCATTCGATTTCTGTGATGTCCGTGTGTATAAGTGTCATTTTGGTTGTTTGAAGATTGTTAGTAATGAAAAATCATTGGATTGGCAGGAACTGATAAGTTATTCTCCTGCTTCATTTCTGTTTTCTAGGCCATTCAGTCTAACTATGTTTTCTTCTTTACTGTTTGCAACTTTGGCATTCTAGTCTTCAACCACAAGCAGCACCTCTTGCTTGCATGTTGTGCTGTTTTTTAGATTAAACTTGACCATAAAACCTACCAGCCTCCTCTTCTTCTACATCAATGAATGGAGCATAAATCTGGATAACCATCATGCTGAATATCTGTCCCTGAAGTCTAATTTATTTTATTTTTTTCACTGACTGCATTGTACCCAAGTACTGTCTTTGCTACATTCTTTTTGTCTATGAAAGCAACACCATTCCTTCTCTGTTATTGTGTCTGAGTAGTAAGCAGCATGATCTTCTCACTAGAAGCACCCAATTCTGGTCCATTTCAATTTGTTGGTGAAGTCGGTGTGTGTAGTCAAATTATTTCATTTCTCACTATGTAAGTTTTCCCATGTTCATACTTCTTATATTCCACTGTAATTCTGTCTTTGCAGCTTTGGATTTTCTTTTCTGCATGGTAACATCAACAATTAAACTTCCCAAAGGCTTATCCAGTCATGTCATAAACAGTATAAGTACTTTGAAAGTACTTCAGCTGAGTACCTCAGCACTTCCTCAACAGCATATTGAGTGCTATCCAACCCAAAAGGCCATTCACCCAGCACTGTATCATCAATCACTTTACCTTGTCTATTCATTGCCTTGTCCTGTACTATATGAATTGATGCCCTTGCCAATGTCACTAAGGTGATCATTGGCCTCCAGCATCTTCCTACATTGCTGTTGCCTGATATGTGTGCCTGCTTGCTTTAGCTGGACAGCTAGGATGATTTTCACTGCTAGGATTATCAGGCTTTGGTGTCCTGGCATTCTTTAGTCATTCCTCCTCGGAACAGCCTCCCACTACCACCACAATGGGGCAGCACAGCAAGACTTGAGGGGAATTTAATTCTGAATGTGCAAGAAAGAAAGTGGCTAGTGTCATGTTTATAAGGACAGCTTTGAGATTGTGACTTTCACGGAAGCATGCATACATTGTACCTGGGCTCCTAGTTGTAGTTCTGATCCTGTGCCTATGTGCATTCAATTTAAATTGCATTCATGTGCATTCATGAAAAAGAAAACAAAAACAGAAACAGAAGGAACCAAAGGATGTTGGCAGCAAATGGAGCCTGCAGGACTATAGGTTTTGAAAGAGGCAAGACTATAAAAACACATCCTACAGACAATACTACATCCTGGAGTTTAGCCCATGTTTAGATTGCAAACACAATGGATATTCTATTTTTTGCATATCATATCCTCACTGAGAACAACTGTAGTAGTAGCATGGCAGCCACAACTGTGCTTTACAAATTAAAAGGGCTACAAAATAGGTTTTGCTACAAATTTTCACCACATCTGAGCATTGATGATAGTGTAGTTGCTGAAAGGCAATGCATGTGGCATATTGTCATCTGAGATTAAAAATAAGCAAGGACTGAGGAAAGAGAGCTGGTGGGCTTCCACTGAAGTCCCTTGGCATCTTACACTTCGGGTAGTTGGTTCATTTTGTCTAATGGCATTGCCAGCTGTGTTTACTTGGCATGACGCTCTATCTCTGTCATCTTGAACATGCACACAAAAGGAAGAATTATATCTACATACCTTTGGGGACAATACTTAATTAAAATAATTCAGCAGAAAAGGAAAGGTAAACTTGTTTCACAACTGAATTCCCAGAGTATAATATAAATGATTCCATTTAAGTGTTAGTGTCCAAATCATTAATAAAATATTTGCCTGGTCAAAAGAATAATTGTTTTTGCATTCATTCATTGGAACATTTGTCTTCCACTATTTGTAGAATGGCAAACCATTTAATACCAGAAATCTTTGGTCTATCATTTTTAATGTTATTATTATTCATGAACTTCCTAATCAAGCTCAATTGCTAATGTGACATTCTTAATTGTTTAATGCTTTATTAATATATCATCATGACATATTAATAGTGACCTTTTGCAGTTACAATAGTTAAGGTCTTATTGGATTCAGCATCGTTCCTTTTTCCCTTAATAGATTTTGATGTCATTACCTTAGTTGTAGTAATAGAATATCAGAACCGTAAAGGTGACAGAGAATGAAAATTATGGAGTGCACATTCACTTAGCAGTTACAGAGGAACAGGGTACAGCTGACAACCTGAAAAACACATGAAGGAGGAATATTTTTTGCATCATGGGCTTTTCTTCTGGAGCATGATTAATTTTCAGCAGCAAGACTCCAGCATTTAGTCCACTCTAATGATCTGCCAAAGCAAGATTCACGAAGCACATGGGAATAAAATGTGTAATGGCAAAAGCACACTTCACTAAAACAATGCTAACAAGTGGGGTGCTTACTTAATTACTACAAGGATGCAATTAAATAAGTGTGCATTATTAATAGGTAAAGGTAAAGGTTTCCCTTGACGTAAAGTCCAGTCGAATCCGACTCTAGGGGGCGGTGCTCATCTCCGTTTCTAAGCCTTGGAGCCGGCGTTGTCATAGACACTTCCGGGTCATGTGGCCAGCATGACGACTCGGAACGCCGTTACCTTCCCGCCGAAGCGGTACCTATTGATCTACTCACATTTGCATGTTTTCGAACTGCTAGGTGAGCAGGAGCTGGGATTAACAACGGGAGCTCACCCCGCTGCGCGGTTTCGAACCGCCGACCTTCCGATCAGCAGCTCAGCGGTTTAACCCGCAGCGCCACCGCATTATTAATAGAAAAGCACAAAAGCTAAGCCAAGTGTTTATTTTTTGTCATAAATATTATATTCTCTATTGTCATCCATTTCAATAAATCCTTCTTATTATTTTTATCATGATACAAGTGTAACTTTTCCCCGTATTTAGATATTTAAAAATAATAATAATAATAAAAAACTTTTATTCATATCTCTGCAATCTCAAATATCTGCCATCATCCATCTCAAAAGTTTTGTCTTCTCAGATTTTTCTTTCTTAACTCTCTTCTCCAGGAAATATGTCACTTCCACTACATGTCTCTGAATATGATTATGGCACAATATTATTCCAGATGCAACTGGTTAGGTATGGAAACAGAAGGCTAGTCTAAATTAATTGATGTTCATTCACAATTTCTCATGGTATCAGCAATTAGCCCTGATTAGAATCTCAATTAGGCCTATGGCATTTATAATGCATGTAAGATTTGTGGTAAATCTTTAATGAGAATTATGGACATAATTTGTCTGACAAATAAAAAATAATAAAAAGAGCAAATATAGCTCTCCCAAACTTTTTAGAAACTATTTTGGTTTTCATTTCAACAAAGTTTATATTTCCTTTCTGATTTTTCTGATTCATAACATGACATTTCTGTATATTCCATTTCATAACTAATAAGTCATATTATTTTATGTAATACCTCCCAGAGTCACTCTCTGAGTGAGATGAGAAGTGAATAAATTTGATATATAAATAAATAAAAAAATTATCTGCTATTTTTGTCACCAGAGTTTTCCTTAATTGCAAAGCTAAGTAAGTGCTAAAATGCTTTCTGTTTGAATTGAACCATTGTCTAATTGAAGCAATTAACACTTTTTCATATGCATAATCATATAGGAGTGTGAAATAAAACTGTGTTGAACTTAGAGATTTCAAACTAGGAGAATAATCTATAATACACAATGTCTTTTAAAGACTCAGCAGTATTTATGTACCAATATTGGCATAATAGTAGGTAAACCTATTTTTGTCATCATGGTCATTCGTCACCATGGGATGAGGTATCATCAGTATGCTGATGATACTCAATTGTATATCTCCATCCCAGGTGAAGTAAGTGACACTGTGACCACCCTTTCTGAGTGTCTGGGGGCTGTGGGGGCCTGGATGGGGAACAACAGGCTTCTACTGAACCCTAGTAAAACGGAATGGCTGTGGATTAATGGCACCTCGTGTGCCAGGAACTTGTCATCTTTAGTGCTGGATGGGGTTGCACTGCCCCAGACAGATCCAGTGTGTAACTTGGGGGTCCTCTTGGACTCACGACTCCTGCTCGAAGAGCAGGTGGCAGTCGTGGCCAAGAGGGCCTTTGCGCAACTTCATGTTGTGCACCAGTTACGCCCTTTCCTGGACCGAGAGGCCCTCCGAACAGTCACTCATGCCCTGGTCATCTCCCATATAGATTACTGTAATGCGCCGTACATGGGGCTACCCTTGAAGAATATCCAGAAGCTACAACTGGTCCAGAATGCGGCTACGTGGACAATCTTGGGTGCTCCAAGATTTGCACACATAACACCTTTGTTGCGTGAGCTCCCTGGGTCCCAGTTTGCTTCTGGGTCCAATTCAAGGTGTTGGTTATCACCTTTAAAGCCCTACATGGCATGGATCCAGGTTACCTAAGGGACCGTCTCATCCCTATTACATCGACCCACCCCATCCGATCATGCAGGGAGGGCATGTTATGGGCCCCATCTATAAAAGAATTCCATCTAACAGGGTCTCAGAAGCATGCCTTCTCTGCTGTAGTTCCCCCCCTTTGGAACATCCTTTCCCCAGAGGTGAGACAAGTCCCCTCGCTCCTGGACTTCCACAAAAGATTAAAGACCTGGTTTTGTAGGCAGGCTTGGAATGGGAGGGGGAATAATTACACCTGGGGATGGCTAGTGTCATGAAGTGATTTGGAGGGACCTACCACACTGAAGGACTGATTAAGATCTCTTCGCCATGTAGATTTTATTATATTTATATTTTTATTGTATTTTGTAATCGTAATGGTTTTAT
Organism: Candoia aspera; assembly: GCF_035149785.1. Taxonomy (NCBI): domain Eukaryota; kingdom Metazoa; phylum Chordata; class Lepidosauria; order Squamata; family Candoiidae; genus Candoia; species Candoia aspera. Next base: position 35,275,747 of record NC_086158.1, on the reverse strand, counting down.
ATTTTAATCTTGTTTTATTGTAAGCCACCCAGAGTCCCCCCATAGGGGAGAGATGGGCAGTGAATAAATTTATTAAATAAATAAATAAATAAATAAAATAAACCATAACACAAAGTCGAAGTATAACACACATACACATATATATACATATATACACAGAGTGAATCTGGAAGCACAGGGCATTGTTGGAAGATAAAAGTTGTGCTTATGACAACTTTCTATTATGAGAGTCACTTGCGAGATGGGTGGTACAGAAATGTGAGAAATACATAAATAAATACATAAATAAATAAATGAAACAATTTGTATTGCTGCAAAATCTTTATTTTATAGGATCTTGTAAGGTTTGAGTCTGAGGAAGAGGAGGGGGAAACCGAAACATACGCTGAGAAAAATGGGGAAATTGGGGTTTCCTCACTTATGCAGAGCAAAGTGAGGAAACCGAAACTCAGGGTGACTCAGCAGAGTGGGAAAGTTCTGAGCAGTTGATTGGAGGAAAACAGGAGTCTGGTTTAAAACCACCAATCAGCGCGAGGGAAAGGTGAGCTGAAAAGTGCACCAAACAGAGAGAGAACCGAAAAGAACCATTTAAAAAGGAGCCAGTGCATGGACTGGATCACTGGAGACAAACTTTCCACTGAGCTAACAGCTTCTTCTAGAGACAAGCCGGAATCATCATTGAAGCCTTGCTCTTTAGCCTCTACGGAATCATAACCTTCCCAGCCTTCTGAATTCCACCTGGCTGCCTCACATCGAAGTCCCATCACATCTGGCCTTGCTGTCTTGCCCAGAAATCTAGCTGAGTCGAGCCTTACCACTTTGCCCAGAAGTCCAGCTGACTCAAGTCTTGCCGCCTTGCCCAGAAACCCAGCCAAGTCTTGCCACGCCACCACAAACCCCAGTCAAGCCGAGTCTTGTTGTTCATTGTGATCCCTAGCCAAGTTTTGCCTTGCTGTCTTGCCGCTGTCTCCAGTCAAGTCCTATCCAGTAGCCTTGCCGCCTTTGTTAGTCAAGTCCTGTGCTGCTGCCTGTGCACGAACTCCGAGTGCATCTGTTCCAGTCACCTTGCCTTCAGCTGTCGCCAAGCCCTGTCCTGTCACCTGGCCTCAGTTTTCCGTTGATCCTAGCCATGTGATTTTGCCCAGTGCTCCACCATTGCCCGCTTGGGTTTGAACTACTATTTAATAAAGAGCATTGCTACTGTAAATAGTTTGCTTGTAAATAAAGATTCTAATTGAATCCTACTGGCTGACTGAGTCTAACCAGAACAGATCTCATATATCACCTAACATAAAGGAATAGAAAAACTTGACAGTAAATACTTATTGTTTTGGTAACTTAGGTTGTTAAAAGCTAGCTGTTGTTTCCTGATTCATTAGTATAAATACATATAGTTTATTTTTCTTACTTTTCTCTTTCAAAATTAGCATTGTTTTTATTCTTTTAAAATTTTCTTTAGTAAAAATTACATTAAAAACAGAAAATGTGCCTTCTAAGAATGGAGAAAGAGCACAGACAAAAGATTATTCATTACAGACATTTATGCTACAAGATATTATCACTAAACTGAACTCAAAGTTAAATAATTTTCCTTCTTGTCACATTGAATGCTTATTAATAGAACAAATTCAAACCAAGAATCAGAATAGGACAGTAAAATTATCTTTCTCTCCTACAAGACAGAGGGTTCCCATTAGAATATCTATTATTTAGAGAAGTTTTTGTTATGGCATAAAAACCTTTAAGGTTCAGTCTACAACTATTTGCAGCACTGCATATTTAAAGGAGTAATGCATTTGAAAAAAATTAAAGGGCTCAGTAACTCTGTTCTTATTCACCAGTATTCACTATTCCTTCTTGAAGGCTTTTCTACATGTCTCAGCACTCTTGCTTGAATTACAAAATACCTTATTTAATGGTATAAATATAAATGCTGTGTTTTTCCTACAAATATATGAAAATGATGTGTTTTTCATACAAATATAGATCACATATTGTATTCATGGATCAGAGCATTGGTGGAGAGGGGAACATCCATTAATAACTTATACTTTTTGTTAAAAACTAACATCTCTGTCTCTTTCACTCTCACTCACACACATACACATACACTATATACACTATATATACAGTGTGTGTGTGTGTGTGTGTGTGTGTATCCCACTGAAACATACTATTTTTGGAAAGATGAAATCTTAACAGGATGGTGACCTTTGATCCCTTGCATTAAGAATGATCTCTTCCGTGGTATAAGTCTAGATAAGTTCCTTCTCCTACAATAACAACTGGAAAGACTTGTTAGAGCTGGATCTTAGTAAATGGAACAATAGAGGATATTTAGATTTAGTATCAAAAGCCTCTCATCTGTTCTGAGATCCAAAGATTATTCCCCAGTAAGGGCATACAGTATGTCACAGAAATGACATCTTCTAAGTATTTGACAGATATAATTTATTGAGGATTGAAAATATAATACTCCCTCCAGGCAGTGCACTCTCAGTGCTATTTTTAGGTCTTATGTGGAAGGTGTCTTGATTGTACAAGTTCACAGGTTCAATGGGCTAATAGATGAAAGTCAGGGTTCCATCTAGAGTTCTCTTTAAAGCCTTTGCAACACTGAACACTGTCATACTGCGCACTTGGCTGGGTGAAAGGAAGATTAAAAACTTTCAAGATTTTTTTCTAAACATACAGTATTTTTATTGGATTGATTAAATGGTGAATCCGACCAGTAACTGGTGTGGATAAATACTTGGGATCATCTTCAGATCTCACATTATTCCAGTCCCTTCTGTTTACAGTTTCCTGAAGGTGACCAAATTATTCCACAGTTAATGTAACTGAACTGCATTTGTTTAATCAACATAAACCTTGTGGCAGAAACCTTCATGTCCCTTATGAACTGTGTAAATCTTTCTTATAATCCTAATAATATATTCTATGAGTCAAAAGTATTTGTTTCATAGGGTTGTTGACAAAAATGCCAGTGAAAAAAGACACAATAAATTACATGGTTGACATGATATATAACTCAAGCACTCAGCAATATTTTATTAATTTTACAAAATCCTTGGAGTAACCCGTTCAGCTGGCCACATTTGAGAACACTGCTGGCAACAACACTGAGTAGTTTTCATGCAACAAACTGATTTTTTTTCTCTCTTTCTTATACTCTTTACAAGAAGATACTAATTTAGAGGTAAAGAAGAATTTTTATGTTTTTTTCTCCATTTGTAAGAACTGAAGATACATACTGAATACAAATTGGGTTTTTAGCTAATAATTGTATATTGTGTTTCTATGTTATATATGAGGTTTAAAATATCCTAAATATATAGCAGCATGAATAGGATAGAGATCAGTTTAAGAATACATTTGTACTATGATAAAATTTTCATTCATTTGTACAGATGAGAACTAAACAAAAATCTAATAGAATGTACAGTAATCTTGGTTAATACTTGTTGGCATAGAACCCCCTGCATTTTGAAGCTGCAATATATATAATATATTCTATATATTAGCTATCATATTTGCATATTTCCACTGTAATTTGAATAACTGCAACCCAGTCTCATAATGTTATAAACCCATAAATGTTTGTGGATTTCAGTATATGAAGACTGACAAGTGGCCAACTCCCAAATGCATCTTTACAACAAAGAGAAAAAGGTATGTTAATATTGCTATTAGTATGTCTTGTGTTTTGAGAAACATGCAGGAAGTAATGCAAAGACTTTAGCCTAGATAGCCTGGGGCCCCAACATAATGATAATGCTAGTTTTTTCCATGTAACAGACAGACTTCCCCTTTTACAGAGACACTTGCAAAGAAATGCCATTTTTATGAGTATTGTTTATTTCTCATCCATTTAACCAGTATAACAGTTAACAAAGGAACATTAAAGAAATCAGTCAGTTTTGATAAGAAAAGGAGGTGGAGGAGAACTTGCACAAAGAAACATTAGGAACAAAGGATAGAAAGAAATATAGAATAAATATAATAAGCTCCAGCTATTGTAAACGTTTTTAGATTGTTAAGAAAGTCTGAGTCATCTACTAAGTAACTTTTTGTTCTGTCACTGAGGCCTTGCCCTGACTAGAGTGTAAAAGCCACGGTCTTGCTTTCATCTGAAAGTTCAAAGATTGCCCAGCTTCCTTTGGCTAAATGTGTTAAATTAATCTACACTGAGCATCCTTGTTCACTAATTATATCCTCTGATTTGAGGACCACTGAGCTACACTACATGGTAGCTGATTTGCTGTGTCCCCATGACATGCTTAACTGGTTCATGAGCAAAGATAGTGTTACCTATCAAAGAGAATATTTGTAGCTCAGGGTTGAACTGTGGAGTCCTTGGTGTTCTCTGAGCCTTGTTGTTTTTTTGCAGAGGTTTCATTGCCAGACTAGGCAACATCTTCAGTGCAAAAAGGGAGTGGGACTTGCTTTCTGTTTATATATCGTGGCTTGTCCTGCTTGTGTTGGTGGAGGTGTTGTACACTCCTTGGGAGTTCCTTGAGGGTGGTCTGGTTATCTGCTACCCTGTTTCCCAGGGTCTGCAAGTCTTGGTTGTAAGCATTGGATTACTTGTGTTTGTTGTCTTGCCACCCTCTCTCCACTTCTCACTTTCCTAGAGTGAGTTAAAATTTCAGTGGGATATATTCTGGCTGGGGACCACTTTCTCCATTGCTCTTGATTTTCTCCCTCTTTGAAGGCTTTGATTTCTTAACTTTGGGATAGGTGGAGGTTATCCATCACTTCTTTTCCTGCTCATCAAGATGCCAAAGAAACATGGGGAAAGAGGAAGCATTTCCCACTTGAGAACTGATGGAACCAGGTTAGCTACCTTCCTGGGGTAGGCATGTCCATTTGGGGGGATCAATTGCACGTAGATGCTGTGGAACTCAATAAAGAGAGTTCAGATACCAGAATGATCTAGTAGACTTGTGTTATGCATTTGTGACAGCTACCCCATTACATTTCATGCTAGAATTTGGGGTTGGTGGAAACATGGATGCTTTATATTTACAACCAATGAAGTAAATTGTATCTTTCTCTTTTGTAGCCTAAATCTTTTCCTACATGTTCCATTTAATATGGATACATTCTTCCATTGATTTGAATTCATGCTTATGCTATACTAATATACCACAAGCAATAAGAAAACTTGAAAGCTTCATTATCATCTCACTCACTTGTCACAAGAAGACAGGTCAAAAACAATTATGTGGGTATTCCAGCATCATTGATATGTTCTGGAAAAAAAAAAAATCATGGAACTGAATTCTATTGGGTGTCCTCTACTAGAACACTGATACTGTTAACTGTGCTGAATTTGAGAAAAAAAATCATTTATCTGGCTATAGATAAGGAAGCAGTATGATTCCCATTGTTACAACTGCAAAAGTTAATTTTGAGTTCACTATTGGCTGATTTAGTTAAAGATAAGCACAATTTACCAATAGGTCTGTGGTGGCTCAGTGGTTAAGATGCTGAGTCAGAGGACCATTAAGGTCAGCAGCTTGGCAGTTCGAAACCTGAGAACATGAGCCGCGAGCTCCCATCAATTTGTCCCAGCTCCTGCTAACCTACCAGTTTGAAAGCATGCAAACACAAGTAGATGAATAGGTACCACTTCAGTGGGAAAATAACAGGGACATGAAAGGCATCCCCTGGGCAACAGTGACGTCACCAGCAAATACTTTCAATAAAGAAGTGCCTTGGTAGGCCCTTCTGTGACACACACACACATACACAACAACTTACCAATGAGAGAATAACAAATTAAGTCTTCATCAGGGTTTATAAACTCATTCTCTGCTCAGAATCTCTCAGAAAAATACTTGAAGCAAGGTGAAAACAGATTAGGTAATATTTAGTTAGAGGTTATAAAATGTACAAAATCCTTTTGGCAGATTGATGGGATAGCTTTATACCATTTATTTTATATAAGAAACTAATCTCACTGAAGTGTGAAGCTCAATTAGTCTTCAAATCTTGCTATAGATTTGTAATAACTTAAAGGCCTTTCTGTGGCAAATATATTTAAGTTATTTGTAATAACTTAAGAGCCTTTCTATGGCAAATGACTGAATAGGTTCAGTTAGCATGAATTGTGGTAGTTCTGTAGCCCAATTTTGTCTTCTGCTAGTAAGCCTTGCCATTTTTGGTAAAATTGAGAGAACTAAGCATTAACCAAATGCTTGCATATTTAAGAGTTTACTGACTTTTATTTGCCATAGTTATATGTGATGGAGAGAAACCACTTCCAAAGGGAGACCAGGAAGGGAAAATCCTATTTTTTAAATTGTGGCTGAATACATTGCTATGAAAAAAGAAGGGAAGAAAACAGTTTTCATTTCTTGCCACAGGGAAGAAATATTTCCTAGAATGCAGTATTAGTTAAGAAGAGTGTGAACATTGCAATCAATTGGACAAAGCTGACAATGTCCACCTTTATTCTATCAAAACATTCTCATTTGCTTGTCAGTGCTGTAGAATAATTCAAATGATTGGCTGCTGCAAACCCTTCTTGAAAGCGGTGTCTTCCAGATGCTTTGAAATATATTTCCGATTGCTTTCTCCAGCTTTAAGTATTGTTTTGCTTATTTTTATTCATCTTTTCTGGCAAGCATTGTCTTTCAAAGGGGTTTACAATTATTACAAAAGAGAGATGATCCTGACCTTCAGATTTGTATCTGCCCAATGTTTTTTCTAGGTAGCGATTGACCCTTCATCCACAGTCAGATGTCTGGGGCCAAATGTGCTGCCCTCCAATTTTCCATTCCCCAGGGCATAATTTATGTTATGGTTGCGTGACCACTGCAACATATTATGTCAGCACCTTTTTATCCTACAACCTACATTACCATTGGCTTTCTACCAAGACGAGGATCCTGATTGGATGGAAATGGAAATATCCTCTCCCATCAGCACTGGAACACGCCACATGAAACTTTCCACACTGCTCAGTACGTTTCAATTACCGCATAGCCAGAAGATAGGAATATATGGGGCTTCCATAATACAAACCAGGCAAACTTGGGGCTGCTTTGTCCTTTCGTTTTTAGCAGGTTTTCCTTTCCTAGTAGGAAAAGAGAAAAGAGAAAGAAATGGTAGAGAAACACAAGAGAGGTACAGATGGAAGCCAGTTACATTTGGAATGCATATAAAAGTCCATGAATATGTCACGTGGGTGGCTTCATAAAAGCCTAATCTGGGATTAACTATATGTATAAATTTGGGGCTAGCTGCAGCCTCACTGTTTACAGATTTATTAGATTTGAATGCTAGTTCTTAATTTTTATCCTAGTGTCCCATAGTAAGCTAGCTAGGCTACAGATTTTGTTTTTCCCCTGAGTGGTGTTCCTAGAGTCTTAAATGGCTGTGTTCACCCAGCTGGTATTTGGTTGTCCCTGACCTGGAAGGATGTTAAATGCTTCAAGGACAGTACAGGATTTTTGGTAATGATCAATTCGAAATGCACTTCTAGTAAGTGACCTGAGGCTTGTGATTTCTTGGCTCTTCCAAACTATTACTTCACAGTTACGTACAACCTAGTATTGGCAAGCTTCTTAATGTTAGGTTTTCAAGTTAACATGTCACATTCATTTATCACAGGGAAGAAATATAATCCAAGATGTTCAGACACAAGATATCCAAAGTTTATGATTTATTTGAAAGCTTCACTTCGAACAACTTTAAATCCTAATTGCTGCCTTCTTTTCAAAACTATATATTGTGTTGTTATGTTTTTTTACTATGTAAGTCCATCTGTCCTGTCTAGCAAACTAAACATGGATTTATAATTAATTCATTTCTGCCAATGCAGCCACATTCCAAGTATAATAAACCCTTAAGATTAATATAGTAAATAGCAATCCTTTATAGACTTTATTTTTTGTGGTGCTATCTTGATTGTTAAGTATATGATTGATAGGCAAACAAAACAAATATTGTTAAGTACTATGCTCAAGATCATACAGATTACTTCTTGAGATAAGCAACTTACCTGCTTGAAACTTTTTGCAAGGAAAAAAAAAGATTATGCATATATAAACTTTCTATATTTTCTACATCAAAGATATTACATTATCAATTCTGAGAGCTTTTGGAAAAGGCAACATTGAAAAGTGTTGTGATTTGTGCATCCAACTACTGCACTTTGATGTAAAACAGTCAATGCAAAAGCAGTAAATGTGCAGAGATTTCCTAAATGGTTTGTGTTATTAAGGGAGAATTTGCTATATCATATACAATTTATCCATATTTTTTCCCACTGTGGGCAAAAGCAGAATGGGTAAGAATAATTTATAGGTGATGCATAGTTAATGTATCATATGCCACTTCCTGTGCCTTAAAATGGGCATAACAAAACAGCCACTATCCTGTTGCGTATGCTCTCTCTCCCTCCCTCCCTCCCTCCCTCCCTCTCTCTCACATGGACTTTATTTGCATGCATATACCAAATATCTGGGTGTAACTGCTTTTAAAAGGAGCAGTCTCTTCCATTGATCTACAATGTGTACGCCAGTCATTGTTAGAACTTTTTTTTTCATTACTAAAAGCACTGAAAAGGACTAGACAAAGGACTAGAAAGAAGTTATTTTTTTAAAAAAATGAAATCTGGAGATTATGGCTCATTCAGGGAACAATTTCCCTTTGTCCCATCCCATTGTGAATGCCCTTGCTACATGAGATTCCTGATAATGACAAACAGGGAAATGTTGAGCTTTCTAGGTGGCACTGATGTATGTAATATAGGGATCTTGCCCCATGATACATCTTCCTGCTATTGTAATTGAAACTTTCAAATCCCTTTGCACTGGAATTGTATCAAGAACTTCCTCCCTCATATAAATGCTTCATTTCAAATGGGCCTCACAAACTGGGGCCATAATGAAGTCTGATTCCAAAATAGTTCTTAATACATTTTAAAATTTAAACTACAGTTTAAATATGCCTATATTTTCATGGCAGGAATTCTAAAACACTAGCTGCCTAGAGGAAAGCATAAATCCGGTTGAACACTGCAAATTGGGCTTTGGCCAAAGAGTTTTTTTTAAATACGCATAAGAATCTATAATCTAAACTGGGATTTTGTAGGCTTCCTCTATAGTTCAAAGCAAACAAATTATAGCTGAATTGTAAACCTTTGAAAATTAGGATTTCCAGTGAAAATATGAAAAGCCTAACTATAGCAGCAAAAGTGTGTCACTATAATAGATTTTAATGTCATATTCCAACTGCTATAATAGGCTTGGCAGTGAGACTCGTTTAGCTTTTTAACAGCCTGTAAACCTTTTGCTAGAGAGAAATGATCCAATTTCCAAGAATCTATACTTGCAGAAATGCATAGGGATGTATCTGATCTCTCCCCACTATGAAAAGCTTGGTCAATCCTGATGCATTTGTGTCTTTTTAGATGGTGGCTGACTATTGAACTGCCACTCTGACTAACTGTAATTGGGGTTACTGCTGTTCCTAAACATAAATCCAGATGTGTATTTTTCTCCTTAAAAGCTTATAGAACAAGATGACTCCAAAGCTAAAGTCTTCTTCTGGTCAACTTCAGTTGTTGATGACATCATAGGTGCATTAATGTAGTTTTCTTGGTAGTAATACTGAAAAAAAAAAAGATTGTTGAAGGAACAAAATACAGCATAAATTGAAGGAACAAAATACAGCAATATGGCTGGCAGTAAACATTTCTGGATCTGACCATTGTCTTGATAGGAAGCGAGATCAGGGGGAACAACTTTCTCAGAGCTTCATATGGAAAAATATGGTTCCATCAAAAATATTCTTCAATATCTGAAATTATTGAATACCTCCATATTTTTGATTCAAGGCAGTAAAGTAAAACAATTAAAATATAGCTTCAAGAATTATCTCAGTATTCTGGTTTTCCCCACACACTTCCACTTACTGTCCCCTTTGACTTCAATGGACAATCCTCCTGAGCCCCCAGATTAAGGAATAGAATACACTGAGATGTGATGTACTGGAAATAAAGTGGAGATGGAAGAGCTGTTAGCATTTAGAACACCTTACACCCAGAAATGTTTTCTATAACCATGAATCCAACAAGGTACAATAAAAAAATATAAATATATAAATAAAAGATGTGTGTCTAGAGGTGTGCAAGGTCCACCCAGCCCACTTCCTCAGCTCTGGAAGTAGTCAGCAGTTTACAGGTTACACGGTTGTTGTTGCTGTTGTTTTTTATCATAATATCCACCTGGTCTTCTATAGCATTGTCAAAATTCCCAGTAATCATTGACTAATATAGTTTGGGTGAGCCCTGCCACCACATTTGCCATCTTTGTTTTTTCCTGTTAAACTACCTAATACATATACTGTACACACACATACAAATACACAAAGAGCTTCATTTCATCCAGGAGAAGTTAGGATCATACCCTTCAGTTCTGCCTCCAACCTTGCAAAAAAATTTCATTTGCAAAGGAACGTTCATGTTTACTCCATAATACAGTATTTCCCAACCTAACCCCAACCTAACCCCTTCTAGATGTGTTGAACTGCATTGTTTGTTTCCTCCAGCCACTATACAAATGGCAGTTGTGGCAATCCTTAACAGCCAGTCAGGCTCATATATTCACAATACATATTCCAATACATGGTGGATATCAGCCCCTCAAGACAAGCCTTCAATACCCATCACAGGAGAGAAAGAGAGAGAGAGAGAGGCTCATGTACAGATTGAGATTATTACAGCCTTCTCCTCTACAAGAGACAGAAAATCTTGGATCATATATTTTTTTTTAAAAGCAGATAGTTGCTGATTAAAATTTGGAATCCCAGGAGAAGGGAAGTGCAGGTAAAAGGAAGCAGGTTTTAATACCATTTGATGGCATAGGTTTATGTCTCAAAGAGAAAGGGGCTGAATCTTCTAGATACTATACATCTACACTACTCAGCCTCAGAAGTTACACTATTAAAATTTGTTCCTTTTTTGTTTGTATTTTAATTGCCAGTAAGGCAGCATATCTTGTGGAAACCCTATGTCACATATCCACTCCTACTCATAGATTAACATGCAATATGAGAGAGGTATGCAGTGGTATACCTCAGGTTCTGTCCTGGGGCCAGTGCTCTTCCACATGTTTAGAAGTGACTTACTGTAGAGGAGGGGATATAAGGGATGCTCATTGAATTTGCAGAAAACACAAAGTTAAAGAGAACTGCCAACACCTCAGAAGAAAGGCTCAAGGTTGGCAGACTGGTGTGTCTGCAAAGAACGGGGATGACTCTGAGGTGGAGAACTGTGACCAGGTGGTGAGCCCAAACTGATGGAGCTTCTCTGGATAAGGGGAAGCCAAAGAGATCGCCCACATGTGTTTGGAAGGCAGCTCCTTTCAAGGAAGCTTGCAGAGACCCTGCAGGTGATTCTCAATTAAGACAGTCAGAAGCCAAGAAAGAAAGATTGTGATTGCAGCCTCAGTGGAGCCTGTAATGGCCACTGGGTCTGACCTAACTCCACTTTCTAAAACACACTTGCATTATAATTATTTAAAAGCTACAGAGGTCTTTGGAACAGCAGAGTAATTAGACCTCCTGGTGAGTGTTCCTATGACCCATGGTGTGAGTAAGGGCAAACATAAAGAAATATGTACAAGGATTTAAAAATAATCTGCAGCAAAAAGCTTGCTAAGAGTTTGGACTATCAAAATTTAAAACAGATAAAGGATTTGGCTGAATTTGGATGTTACTTATTTTACAGTATTTTAGAATTAATTAAGCAAAATAAGTAAACAAACAAACAAATAAATAAATAGTCCTTTGTGCGAAAGAGGACTTTGTCCAAGAAAATGATTGCTCAATTTTTCTAAACAAAAAGTCAAGGGATTGTCATTGAAGGGTATAGGCTGTGGAATATGTTGAATGAGAGAGGGAGAGAGAGAGAGGCTTCCTCCCTTTTGGCAGATGCTTTCCCTTGTTGGACAAATAAAAAAAGAGAGACAGAGAGAGATGGCTATTATCAGGGAAGCAGCAAAAATGGGAGGAGAGAATCACTAACACATCAAACACCAGGAAAAGGCATTACACCAGAGATGTTACAAAGAATGTTGGAGGAATGGGGGAAGAATATTATAAAGTCAGTGACAACCTTACTTGCTGAAAGATTGGCAAATATGGAAGAGAAAATGAATAAAAAATTGGAAGAATCTGCAATAAAAATGATTGGAAGAGTTAAATCGAGGAAAAAATGGAGATCCCAGAAACTAAGATGGAAATAACAACCAGAGAAATGAACGAAGATCTGGAGGTGGCATCACTGGAAGTAAGACAGGAAGAAATTTTTCTGAGATTGAGAGTAATTTTGGAACAACCTGGGTAAGGCATTAAGGAGAGAGCTGTTGAAGCTTTAACAGAGTTTATGGATTGGAAAGAGGAAGATGAGGGTACAGAAGCAGACCGAGTGCATGGAACCAACTCAAAATATGTAAAGATAAATAATGTTTCAAGGGATATACCTGCACACTCTGTTAGAAAGTTGACAAGTGATCAAGTTATACAACAATACTTCAACGCCAAGTTAATTTTTGCCCCCAAAAAATCTGTTAGGCCTATGACTGGTTTTTTTTTTTTCTGCCTACAAGGAAAAAATACAAAATAGACATGTTTGATTAGCAGTAAAATAATAAGTACTTTCATAAAAGTTTGAAAACTCTTGACAGACTTTTTGCTGAAAATGGTTAAAAATGACCTGGGTGAAATATGTATGAAATTTTAAAGTGGGGACAAGAGAAAATAAGCTTGTTTGAAACTGCTGTGAAGAACATCAGAAGCCGTTTCTTTATTCTAATAACTTTTTCTTTTTCCTTAACTCTCTGTTTTATATTTTTTCATGTTACTTTTATTCGTGTTTACTTTATATAAATGTAAATATATGAGAGGCTTAAGGTTCAAAGGAATCTTGATAGACTTGAGCATTGGACTCTGTCCAACAAAATGCTATTTAATTTAATTTAAATTAAATTAAAATAAATTTAACATCTTTAATGTGTAATATCAAATGGAGACGAATATGCTGACAAGCAAACCCTGCCATAGCGCAGGAATAATGCTAGGAAGAAGAAGAATATGTAATCTTGTAAAGTTTTAGTCAACATGGCCCATTGTACTCAATGGATTTTGTTCCCAGATAATTATATAAAGGATTGTATTCTCCACTGTAATTTTATAAATATTTATCTAGAATTATATTCCACTAAATGTATTGAATATAATGGGGCAGAATTATACTGCTTATTGTTGTTTGTTTATGACTATGACTAAGTTTATGGAATCAAAAAACATCCATGGCGGTATTCATATAATGCATCCAAAATGCATAATCTAAGATTAAAAACTCAAATTATAAATGGAAATAAATTGCACTGAACTCAGTAACACTTATTTCTGAGTAAATACTGATAGAGCTGGGTAAGTCGTGCAGCTGAAATCCTAAATACGTATATTTAGCAATCAATTACATCCAAATCAGTGAAATCAACTTCTGAACTTGGTAGGGAAATGAGTTGCTTGTATGCAATTTGTACAGCATCTTATCAAATTGCAGTTATTGAATTAGTAATGTCCTTTGTTCATTTTTCATAACTGTCTCCTGGAAGTCTATCAAGTAATTCATTTTCACAGGAATATTGAGCATGTTTAATATATGCATTTTTAATGTTCCAAGTGCAAAACATTCTGAGACAATTTTCTAGAAGTAGCAAACCTGGATTCATGTTGTTATTTTTAAATCACACTGGTTGACCTGACAATGATTTCAACTGTACGTTGTTTTGGTAGGTGCAGTGTTGACTCATCACAATCAGAAATAATTCATATGGAAAGGAAACACTGAAGCGCAATATTGTGCCAATTGATTACTAGAAAGTCATAGCGTTATAGCACCCCCGAAAGAAGACACAATATTTTTGAAGACATTTCAGTCAAATTCCTTTATCTTGTTTTCCTCTCTCAAAATAAAACTGAATTCTGATGTTTTGTTTTGTTTTATTTAAACTACCTTGAATACTACAGTGACAATGTTCACTTCTTAGGCAAATATTTCTTTGTGTGGAAGAATGCACTATCCAATGCAGGAATAAAGAACTATGCTGCATGATACAATTTCCATGCAGTAACTTTTGATGTTGCCAGTTCGTTGTAACTGCTTATTTAGCCATGGGTTGTGTATTTTGCTTATCACAGATATTATTTGCTCACCATGACATTGTTTCCATGTTGCTTTCAAACAGTTCTGCATGGAAAATTATTGCAATGTAAATAAACAATATGCTGAAGTTCATCCAAATTTGTGCATAAGAAATATATTTATGGGATTCACATTGCTTGTTGTGGCATAATCAGTTTAACATGTCTTGTTAAATAAACCACAATCAGCTGGTTCCTACAATATGCAAAGCCCAAACTTGTACAATGTGACATTCTAGCCTTTTGTTGTGCCACTACCCTAAGGTTGCTAAGGAATTGCTATTTATTTCATTGATTACCTTTGTATCATAGTGGTGTGCAAGATCTATTCCTCCTGTTAATTTAGGATACTTCTAATAGAAGAGAATATCTGTAGCTCAGGATTGGATTGTCGAGGTCTCTGTGCTTGGTTGTCTGCTTGCAGACTGTCACAGTGTGACAGGGTTCTTTTTTTGAACTGGAGGTGTATTGTTTTGCAAGGGTGACAATTGACCCAGAAAAACAAGGCAGTGGAGGTCTTTATGCTTTTTACTATATACAGTGACATTGTTTACAGGAGGTATTTACAACAGGTATATACAACACAATACTGGTGTTCACCAGGTGTCAGGTTTCCTCCTAAGTCTCCATCCCAGAGACTCTCCTCTATCTCTCCTGTTTCCTCCCCCATTTCTGGGCTTGACAAGACAGAGTGAAAAGAAAGGAATGGGCTGGAATTAACTGCCATGTGCTCAGCACAGCTTGACTTTCTCCTGCTCAACCAAATACCTATTGCTTCTCGGTTGGGGGAAGAACCTCTCTCAAGGTCTTCTGTCCAGTCCTTCCCCAGAGACCAGGGCTTCACCACCAACAGCCCATCCCCTACTTCTCATCTTGGGTCTTGAGTGAAGCCATCAGCTGAAGCCAGCTGGATTCCTCCTTCCCCTCTCGGGTCTTGTGTGGTGGAGCTCTCGTCTCTCTGGGTTTTCACTTCCCTTCTTCCTGGGAAGCCACCCCTGAACCTTTCTTCTTTCTTCCTAGCCAGGAACTAACAATTGCTCTGCATGCTTAACTTCTCTTTCCAACTTTTCACTCCAGCCACTCAGTTCACTCCATGCCCAGACTTTTTCTCTCCCTTCTTTTATCTCTCTACAATTTTAAGTCAGACTGGCAGCATGTCCCCCAGCAACTGAGAAGTTGGTTGACCCCCTAAGGTCCCCCAAGACCTACTGTATATACCAGACTGGACCAATAGGACTGCTTTCTAGACATCTCAACACACCAGCCCTGGCTAGCACCCAGGTCAGCATATCAGCCCTCATGACAGTGCAGCTGCCCTTCAAGGCCAGAATTTAGCTTCCTCTTCCCCATTTTACTCACTTCCAATGGCTGGCTCTCTCCAGCAGAAGAGAAGCCATGCCAGGCCACTAAAACCCCTATTCCACAAAGATGTTTCATTACCCAACTAGGTAACATCATCAGTGTGAGTGAGTGTGGGGTCTGCTGCCTCTTAATATACAGTAGCTTGCCCTGCCAGTGTTGGTGGGGATGTAGTTTCCTCTCTGGTGGTTCCTTGAGTAGGATATTTCACTGAGTAAATCTCTTTTTATTTTTCATTCATTACTAGTTCATTTTCCATGGCTCTCACATGCAATTTCAGATTTTTCTCCTACATTTCTCCCTTCTTCCATTTTTTTTTAAAACTAGCACTCTCCCAGAAGCTAGACATTGTGGAGTTTTTTTTCCCCCAAGAATTCTGTGGAACAAATTATTGTTGTGATTATGGTGGTGATAGGGCCCAAAATGATATGATATTAAAGAACCATTACTGAAGGGAATTAATGGACATGAATTGGCATTCCAAATGGGGCATGCATTTGTATCTATTTATTCTTCTATATATGTTTTTCCTACAAATAATATCTAAGCTAAATGGACCATCGTAAGTTCAATTTCTCACTTATCCCAAAATGTATTCATGCTTGTCACTAGTATTTCTGTCATCTCTCTGCTAAAAGAGTTTTTGGCAAAGACAAATCATCTTGTTCCCTGACCCCTGACTCTGATACATCCCAGAAAAATAGCTGGCTTCAAGGAATCCATACCTGGAGCCAAAGAGTCCAAGACCTGCAGAAGCTGTAGTTCCAGAGCTAAGCCTTCATGTGACCAAGAAGCCCATGATTAACTTGGAGGATAAGATCAAGCATTACTGAGCATCTGAGCGTGGGTAACAGTTCAAAGCTAGAGAGCTGATAGGCATAAAAGTCCTTCCTTTGCAGGGAATAAAATGTTCACTTAGGAGTAAGTCCTTGATAGCAAGTAGCTCATTTTATCTGGCAATTTTGATAGCTCACACCTGGTGTTCAGAAAGCAGGAACATAACAATCTTCCATTTGCAAGATTGGTGTTAGAACAATGTCTCCTGCTTGTCCAGCTACCTTGGCATGCACACACTGGTGGTCCAGTTTCATACCAGTTGAGCCAGCCCTTGAACTATTGTAAGAACAAATGGTCTTCTCGGTTACTCCACCATTCCAATTAGCTCTTTCAGTGGGAAGATTTAGAACTCTCCAGAATGAACACCCCATCTTAGCCATTTTTATCCCTAATCTTTCTTATAATAAGTCTAAAGTGAGAGTCCTTATAAGTTTGGCAAAATATACATAGATTTTTATTTTCATATGATCAGGAACTAGGGATAACTAAGAAATTTAACAATTCTAATCTGAGAGAAAAATAAGGAATTGAGTGATTTTAAAACAGATATTTTCACCTTCAGGGACCAAAATTGGGTTCAGATCTGGAGGAATTACAGTTATTACACTTCATTGTTTAAAAGAAAAGTATTCTCTGCAGACACAATATAACAGGTGCCACTCCTAAGTTTATAACACAGTTTATCATTTTATACAATGAACTGCAGGAACTGTCTGCTTTCATTTTCATGTGAATATTTCATATCACTACATCATATTTAGAATCCCCAATGATGCTGTTCAGTTGCTTTACACTCTCTTCACTATATAAATGATTCCTACAAATGATTAGTTTTGATTTTTATAACATGTCTCCAGTGACTCCTACTGCTAGTAGCCTTCCATTTTGATCGCAAAAGCAGCAGAACATAAAACAGACAGGCCAGCCAGAGTTTTTCTTCTGATTGATTAGCAACACTGTCTCATTTTAGTTTACTTCAAATTTACAGATGAGTAAAAAAAGTAGCTCTCCCATTGAAATATATTTTGATGCAGGGGTGTGTACAGAGCCTGGTAAAAGAGTCAACACAGTAGCCATGATGGTGCCTGTTTTTCATATGTGTTGCTCATGGGAAGCAAATAAAAAACAGAGAGTTTCGAGAGTAACTTGGTTTTAAATTAGCAATGAAGCTAATTTAAAGCTAAAAGATTGTTTTGATTCGTACAATGCTAATCAAGTTTTAATGAATGATAGAAAGTTAAAATGTATCATCAGTTTATGGTTCTGATAATGCTATATGTCATTTCAGCATTGAAATCTTTAGTGACATTATCTATACCAAATGTTTGGACTAGTGGTTAATGTGCTGGGCTAGAAACCAGGAGACAGTGAGTTCTAGTCCCGCCTTAGGCATGAAAGCCGGCTGGGTGACTTTGGGCCAGCCACTCTCTCTCACTGTCTCTCTCCCCACAACAGCACCTCACAGGGTTGTTGTTGTGGGGAAAATAGGAGGAGGAGGGAGTATTAATTATGTTCACTGACTTGAGTTATTTATAAAAAATAATTAAGGTGGGATATAAATAAATAAACATTTTGAATACTGATAGAATTGTAAGTTAATATAAACAATTATATGAGCAATCAAAAGAGCACTGTAGGTTTAGAAAAGGACATGAATTTTAAAAGATGCATGAAAAATTATGCATATTTTTAACCTTTTTACACCTTTATCATTTATTTCAAGCTTTCAATGATACAATAACAGAAGAAAAAAAATAGAATCTGTACCTTAGATCTTGATTGTTTACTGTACATAGAATCCCTGAGGTACTAGGTGCTGGTATCTGTTTTATTAAAATAGGATTTATACAGTTAATTGGTTATTGTCCTGACTGAATGATAAGGGGGAAAACTTGTTCTTGAGATTTTAGTGTTTCACATATCATCTTAGCTAATACTGCCACCTATTGTGCATAAAAGGGAAATGTCAACATCTTTAAGGGCCAGAGGGAACTCAGAAAATGTTAGAGCCACCCTGTGTGTCAACTTGTATTCTATTGATCTTAAATTCTGCATTATGTGCCTTAATTATATATTGAACAATTAATAATAAAAAAATATATATTTTTAAAAAGTATATTCCACTGAGTTCAGTAAGACATACTCCCAAGTAAGATAGAATAGAATAGCAGCGTTCATGTAATATAATTAACAGACTTGTTTGCCTCCTCTCCATGCATTCTTTTCAGCAACACACAACCACCACTAATGTATTTATCTGAGTTAAGTATTTATTTGATTTACAGGCCACCCAATAAAAAAGTGCCTCAAGGCAACTTACAGAAATATAAAAGAACCATGAAACTGAATAGCAAGGGAAGAAAGAGCCAATGATAAAAACAAAAGAACAAGACATTCTACCAGGGAAATACAAAACAAATTAAAATATTATGTCTATGAGGCAGGTTCACAAATCACCCTGGCCCAGATAAGCCAGGTTTTTAAAGCTTTTCTAAATGACAGCAAGGTTGGGGCTATTCAGAATTTGGGGCAGGGAATGCAGAAGCCATTGAAAGACTATTATGAGTTGATGAAACTTTGATTAAAGCCACCTTTCAAAGTAAGACATCAAACAGAAGTAACATTCTCCTTCAAAGCACCATTTGGAACACCATTCCATTTCTATCTCAGCACAACAGGAGAAGCCTTCAAAGCAGCCACTTTCTGCAAACTCAAAGCAGTTGGACACTCTGCAGAGATGGTCCTCTGAGTCAGCTTATTTTCATGCTTCACTGTGAGGCACTGAAGCACAACCCCTGTCTGGATCAAGAAGCATTGTGAGGTAGCACAGTTCACAGCAATAGTCATCCTGAGAAATATTTCAAAACCCTTTTAAAGATGTTGGAGAAATTTCAGTGTTAGCCTACAAACAGCCAGTGAATCCCGAAAAAGTAAAGACATTCAAGCTTCCTGCCACAAATTGAATGTCATACATAAGTTAAGTAAAAGACACGGGCTCACAGTTATTGTATCAGTGATGTAGTGATGTGGAATTAGTCTAGCAGACTATTTGCAGGTTCATTGGGAAAGAAACATATTTTATCCATCACCACATTTTATCCTCCAAATACAAAAATACGTTGGAATAGGAGGGAACATTGTTTCCTTTTTGTTATTGCCTTGTAAGATAAATGGAAATATACTCAAGATGGAATCCAAAAAAACTAAAATTAATAGGATTGTCTGGTATGAAGAAGAAGAGAGATAAAGAATATGATGTGCATAGCTTTCTTAAAACCTGTAACAAAGGATTTTCTTTTCAGCAGATTTTTCACAGAACACACTTTTAAAAAGAAGACTTGCTTATGGAACTCTTCATCAAGCTACAGATGGTTGAATGAAAGAGATTGAAAAAGAGTATTAATCTTCTATGCAGCATTTCAGGAATTATTATAATTGTTTTTACTGAACTATGTTGAGTCCATCCTTGCATGTTATATTTCAGGTAGGCTGCTTAGTAACAGATACACAGTAAATACCATTAGGATAAGAGTGGACAAGCACTGTTTAAAAAAAAAGAGGAGGAAGAATGCCCTGCTTTTTAAAAATAATAATAATAAAATATTATCTTAGAAGTAGAACAATTCCAACACAATACTCTAGAGGGCTAGTCTACAGGGAGCTATTTTATTATGAACCTATCTGTGCGCTGACTGTCCTTGATGCATCATTAATGCTAAAAGATGTCCACATAAAATGTACAGCTTATAGTTTTACTGTCTGGAAGGTAACTTAATTTTGTTCAGTTGCTGATGCATCCAGAAAACAAGTTCACCAGCTACAATCTATAAATCATTAAAGATTTTCTATGCTTTAGTTCAAGACCCCAGAAAAGTAGGTCAGTTCCTGGTTCCCTGCTGCATTATAAAAGAGCAAAAAATGTATGAGTATCTTTAGACACCTATGTTACATTTTTCAGATATTCAGATATCCCATGGGGGAAATAAAATAGAAATGCAAAACTAGTGTGTTCAGTATTGGCTGGCAAAGTACAAGGGAAACTTTTCAGTTGCTGTTTACAGATATCTCCCCTCCCTTTCCTGCAATGTTCTAGCCAATCACATCACATGGCAACATAATGATATATACACAGAATGTTGCCTAGATTCACAGACAGTTCACAGTGTATTCCAAAGTTCTGGTAGCACATTGTGAGGATGGCAATGAAATCACAAGAGTATGGAAAGATAGCAGAGCACAATGCCTATTGTATGCACATGTACTGGATAGCATACACAGCTGTTAATATGTGCTTTTGAGACCTTCATCAGATAAATTAGAAGGGGGAATGTTAACATAGTATGTTGTTGTTTATTCATTCAGTCGCTTCCAACTCTTCGTGACTTCATGGACCAGCCCACGCCAGAGCTTCCAAAAAGCTTACCAATTTATTTAAATTATTGCTTTTATATAAAATCAATATATTGAAAATGCAAACTTAAAATACCTAGATATTTACAATTCATGACAGCAGGTATGAAACCAGAACAAATACTGTGCAGTTTCATAGATAACGTGCTTGACCAACTGTGGAAAAAAAAAGTAACTATTATGATTAATCACTTGGGGGGAAAAAAGCTAATAAAATATTGAGAAGGGAGAGAAGTAACTGCTTCCAGATCTACAGTGTAACTCTGACATGTATGTTATATTTCTTGCTCTTAAAGTCCAACTTTCACAGCCATATATTGCTCTCACTTCTTCACTGGCAACTGTAGATTAATTAAGCATGGTTGGCATCACTCATGTCATTTTAATACTTTACATTAATCATTTTTTTTTAAAAAAAAACTTTCCATTCATTCTTTTCTGATGAGTTCCTCTACATCTTTACCTTCAGCTAAAAAGGGTCATATATCAATTTGTTAGTGCTTTGGTCTCTAAGTAGTTAAGAATCTTTCTTTATCTGGAATTGAAAACCAGAAGTCCTGGGCAGAAACAAAGAAGAAAGAAAAGGGCAAAGACAGAAAGAGAGAGATTAAAAATGCCCATAAATATGAAATGAAGCTTATGGTGGCGCAAGATTCTTAGAATTAAGGACCCAAGTCCTCCTTTGAATGTAATGATTAAAATAAATATTGTATCTCTTTTCTATCTTGTCTTTTCTGTGCATACAAAAGCAAATAGTGTATTACATTATTTATTTATTTCACAATATTTATAGCCCACCTTATTTTTAGAAAAATGGGTGGGGTACAAAAAGTGATTTTTAAAATTAAATTTAAATAATGTTATCAGAACAAGAGGAGGAGTGGTCAACAGTAAGTATCATGGGTACCCATAAAGCTAGATAAACTAAACAAAGGAATAAACACATACTGGAATAAGATTTGCTTTGATCTGCTTCTGACTGATGAAGAAAGAACAAACAGCACAGTACCATAAAGGGCTTTAAAGGTAATGATCAGCACTTTGAATTGTGCTTGGAAGCTGACAGGAAATTTATGCAGTGACTTCAAAATAAGTACTACTCTAGCCAGATGGGGACATCCTAGCAGGAGTCTACCTGCTGCATTTTGTACCAGCTGTAGCTGCTGAGTCATCTCCAAAGGCAGCCTCATGTAGACCATGTTAGAGTTGTCCAACCAAGTGGTAATCAGGGCATGGGTTACTATTGCCAGGGCATCTTGATTCAAGTAGGGTCAGACCTGGAGCACCAGACAGAGCTGGGAAAAGGCTCCCTTGGTTTCTATCTAAAACACAGATTGTGAACCAACATCTTTGGGTAGAGTATGACTTCATCAAGAGTAACTACCTGAGCTAATGTTACTTAGTTGCCCAGATGCCTATTGACAAGCAACAAGTCTGATTTGGTGAGATTTAATCTGAGCTTGTTACACCCCATTCAGGCATAACAACATGTGGCACCTTAAAGACTAACAAATCCAACTTTTGAGGCTCACATCCATGCTACTTAAGGATATTTGATTGTACAAAGAGTTGGAAGAGAGTAGAGCAGTCATATTTAATATGCATCTCAAAACATTTCCAGGAGACTAAGGATTTAGACAGAAATGGAGCAAAGGTAATCTTGTCTCTGTCATGGCAGCCTGCTTTCTTGCAAATTTTTTCTGAGCCAAAAAAAAACCCAAGCATTTTGCCAACACCTCAGTTCCCCGATAATGTATTGGTCTTTGAACATGTGACAGTGTTAGAAAACCCATGAAATTTCCTGGGTTGCATTTGCTCTTTTGTCTGTCTCTATTTATAACCCCATTTGAAAGCATCACTAAAAGATATTGGCTTTTCATTACCTGTGAGAAGTCACATGACTTCCATCAAGAAATACTTGAAACCATAATAGTTTAAGCACTTTGGATTATAAATGTATCTAGTTTCAGATAATTATTTTCTGACACAGGTTTTATCATGCAATAATGGAGTTGGAAGCTCAACCCCCGGCTCAATGTAGGAACCCAAATTAAAGCATCCTATGGCAGATGGCTTTCTAGACTCCACTTGAATACCTGCAGCGAAGGGAGCCCACCACCTCTCTAGATAATTAATTCAACTGTCAAACTGCTGTTACAATTAGGATTCTTTTCTCTAAAATTCAGTTAGAATCTGCCTTTCTGTAACTGTAATCCATTATTATGTGTGTTACACTGTGGAACACCAAGAGAGAGGTCTTAACTTGCTTCTATGTGATATTCTTTCGGGTACTTGAAATGCATTATCATATTTCCCTCCAGTCTTTTCTTATTAAGGTTAAATATTACCGAATCCTTCCATCAATCTTCTTATCTATTTATCTATTTATCTATCTATTTATTTATTTATCTATCAAACTTCTATGCCTCCTCACTCCCAACAATTCTGGGCAGTTCACAACAATCAAAACAAGGAAATTACAATAAACCAATTAAAAGGAAGAAAGAGAAAATATGACAAGAATGATAATGCATGGAAATGAAGGAAGGTGTTTCACTCTCCCACACAAAATTTCTTTCTAGTTGCCTGATCATGCTCATTGCCTTTCTTTGAATCATTCTTAAAGTATGGGTCACTGGAACTGTGGATGGTTTGACAACACAGAACAAAGGGAAATAATTATTTTCCATGATTTGGAAAACATAAACCTGATGGTACAGCCTAAAATTACATTTCCCCTTTTAGCTGCCACATCACAGTGCTGATATGTTTTTTTTAATCCATTCAATTGTGTCCTGGACAATTCCCTGCAGTTTTCTTGATAAGGTTTTCAGAAGTGGTTTGCCATTGCCTCCTTCCTAGGGCTGAGAGAAAGTGACTGGTTCAAGGTCACCCAGCTGGCTTTGTGCCTAAGGTGGCACTAGAACTCACAGGCTCCCAGATTCTAGCCTGATGCCTTAACCACTATACCAAACTGGCTCTCTGGTGTGTAATTAGCTATTATTCCAAGATCTTTCTCATAAGTATTGTTACCAAGCCAGGTATCCCCATCCTACCTCTACATCTGAGTGAAAATTTGAAGTCCTTTGTCTATTATAAACTGAATGAAATGGCATGGAAATAATTTTACTTCATAATCCTGGGAGCATTCCTAAGGTGGGGGCATGGGGCCTTAGGCTGAGAAACAATCTCTTCTCCTTGATTGGCCACAGTCTGATCATTCACATATCATGCTATGCTGTAGTTTGTTTATCCACAATTGGGTCAGCTTGAACAACGTTTAGGAATGCTACTCCAATCTGACTCAAGCTGATTGAGGAGATTTTCCTGGAAAAAGCTTGTCAATGCCAGTTTAATGAGGTGATGTGGACTGAAGCCAAAGATCTCTGTTTTTCAATCATGGACCCTTTACTACAGCCTCCCTCTAAGACAGTGTTTCTCAACCTTGGCAACTTTAAGATGGGTGGACTTCAATTCCCAGAATCCCCCAGACAGCCATGCTTCTGGGAATTGAAGTCCACCCATCTTAAGTTGCCAAGGTTGAGAAATACTGCTCTAAGTTCCAGGCTGGCCTGTTCCGTGATAGCCTTCCAGAAGACTGTGAAAACTAAAATCTTCCAGAGGGCCTCTGAAGAATGATTGTGTGTGATTAAACTCAATATACTAACTAGTTATTATTACTATTTAGTGCAATTGGGGTTCTGGATTTTGCTTATGAGATTGCATTATTCCATTTTGTTATTCTTGGGGTTTAAAGTTATTGTTTGGCACCTTTGATGTTTGCTGTACTCTGTGTTGTTGTAAAGTACTGTTAGTCTAATAATTTGACAATAATAAATAATAAAAACAATAGTAACAGGATGCTACGCTGTAAACCACAGTTTGTTGTTGTTTATTCGTTTAGTCGCTTCTGACTTTTCGTGACATCATGGACCAGGCCACGCCAGAGCTTCCTGTCGGTCGTCAACACCCCCAGCTCCCCCAGGGACGGGTCCGTCACCTCTAGAATATCATCTATCCATCTTGCCCTTGGTCGGCCCCTCTTCCTAGCCTCCCACTCTCCCTAGCATCAGCATCTTCTCCAGGGTGTCCTGTCTTCTCATTATGTAGCCAAAGTATTTCAGTATTGCCTTTAATATTGTTCCCTCAAGTGAGCAGTCTGGCTTTATTTCCTGGAGGATGGACTGGTTTGATCTTCTTGCAGTCCAAGGCACTCTCAGAATTTTCCTCCAACACCACAGTTCCAAAGCATCGATCTTCCTTCGCTCAGCCTTCCTTATGGTCCAGCTCTTGCAGCCATATGTTACTACGGGGAACACCATTGCTTTAACTATGTGGACCTTTGTTGTCAGTGTGACGTCTCTGCTCTTAACTATTTTATCGAGATTTGTCATTGCTCTTCTCCCAAGGATTAAGTGTCTTCTGATCTCCTGACTGCAGTCAGCAGCTGCAGTAATCTTCGCACCTAGAAAGACGAAGTCTTTCACTGCTTCTACATTTTCTCCCTCTATTTGCCAGTTCTCAATCAAGCTGGTTGCCATAATCTTGGGTTTTTTGAGGTTTAGCTGCAAGCCAGCTTTTGCACTTTCTTCTTTCACCTTCATCATAAGGCTCCTCAGTTTCTCTTCACTTTCAGCCATCGAAGTGGTATCATCTGCATATCTGAGATTGTTAATGTTCCCTCCAGCGATTCTAACTCCAGCCTTGGATTCCTCAAGCCCAGCATGTCGCATGATGTGTTCTGCATACAAGTTGCAGCTGCCATACTCCTTTCCCAATCTTAATCCAGTCCGTTATTCCATGTTCTGTTCTTACTGTTGCTACTTGGTCGTTATATAGATTCCTCAGGAGGCATACAAGATGACTTGGTATCCTCATACCACTAAGAACTTGCCACAATTTGTTATGGTCCACACAGTCAAAGACTTTAGAATAGTCAATAAAACAGAAATAGATGTTTTTCTGAAACTCCCTGGCTTTTTCCATTATCCAGCGGATATTGGCAATTTGGTCTCTAGTTCCTCTGCCTTTTCTAAACCCAGCTTGTACGTCTGGCAATTCTCGCTCCATGAACTGCTGAAGTCTACCTTGCAGGATCTTGAGCATTACCTTACTGGCATGTGAAATGAGTGCCACTGTTCGATAGTTTGAACATTCTTTAGTGTTTCCCTTTTTTGGTATGGGGATATAAATTGATTTTTTCCAATCTGATGACCATTCTTGTGTTTTCCAAATTTGCTGGCATATAGCATGCATTAACTTGACAGCATCATCTTGCAAGATTTTGAACAGTTCAGCTGGGATGCCATCGTCTCCTGCTGCCTTGTTATTAGCAATGCTTCTTAAGGCCCATTCAGCCTCACTCTTCAGGATGTCTGGCTCTAGCTCACTGACCACACCATCAAAGCTATCCCCGATATTGTTATCCTTCCTATACAGGTCTTCTGTATATTCTTGCCACCTTTTCTTGATCTCTCCTTCTTCTGTTAGGTCCTTGCCATCTTTGCTTTTGATCATACCCATTTTTGCCTGGAATTTACCTCCAATGTTTCTAATTTTCTGGAAGAGGTCTCTTGTCCTTCCTATTCTATTGTCTTCTTCCACTTCCACGCATTGCTTGTTTAAAAATAATTCCTTATCTCTTCTAGCTAACCTCTGGAATTTTGCATTTAATTGGGCATATCTCCCACTATCACTGTTGCCTTTTGCTTTCCTTCTTTCTTGGGCTACTTCTAGTGTCTCAGCAGACAGCCATTTTGCCTTCTTGGTTTTCTCTTTCTTTGGGATGTATTTTGTTGCCGCCTCCTGAACAATGTTGTGAACTTCTGTCCAGAGTTCTTCCAGGACCCTATCTACTAAGTCCAGTCCCTTAAATCGATTCTTCACCTCCACTGCATATTCCTTAGGAATATTAGTGAGCTCATATCTAGCTGATCTGTGGGTCTTCTCTAATCTCTTTAGTCTGATCCTAAATTGTGCAAGAAGAAGTTCATGATCTGAACTACAGTCAGCTCCAGGTCTTGTTTTTACCGACTGTATAGATGTCTGCCACCTTTGGCTGCAAAGATGTAGTCAATCTGATTTTGGTGTTGTCCATCTGGTGAAGTCCATGTATAAAGCCATCTCTTAGGTTGTTGGAAGGGGGTGTTTGTTATGCAGAGTGAATTGTCTTGGCAGAATTCTATCAGCCTATGTCCTGCTTCGTTTTGTTCTCCCAGGCCATGCTGACCTGTAATTCCAGGTGTCCTTTGACTGCCCACCTTAGCATTCCAGTCTCCTGTGATGAAAATAACATCTCTTTTAGGCGTGTTGTCCAGTAGGTGCTGCAGATCCTCATAGAACTGCTCTACTTCAGCTTCTTCAGCATCTGTGGTTGGGATGTATATTTGGATCACTGTGATGTTAGATAGCTTGCCCTGAATTCGAATTGAGATCATTCTGTCGTTTTTTGGATTGTATCCAAGCACTGCTTTAGCCACTTGACTATTAATTATGAAGGGTACTCCATTTCTTCTGTGGTCCTCTTGTCCACAGTAGTAGATCTGGTGGTCATTTGATGTGAAGTGGCCCATTGCAGTCCATTTCAGTTCACTGACGCCCAAAATGTCTATCTTTAATCTTGACATCTCACCAATAACCACATCCAATTTGCCCTGGCTCATAGATCTTACATTCCAGGTTCCAATGGTGTGTTGATTCTTAGAACATCGGATTCGCCGTTCACCACCAGCACCGTCGGCCGCTAGCCGTCCTTTTGGCTTTGAGCTAGCTGCGTCATCACATCTGGGGCTAGTTGAACTCATCCTCTGTTCCTCCCCAGTAGCATTTTGACCATTTTCCGACCTGGGGTCTCATCTTCCGATGGTATACCGACATATCTCTGGTTGTACTGATCCATTTAGTTTTCACGGCAAGAATCCTGGGGTGGGTTGCCATTACCTTCCCCAGGGATCGCATTTAGTCTGACCTCTCTGTCATGACCTTCCCGTCTTGGGTGGCCCTTCACGGTTTAGCTCATGGCATCATTGAGGTGCTCAAGCTCCAGCACCACGACAAGGTAACGATCCTTTGCTGAAGAAACCACAGTTTACAAATCATAATTTGACTAGCTTCATTCAATATCTCCTGCCAACCTAGCAGTTCGAAAACATGCAAATGTGAGTAGATTAATAGGTACCACTTCGATGGGCAGGTAATGGCATTCCATGTAGTCATGCTGGCCACATGACCCCGGAAGTGTCTACGGACAAACGCCGGCTCTTCGGCTTTGAAATGGAGATGAGCACCGCCCCCTAGAGTCGGACACGACTGGACTTAATGTCAAGGGACACCTTTACCTTTACCTCATTCAACATACCATAAAAACAAGCATACCAGATTTTGTCTTAGCATGTTTGATCCCAGTTTATTAAAAAAAAAAAAGGCATTAGGCCAGCCAACCCATTTTTAAGTTATACTGTATTTATTTTCTTACCCTAACAGTGACTTGATAATAACTGGCTCTGACTCACAATCCTTCAGAGTTGAATAAGACCACTGCAAGATGGCATTGGGGCACTCAGCCTCCTTCCCTTGGCTGGTTGTTTTATCTGTGTACTGTTTGCTTCCTACCTGATTTGGTAGCTGTGTGATATAAAGACTGTCAAAACTACATGGTGTGACTTCACTAGTCTTCCTCCACACGTATCTTCAACTGGGAAACAGTGAAAGCATGGCTTTTCAACCAAGTAGCAATCAACAAGCATGTAGATTTAAACCACAGCTATGGATCTATCAAACACATAACGAATGACCAACACCAGTGTATCAGCTCAATACACAGCAATATACCCCCATGATATAGCAATCAATCAACATCTAGGTATACCAGCACCATTTCCTTAACCTAATAACTAAAAAGCAATAAACACAGGAAAGAACAATACTATTCCAATGAGCAGTCCCACCGCCTTGCTATAAACACAGAGATGTGACATTTTATCAGCCAAGTAAATAATCTACCACAATGAAGCACCAATAACTTGCAAAAACAACATCTGCCAACGGACCATCCCATTCAAGCATCTGCAAAGCAAATAAAAGAGATCCTTAGTTCCTGCACTGATGATGTTACCCAGTAGCTTAGTAAATGAGCTTGTTATGGCATAAATAAAAAATTACTACTACTAGTAGTAGGGTAATGAAATATCTGCAACTGACAAACCACACTCACTTCAACAATGCAATATGACAACACTGAGCTATACATATTCATTCCAATCGCAACAGAGTAAGTGAAATAGCATGCAGAGTTTACAGCCTTAATTTGCTAACACAGCAATGCCTTTCTGTGTGCTAGCTGGCTCAAGACCAAGTAAGTTGGGGAATAGCTTTATTGTATCGTGGGTAAGTAAGTGAAGATGAGGAGGAAAATAGTGAATTTGCCTTCTGGCAAGCAGGTGACTATATGTGCATTAGTAGAAAGGAGGCAGAGTGCCTTGTACTGGTGAATGGTAGAAAAAAAAATGGCAGAGAGGAGGGGAAAGAAGGAAATGTTATTTCCAATGTTGTATGAAAGGATAAAACCAGCAGTTGCTGTGATTAGTATTTCTCGTGAACAACCACCACAGCTAAATCTATTGAATCAAAACTTGAAAAGTTAAGTTCTTTGATTGAATTTCTGTCAAAGCAAACCAATTCAGCATCATACAAACAAAAAGTCTCTCTCACATACTTTCTCTCTCCATTCCCACTGGAGAAATTCAAGTTTCAGCTGGCATACCCAAATGGTATTGATTCCAACTATGCATGTACAGCCAAGTACTTGTATTATGAAAATGAAGTCACTTTTCTGTGTTTTGGTGAAGTCAATATATCAGCCATGCAGCTTTTATGTTTCATACAAACCTAACACTGGTGGGCTAAGTGATAATCACTGGACAGAAAAATATTTAGTTTTTATTTGCTGTGATAAGGAAATAGCCACTTAACTGATACACACACACACACACACACACAGTTAAACAACATTATGCAAAGTGCAGTACCCACAATAATTTTCATTTATTTCACAATCACTTATTTATTGCAGCAGACTACATAGTAGATTTCTGACTAGCATATTAATAAATATATGAAAGTTAAATCAAAATGTTGCAATAGTGGATCAAGCCCACTAACTCTTTTAAAACGTTATTGGGGTGTCCAATAATTGTGAAAAAATATTTCATTGAATTAATGTCATCCTAAGATCATAAAAATATATATTTAATATACTTCCAGACCCTTAGCCATTGATTTGTTAATATGAGATGTTCCAACTTTTTATTTCAGAATTCTGTCAAACAATATCCACTTTAGGAATACTATGTAGTTAAATTATTTAATTAAAAAGTACATTCCAATATTGACACTAGTGAAGGTTATTCCTTCCTTTATTCATTCCACTGTAGGTTCCTAGAAACTTTATAGCAAGGACAAACTTATGGGTCAGATTCAGAGAAGTAAAGGAGTAGCATTCATTGAAATTTTGTAGCTTAATTCCAACCTGCCCACATTGCAACTTAAAGATGTAAAGAAGGGTGTGGTGGGGGGACCATTGCATTCCAACCTGGGTAGAATCTAAAAGAGTACCCACTGGAAGATGTAAGGAAGTGTATTGGCAGAAAATGTGGCAGCCAGGACTTCATGGGCCATCATTAGATCAACTGGAAATAAAAAAGGGAGATGTTCATCAGCTGAGAAAATAGCAGCCCAGGATAAAATGGCTGCACAGGGTAGTGACCAGCCACTAGTTAGAGCTAGGGATAATACTAGATTGGAATGAAATTTGTAGATGAACTAGTTAGAGGAGCTTAAGATGGCTCAGGGCAGAAAAAAGTACTTTGAACCATCACAGTACAGATGATGGTGCATTTGCAATGAACTGTGAATAGATGGAATATGACTTTGACCATTACTGCACTGAAGAAATGGTGGATTCCCATGCTAGCAATGGGACAAGTGCAATATGCAGATCTGGCCTAATTCAGAATTAAACATTATGCTTTAGCAAATCTGTCAAATCAATAGCATTTAATATGGTATTAAATATATTCAACATCACAAGAGTACAAGAATACACAAAGTTTTTATGGAGCAGAGTTTCATTTTCTTCTTCTTTTTTAAATATTCTATTTCCAGGTCTGCTCCAGGGCAAAGTTGATAGAATTCATGGGTAGGTATTTACTGTATGTCCAGCATGCTTACAGCTTTGGTCCTTAAACTGCCTTGGGCCATGGTTCAATTGTACTCACCAGGAGCTTTGCAAGTGACCTAAACTGCTTGTTTATAAACAAGCAGATTTATAAGCAACATATCTGACTTTAAATGTATTGTACTGTTAAATACATTTGGCCAAAATACTGAAGATAAAATCTCCTGTAACTATATTTTCAAAGGAAACCATAATATTCCACCAATATGACATAAAAGCAATACAGGTACCAACTACAGTTATATTACAATGTGCTTTGATTGTCATGTGATTGGTTTTAATTAATTTTCTTAATTGGAGAAGGATGCAATTTCTAATTATACATGAAAATACTAGCAGTTAATTCCAGGCCTTTATCTCCTGCACAAACTTTCCTTTAAGATTCAGTCTGGCTTATTTTAACAACCCATATCTTAGTGGAGAAGGCTGTTTGGCAAATTCCTTACAAATTACTCAAACTAATCACATGTGAAGGAAGATTCTAATTTTATAACTTGGGTGCCATAAAAAATGAAATGTGGATAATTTAGAATGTCTAAATAGCAGGATGAAATAATAGCTAGAGATGCAATTATAAAACAATAGAGATATAGCTGAAACATTTTGGGAAAAAAAAGTTGTAATCTGACATTAACGTCTTAGTGATGTGTATAATAAAATTTGGAAATTTTAAAAGGAGCTACATCCAATCCAATGGCCAAAGGAAACCTCACTTATACCATGTCTGCTGTTATGTTTACCTGGCAAGTAGTTCAATTAAAAAAACAAACAAAAAACCATCCACTGTTGTTGTGTTGTAACACTTCCATGCTGTTGCCAAGAAAGCTACATGTACGAATCCATGAAGTCTTCATGAATCAAATTCATCTAGAAAGAAACTTTACTTTTTACTGTTTTTTATTTAATTTTTCTGACAAAGTTAAAATTGTGAAGGATTTTATGCCAGACAATTAACAAATGTTCTTATTGTTTCTTTTTTAACCAAACAGTTTGTATCTTCTTTTTGGAATCATTCACCTTCTTCAAGGCTTCCAAAACACATTCATAATAGAAAACACTGTTTTTGTGCATCCTCTCTGCAGGGCCAATTTATTAAAGCTGATTTTTAAAAAAAATGCTTATTTATTCTTGATACTGAATACAAAGAACTGTCTGTGAAACTTTAAGCAGCTAAAATAAAGACATTCATGCTATTTTGCCCAACCAGAATAAGAAATATTCAGCACAAAGCATAAACATAGCTTGGTAGTTCATGCTTTTTAAGTATACTTTCAATTCCTGATATTATCTGGTCAGATTCCTTACATTTTTATATTTTTGTCCTTTGTAATTCCCTATCTCAAGGTCATGTGTCTGAGAAATGCCGGTGAAAGTTTCATATACATTTTATCTAATGTGTGTCAATTCACACCAAGCACAGAAATTTCTCTTTATTCTCTGTTGAGGCAGTACAGGAAAAATTATGTAGAACTGAACTCTGTGAGAATATTTATTTGTTTTTGTTTATTTATTTATTTATTGTATATGGTTTATGGAGCTTCCCATCTCACAGCAGTGATTCTGGGCATAAGAGTACACTAGTTAAACAAACACAAACACACACCCCAAAAAAACCCACATTACCAACAAAGTTAGCCTAACTGCCTGGCCCAAAAGTCTGGAAGAACAGCCTGCTATAGAGTCAACCATAAGAAAGAAGTACAGTGTTTCATTTCTTTAATCTCCTGAATATTTTCATGTGAACTTTATTCTCCATTAACTCAATCACAAACTTACAGGAAATGCATGAAAGAAAGGGTTTTCTTTTTCTTCTCATGTTTATTGGAACTCCCTTAAAAATATTTAAAAAGGGTTGGTTGACAACTTTTTATGCTGCAAATGAAAATGGTGAAGAGGACACTGACACATATGACATTGCTGTACTGTGGTCCTATTTTGATTTAATGTAGTATTCGTAAGTTTGTCAATATGGTTTTGGGAAAAGTGATTTTTGAAATGCCTACCAATCATCTGAAATTTATCAATATATGGCAAACTATGCATTTAACAAGCAACATATGCCCCTAATATATAATAATAATTATTAATAATAATGTATAATTATTATCACACAATAATTATATACTTATATAATATAAGCAGTTATGCCCCTTCCTGGATTGAGAGGCCCTTCAAACAGTCACTCATGCCCTGGTCATCTCCCATATAGACTATCGTAATGTGCTTTACATGGGGCTACCCTTGAAGAGTATCCGGAAGCTACAACTAGTCCAGAATGGGACCTCATGGGCAATTCTAGGTGCTCCAAGATCAGCACACATAACATCTTTGCTGCACAAGCTGCATTGGGTTCCAGTCTGCTTCCAGGTCCAATTCACGGTGTCGGTTATTACTTTTAAAGCCCTACATGGCACTGGTCCAGGATACCTGCAGGACCGTCTCATCCCCATCACATTGACCCATCCCACCTGGTCTTGCAGAGAGGGCATGTTGCGGACCCTGTCCATAAGAGAATTCCATCTGGCGGGGTCCAGGAAGCAGGCCTTCTCTGCAGCAGCTCCCACCCTCTGGAACATTCTTCCCCCAGAGGTGAGACAAGCCCCCTCACTCCTGGACTTCTGTAAAAAACTGAAGACCTGGTTTTGCCAGCATGCCTGGAGTGGGAAGGGGAATAGCCATTCTTGGGGATGGCTAGCACCCTAGAATGGCCCCTTTATATTCATGGACTGGTATAGAATCTTCTGCCATTTGGATTTTATTGCATTTTTTATTTTTATCTTCTATTTATATTTATTGTATTATTTATAGTTTGCATTGAATTTTAAACTTTATTTCTATTGTAAACTGCCCAGAGTCCCTCCTTACGGGGGAGATGGGCGGTGATAAAATTTGACAAACAAACAAATAAATAAATAAATATGAAGTAAGGATGTGATAGAACAACTTCCAAGACTTATCAAGTCCCTTCCTGTTATCTACGTAGAGACAAATAATCATCCTATAAGCTGTATCACAATGAACTTTGAAAATAAATAAAAAAATAAAAAACAGTTCAAGAACTTATGGACTGAGGTAGTCTTCTCATTCATTGTTCCAGAAAAAGATTGAAAAGAAAATGAAAAATATTGGAGATAAAAGACTGGCTTCAGAGTTGGTGTTGACTGAAGAAATTTGGTTTCTGAGATCACGGATTTAATCATTCGGATGTTGGACTGCTGGTACAAGATGGGTTGATTCTCACAATAAATAAATTTTAAAAAATTGGCCAAAGTATAGCCAGATTGATCAGGAAGGTTTTAAACTGAAGTCTGAAAGAGTGGAGATGAAAACTCTGAAATAAGAGCCTCAGATAAAGACTTGTATATTAAAGAAGGGAATACAAATATTGATATAATAGGGCTTATTAAAGCACTCCATGAAAAATCAGAAATACTATTGGCTCAGAAATTTCATGTCCTTCATTTTCTGAATGCTAAGGGAAATAAATGAAATGAGCCTGCACTCTTAGTACAGGAAGGCACTATATAAAAGAAACTATGATATACAAATATTGATTTTTATTTTTATTACCAAGGTGTTTCCAACGAAGTGAATGGAATGATGAAACAATTTGGGATAAAAATAAAGTGATTTCTTTGAACCCAAATCCTCCTTCAGTCCAAATCCCACAGTTCAATTCTTTCTCTTTGACTCTTTCTTCTTCCAAAATCCCTTTTCTTCCTAGTTGTGCATTGCTCCCTCTCAATTTCCACCATGCTCTAGCACTCTCTAGTGCTGCTTGTCTGGTATTGGGACTGCCTTCTCAGGTGGGCAGGCTTACAAATGTCTTCTGATGGCATCATCTAAGTGTTTTCATTTTCACAGAATAAGCTGATGCAGTAGTAGGGCATCCCATCTGGCAGATATTCATAGCCATGGCAGCTGTAAGGCTCAGCAATAAGCTGCTCAAAATACATGATCTGGCTTCTCCCCTCTCTGCCAGAAACGCGAACCTCTGAATCCATCCAAGCAAGCATACTTCTGATCTCACACACCAGCCTTGCCTCCAGTCCCTCCGACTTTGCAAGGAGAACAATCCATGATTTCCACAGTTCTCGGCCTGGTAATTTCATACCACATCCACAAGAACCCCGTTCAATTCTTTTTCTTTAATCTTGCTGATAATATTCTTCCCTCTCACAAGACCTCTTATAAATAGTTTCAGTTCAAATACAACAATCTTCAACTCCTCCAAAATCTCTCTAACTTCCTTCAGTGTAATCACTTTCACTGCCCACTCCTGCACGATTAGCTAATTTGGCACCATCCCCCCCCACTCCCCAATCCCTTTACTTAACTTCTCTTTTCCTCTTTTTATTCATCAATACAGAGTTGGATGTCAGGGTATAAAAATGTATGTGAAACATAGAGTGCAATGGGTTTTTTAATTATCTTAATTGTTCATTTAAAAATTAATATTTCAAAACAGGCAGAAATATCATATGCTGCATGTGTCTTGTCTGTGTGTCTCTGTGTGTATAGACAAACTGACTTTGGGGTTATAACATTTTCTCTTCTCT
Organism: Candoia aspera; assembly: GCF_035149785.1. NCBI lineage: Eukaryota > Metazoa > Chordata > Lepidosauria > Squamata > Candoiidae > Candoia > Candoia aspera. The sequence goes on along the minus strand of NC_086158.1, from coordinate 35,240,122 downwards.
ACACTTGGAATATGTTATATGTATATCCCAAGTATATGATAGTGATAACAATATCCTAGTGAATGAATAACTTTATTGATTAGTCAATTGACCGTATCAAAAAATATCATAGTGTTCATGTTCATTATTTTGCTTCTTGTATCTTAGTTCTTCACATTTTTCATAGAACGTTATTGCTCTTTTTGCCAATGTGATTTACAAGAAATGGGTTAATCTTTTACCTTTGCTATGATTTAGGTTTTTACAACCAATATGCTTGATCTACAGCAAACGCTGAAATTTCTTCAATTTCATTGTACAGCAAAAAAGCTAGTGCAGAGATAAATTAAATGAACCTGTCAGCACTTTGAAGTTTATATTAAATAAAATCCAAATGGAAGCATCTCTTGAATAGAGGGTGGGGAATACAAAGAAAAATCTAGTACTGGAAGAAAAAAACTAATTTTCAGATGCATAGTTAAAGTCATTTACAGACATTCATCCTAAAAGTGGTTGCTTTGACTATGAATAAAATGAGGCCTGACACACTACAGAAACACTTATTTGCAGTCTGCAACAAAACTCACAGAATCCCCACCACACCCACTTTCCACCAGTGTGAAAACAGTTTGCTGATTAGAGAGAGTCTAATTGCTTTAGAACAGTGTTTCTCAACTTTGGCAGCTTTCAGATGTGTGGACTTCAACTTCCAGAATTTTGGAGTCCACACATCAGAATTTTGATTGGAGTCTACACATCAGAAAGCTGCTAAGGTTGAGAAACACTACTTTAGAAGGCTGCTGAAAGATACCAGGTGGGTCTGTTGAAAATGCAAAACAGTAACCTGGCCATCAAGCAGAACATCAAGCAGAAGTAAGAAAGTGGTATTACCCAAGCAAATTAGAAACAATTACTTTATCTGACACTCAAAATACAACTTGAACAGAAATGTAAGATTGGAGCTTGCACAGCAAAACTGCAGGCATGAAAGACAGAAGCAGGTCCCTTATATCTGTCATTACTCCTAGTCCTCTGTTTTACTTGGTTTGCTTTCTTTGATTTGCACATTTCTTCTGCTAAGTTTTATAAATCTTAATTGAATCATATATAGTCTGCTTATTAAAGGGAGGGCATGCTACAGACCCCATCAGCAAAGGAATTTCATCTAGCAGGGTCCAGGAGGCAAGCCTTCTCTGCAGTGGCGCCCACCCTTTGGAATATCTTGCCCCTGGAGTTGAGATGGGTCTCCTCGCTCTTGGACTTCCAGAAGAAACTGAAGACCTGGTTCTGCCACCTTGCTTGGGAGGGGGAGAGCAACAGCTCCACTTGGGGGTGGCTGGCACCATAGCACCACTTAGTGATTGTGTTCCATCAACACTTGGATTTTATATTTATTTTCTATTTATGTTTCTAATGGTAAATTAGGTGGATATGTTTTTAGTATAATTTTATTGTAAACCACCCAGAGTCCCCCACTGGGGGAGATGGGTGGTGACATAAATTTAAATAAATAAATAAATAAATAAATAAACAAACAAACAAACAAATAAATAAATAAAATGTTTTGGCCAGGATTGCTACTTCAAGTATACTGAAGTGGTTCAGAGTGCCTTAACAGATGATTTTTTTTTTCCCCTGAGTAACAATACACCTCAGAGTAGCACTCGGTAGAGCTTGGAAAAGATATTCAAATGCTGTGATGTGGCTATACCTACAAAGATCAGAATCGTGCAAGCCATTCCCTGTGACACTCTATGGAAGTGAAAATTGGACTTTAAAGAAGCAGAATAGGAAGAGTATCAATGCCTTTGAATTTTGGTGTTGAAGAAGACTCATGAGAATACCATGGACAGCCAAGAAAACAAACCGATGGATCATTGAACAGATCAACAAATCAGAGTTCTCACTCGAGGCACAAATGACCAGGCTCAAATTATCCTATTTTGGACACATTATGCAAAGACTCAGTTCTCTGGAAAAGAATCTAATGCTGTGAAAGGTGGAAGGAAAGAGAAGACAACTAGCAGTGAGATGGCTAGACTCAGCTACAGTGGTGATGAGTGTACCATTGGGAGACTTGAAAGAACTGGTTAGGGTTAGATTGTCATGGAGAAGATCTATGTATATGGTCGTTAGAAGTCAAAAATTACTTGATGGCATGTAATCAATCAGTCAATTAAAACATACCATGGATACTTTTGTAACCATGAGGTAGGGGAAAGAAGAGAATGATGCTGTAGAAATGCTCTCAGAAGTACAGAAGCAGTTCAATATTTCTTGGATCAGGGAGCTTAGGATATTTATACATGCAGCTATAGGCTACGCACACACTTCAGTTATCCTGCTTCCACTTCATTTTACAAGTCTGAAAAATAAGCCCAAGAATTCATTTCTTATAAGCAGTCATCTTCTTATCTAGTATATGTTGGTGTGTGTTTCTCAAATGTATGCATTTTTGTGTGCACTGTTCCATTATGTACTCAGTTTTTGTGTGCATTTTTCACAGGAAAAAATTGCTTTGCAAAATTCTGGAAAGTGCAGATTTCATGCTATAAGCAGAGCCTCATTCAAATGGTACGAGTAGAGTTAATGCCAAGTTATAAAATAGAACCTACTCTACTCCCAACACCACAAAAGTAAAAAAAAAAAAGAGAGAGACAGGAGAGTTTCTGTAGTCATCTACATGTGAAATGCAAACCTCTGCCAGGAGTGGGTCCTCATATATGCAGCTTTTCACACATTTCAGAGATTTTCACACGTCTCAGAATCCTGATAATAGGCTTTACTCCTATTCACAACACCCAAAATAGAGGTATTGTCCCATTTTGCATGCTAGTTCAGAATATGCAAAGTAAATAAAGAGAAAATCTCCTTCAAGCTGATCTTGACTCCTGAGGGCTTCATGGATGTACACATGTAGTTTTCTTGGCAACGATGCAGAACATGCTTTAAAGATACTTGTGTTCTTTTTTACTATATCACTTGTATTTGTAATCCATTAACACACAAAGGTTTGTGGGTGTGGGGGTTATTGGACCTACCTATATAGTGGAATTTGAAATCTACACCTGCAGCAATACATTGTTGATATGTATTGTTTGTCAATATTTAAATTAAGTTTAAACAGAAGAGCACCCACGGGATCACCACTCTCAGGAGTCATAGCAGAGACCGTAATGCAGTATCTAGAAACTGTAGCACTCCCACCCATTCAACCAAAAGTATGGATTTGGTATGTACATGACACATTTGTCACAAAAAGAACATAAAAAAGGAACAACTAGAGATGACACATGAAACTATCAACAACAACTTCAGGAATAAAATTCACAAGGGAAGAAGAAAACAACAACACGGTACCCTTCCTGGATATCCTCATCAGCAGAGGAAATGACAGCAAAGTAGAAATGCAAGTCTATCGAAAAACAACCCACGCTAACCACTTGCTCCATTACCAAAGTAACAACCCAACCACCCACAAGAGGAGCTGTGCAAGAACATTATTCAGACGAGCACTAATTCACTGCAGCAACCCAGAACATCAGAAAAAGGAAACAGCCTGCCTATACAGCATCTTCCAACAAAATAGATGCCCACACAACTTTATCAAAAAGTGCCTGACCCCTCAACCCACTACAGCACAACTAACACAAGCTATGAAAAGGATAACACTACCATACGACAAAAAAAGCTCAGAAACAACCAAGAGACTGTTACAACCACACAGCATCACTGTAGCACACAAACCAACTAAAGCCCTCCAAAACATCTTAAATAAACCAAAAGACCCAGTAGCCCAAGAAGAAAAAACAAGAGTCATCTATAACATACAGGGTAAGGACTGTAACAGCTGCTATGTAAGAGAGACAGGCAGAAGACTAGCAGAGCGCATCCATGAACACCAACTAGCAGTCAGAAGACACAATGAAAACTTCTTAATCTCACAACACATGGACAGACTCAACCATAGTTTCAACTGGGAAACTGTGAGCATCTTAGACCAAGGTAAATCCAAAAATGCAAGGGAATTCCTGGAAGGAATAAACTCTGACACTCAGAGAAGTCAGCCATCAATAGACACACAGAGATAAACCACATTTACATACCATTCAAAAGAGATAATAAGAAAGTTAAGAAGGACACTAAAAGACCAGAACACTTCCTCTCCAGCAAACAACACCCAGATGAGCAAGGATTAACACCAGACCGAACAGTCAAGCAGCAAACAATACCCTAATCAAGGAACTACCAAGGAGAAAACCACACCCCCACCAACACTGGCAGGGCAAGCTACTGTATATAAGCAGGGAGCAAACCCCCCACTCACTAGCACTAGTCAGGTAATGAAACATCTGCAAGCAAACAACCAAGCTCAGAGAGCACCAAGGACTCCACAGTTCAACCCTGAGCTACAGATATTCTCTTCTATTTAAATTTTGGATTTTTTTTTTAACAAAGGGACAAGGAGGATGTTTGTGAAATGTAGTCTCATATAATTTAATGTCTAATATAATTTTTCAACCACTTCTCCTTTTTCTCTTTTATATAATTATTATGATTAATTTTGAAGTCCTGTTGTTTTATTAAAACCATTGTATACATCTATACTCTTTATTAATTAGTTTAGCACATTCTTAAGTACATGTAAATGTGTCTCCATTATTCTCACTAACTATATAATAAATAGTAAAGATTGACTTACTGCTTCCACTAATCAGGTGTACATGCACCCATCCATTTCAATGTTAAGTATTGTTCCAGATATTTTTTGTAGTTTGTTAAATCCAGCAATACCTTTGAATCATACAAGGATTACAAAAGTCTCTCTAACTATAATTGTATATCTCAAAGTATAGATAACGTTTTTGGATGGATGGGCACATCTGGAATTTTGATGATATGCTATGAATACAGTATGTCTGCCATGGTGGAATTAGACATTTGCAAAATATTAATTTATCAGACAGCAAATGGATTAGGTTGCTTCTTGTCATTTTTCTAGACTGCTAAGATGTTCTTTACTATCCTGTATTTTTTTTCCCTTTTCCTTATTTTTTTCTGGGGGGGGAGGCGGACAGACACACTTCCAAGGAAACATTATGATACCACCTGCCATTTTTAATTTTATAAAATGCTTTAAGAATTTATGTGAGGTCAAGAGACATTCACTTAATTCATGATGATCCTTGAGGCTGGTGTTCTGCTTTATTAATTCCTTGGTGGGTGCCAAAGAACTGCCTATTCTCACTATGTCCATCTGGAAATGAGCCCATTTAATGTAACAGGACATTCTTCTGAATAGTGATGTATCATTTTGCATTGTCAATGTTAGTTTTTCTCAGAGGGCACCCCAAGAAATTTTGTTTACTGAGGTAATCAGTTTAAGCATATTTCATTGTGGGTACTGGCTTAGGAGCCTCAGCCCAGCTCAGGGTAGGAGAGAGTTTAAGACAGGCTATGGAAAATGCACAGCTCCATTCATTGAGGAATGGTTGAGGTCTTCTACAGGAATGATTACAGGAAGGCCATTGCTGTTCCCAACATTTACTGCTTAAGGTGGCTTCCTTGCTAGAATTACAAAGATGGGCCTATTTCCTCATATGTAGATTACAAAGGCAGTGAGGTTTATCAACAGGATTAAAATGCTAATTCTTATTAATCCATTCATAAATTTGTAAACCAACAGATGAAACAGTTGTTATAGCGTTTAAATTTGTGAGAAAACAAATGATCAGAATTACCATTACAATTCCAATACAAATTAAAAAGGCCAGTTTTTTACAAGCCTTGCATTTAGCAGTTTGGGTTCATGAATGTTTATAAGTTTTATAATTGCTGCAGCATTAAAAGCCTGCAGAAACACTTTATCAAGTACTCTGTTTTCTCCAGTAAAATGTAATTGCCATTTTGGATGTTGCTATCAAATGGGTAATATCATATAAATCACATTTCTAGTCATTCTTCCTAAATAGTCTAATAAAACAATCAGGACTTATATAAGATTTTATAACTGGTAATAGGATCTGAAATTATTTCATTAAAGTGCATTATACCAAGGCACCACTTCCTAACCTTCAAGCTGGTTCCATGTTAACTGAAAGTGTCTGCATCTTCTAAACAGACTCTCTTTCTACCTTCCCACAAGACCACAATTGTGGACCACCAATAGCATCTTGGTGAGTGGGTACCACAGAAATTTAAAGCAAGCTTTCTACTAGGGTGTATGCTGAATATTATCCCAAGGTACCCATAAACCTCAGTTCAAGCTGTATTAAAAATCCTGTGCTCCAGAGTCAATGAGGAATGTGTTCGGTGGATGAGAACAATACACCACCAAGACTGAGTTAAGGCAGTAGTCAGCAAATCTTTTAAGCAGTAAGTGATTTTCCACATGTCACAGATATCCCCAAGTAAACAAATAATAAAGTTAAAATCCCTAACTTTTTTTTAAATTAATTTTTAGTTAAGGACTATTTTACAAAGTAAAAAAATACAGATTTAAAGAAAAAAAGTAAATGAAAGTAAAAGAAAAATGATAGGTAAATAGAAAAGAAATGAAAGAAAAAAAGAAAAAGAAAGAAAAAAAGAAAAAAGGGTATAAGGAAGTGGCTTCCAATCTTCTTTACAGCAGTTATAAATGCATTTATATTTTATCCTCTCTTTCTAAGACTCCCATTATCCTCTCTCTTCTGGCTCCCTTCTTTCCATATTCTCCTTTCTAATCATCATACCATAGATTACAAGTTCTCTTTTTTTTCCATTTTCAGCAAAAAGTCCATAAAGGGTTTCCAGTCACTGACAAATGTAGTTATTGTCCATTCTCTAATCATAGGTCAGTTTTGCCATTTCAGCAAATTCTATCATCTTCACCAACCATTCCTCCGTTGTGGATATTTCAGAGTCTTTCCATAGAATTCCATATAATAATCTTGCTGCAGTTATTATGTGCAAAGACAATAATCCATTAGTCTTTTCTAGCTGTCTGTCCATTAGTCCCTGCAAGAATAGTTCTGGTTTCAGTTGAATATTAATCTTTAAAATTCTTTGTATCATTGTGTGTATTTGAACCCAATATTTTCTAGCTTTTTTACAAGTCCACCAGGTATTATAATTCCTTTTTTAAAAAAATTAAAAATACAAAATAAAATCTCATAATTTTATGTGATATTTGGCTTATTTTGTGATTTTTTTTTTGCTATTCTTACTTATATGAATAATTAATTCTTTTTAAAAAATATCAGTGGGAACATCTAATTCTGAGCCTATCCAGTATGCACAAATAACACAATTGCTTAAGAGCCATTTTCTGGGCCACAGGATATCCTGACCGAAGGGGATGCATGATTTCTTTCCACTTCAACAGTTATCATATATGAATATGCTGTTGTTGTTGTTTTGTTGTTTATTCATTTAGTCGCTTCCGACTCTTCGTGACTTCATGGACCAGCCCACGCCAGAGCTTCCTGTCGGTCGTCAACACCCCCAGCTCCCCCAGGGACGAGTCCGTCACCTCTAGAATATCATCCATCCATCTTGCCCTTGGTCGGCCCCTCTTCCTTTTGCCTTCCACTCTCCCTACCATTAGCATCTTCTCCAGGGTGTCCTGTCTTCTCATTATGTGGCCAAAGTATTTCAGTTTTGCCTTTAATATCATTCCCTCAAGTGAGCAGTCTGGCTTTATTTCCTGGAGGATGGACTGGTTGGATCTTCTTGCAGTCCAAGGCACTCTCAGAATTTTCCTCCAACACCACAGTTCAAAAGCATCGATCTTCCTTCGCTCAGCCTTCCTTATGGTCCAGCTCTCGCAGCCATATGTTACTACAGGGAACACCATTGCTTTAACTATGCGGGCCTTTGTTGTCAGTGTGATGTCTCTGCTCTTAACTATTTTATCGAGATTTGTCATTGCTCTTCTTCCAAGGATTAAGCGTCTTCTGATTTCCTGACTGCAGTCAGCATCTGCAGTAATCTTTGCACCTAGGAATACAAAGTCTTTCACTGCTTCTATGCTGTAGTTTGTATTTATTGGACAATAATTTTCTGTTTCTCAAAGAATTAAAGTAGATTCATGTTCATCGTCTTGTAATATCTATTCCAAACATAAACTGAGATCGAATCAAACTGGTGATTTTTTACATGCCCAATTGGGAAAGCTATTCCACATGGAAAATACAATTTAATGGTGAAAATAGAACTATAATTTGTATATATCTTTATATTACCTATAGTTTTGCTTCTATAAATTAAATACCTTGTACTGTTACCTCTGTCATATTTTTTTTTTTTATTATTCATACCTTTTTATCATGGGTGTGATTTTCAAGCTGTATCGTAGCTCAGATATTTTTCAAGGATGATCAAGGCAAGCATTCCTTATTTCTTCTTTCCTACTGTTACTGATCAGCTGTCCTGCCATGTAATAATACATCACAATTGGCTATGCTAGGTGGGGCTGTTGAGTGTAGTATGGAAGTCTTCCGGACCCATTCTACCAAAGTAACATCAACAAGAGCAACTACCACAACAATAAAAAAATTCCCAGCCAGCTTGCTGGCTGAGAATTCTGGAAATGATATCTAACACATGTAAAGAAGGCCAGGATAGGCAAAGCCAATATAAATCCTCTGAATACACAGTGGTTTAACTGTTCTCTGATCTCTGACACAGATAAGGAAAGTGATGGTAATAGATGGATAACATTTAATTTGGCTTTAATCTTGCAGATTAAAGCAGATATGGATGAGAATGATTCTGATTCATTTCCTGTTGTATCTCAGCTGAAAATGAAGCAATCGGTCCTCATCAATGCAGCTACATGCTTCATTTGGCAGAAAAATCTATTCCTGCTTGGCAATATGTTAAAATGGCAAGAAAAGGTCAAGCCTGCTTCCCTTATCTTTTATTATATTAGTTTTTGTAAGAAGCAGGCAGTATTTGAGGGGAGCAGCATCTGTTGTACTTGCATTGCCATCTGGTGAGCAACTCTCGCAAAGCAAGCTGGTGCAGTTGAAGGCTGCAGTTTAAGTTCATTGGAAAAATAAGAGAAAAAACAACAGGAAAAGAAAGAGCCAAGAAGATGGATCCTGAGTTCTTCTGAGTAAGAACTATGGAAAATCTGAAAATGGTGAGTTAATAAATCTAGTCAAAAAAAGTAACTGGACAGTTACTTCAGGATTGTCAGATTGTTACCTGGTAACAGTTGTAAAATATTCTTGTAATCTATTAAAATTTCAATGTTATTTATTTGGGTATTTTGGTTATGAAATCCCAAGGGACTGCCCAGGTGGTGCATTAATACCTCTGAAAAAGTTGTAAATATTTATGTCCATTGTAATGTTAAGCATCTGTATTTCAGTCTTCTAAGATACTTTATAGCTATAGACTCTAAGTGATTAAGATCAAAAGCAGCAATACATCTTCTGGTAGCTTTTCTTAAGCTTGAGGATGGACAATCCACAAATTGTAAAAAGTGCAATCTGTGTAACCCTTGACTCTGTTCAAGATAGCAAGGAAAGAAGCGGGCTGACCTTCTCAACCATCTCGAAGTCACCCTGACAAGGAATGAGATGTACGTTGGTGAGTCAATGTGTTTCTCGTGTATATGTTTATGGGTGCAGTCTATGATCAATTAACCAGCAACCAAAGCAAGCCTTAGGATGAAAAATTACATCCAACATCCTACCTACATGGAAAGCACTTTTGTTCCTCTAAGTTTTTGATTTTTTTTCCATCCCCCATCCCCAGACATACAGTAATTGTTTATAGAAAGCAGGTTCTGAGAGGTGGGGATCACTTGGAATAGAAGACAGTGTGGCACACAGGATTGCATAGGACTGTTTGAGGCCAAAATAACAGCACAACTACTTTATGATTTTCAAATATGTACCTAAGGATACAAAGCTGTGTTTTTCAAACTTGGCAACTCTAAGATATGTGGACTTTAACTCCCAGGATTCTCCAGCCAGCAGCTTGCCAAAGCTGAGAAACACAGTGTTAGAGGCTGTTCAGTCAGGATTTCTAAGGGATATGTTTCTGATCCCACAATACATCCTATTTTCTACAGCTCGAAGGGACTGCTTGAGCTGCAGGAAATCACTGTATGCACGGACTATTACTGCCCAAAATAGAGTTTCTAAAGGGGCCATGGCAGCAACTGACAGCACCATTCATGTCACCTGGGACTCTTGGGCATTTCCTAAGTATTACATTATCTTCATTGGAACATGCCAGCCATCTCACCCATTTCTAAACAACACTGATAAAAGAGCTCTGCTCTTCTCCAAATCTATTGCCGGGTGTATTGGCTTTTATCAACCAGGGACAGAATGAATAGTTGAGTAACTGGTACTCATGGCTGGCCTCTCTTAAAAGCAAAATTATGACTCATGAAGCCTCAGATGTCCTCAGTGCCATATGATTCTTCAACAGTGGTGTTCACAGAATACACTGACAGAGACTCTAGAAGGGGCTTTATAAAGAAAAGCAAGTTTTTAGAGACAAGTCCTTCATACAGTTATCAATGTTACTCTGACCTTGACTCTGTCTAATCTGCCCTTTAGCTATCATAGAGAGCATGGTATCTGCACAGGTGGAAAGAAGGCTGATTACTAAAAGAAAATTTCCACGGATTCTTGAAAATATGATCCAGGGCTGGATACATTGTTTAGTATGAAGGACAGAATCATAAAATACCTTGACATGCAGAATGAACTGATTAGCATTATTTCTAACTCTCTCTCTCTTTCTTTGGAATCATAAGAGATATAAAGAGAACTCCATTTTTGTTTATTATTATAGATGAACACAGCCAGGTAGTTGACTATGTATTTATTGACAGCAATGTGGGAGAATGTCTGAATAACATAATGTCAGCTGTTCTAGATTTGGCTTATGTATTGGTGCTGCATTGTGTCTATGCTCCTGATCATCAGCTGCATTTAATAATGCTTAGCAAAACGGCCTCCTGTTTTAGTTTGATTAACTGCTGAGTTTGATGCTGTTTATCTTCTTATTATTGTGCTCTTGGTTTTAATCTGAAGGGGACCATAATTGTCTTTTTTTTCTTTTCTATTTTGCCAAGGAACCATTCCATCTTAGCTATAGCCCTGCTCCTGATGTTCTCATTGGCTTCTCTGAAATTGTTCTATACTCCTTAAATTCTTCTTAAAGCAAAGAGTCCAGAACTGGGCACAGTGCTTGAGCTGGAGTATTTACCAGTTCCAAACAAAGTAGAACTATTACTACCTGTGCGTTTTAAGCTATATTTCTGTTGCTGCAGCCTAACGTTCCATTTGCTTCATCGCAGCCACTCCACACTATTGGCCATATTCAGTTTCCAGTCAATTATTATTCCAAAGACTATTTTTGCAAGTAGCAAGTATTATAACCATTCCAAGTATTCCCCATTCTTTACCTGTACATTTGATTTTTGTTTTGTGAGTGAATAAACTTAATATTTATTTTTGATACAGGTGATTTTTGTTATTTTCTGTGCATTAGTTTAACCTAATGAAATACCCCGATATTGGGTGGGATAGATAATACTCTAGAAGACAGAAGGGACATTAAGTTATCTGTAGTTTGATAAATGTTCCCTTTATTTTATTTATTTATCTAATTTATCCCCGTCCATCTCCTCCCGTCAGAGGACTCTGGGCGGTAAATGTTCCCTTTACCTCTGATCCAAGTTTATAGCAAAGATATTGAGGAATGGAGAGGTCTTTCCAGGACTGAACCTTTTTGCACTTCATTTAATATGTCACTCTTGTTGACGAATATTCTTTCAGTATGATATTTGAGCCAGCTGTTAATTTAATAAGCAGCCCATATATATAACTAGCTTGTTAATCAGAACATCAAAGGGTACTTTGTCAAATTCTTTGCTAAATTAAAGATACATTATTTCTACAGCATCCCCATAATCTCTTTAAGAAGTTACAAGTTAAACCAAATTGAGATCGGTTAATCTAGAAAGACTTTTGGCAAAAAAAAAAAAGTGTCATGCAGACTTCTGCTAACCATTTTCCAAGGCGCTTATAGATCACTTTCATGGTGATCTGCTCTGGAATGTTCCCAGGAAGATCTAACTGGTCTGTAGTTCCATGTACCCTTGTCTTTCTCATTTTTGAAGATAGGAGCAACAGTTCCTCAAATCATCTGGTACTTTGCCAGTTTGTCATATAATAATTACAACAACCACATCAACAACCACATCTAGAACAGCACAAAAACAACAGAATAAGGTTGCCTGCATTGAAGCTTCTTACAGAAAAACAGCTAGCACAAGTACTAAAAGATGCCAATACTGTAATATCAAATGTAAGTACCAGCTCCCTGCAAGAAACAAACCAACTGATATACAGCACAGCTGTGCCAAACTAAGCATCTTTATAAAGGAGTAAATATTTAAGAGATTCCCTTTCACAGATGTACTATTCCAGAAAATTCAGATCGCTATTATTTATTTGTGGTTTGTTTAGGGAATTGACTATTTTTTATAATTAAAAGTCCTGTTTTCTGAAATGAACACTAGATGGTGCTTTAAACCATACTTCATTTTTTAAGAAGTTAAAAACAATGCTGAATTAAAACTTCAGTTATCTCTGAAACTCTGTAGAGGGAGTTTTCCTGTGTTATTTTCTTGTAAGCTCTTCCTGTAGCCATTAGACTATTTAAGATCATCACACAAGAAGGAAAGATTTACTGTGAACCTCAATCTTACTATTATTCTTATGAATACTGAATAAGATGTTTTAAAAAGCAGAATTATTTTTTATAACTGGTAGAAAAATGTAACCTACAAAATTCAAGAGAAAAAAATAATAGGTACACCTTATCATAAAGAAGTTTAAGCATGATGCCTGCATTCATTTATATTTATTTGATTGATTACAGATATATCTATATGTTGTTGTTTATTCGTTCAGTCGCTTCTGACTCTTCGTGACTTCATAGACCAGCCCACGCCAGAGCTTCCTGTCGGTCGGCAACACCCCCAGCTCCCCCAGGGACAAGTCCGTCACCTCTAGAATATCATCTATCCACCTTGCCCTTGGTCGGCCCCTCTTCCTTTTGCCTTCCACTCTCCCTAGCATCAGCATCTTCTCCAGGGTGTCCTGGCTTCTTATTATGTGGCCAAATATTTCAGTTTTGCCTTTAATATCATTCCCTCAAGTGAGCAGTCTGACTTTATTTTCTGGAGGATGGACTGGTTTGATCTTCTTGCAGTCCAAGGCACTCACAGAATTTTCCTCCAACACCACAGTTCCAAAGCATCTATCTTCCTTCACTCAGCCTTCCTTATGGTCCAGCTCTCGCAGCCATATGTTACTACGGGGAATACCATTGCTTTAACTATTCAGACCTTTGTTGTCAGTGTGATGTCTCTGCTCTTAACTGTTTTATCGAGATTTGTCATTGCTCTTCTCCCAAGGATTAAGCGTCTTCCGATTTCCTGACCGCAGTCAGCATCTGCAGTAATCTTTGCACCTAGAAATACAAAGTCTTTCACTGCTTCTACATTTTCTTCCTCTATTTGCCAGTTCTCAATCAAGCTGGTTGCCATAATCTTGGTTTTTTTGAGGTTTAGCTGCAAGCCAGCTTTTGCACTTTCTTCTTTCACCTTCATCATAAGGCTCCTCAGTCCCTCTTCACTTTCAGCCATCAAAGTGGTATCATCTGCATATCTGAGATCGTTAATGTTTCTTCCAGCGATTTTAACTCCAGCCTTGGATTCCTCAAGGCCAGCATGTCACATGATGTGTTCTGCATACAAATTGAATAGGTAGGGTGAGAGTATACAGCCCTGCCGTACTCCTTTCCCAATCCTAAACCAGTCCGTTGTTCCGTGGTCTGTTCTTACTGTTGCTACTTGGTCGTTATATAGATTCCTCAGGAGGCATACAAGATGACTTGGTATCCCCATACCACTAAGAACTTGCCACAATTTGTTATGGTCCACACAGTCAAAGGCTTTAGAATAGTCAATAAAACAGAAATAGATGTTTTTCTGAAACTCCCTGGCTTTTTCCATTATCCAGCGGATATTGGCAATTTGGTCCCTAGTTCCTCTGCCTTTTCTATACCCAGCTTGTACATCTGGCAATTCTCGCTCCATGAATTGCTGAAGTCTATCTTGCAGGATCTTGAGCATTACCTTGCTGGCATGTGAAATGAGTGCCACTGTTCGATACTCTGAACATTCTTAGTGTTTCCCTTTTTTGGTATGGGGATATAAGTTGATTTTTTTCCAATATGATGGCCACTCTTGTGTTTTCCAAATTTGCTGGCATATAGCATGCATTACCTTGACAGCATCATCTTGCAAGATTTTGAACAGTTCAGCTGGGATGCCGTCATCTCCTGCTGCCTTGTTATTAGCAATGCTTTTTAAGGCCCATTCAGCCTCACTCTTCAGGATGTCTGGCTCTAGCTCACTGACCACACCATCAAAGCTATCCCCGATATTGTTATCCTTCCTATACAGGTCTTCTGTATATTCTTGCCACCTTTTCTTGATCTCTCCTTCTTCTGTTAGGTCCTTGCAATCTTTGCTTTTGATCATACCCATTTTTGCCTGGAATTTACCTCCAATGTTTCTAATCTTCTGGAAGAGGTCTCTTGTCCTTCCTATTCTATTGTCTTCTGCCACTTCCGCGCATTGCTTGTTTAAAAATAATTCCTTGTCTCTTCTGGCTAAACTGTGGAATTTTGCATTTAATTGGGCATATCTCCCCCTATCACTGTTGCCTTTTGCTTTCCTTCTTTCTTGGGCTACTTCTAGTGTCTCAGCAGACAGCCATTTTGCCTTCTTGGTTTCTCTTTCTTTGGGATGTATTTTGTTGCCGCCTCCTGAACAATGTTGCGAACTTCTGTCCATAGTTCTTCTGGGACCCTACCTACTAAGTCCAGTCCCTTAAATCGATTCTTCACCTCCACTGAATATTCTTTAGGAATATTAGTGAGCTCATATCTAGCTGATCTGTGGGTCTTCCCTAATCTCTTTAGTCTGATCCTAAATTGTGCAATAAGAAGTTCGTGATCTGAGCTACAGTCAGTTCCAGGTCTTGTTTTTACCAACTGTATAGTTGTCCGCCACCTTTGGCTGCAAAGGATGTAGTCAATCTGATTTCGGTGTTGTCCATCTGGTGAAGTCCATGTATAAAGCTGCCTCTTAGGCTGTTGGAAGACAATGTTTGTTATGCAGAGTGAGTTGTCTTGGCAAAATTCTATCAGCCTATGTCCTGCTTCATTTTGTTCTTCTTGGCCATGCTTACCTGTAATTCCAGGTGTCATCTGACTGCCCACCTTAGCATTCCAGTCTCCTGTGATGAAAATAACGTCTCTTTTAGGCCTGTTGTTCAGTAGGTGCTGCAGATCCTCATAGAACTGCTCTACTTCAGCTTCTTTAGCATCTGTGGTTGGGGCATATATTTGGATCACTGTGATGTTAGATGGCTTGCCCTGAATTCGAATTGAGATCATTCTGTCGTTTTTTGGATTGTATCCAAGCACTGCTTTAGCCACTTTACTATTAATTATGAAGGCTACTCCATTTCTTCTGTGGTCCTCTTGTCCACCGTAGTAGATCTGGTGGTCATTGATGTAAAGTGGCCCATTGCAGTCCATTTCAGTTCACTGACACCCAAAATGTCTATCTTTAATCTTGACATCTCACCAATAACCACATCCAATTTGCCCTGGCTCATAGATCTTACATTCCAGGTTCCAATCATGTGTTAATCCTTAGAACATCTGATTCGCCGTTCACCACAAGCACCGTCAGCTGCTAGCCATCTTTTCAGCTCGCTGCGTTATCACATCTGGGGCTAGTTGAACTCATCCTCTGTTCCTCCCCAGTAGCATATTGACCATCTTCCGACCTGGGAGTCTCATCTTCCAATGGTATACCGACATATCTCTGGTTGTACTGATCCATTTAGTTTTCATGGCAAGAATACTGGGGTGGGTTGCCATTACCTTCCCCAGGGATTGCATTTAGTCTGACTTCTCTGTCATGACCTTCCCGTCTTGGGTGGCCCCTCACGGTTTAGCTCATGGCATCATTGAGGTGCTCAAGGTCCAGCACCACAACAAGGTAACGATCCTTTGCTGAAGATATCTATATGACTCAGTTCAAAATGACAAAACATAAAATATAAAGTCCAAAATATAAAATAAAAAGTCCAGAAAAATTAGCATCACACACATGCAAATACCAGAATAGATAGGTGTCCATGTGATCACCCTCCAGTATCCAACCCTAAATTTTCAGTTGACAGAAGGCTAATAGGAAGGGTGCCATGCACATCTCTGGGGCAAAACATTTCATTAGATGGCGGCCACAACAGAAATCAATTGTCACTGGGCTTATGTCCACTTCTATTCAGGTAGAGACAAGAGCCTGATAACCACCACCACCCCCGAAAATATATTTATTGACTTGATCAGATTTATTTATTTATGTACTAGATTTGGAGGCTGTTCAACTGCATAATGGCTCTGAGTTGCTTATAACTTAAAGCAGAAAAACAATAAAAAGGAACTAGGCATCCAGACAACAATATTCCATGTAACAGAACATTAATGGGGCTCCATAACTGCCCTGCCTGATAGCCTGGGAGAACAACCATGTTTTTAAAGCCCTCTGGAATATCATTAGGGAAAGAGAAACATGGATTTCTGGGGTGATATCATTCCACAAGGCCACTATTATGAATCTGTATGGTTTCTGAAAGGTCTGAAAGTTTTCAGATAGAAATTTAAATCAAGGGAAGCTTGTTTTTCCAATTTTATTTATACTCATAGACCAAAATTCTGTACAAAACATCAGAAAACAAAATATATAATAAAAGCTAACTTTATTCAAAGGAAAAATGTATTATCTTGAAACATGGAAACAGTCTTAATTATATCTAACCTTGCCTTAGAGTGATGAAAATTGAACAATATTTTGCTTTGTTTTTCTTTTTTTTAGGTTTCTAAAGATTTATGTGCTAATAAAAATGTATTCTCTTAAAGGAAGCCCCTTTCATTTTACCGGAAATAGAAATAGTTGGGAGTGATGATTTATGTTTGATTTTCTTTTTTGTCTGTAAGAGATTTGTGTCTTCTTTGTTATACTAAGTTCAACATATTCATAGAATTCAAGATGTTAGTGCTTGAAATAAACTCAAAAACATCAGTGCTTTTAAAATAGCTGCGTACCACCTGTCCTTAGTGGTACACAATAACAACAACTCCACCAAATTTTAGTGGGAAGCAGGAGGGAGTTGTGAAATTACAAAATGCCATAATAGCAGCCAGATGCAGCTTGTGAGTAGAATGTTCTTCACCACAGTTACAGAAAGAAGTGAAGTAGAATGCACAGACTGCCCTTCTCTCATGACAGTTTACACCATTTTAAACCAAATAGAAAATGCAGTTAGCAAGCTGTAATGAAATAATCTCACGGTGACAAGTTGGCTAATTGCCACAAGGAAGATGGCCCCTCCCCTTGATAGTATCAGGGAAGACAGGGCAAGTATTGACTGACTTGAACGTTCAAACTGTTAACAGAGAACAAGGGCAGCTATAACAGCCCCACTTGAAAAATCTGGAGAACTCAGAAATCTGATGCTTATCTTTTAGACTCCCACCTACCTTATTTCACTAAAATGCCTTGACCCTAACCATGATAACTAGTTTTAGATTTAAAGAGCCAAGGTACTCTTGCCTGGACAGAAAACTCTTAGGGAATGGATTCAGTAAAATTTGTGGGGAAATTAATTTAATTGTTTTTTTTAAAAAAACACTAGTTGAGTGTTTCTTAAAATATAGGACAGGGGACACCTATGTAATACAAGCCATTCAATTTTTAAAAAGTGAGATCAAAGACAAGCTCACAAATAAAATAGCAGTTCTGGCTTAAAGTATTGTTTACTTAATAAAGAAAGTATTACTTGAATTTAAACCTGTACTATTTACTTAAGAACAACAGAAAAAGAGGTAAGCTGATCTTGGTGTTGCAAGGATATTACAAGTGAGGATGCTAAAGGGCCTTTTTAAGTTCTAATCAATTGAACATCTGCCATTAGTGATTATAGAGAAAAATAATGCTACCATAGCTTAAAAAACAGACAAGTTGATATAGGAAAAACTAATTCTAGAAACAGAAGATTTAAGACTTTAAAGGGTAAAAATATAAGAACAATGCAGGTTATGCATAAATCAATTTATTTGTATTATTTAGTTCAATGCTATATGGATTGGTGCATATTTTTGATATGAATTAAATCACAGAAAGTGTTTGTCATTTGTATTAAGGTTTTTTTTATATATCACTATTTATTTGCTATGTAATGAGTTACTGCTAACACAGTCTTGAAAGAAAGTAGCATACCTATGAATGCTAAAGGCTGATCAAAACAGCCTGAATTTTTATTTCAAATTCTGACCTTTTTTCAACTAGGAATATATCTGTTCTGTTTGCTTTAAACTATGTCATTTCTCTGATCCATAATCACCTCTGTGCCCTAATTTGGCACATCAGCAATTTTTTTAAGAATTGGTAGAGGTATTAGGTCAAACAACATATCTTCATCATATTAGAAAAAATTCTCACATCAAATATTTAACAGTGTTTGTTCGTTATTGATCCCCTATACCATGACTACCAAAGAATAAAATGGGAATACTGCAACACCAACTTTTGACATTAGACACCAAAGGCAGACCAGATACTTGTCCGAGGAAATACTGTTGAAATGTCCACTAGAGTTAACATTATTTTTGTCTAATTCTCAATGTAGATAAACAGCCTAACTATTTGAAACAAGCATCTAAAACTGTAGACCATTAGCAAACCTACACTGGTTCCATCATCTTGTATTATTCTTGATATATTATATGCACCTACTTTATTCTACTTTTTTTTTGTAAGAAAAAATGTACAAACTAAAGCAAATTACTGATCTGCAAAGACTGATTGCAATTTGTTTTGTATTTTATTTTTAAATGTTGCAATTTAAAATGTTCAGATCGAAGCCTTCACACTTTTGCACTTTCTTTGGAGAAGTTGCCTATTAAGTAGTATGTTTTTTCCAATACATTATTAGATTAGTTAGCCCTCAAATTATTTAAAAATCAGGACTGTTTGTGCCAATAAAATTATTATTACATTGGGTTTTTTTTTTTCTTACAAAGTGTAAATATCTCTATATTTAAACTAATGTTTTGACTTTTTATCAGGATGAGACAAATTAATGATTTAGGAGAAGAATATTTTGCCACAAGAAAGAAAGTAGTTTTTGTACATCGATATATGATGAGTACCTTCACTAGGGAATATATGGAAACATATGAATTACTTAACCAAATCAAATTAGGTCTGTCTAATCTTAGCCATTGATTTTGGTGAAGTACTTCAGAAGAAGATGCAGTTATGGATCAGACCTTCCATTTGCTAAGCCCAGTCACCAGTGGTTATCCTGACATGAGTCAGGATTGTCCTGTATATTTCCTGTCTTCTCTGAATATTTTTATAAATAACCATGCTCTAAAAACTTTTTGCACATACAATAGGCCTTCTTGTTTCTCTACAAGCAGTGAAACATTCTTTATCTCTAGTGCACAATATAAAATTTTACAGAACACACACTCTGTATCTATTACATTTTATTGTAAACTGCCCAGAATCCCTCTTTTGGGGGAGATGGGTGGTAATTAAATTTGAATAATAAATAAATAAATATTATCACTTTTCCAAAGTGTCCATTATGATATCAGCCTATATGACTCTAATTGTTGAAGTGCTTGCTTATTTTTTTTAAAAAATACTTCATAGAAATGTTACTTTCAATCTAATATCATTACATTATGTACATACCTATATGTTTGTTATATTGCTGTCTTTCATAATTCATAAGAAATCATTTTAAGTGCAAAAATTAAATATTCATCTTTTTCCATCGTCCCCAGATCCCATAGCATAGTTAAGGTGGTCACGTTATTATCTTATGGATAAAAGCAATACTTAATGCTATGATTTTTTAAAACTTTGAATTACCCTATCCTTATTCCTTTTTTTTTTTTGCAAATGTGGACATCCCCAAACACTAATTAAATGAAGAATCATGGCAGGAGGGTGGAGGAGAAGGGGAAAGAAGGAGATGATCTTTTACCTTACAATATGTTTTCTATCTGTTATACTTATACAGTCATTGTAAAGTAAACATATTCTTTGTGATAAGGAATTTTCAAACATTGTCTACGTACTGCACTGTTATTGTACAAATCTATATACCATAGGAAGCCTCCTGGATTATTTGTACCTTGTTTGATTTAAAAGATTTTTGACACAAGAGAAAGGGCTCGCTGCAGGCATTATAAGGTCCATCATGTTAAATTCATGCATAATTTATACAGTAAAGCTTTAAAAATAAGTCTGTCACCTCTCATTTAAATACATAAAACTTTTCTCATGCTTGACACCTTAGGCAACACATGCCACTTTCTTTACTGCTTCACAAAACTTGTTTTATTTTCCTTGTGAAATTTTGAACTTCTTTGCTTCATCCATTAGCAAATTAATTACTTAATGCAAAATATTTCCAGTATGGAAAGGTTGTTGATAAAGACACGTTTACCTCATGTTGTGGATTAGGTTATTCTGAATCAAAAATATGTCAACAGTTATGAAGAATAAGCCAATGTCTATGACTTAATACTGTGGCGGGATTTAGAAATGCAACTTCTGCTAAATATCTCTATTTCAATATGAGCATATTGGGTTCTGACCTTACAAAGAAATATTCTATTGACTTTCTATACATGGGACGCGGTGGCGCTGCAGGTTAAACCGCTGAGCTGTCGATCGGAAGGTCGGCGGTTCGAAACCGCGCGGCAGGGTGAGCTCCCGTTGTTAATCCCAGCTCCTGCTCACCTAGCAGTTCGAAAACATGCAAATGTGAGTAGATCAATAGGTACCGCTTCAGCGGGAAGGTAATGGCGTTCCGAATTGTCATGCTGGCCACATGACCCGGAAGTGTCTATGACAACGCCGGCTCCAAGGCTTAGAAACGGAGATGAGCACCGCCCCCTAGAGTCGGATTCGACTGGACTTTACGTCAAGGGAAACCTTTACCTTTTACCTTCTATACATAGAGCCAGTATAATGCATTAGTTAAGGTGGTTAACTTGGATTGGGTAATCACAGAGCCCACTGACTGACTTTGGATTACTCATGCTTTCTCAGACAAACTGTAGCTTATATAGTTATTGTTGAAACAAACAAAAAAAATTGTTCACTTGAAAGTACAGCTGGAAGACAGGCAAGAATCTGGTGCTGTCTGTGTATAGTATAAAGAGATCCCATATATGTAGTGGTATTAGAAGACATTGGATACTAGACATTGTCAAGAATGATAATCATTATGTCAGTAATAGGCAAAATAGGCATAGACAAATAAACAGCATTGAGGACTTCCAAATATACAAAGTAACCATGAATTACAGTAATGTCCTTTTATAATTTCAGTATGGAAACCTTATTGAAGTCTTGAGTTACTCTTCCCTACCACATTCTCCTAAAACAATTATATTAATTTTAATCTCAGTCACTCTAACATCATTCATTCTGCTTTTCCTGTTTTTTATTTATTCTCTTGCTTCTGCTACTTTTTAAATGTTATATTCTGCTACTTATGTGATTATATTCATAGTATAGAATTAGATCTGCTGGTTTGACCCTCATATTTTGTTGTGGGTCTGACACAATCCATTCATAAACTACTGGAAATGGAAACACTGCGTTGGATTTGTGGAGATAGTATACATTTACTCATCTATGTTTTATTCCATCCTTACACTAAATGAATAAAGATTGGGGACAGAATTAGTAAGTATTAGCCACAAATATCAGATAAAGGGACAGACAAACTTATGGAAGATATGAATATAAAATATTTCTGCAGCATGATGCTAAGCATGTTTGGTCAGAATTAACAATACTGAATCTAAAGATATTTATTCCACAAGTGTACTCAGGATTGCAGTTTAGTAATAATGTATCCAGGCATCCCTGCGCCATTTTAATGAATTAAGCTTTGTGTTCCTTATTGAACTGTATAGGTTGTTAATAGTAATTTACCAACACATTTCTATCAATAATTCAGTATCTCTGTATATGGAAATTTTCACTAATGAATAAGGAAGGCATTGTTCCATCAACCCATTTGTATAAGTTAAGCAAGCTTATATGCTTGGCTAAATTGTAGCGTTAGTTTTGCTCCGCACACGGATATGTTTTTATTTATTATGGATCCACTAAGCATACTATGGAAACTATAACTTTAAATAGGATAGCATCTAGTTAAATGGTTATATTAAACTACAATCTACTTGACCCATATTTTTTTTTTGTTTATTTTTCCAGTATGCAGCCCCCAACGAACAATGAACTAAATTATTTAAGTGATATTAAGTAATCCCATTTATTTAAAAGGTTCAAGAATACATGTTAGTGTATAATATATTAATGGAAAGTTTGAATTTCTACAACTCAACTCAAATGATGTTTAAATATGTTTTGGGTTTTTTTTTTTATTATTATTATTCCATGCTTGCTAGCTCAAGGGATAAAAGTGATAGCATTCAACACCATAAAAAGAAGCTGTTTGTTCTGAAAGCCAGTATATAGTATAGTCTTATGAATTATAATTTTACAGATTCAATTTAATTAATTAATTTTATTTCTCTTTCTGTTTGTTTGAATATAGTCCTATGGTGCTTGTGCTTTGCCACATAACTCAACAAGAAAGTTGAGCTGCACCAGGATAGTGTTGCATTCCTTAGCCAAAATAGGTGCACAAAAGTGTGCATGTGTCTGTACATCCTTGTGAACTCAAGCATTCCATCAAAACAGTTTATCTCAAGGTGATGTGTTACCTTCTCAGATTCAATGATAGTCACAAATTACTATATAAAGTGAAACAACATGTGCACACATTGCAGCTTAATTTCTGTTGTTATAAATGCCCAAAACAACTGACCTTACATGCTGTTTAGAATGATAAATCAGCAAGCTTATCAAGAGGAAATGACTCAATTTTATAAAAATTTAGCCTATCTTATTTGTCAGTATTGTAACTAAGCTATGGATGAATAGATGATGGATGCATAGATGCATGGATAAACAAACAAACAATCTGATTTAGCAATATTGCAAATAAGAGAAAATTTCTGGATACTTCCACATGACATCATAATACCATATGGGTCTAATACAGGGAATAATATCTAACAACACTTATTTACAACAAATGTCATGCATTGAAATATTCAATCCTAAAACTTCTATAATTGTCACATTAATAACAGTGTCCCTTTAATTCATATCAAGGTAGCTAAAGAAGACGGAATCTGAAACAATTTGCTTTTAAAATTTAAGCTTTCTGTTTTATTAACCACTTTAATATACACTCAATACAAATTTGTTCACATCAAAGGAAGAAAGTCCCACTGAGTTCACTGAGACTTAGGGTCAAATAAGGGTCATCCAATGCAAATCATTTAGCATCTTCTAGAAATCCAGTCCAATTTTTTAACACAGATAGGAAAAAAAAGGAGAATAATTACTATGTGTTATGGTGCTATAGGATTTCATAGTATACTGTTTTTAGAATCTATAAGTATCTGTTGATATGAATAGTTTCTTTCAGAATTATGTATACAGAACCAATCCCCATTTTATTTTATTTTCTTAAATAGTGTTCCTGTAATGTACTGTATGAGAAGAGTAGGTTTATTATGAGTCTTCAATTGTGTGCTCATTCCTTTTAGGAGCTACCAGCTAGAAGATAGTATATTCTCTTGAGTCTTCATGTTCATCATGCAGTGCTGAAATAAAATTTCAAATACTCTTAAATCTAATATGGCACACCTTGACATATCTGCAGAAATGAAAAACTTAAGAAGCTGAAACTGATAGATTCACCCAAGCCTACTACATACATTGGTGAAAGGTGAAAGGTCCTCTGTGCAAGCACCGAGTCATGTCTGACCCTTTGGCGGGATGCCGCTTTCGCGACGTTCTATTGGCAGACTATAGCAGGATGGTTTGCCATTGCCTTCCCCAGTCATCACCTTCCCCAGCAAGCTGGGTACTCATTTTACCAACCTCAGAAGGATGGAAGGCTGAGTCGACCTGAGCTGGCTCCCCAAGAATCCAGCTTCCGCTGGGATCAAACTCAGGTCATGGGGAGAGTTTCAGTTACAATACTGCCACCTACCACTCTGCACCACATGAGGCTGATATACATTATATACATATACATTATAATGTATATAATATATACATTACAGAGTTACAATTTAAAATGCAAGTTAACACAAAATAAAGGGAACAGTTGTAACTGACTATATAGGCAAGCTGTGCAAGACTACTAAACCTGTTACATGGCCATATTCTTGATTCCAGAAATCATCCAATTTGCTTTGTATCCCACTCCAACTTCTGAGGAACATCTGTGGGAAATTATAGATAGGGCAGACAGGTTAGTGGGATTTTGTGCAAATGGAAGATATAATGGCTACAATCACAAATCCTGTTGTTGCTTTTGTGGACAGGAGATGGGAGACCCCCAAAAAAGTCTTCAAATGATTAAGCCATGATTTCTTTCTCAAGTTCTCTCTACTTTACCCCCAAGACACTATGTTTGGAACAATAGGTTGTAGTCTCATTATAAGTGTCATAATTTGAAAACAGAATTCAATACTCCTCCTCCCACATCTCTCCTCACAAAGGCTTTTTGAAAGAACAAGCATCAGAAAGTTGCTAAACTACATCTCAGAGCTTCATAGAGGAGTCTGAATTAGGAGCAGGTTAAATTAAATCAGTCAAAACTATCTCACATAAATTAAAACCTACCTGAATTGTCCTAGTCCACTTTGGATTGAAGATATCCATCAAGTTAGACTCAACCTAGTTCAATACATATGTATTTTTTAATTAGCTGCACTTCTGATTTTGGTTAACTTTTCTCTTATCTGCCAAATTATCTGAGATAAGAAAATTTAGCCCATCTGTACATCTTTACTTTCTCCTACTTCTACTTCCCTGACAGCTGGAGAAACATTTTTAAAATACAAACACTGTATAGAGTGTGTTTCTTTGTGGTTACAATGGGCTAAGCTATAGTGTGGGAAATGTAATACTTTCACTAAGTTGGACTTGACAGTGTTTTGACTGATCTTGGAGTTTAGTCTGGAAAACATTTTCCTACTTTTCAACACATGACTTTCTTACTAGAGCATTGGCTATTCAATGTCTGTATTATGATATCCTGGAAATAAAATAGTGTTCTTTCAACTAACTAAAAGATTTGACTTTTGAAACTGTAAATAGCAGGTGAATATTTTGCCAGATGTTAAACAAGCAAATATGTATATTTTAAAATAAATTCTATGTAAGTATTTGCAAACAGAAAATCCAATATCTGCAGGCCGGTGAGTTTTAAAGATACAAATAGTACCTTTAAAAAAAGGCGGTGGGGGGCAGTTAATCTGAGCAGAACATTGTATTGTCACCTTTCTGGTAAACAATTTCCTCTGAATGAGAACTAAACTACCGTTTAAATGAATCAGCTAGGCATAAAATGATTTTAGGACATGTTAACTCTTGTTTTTTTACATCTTTTCTTATGGTGGAAAATGTTCTCCTGAACTGCATAAACTCTCTATAGGAACAATGGGTTTATGAAACTAAGGAGAACACTTCCCACATTAAGAGCAATAAGCCAAACAAATGGACATATTGAGAAAGTGGAATGGTAAATATATGCTGAGTTCAGTATATAGTGAAGTAGTTATGTCAGTTTCACCATATGTCCAGTGTGTAACTCAGACGATATTTATTGTATGCTTTTCAAGATATCTTTGGCAACATTTGTTCAACATATCTTTGCCAACTTTGGATAGCAGATTTATATGTGGGTTGTGTTATTAGCTGCAGGGTGGGATTAGACAGAATGGATAGGGTGAAAGAAAACTGTTGATAATTGCAGTGTTCACACACTGTGTAAGTCAAAGTTTTGAAAATGTTGACTGAACAATCTATCAGTGTGCCTTGGTTCTTATGTAATCGGAGGGTGGAGGATGAAATAACATCATGGTGGTGATGGGCAGAGGGAGATATGACACAGAGGGTGGGCTGCTCTCAGGGAAGGTAATTTTGGTGTCTTATACTGATTCCACATTCCAGCCCCCTAGGCTATGCTCCAGTGTGTCATGCTCCCAGATCAAACATTCCCAGAACATCTGATCAGATTCGCATGCATGAATGAAGTCAACATGTGTCAGGACTTGCGGGTCAGGAAAGTGGGAGGGGGACATGTCAGGAGTGTGAAACCATCTTGTTTGGACTATCTCTGGCATCCAAGGTCAAGCTGCCAAGCCGTTGGAGACATCTGCACAGAACTGAACTAACTGGCGTGAAGAAGGGGGAGGGGTTAAGTTTCATTGGGCTGTTTAACTTGGAGAAAGCATGGGAACCTTTATTTGCAACTTTTTCACTGTACTGTTTCCTACACTCCATTAAAGAGATTTCTACTTTCTATGTATGAATCAAATTTAATGGTAAGCTGGGTAATACAGTCATCACACAGTGCCCTGTCATCAGAGCTTCAGTGACCCAGGTCTCCTGTTGCTACTGAATGCCAGGTCAGTCTGTAATAAGGCCTCCCTTTTCCAGGACCTAATCATGGATGAGAGAATCAGCCTGGGCTGTTTAGCTGAGAGCTGGGTGTGCACCTCTCAGAGATGTGCTTATTTGGTTTCCAAGTGTACCACCAGCTGTGACCCCAGGACTAGGGGTATGGCTATAGTCATTCAGGAGACTCTTGTCGGTTTCAGAGACACTGCTGTTCAGATAACCAGATGTGAGAACCTGATTGTGAAGCTGAAGTCTATGGAACAGATTGGATTGCTGCTACTGTGCCAGCTTCCCTGAAGCATAACAGCTTCACTCTCTCAGCAGCATAACTCTGGAACCAGACTGGCAATGGAGTTTCCCCAGCTTATGGTACTAGGAAACTTAAACCTGCCTTCTCAAAGTGTGAAGCTGAGGCAGCTTGGGAGCTTATTGCCACCAAAACAATCATGGACCTGACCCTGATCATCAATGGCCTGACACATTGTGGGACTTGCATGTTAGATCTGGGTTTTGTCCTGGGGCAATGATGAAATGAACTGGAGGTGGGGCTCTTCACTTTTGCCCCTTGTCATGGTCAGACATTGTACGAGGAGAGCTGTGCAACTCTATGACAGCCAAAGCACCCTTTCTTGTTAACAAATTTTATTAAAAGTCATAAGCTTCCAGGGGTTACACTTCACTTTGTCAGAGTGACTAAACTGATGTAGAATTCAAATTAGGATGGAGGGGGCAGGAAGGGAGGGAAAGACAGGTTGGTTATACCAATGCAGGTTACATGTTGGACAGATTGCAAGTACCTTATCAATTAACAATTTTAAACTTGTTGTGTTTGTTAAGACATTTTGAGATAGCCTGAAACCTTTTGATGTGGGTTCAGCTTTCTCTCATTCAGTCATGTCTCAATCATGCTGTTTAATTTTTTCCCCCAAAATTGTTACTTTGAGATCTGCAATAGAGTGTCCTTGGAGGTTCAAATACTCTGATACTAATTTGTCCTTGTTTTGAGTCCTGATGCCTTTCATTCTTTTGTGCAAAGTTTTTCCCATTCATCCCATGTAGAATCCAGAGGACATTCCTGGAAGATGATGGTACAAATCACATTAGAGGAAGAGGATGTGAAGGCCGTCTAATCTTGTTTGTGTACTTGTTGGGGCCTGTGTTGTTACTGTTGGTGTAAATCTGAGGGCAAAGTAGACATTTGGGTTTGTTGCAGGATCTGGTTCCCATGTTATTGTCCTGTTGTTGCTTGTAAGAATTTGCTTCAGGCTGGTTGTCTGTAAGCAAGTATGGGCTTGCCACCAGGGCCTGAAAAAGTGCAGTGTCATTGTCCAGTATGTGTTGTAGCATATTAATAATGTGCTTGAACTGGTTTGAGTTGTGAGCTATAGGTGACAATCAGTGGTTCTATTGTTCTGTTTTCATGGTCACTCTTTTAACAGGTATTCCCTGGAAATTGATCTGGCTCTATTGATTTGTTTATTGATACCATTGGGTGTTCTGTCCGCTGAATGCCTGGCTGAATACCACCAGTTTCAAGTGAGCCAGAACAAATATGGCTATAGTGGGATGGAGCCTGGCTATAGATGATAGATTTGGTAGTGTGTTCTAGATGGAAGCCAGAAGCATGGTGAACTATAGGTTTCCTGTATAACTGTCCTGACTCCCAGGAAACACTCTGAGACAGGGAACTGGTCTCTAATGTTTTATTGCTAATACATAACAGTAATCCTAACAAACTGAACAAACATGGGAAAACCCAGACATATAAACCCCGCAGGTTAAGGCGGTCCCAATCTGTGCCTCTTGGAATGGCTCACCAATTCCTCAGTGCTATGCATGCGCTTAACGGTCTGGAAGGGAGCCCCCTGCTCGCCATCCTTACTCATGACATCAGCACTGTATATCTGTAGGTTTCCTGTGTAGCTTCTGCGTCCACTGTGTAGTTTTATAGTAACATCAAGGAAGTAGACTTGTTCTGTAGATAGATCTAGATTGAGGTCGATGGTGGGATGAAAGTTGTTGAAGTCATCAATGGACTTTGATGAAAGATTCATTGCCACGGGTCCAGATGATAAACATGTTATTAATGAATCTCAAGTAAAGGAGGGATTCCAAGGGGGAAGAGTTGAGAAAGGGTCATTCTAGGTTATCCAAAAAGATGGTTCATTGTGGAACTATGTATGTGCCAATAGCTGGGTCACTGATTTGCAGCTATATGTTATTATCAAAGGTAACGTAGTTGTCAGTGAGTAAAAAGTCATACTGTCTGATAGCAAGGTGTGCTGTGTTGACATCAGTGCTGATGCTCTTGTTGGCTTGAAGTCCTTGTTTATGGGAGATGTTGCTATATAGTGCCTCAACTTTCACAGTGCTAAATGGAGTTGTTAGGAAGATTGCCAATAGATTTCAGTCTTTTTTATGTCAGTGGTGTCTCTTATACTACTGAGAGTGCAAGTTGCATATGGTACAGAGTACATAGACCATGAAACCTGATGCTCCAGCTGTGATGGTGTCAATGCTGGTGACAGTGGTACAACTTGGGTTGCCTGGTTTATGTATTTTTGGAAGTAGGTAGAAGATCCCTGCTCCTAGGATGTCTCCATGTAAATATGGTCTTGTATGTCCTTAGGAAATTCTTTCATCAGATATTTATAATGACAACTGTCCCTCCTCATTGTAATCAAACAAATTGACACAGGAGGGGCAGTTGTTATTCTGAATAAGTGGATTAATTTGTTAGAGGTTTCAGTTTCCTTAATCCTTAAGAAATATTAATCTACCCCTAACCATTTACTCCACCTGTAGCACACATTATGGATGGACCTACATCAAGAAGGACGTTTTATAGATGCCTTTGTTTCATTAATGCACAGAGACCTTTTCACATGAATAATATGTACAGGAGTTATAATGTCTTCTGTTTCAGTTACTACTTACTTACCCTATCCATTATGCAAAGTGGACATAAAGCATCCATAAGCCAAAGACAGTTATCATGGTCCATGTTTTTTATGTCTTTGGGATAGGGAAGGACTCACAAAGAAATTTCCATGGGTGAAGATGGGCTTCAGCCCATGTCTCCCCACTCCCTGTATAAACATCTTAAGAAATGTAGCACTGTAGCTGGGGAAAAAGTGTTTTCTGTTTTTAGGTATTTTCAGATAAGTTATCCTCAAACTGCTCAATTACAACAATTCTTCCTTCTTTGAATGCTATTAAGGTTTCATATTAGTGCACATTGTTTCCCCAGTTAACTTCCATAAAATATTGGAGTAAATAACTATCTTATAGCAAGGATGCTTCAAACAATGAAACATTGGGTCTATGTACGGTACCTTGCTATTCTAGCTTACTGTAGCATTTTCCCTATGCCAGGTTGTATGTTAAGTCCTAATGGTTTCAATGATTTTTCTATAATAACCTGCACCACATTTTTCATAAAAATGGTGCCTGCTGCATATAGCACATTTATCATGTTTATTATCCTTCCCGCAGTTATTGGCTGCAGTCCTGCTGCATATAGTTAGTTGGTTTAAGTCCCAATGGAATTTAAACAGCTTTAGAACACACATTGTTTTCTTCTTTTTCTTCCTTTCCTTACATTCTTATTATAGTTATTGCAAATTGTACACATTACATTTAAAATAATTTATCCATGTAACCTGAAATAATGAAGAATTTCTCTTTCCTTTGCTGTCCCTAATCTCTTCTACATGGTACCGTAAGGATTTTGCATATGCTCTGATGACTGGCAATTTCTTCTCATATGAGAAGTAGTGTAAAGATGGAGCATAATTTTATTAAATTTTAAATGCAACCGCCACTCATTTATTTTCAAAGTAAGAATTCTCTAACTGGTCAGGGTTCCATGACCAAAAGGAACATCTCCATTTTGGCCTTCTATATCACTTAACCATAGGAACCTGAAGAAAAACCTCTGATAAATGATCTTAAGGTTCAGGTTGCTAGATATGCAGGGAAGTATCCCTTCAGGTAAATTAAATATTAAGACAAGCATTTTTAATTGCTCAAGAAAATAGACTGAAAGACTTGCAAAACATTGGCCTGATATAAACCTATTGACCATTCTTCTGTTAAGAGTTGACCCTATTTTGTAGCCCCTGAAGTTTCTGGACTATTTTCAACTGAACCACATGTATAATGCATTGCATAAAATCAAACAGGAGATTACCAAAACAAAATGTGGAATATAAATGTTGTAAATAAATACATTAAATTTACTTCAGTAAGAACTATATTCAACTCACTGAATTAGATCTATTTTTGTTTAGGGGAGGGCATTGCCACAAGACTCGGTTTAGACACTGATTAAGCATAGTTCACATGATCACCTCTGGAAATCAACCAATAGCTATGCATTTTTAAAATTTACATAGAATTTTGATGCATATTGCATAAACAGAATACATCAGAGGCACCAGCTTTCTTAGGTTTTATTGAGCCTCAATGCAGCTTTGTTTGGTTGGCTTGATTCAATGGAATTATTTGTTTTTATTGTGTTTGCCACCAGAGTTTATTGGGAAGATAGGTGACCATATAAATTGAATAAATAAATTAATGACCAAAATAAATAAAGCAGGTAGAGGTGGGGAGGTGTATGTATCTGTGTGTTTTGTGCATTTTCCTTCCCCCCCCCCCTTAATGGGGATGTTTTTTTTTGTTTTGTTGCTTTAATTGCAAGATGGAATTGAATTTGCAGGCAATTATTGCCTTTTTAAAACAAATTACACCTACTAACTGCATGATGAAATGGTTCAGAACTTCTTGCTAAAGAGCAACATTCATAGTTCTTCCAGAGAAAGATGTTCGTTAGGGCTACACAAGACATCCAGAAAGCATGTTTTTGTTCACAAAGCATGTTGGCATGAGTTATGCACCACTTCTTGAAAACAACCATGTTGTCCAAAAAGCTCAGTGTAACAGATTTCAGTGTACATGTTTATGTCCATACATAGCTACTTTGCTTTGAAAATGGTCCCAGTCATAGTATTGCATATATGCATGCAGTGGTCTCCATATCTCTATGGATTAATATTGTTTGCTAATTAATGCAAAAGATCATTAAACATGGATGTCGATATTATGCACAAATTAAATTTTTATAAGTATGCAATGTCTTAGGTACAATTGTTGGTATTGCTAACAACGAATGAGATTTCATTCATTTACCTCTAGGTAAAAGCAGCTGGGGATGGTGTGACCACACTTATTTATTTATTATCTATCTATCTATCAATCCATTTATTTATTGTTCACATTTATATGGCCACCCATCTCACGCAAGGCAACTCTGGGTGGCGTACAACAACGTAAGCTAAGCAGGATCAATTTAGGATGATTTAAAACCAAATACACATTTTTATAAAATGCTGTCTCCAGGCCACTGCAACGAACTCATGACCACTCCATTTATTAAGTAGCAAAATATGCCACGCTGCCCCTGTGAGTTCGCTGTGGTGCCCTGGAGTACCATGGTACACACTTTGGGAACTGTAGTATTATGCAATACTACCAGAAGGATGACTGTATTATAAAGTATAATAAGCATATGATACCAGTGCTTCAACAAACCAACCAGTTGCAGAAATAGGTCCCCAGGCCACTCACAAAAGCTTGTTCCACAAGCAGACTTTCACATGGATCTGAAGGTCATTTAACAATGCTTGTTGGGAAGGCTTCAGCTGTACCTTGATTGAAACACTGCCTCAAGGTATCAGGAGCATCTTGAAATGGCAATTTGTTTGCCTGTGTCATCCTTTCAATCACCCCTTGATTTTCTAAATTGGAAAAGTGAGATATGAGTGAAGCCAGTTCTTATACCCAGGGACTCAACTCCTTTAACCATTTTTGAAAGAGATGAATGGGGAGAAGCTCACTGCAGACCTATCCAATGTTAGTGGGATGACCTGACCAAACAGCTCATCTCCCATCTCTGCTATAAGCTATCCAAGCATTGCCAAATTTAAGATTAAAAAATGCTTTGGGTAAAGAATATTTTCAGTGAGGTCTGAACCATTATCAGGTGCTGCTGCTTGGACAGCATTGCAAAATATACCAAAGCAAATACAATTTTATTAGAAGAGATGACTTCAAACTGAAATGTGAAGAGTTAATGTACTTCAAAGTTTATGCACAGAAGTTAAACTGTTTTCTACGGTTAGTATGTAAACTTTCCTTCATCGAAGGACAATTCTGTGTTCAAGCAATGCTGAAATCAGGAGACATACTGTACCATCAAAGGAAAAAACAAAACAAAACACCAAAATGATTACAGATAAAAGTTATGCTGCTTGAATATGTTACTGTATGTATTTTTCATTGATATGGACCCTCATTCTGAAGTTCTACTACCCATACAACCTCTACCCATACAACAACACCAATACTGTTAATTTCGTCAATGACCAGCAAAATTTGAAAAAACCCAACACCAAAGTAAAATTAAGTAGATATGATAAAATACTAACATAATAACAGATAAAAATGTAAGACACACTACTATAATGGTGTGTTGATTGGCTATCCAAGTGTAAATCTAAAATATTACAATTTTTGAAGTAAAATATATATAGAACCTAAAACGAGATTGCTAACATGTATTAAATCTGAAATGATAAATAAAATGGAAGTGGTTATTTCTGTGACCAGTTATGCCTTATTTTCCTCACAGCAAGACAGGATTTGGCTACCAATACACTGTGTATGTTTTACTGTAACTGACCTCATTTTCATATCTATGACTTCAAGAGACTCTGCTGGTAATTTGGGCAACAAAAAGACATGGCTTCTTGCATGTGGAATCACATTCCTTGCATATTTCCTGATAGGACAGTTTGCCTTTTTGAAAACTATAAACTTGCTCTGATTTCACACAAGGTTTTCATATTCTCCAGACTGAATTCAGATAGTGAAAATATCAGCCAGACAAAAATTTAATTGCATTGAAGTGCCTTTGGGGATCCATATTTATGGAGTCTAAATGTCTGTGGCATTTCTTGCTTTTGGCAGGATACAGAGGTTTTTAAACCTACCATCACCTGACCATAAGCAACCCAATGCTATGCTCTGTGACCTCCTAAAATTAGTGGAGCTGGCTGTCTGCCCTGCTCCTGGTGTTCCAATAGAAACAGTAAGTAAGCACATTGAGTCAAGAATCACAAAAACAACACAGTCAAAACAAACATCTGGACCTTACTCTTGTCTGGTTGTTGCTTTCTGTATGGAAAGAGTTCTGAGAGGACAGAAGGTGATGTAAGATACACAATTGTTGCAATAAAGAATGCTCAAAAAAATCAAAACAGGCTTTTAAATATGCAGTCAATGTCAACCCAAGACTTATTGCTGAACAAGATGTCATCTCCTTTCCCATTTCAGTACAGAAGCTAAATGGAATACATTAGTTTTATCTTATTACAGAATGCATGAAGCACAGCTTTTGGGGGTAGGGTTACCAGATATCTGAATAGGCAAAGGAGGACATGGACAATTGAAAAGGAGGACAAATGGGGGAAAAGGAGGACACACTGTTTAATATTTGTATCTACATTTGTTGGAGAGGAAGGGATTTTAAGTGAGTAGACAGGCACACAATGGGGAGTACACATTGAGAGGAACTGCTAGCACTGGGTGTTCACAAAAGCCTTCAGCGTGTAACCAGTTACGGTCTTGTCAAAAAAGTGGAGCTTGTTAACTTGGGGCTAGCACTTATTAGGGAAACCTGGAAAAAAGCTGCTCAGACACTGAAAAAGCTGTATTTTATTTTATTTTAAGGCTATGCCTGCCAGATGGAGGACATGATGACAAAAAGGAAGACATGCCCTCCTTTTGCCAGAGTAAGGCTACTTTGGGGGCACTTAGGAGCAGTTGTAGGCAATGGAAGGATTCTTTCAGAGAAGGTCCAAATGGGAGAGATGCAAAGTGAAAAAAAGGCAATAAAGAATGGATAATCCAGAGTATATTGTGGAGGAGAGAGAAAATACTCCTACACTCTTATACAGCTCTTATATAGCCCACCAGGAGCATTTTCACAGTATGGAATTAGTGGATGAATGTATTTCATATCCTAGATTCACACCTATATTTGACCTCATTTGTGATGTGGTATAATAATTTCTGCAGAAGATTCTGTGCTTTCTGTGGTTGAGCAGATGTTTCTTATTAATTACCTAAAAACTACTGAATATCTACAATCATTGCCACTTGGCCTAATAGTTTGCTACAAATCTTACTGCATTTTCCATAGGTTGCCCTAATTCCTAAGGGTTTTGCTTGTTTGTTTGTTTTACCCAAGGACAGCAAAAAGTACAAAGAGTTGTGCCATTTGCTATGTGAATTATCCTGAATTCACTGAAGTTCATTTCTTCTAGTGTGAAGAATTATGAACTCCCCTCATAAAAGTGAACAGTTGATAAGATACTTCTGGTAAATGAAGCTGCCAAAACACAGTGATGAGTCTAGGAATAGAAGCTAAATGCCTCCTTTTATTTTGTTTTCTGGTTTGTAGGTCCCTGGGAGCTTTTCTTCTGTTACTTTTCAATATAATGAGCAAATGGTTACAGACAAGAAGTGTCTGCAATACACAAATAGCTAAATATATCTCCTTTTCCCTTCTGATTTCTGAAGTTAATAATGAAAGAAATCTTCTTAAGGACAACTGGTTACATTTATGACATGTATCTTTAAATGGTTATAATTATACAAAATTAGAATGCTTGGAAACTGTCCCAGTTCAGCACTAGAAGGCAAGAAGCGAATAGGGTGAAATAAAGATGCAAAAGAAAACAACCACAGTCAAAATAAATCAATATAAATAAAGACTAGCAATGGCTGATCCAAATAGAAAAGAGAAATACAGTATATGTAATGTTTTATGGGTTCAAAGTTAAATATACAAAACTTCTTTTTGTAGACTTCTGCTCAGTAGCTATTAAGAGACCAAGTACAAGACACCATTACTGATTATTTTGAAAAAGCCAATACACTCACATGTTAATCATCTCATTGGCTCAGTCCAAGATGCTCCTGCCTTTTTACTGAGAGAAGAAATGGTTTTCTATATAGTTGCCTGTCTTTGTGAATAGAAAGGGCAATGTCTTTTACATAGCTTTTTCACTTCTTGTTGTTTCCAGAAACAACAGGGCAATATTGTGGCAATGTTGGCAATAATACAATGCAAAGAACTGCACAGATACTTCTGCATGCCTTTGGACTGGAATTTGACAAAGGACAGCCTTCTTTTTGAAACTGATGACTTTCAAAGGCTGCTTGTGAAGTAGAACTGAACCCAGTTGTTGAGGACAAGTCAAAAGCATTTTGCTGCTTGATGTGAAGGGAAGATTCCCTTTCTTCCCCCTTTCTACTATACACATAAACCATGACTAAAAGCTTAAAGTTAAGTGTTGGGAACTGATACTCCTATAAATATGCTAGGGTAGCTTGGGGGAGGGGACATCTAAAAGCCAGATGGCTCCACAGGTTTAACATCTCATTATTTTCCCCACCCCCTTCTTTAGATATCTGATTCAACAACTGCTTTCCAGCTTCATTTGCAAAAAAGAGTGGTACATCTTGCTAAAAGGCTGTAATTGTTTTATGAGAGAAAAAAATACTTCAATCTTTATTTAAATTTAAGATGAATTTGGAATGCCAAGATATCAGCTCACATCACAAAGGATAGAAAATATAGAATGTAGAAAATATATTTAAAATCAGCTGAAGTCAGGTATCATAAACTGGAGATGAGCAAAATCCGATCCCTTTCTTGAAGTTGTGGGGAAAGGGACCATGCTTGCAGCTACTGTAGGGAAAAACACACAGAAGCTTGATAAAGCTTTGCCACATCTCCTTTCTTATTGCTGAGGCAAACTGGAAGTTATTTAAACCAGCCATGCCCACCTCTGCATTCTTATTGATAGCAGAATGAATCATTTCTTGCTCTGTGCAAGCAAAGTGTTAAGAATATCTATGCTCCACAGTGTGAGGTACACCATAAAAGGGAAAAGCAATAAAGAATTGGCAGTGGTGGGATTATCTCAGTGGACGAATTTTGGATTTGGACTTTTGTGACCTGATCTGTGAGGTCTTGTGGGTGGACTTAGCTGTAACTTCATTGACTTTGTTTGGCTCTCCCTTCTTAAAATATTTATCTAAAATGTAGCATAGAACATGTGTGAATAGTTAGGAAACTGTCCTGATTCTTAAACATGCAGTTTGCTGGATCAAATTAAAAATTTGCACAGTTCTAAAATGTGATTGGCCTTTTTGGCAATATGATTTTTAAAAGGAGGGTAAGTTATACTTCCTCTTCAGACAAACTCTTCAAGATAGTGATTGTAGTATATCAATGGCTACAATAAATAGTTACCTTTCTTTTGGAATCCATATAGCATAGCTTCTGCTCTGATTTACTTTTCCCCCCTTCCTTCCTTCCTTCCTTCCTTCCTTCCTTCCTTCCTTCCTTCCTTCCTTCCTTCCTTCCTTTCCTCCCTCCCTCCCTCCATCCATCCATCCATCCATCCATCCATCCATCCCATGTCCAGGTTGCTGAAACGCTACTTTTCTATAATACCAAGGCAAGTTAGAATGGTGAAGTAGTTCCCTAAAAAATTAGTTTCCTTTTAAAGAGTTTCAGTGCCTGCCCACACAGCAAAAAAGGAGAAAAAAAATCTGCATGTGAAAAGTAATGAATTTGGAAAGGACCTCTTTGAAGTTTGTGGGCTATTTTAAGCAAGCAATTATTCTTCAGTTTTACAGAAAATAATTCATGATAAGGAAATGGGAAAGATGAGGAATCTTTCAGACTATGCTTAGCAGAGTCATGACTCTTCTTCCTCCTTTGGCTGCTGACTAGTTCTTTCTTCTTTTCTTTTCATATGAATTGAAATAGATGCCATTTCCTCTCTTCTCTCCTTCATCCAACTTCTTCTAACAGTCCTTAAGTGACATCTCCACAAACATTCCCTCCACTTTTCTCCTGGCTCCAAGCACCCAGTATGACTCATGTTCTTCTCCTCTTTTCTGGAGCCTTGGGCTGCAGAACAGATTAAAGCTTGCACACTTGGGACAAAATTCAACTGAATTAAATAGCACTTTCTTCTAAATAAATATGCCTAGGAGTAGGTTTTAGGTTTTTTAATATCTTTGTATAATCAGAAATAAGCACGACTGAACTCAGTAGGGTTTCATATTATTTAAACATTCATAGGATTATAGATCATCCATATACTCAGTCTAGAAAAGGGAGTTGGTCTTACAATTTATTTTTTTTAAAATGCCCCTTTTATTTCCTCAATTATTAAATTTATGCTTGCAACAGGAGGAAAAAAAAAAGATCAGTATCAAGACTACATTGTTGTTTTCATTACATGAAAACCAATGGGCTAACAATAAATGTACCGCCATGGTGGAACTTCAGTTTTTCTATGACATATCTCAATAGCATGTTGTCTCTACTAAACTGGCTGACACAGCTATGTTGTTAAGTCAGAAATTTTACCACAAAACAAAATGACAGCTCATAAAAATGCAACAGTTTAACAATCATAATTTCTCCAACAAAGGGTAACAATCCAAGAGGCATTAATTCATGTGAAACAGTTTAAAACTCTGTATTCTGTATCTTATCCTATAGCTCTACATTCTTGTGTGACATCATCACTATCTATCTATCTATCTATCTTTTGACATAATAATCCTATAAGATTGTGATGTCCAAAACAAGTATCTTAAAATATACATAATTTCCCTCAGCTCCTTAAATTTGTCAGCTGAGATTCTGGAACAGATTAAAGCCATGTTCTATTTATACTCACATTACTTTCTCTGAAGAATATGAATGGATCTATGCATGTTTATGTGTTTTTATCCCAATGTACGTTCTGCAACAGATTGCATTCCTTCAAAGAATATGAATTTCAGATAAAACCTGACACTGGCGTTATTTTTTCTACTTTATATAATATCACATTGCTTTCCCATTTCTTCTGTGTTTTTGATGAAGCAACCATGTGATCTAAACAAAATATGGAGCAGATGTTAATCCTAGGACAACTTCTATAACAAATTTTCAAGAGAACTATTTCAAAACAGTCGGTAGAATTCATCATATATTTTTTTTAAAAATCAAACACATTAGGGTAATTATTTAAGCCCTTTAGAAATACGAATACAATAGACTGCCACTTTAATTGTCTAAAGAAAGCTTTTCACTTCAAGCAAATGGTTCTTGTAAATAACTTTGAGAAGAGACCCTTTTGATCAAAGGTAACCCATGTATGAGAGTTGAATAACTAAATAAGTGGAAATAGAATATATAAAGCTATAGAGTTGCTTTCTGCATTTCTAAGGCTACTTAACACTTCGCCAAGGTTGTAAGTGTGGACACCAGTTCTTTTTCATGCTGAAACATAGGTAAGCAAATTTTGGAGGGTCAGGGCCACAGTAGAATTTCCCAAAGCCTGCTAGAAAGTATGGACATTGCTGCAAATTGAAATAGATTGCATTAGTTTACTTCTGCCTCTCCCTTTTCCTGTGAATGATTAAGTATTTGATTATTTAGGAATGTCAGAACATAAGTATCTGTATTGATATCAGACCCAGAGTGCAATTATTTTAACAGATAATAATTTGTAAGATTATTAGTTGGTGAAATAGTAGCACTACTTGTATGTTCCTGTTCTAGTTTTTTCTCAACAGGGAGCTAGGTGCAACTGAAATAATAATAATAATAATAATAATAATAATAAATGTTTTGCTAAATATAGAACATTAGAATAACCCTGGGTCATGTACATCTATTACTAACTATTAGCTAGAAGAAAAGTTTGCTCCATGCCAAGATAAAGAAAACTCTTATCTCCTAACAGAAGATTTCAGTATGCCAAGTGTGAAGACTGTTGCATGGACATCTGAAATAAAACCTTACATGGAGAAACATTTGCGAATGATAGCATCAGTCAAGATGTTGCTGAAATAAATTTGGTTCATTTAATTCACACTTCTCAAACCACTTTCAACTTCTGCATTTCTCTAAATTCTGCAGTTCAATTCTCTGATCAAAAAATGTGCATGATAATGCTTATGTATAGGAAAACAGATGTTTTAAGGGAAGGAAAAAAAACATGTTCAAGCTTTCCTGTTCATGAGAAAACAGATGAAAATAAGGTTTCATCTTTTTTTTTAATTGGCAAACTGATGTGAAAATAGGACAGAACCTGGGCTTGAAAAAGAAAGCAAAGCAGTAGAAAGCAAAACCATACAACTTCACCTGTCCGTAAACGCTGTACTCTTCTCTTTGTAGTGGGACCTGTATCATGAAGGGTACTAGACGTGGATGGCTGACACAGAGAACTATGCCAAAGAAAACAGGATGAAGTCAAAATTGAACAAAGGGAGTAGACAGACATTACCAGTAGTTAAACTGTTTGTAAGACTGAAACAGAGGATTTTTATGAAGATGTTTTGTAACCTATTTTCTGTAAATCAGATATTTTCCAGTTCTACTCATTTCTCTCCCATGGGAAAGCAACTGTATGAAAGGTACTGTAACAGAAATGCTCAAGGTGAGGGAAAAAAATGAACTACCAAGTGGTTTATTATAATATGTGTGCAAGTAACTTAGAATAGGTAAGGAAGGAAACATAGTACACCCATAGTCATTTGTACAGTAGAGTTTATTAGAAACATCTTCATTCTTCGGTGATTTCACATTAAAATATGCTGAAGGCAGCTCAATCAACATTTGATATCCTGCCATTACAACAACTTCCAGTTAAAAACTAGATAAAGATCAGGCAGAGAACTGTGAATGCAGCAGAAAAAAATTAAAAACAAAAGCAGTTCCCTTAAAAATAAGTTGATCCTGATAAATGAAGCCACATTGTAAGCAGAGGAGAAAAAGATGTAAGAACAAAAAATTCCACTCTATCCTGGAGAGAGAAATTCAAAATGTGATACTCAAAGTTTGGCAAGATAAATAAAACACGATAAGGTTATACATTATTGTCCCTTGCGAGCTTTTAAAACAAGATGTCTATAGGCCAGTGTTTCTCAGCCTTGGCAACTTGAAGATGTGTGGACTTCAACTCCCAGAATTCCCCAGCCAGCAAGGTTGAGGAAGCTGCCAAGGTTGAGAAACTCTGCTATAGGCCAACTTTGCCCACTACCGGAACCATGCATTGCCTCTCCAAGGGATGTCTGGTAGACATTTGAGTCCGTGGGGTCTGTAGGAGGGGGGCAGGCAAACAATAACAGTTCTGGCAGAGGGCATGGCTAACTTTTGAGCTCTGGAATCTCTGCATGTATGCATGAAGTGGGTTAATTCAAACCCTCTTATGCCATAGGCACATTAAAGGAAATCTGGTATTTGGAACTTAAAAAGTTAAAAAAAAATGTGGTCAAGAATGAAAAAGCAGCATGATATTTGCAAAATAAAATAGGTCTGCACCAGAATACCAAACAAGAACTAATATTTAGCTTAATCAGTCATAAGCTGGGAAAGACTGATCTGAGCAAATTCCATCCTACTGAAGATATAAGACCAAAAGCAGTTTAAGAAAGTCAGCTAACTTAACTAATTTGCAGATTGAGCCGAGTTGCTTTGGAAAACAAGATCAACTACCTTCTTCAATAAAGTAAGTTAAAATATGGCAGGCAGTATATTATACCAAGAGCATTATTTTCTGAAAAGTCTGAGCACCTAAATGTAAGAGGCCACAATCTTGTAGTTCCAATGCAGCTCCTATGTTCCATGTGCACAAGGATCCCCCATGTCTTCCTATGGTGCACGCTAGAATGTGATGTGTTCCCTGGAGCATTCTCCTTCCA
This sequence comes from Candoia aspera, assembly GCF_035149785.1. NCBI lineage: Eukaryota > Metazoa > Chordata > Lepidosauria > Squamata > Candoiidae > Candoia > Candoia aspera. Next base: position 35,198,613 of record NC_086158.1, on the reverse strand, counting down.
AAATGAGAAAGAGATCCCATGAATAAGGAACGTTGCATCATAATTGATATTACAGAAACTCTAATTGTTTGGCATATTATGTTCCAGAGTTTTGGAAAACACCAAACAGTGATTATTTCTTTTACATGCTGATACTGTGACCTATACAAAAGAATATCTTCCTTGCATGAACACTGCTTTGGGGAGTTATATTTGCATTTCTTGCACATCAGGTAGACATCCAACATCAGGTCTAGCCTAACACACATTTCACATTCAGCTCTTACCTGTGAAAACAAGCTTTGGATTCTGCATAACGAGGCTGTGTAACAGTATAGGCAACAATTATTCTACTGAAAGAACTAAATCAATTCAACGTTTTCACATTTCTTAGTAGTCTCCATAATCTTTTGCCATGGTTGATTTTAAAAAATGTAAAAAATAATTAAATAACACTCAAAATATCCACCATGAAGATTTATATTCTGATGTAAACAATTTCTACCATTTAGAGATCTAGAATCATATTACTGATATTGTAAATAATTTTTCAGAGACTGAGGCAAAGGTAGAGTTTCTATATCATGCAGGCGTTCTCTTCCCAGAGCAAAGCGAATTGATCTTCGACACAGATCCATTAAAGGTAGAGGTTCAGCTGAAAATGAAATAGAAACATAGTATCAACATTTTTCTTTCTTATTTTCAATAATGAGAAATCAGTAATAGGAGATATATAATATGCCGTTTTTAAAGTAGAATCTTTTAAATAAATGCATATAAGTATGAATTTAACACAGCAGGAGAAATATGCTAAAGATGTTGGTTCCAGTTCCTATCAAATGGACAAATATATGTTCTATTTCTTGGGGCATTACACTTATAAAGGTTTAAATGAAGAAATAAACCCTGTACAGGTGATCAGAAATTTTAACTCAGAAATCCCTTGAAGACTTAAAATACAATATTCTCTACAGCTAGATTGGGAGATTCCTGACCTTTACATGTTATATTTGTTCCCATTTAGGAAAAGAAATTATCAAAAAGTAATTGAACTTTCTAAAGGAACCCTGTCAGTACAGTATGACTTTTCATTGAGATGCTGAAGTAAACAGAAGCAGCACTTTTTCTGACACTGTATCTCTTGCATGTGCAAGTTGAATGTAAAAACTTAAGATATTTATGCTTCTGGAGTTAAAAGATCCAACGTTTTTCTCCACATGCAAATGTTTAAGAGCTATATAGAGCTCTATTATGCTTAAAGACAAAAAACAGGAAACATTTCATTATTGTGGGGGGCGATATGACATGGTACACGCTGCACTTTCAGCATTCTGGGATAGAATGTCAAAATGTTCTGGGCATGTAAAGCTCTTTCATACCCATTTTAGGTAACAGTTTAGTATTTAATGTTTTGCCAACTATTGTCCCTGAAATGCTGAACTGGTCTCCACAGTAATTAAAACTAAGATTAAATACAGACCAAGTATCGAATTTTGCCAGTCTCAGAATGTTAAGTACATAGTAACTCCAAAATTAGCAAATTCACACATGTAGCAACTGTTTGTGCTTATCTTTTAATATTGTTAGTAAGTACTTACAAAGTTGTTAGCACAAAAAAAAAACACCAAACAAACCAACAAAAAGCAGTTCTCAAAAGGAGAAATTAAAAGGATTAGTGATTACTTGCAACACCTTTAACCATTACCTCTCAAATATGTTTTTCTAAGTTGAAATTTTAACACCTCCTTCCTTCTCCAAGCATTGGACATTTAAAACCAAACAAAAAGAATTAAGTGTCAGCCACAATCAGGTGCAAAATGTTATGTAAGTTGATATAAAGTACATTAAAAAACAAACTAGGTAGAGAAGAAAACACTACAGGGGATGTTGATGTCACAACTATATTTCTCTATTCTATGTACATTGGGAAAGTTATACAGGTCCTAGATTAGTGACTGGATGCATTGGTGGACTGAATAAAGAGTAGTTTTCTACTTTCTGCTTGTAGCTTTCATTGGTGTTCCAGCTACAGACATCTCTAGATAGTTGAAGACTTTATTATAATTTGTGGTTGTTCTTACATGTGATCCAAAAGGTACAGAGAGTGAAAAATGCAGTAGTGTGGCCTCTATATGGTGCATCTCACCACTGCTGTGCAACACTATTGTTGAAAGAACTGCACCAGGTGAGGTTTAAGAGTTGGCATTTATTACAAAATCTTGAATAACTTGGATTATGATATTAGTCCAAGGCAAGTTAGTAACAAAATTTGAGAAGGATATGGAGTCGAAGGTTAATACATGTCATGCCATTCCTCACTATAGGTAGACTATTCCAGGGAATATGATTGGGAAGATGATGATCTGCCCTAAAAGAGTGGGACAATATATTTTGAGGGAAGTGGGGCTGGAGAAAGATGAATGTGTTTTTATAACTGGAGGAAGAAACATCAGTAACCTGTGCTATGCTGATGACACCACTCTGATAGCTGAAAATGCAGATCTATGCAAACTGTACTAATGAAAGTCAAGGTGTACAGTGAAAAAATAAATGGGAATAAGATTAAATGTAAAGAAGATCAAACTAATGACAGTGAGTATAGCAACTAGCCTTAGAGTTGATAATGAAGACACTGAACTAGTGGGTAGCTTCTGTCTTTTAGGATCAAGTATAGGGACGCGGTGGCGCTGCGGGTTAAACCGCTGAGCTGCCGATCGGAAGGTCGGCGGTTCGAAACCGCGCGGCGGGGTGAGCTCCCGTTGCTCGTCCCAGCTCCTGCTCACCTAGCAGTTCGAAAACATGCAAATGTGAGTAGATCAATAGGTACCGCTTCGGCGGGAAGGTAACGGCGTTCCGTGTCGTCATGCTGGCCACATGACCCGGAAGTGTCTATGACAACGCCGGCTCCAAGGCTTTGAAACGGAGATGAGCACCGCCCCCTAGAGTCGGACACGACTGGACTTTACATCGAGGGAAACCTTTACCTTTACCTTATCAACAGTAAAGGAACAAGCAGTCAAGAAATATGCCACAAACTAGCACCTGGTACAGGAACCATGAAGACCTTGGAAAAGATATTCAGATGTTGTGCCATGTGTATATCTACAAAAATTAGACCTGTGTAGGTTTTCTCTCTGACAATTTATCTCTGTGAAAAATTGGACTTTGAAGAAGCAGGTTAGAAAGAGTATTGCCATTTTTGAACTTTGCTGTTGGAGAAGCCTTCTGAAAATGTGAACAAATGGAGCATTGAACAAAACAACCAGAGTTCTCACTCAAGGCACAAGTAATCAGATTCAAATTCTCATACATTGGACAGATTACGCGATGACCTCTTTAATGCTGAGAAAGGTGGAAAGAAAGACAAGAAGAGGATGACTAGTAGCAAGAATGCAGTTACAGCAGTGATGGGTGCACTGCTGAAAGATCTGAAAGACCAAGTTGGGAACAGTGCCTCCTGGGCAAAGACTACTTATGTGGTTGCTAAGAAATGACACCAACTTGATGGGACATAATCATAATCACAATCATCAGTACAGCAACTGTAGTACCAAAGTTGGGAAGGTCAATCTGGATGGAAACTAAAGGCTGATGAAAAGAGAATTAAGGATCTTCATCCTTTTCTTACTTCTTTTTGGAAATCAGTTGGAATCAGGTACAGCATGCCTCTTGAAGGCTTTGAACACTTAATGGCATATACATTGATGCTGATAATGGCACAATAGAGGCCCGAAGGTCTTTGACAGTAGAAAAAGAGAGATGTGAGTACCAACAGGTAATTTTTGAAATATGGTACAAGGCCTGTAAAAATGAGGGAAGTGCAATAACTTATAAGTCTGCAACTCTTAAAGCTTGCTCATAGTGTGCGGCTTGCAGATGAGAATAACATTTATGACAAACCTGTTTAGTATATGCTTAGTAGTACTTATAAGTAGCCTCTATCACCTTCACCAAGACAAAAAAGACAGTCTTAAGATCGGATATTTATGATTAGAAGAGAAGGTAATCTGTTGAACTCTAATTTAAATTATTATTATAATCTACCTTCCAAAGATATAAAGACATGGGTAAAAATTGTATGAGGTAAGAATATGTTGAAGCTACTATCTGTTCACTGGAAAACTAAGAACAATTCATTGGAAAGATAAGAACAATTTACTGAGGTTCCATAAGAATTTTCCATAAATTGCTGCTCTTGGATTACTGCCAGATGTGAGTGGATCCTTCCAGTTATCATGCTAAAATTCATTGCCATCAGTTCTATTTCACTTATTGCAACCATCTTGAGTAATTGAAAAAAAACATTAATAGAAGCAAAATCAGTTCAAGCCACTTAATTCCTAGCCTGTTTAAAAAAAAAAACACTCAAGTGCCTGATTTTCTGAATTACAATGTTATAGATACTGCATTTGTGCAAACAAAAATAAAAATGTGCAAATACAAATTTAGATAGCTATACCTTGGAGATACCAAGGAATAAAACCACATTTTACTCAACTAAATAGGGGATAGAGTGTCCATTATTAATGAATAATCTATTACAGTGGAGAGTATACAAATGATACAAATTCTTTCATCCTATATGCATTATAAATATAAAGTTCAACAACAGGACACACATTCTTCAGAATAAGCATAATCAAACAGTGTGTTCCAGACAATAGAAATATCAGCTATTTATAAATAGAAATATTTCAGTTAAAGGGACAATCCTTAACATTACTCACACATGGTTAGCTAATATTAATTAAAACCATGATAAGTTTAGTAAGAATATGCCATGACTTTTTAAAAACATGTCTCCTTCTGTATAAGCAAAAGGACTATCAATATGATGTTACAGAGAAAAACAACAGCATGGACATGGAAAATCACAGGATTAAAACTCATATATATGCACTCTAAATATACTTCTGAAAATGTAGCATGTGATAATTTATATGTAAATCCCATGTTTTTCCTGAACAAAAATAACATACATTGTAAAATAAATTATGAAAGAAGCATTCAGTCATAACGAAACCCAAGCCCTAACCTTAAGAATGAAATGTGAACTTGCAATGTTAATCTATATACTTCATTGGCCACCCATCCTCCCCTTCCAGGCTCTCCCATATCACAGTGGGAAGCTACTATGATGCCTTTTAAAAAGACAAATGCTAAGATTCTGTTATCAGCTAATATCAATACAGCAGCACTTTAGCATCTATACAACTTAGGGCAGATGAAATATTTCTGTATCATTCATTCATTTATATATTTATATATTTATATATTTATATATCTGTATCTGTGTCTCTATATCTATATCTATATCTATCTATCTATCTATCTATCTATCTATCTATCTATCTATCTATCTATCTATCTATCTCTCCTTTTATTCTTCAAATTATCCTGGTTTCAACCACATCCATACACTACTTTATATATTGCCTTTTATTCTTAAACTTCTCACTTCTTCCCATTCACTTTTCCTTCCTTCATTTATTTTGCAATTTGATCCTCACTGATTTACTCTATAGGATTAAATCACCTCAATGTATTTCATTCATTCCCATTCATTCAGGACCCATTCAATCTTCATTCTGATCTCTTCTTGTTTTTCCACACACATATACTTCTTAATTACCCTTCCCAACTGCATTCAACATACTTTTATGTTTCTTCTAACATACACAAGTTTCATCTTCATCACACTTGTTTGGCTTGTGTTCACCCAGATCCTTTCACATGTACTATGGTCCAGGATGGCTGTTTCCACTCCATGCTATACTCACATTTTTGTTCTTCCTACCCAAACCTAGAATGCCACCTTATAAAAATTTCTGCATTTTCTCAGTTATGTGTGTCTGTGTCTGTGTATATTTCATATACATCATTTTGAGTACATGGCTCTTAATTAGGCATATACAGTAGTGCCAAAACCAAGTATTTCTTGTGAAATAGTTTTCTCCTGTGGCTTTGGCTATCTTTGTTTCTCTTCCTACCCCTAGTACAGCACTGTGACAGGGAGGGAAAGGTGCCTCCATGCAATTTTCTGGACAGAGGTATGGAAGTGATTTACCACTGTTCTTTTAGGATGCTTTTTTGACTTTCCTGTCTAGCCAAATGGTTAGGCCCAATTAATTAGTTTCATAATCTGCCAAATATGATTTCTACTGAAATGGAAAGAAACATGTTTTATGCCAAAAAGAAAAAGTTAATTATTGGATAAAATTCTGGAGAAACATATAGATGACTGATAAGCTACAAAAACAATGGTACAGATAGAAGATTATCATGATTCAACACACTTGTAATATTGTGCATAAGTATGGATGTCACAACTAGAAGATAGGATTCTGGGGTATAGTAACCTATGCCATTGATCCATCCAGCCCAGTTTGGGATTTTCTAATTTGGGAGAAAAGGAATTAATTTTTTTAACACTGAAAAGCAAATAAATAAATTGGGGGAGATATGATAAACATTGTCATGCGCTGCCTACCTCTGAATAACGTTCAGACACTGGGTTGCAAAGCAGGCTCTGGTTTATTTCAGGATAGGTACAACGTTGTTAGAAAAAGCTGAGAGTGACAGGAGCGCGCCGGTGCGGGGTTTAAATACCCCGCGCCGGTCAGCGCCCCCTCGCTCTCGGTCACGTCACCCCCCTTTGTCCCATGCGTTGCCCTGCCATTGGTTGAGGGTTTCTAGGATCGCCCATCCGCAGGTTTTCATTCTTCTGCTGATTGCTTTCAGCTGGGCGATCCCCGTGGTATTGCTGCTGATGGCTTGGGTGGCTCCGTGATCCGTTTATCTATTGTTTGTTAGCCGTTAGTCGTTGTGGGTTGATGGCTACTTAACTTGTACCCCTTCACCTATTTCCTTGTCATTGTCATGAGTGCCATTGCGCTGATTACTTTAGCTCAACGGCACTCATGACATACTGCCCCCTTTCCGAATAGTGTTCTCCCCCGGGTTTCTGGGTTTCCCCCATGGAGCTGTCAAAACGCCATTTTTTTTTTTTTTTTTTTTTTTTTTTTTTTTTTTTCAAAGTTCCCGCCGGAGTAGTTGTCGCCCCTCCCTTTGCTCCTCCCTCTACCACGTGCCTTCCCAGGGTGTGTCCATGGTGCGCATGCTCGGGTTCTGACCTGGCGTGCGCATGCTCCAACCACACCCTGTTTGTTTGGCTCAGTTCGGCGAGGCGAGAGGCGTGGCTGGTCGGGTGCTGCTCAGCTCCAGGTAGGGCCCTTTTTTGCTTATTTGGAGTGCGTCGCCTTTGTTGTGTCTCCTGGGCGTTGCCCCCAGGTTGCCCTGTTGACTTGCTTGCCACTCCCCCGCGGCCAAGGGGCGGGGGGAGGGTGCTGGCGATCGTTTGTCACCACCCCGTGGGCCCGGGGCGGGGGGAGTGAGTCCCGGGGGGGGGAAGGTCCACCCAAGTCGCGGGCTTGGGGGGGGCCCCTTCCCTTGGGGCACGGGAGGCGGGGGGAGGCCTGCGGGGGGGGGGGTTGGTTTTGCTGACCTTGATTGCGGTTTGTCGGGGTATGCCCGGTGGAATGCTCTGGTCAGGTCAGGCGCTTTAACGTTGTGCGCCGCCACCCATTCCGGGTGGGGGAAGTGTTTCCACCTGACCAGATAATGTAGGGTTCCTCGTTGCTTGCGTGAGTCGAGGATGTCCCTTATCTCGAAGTGGTGTTGCCCGTCGATCATAAGCGGTGCGGGCTGAGGCGTGCTTGGGTGCCATCGGGAGGTGGTTGCCGGTTTTAGGAGGCTGGTGTGGAACACCGGGTGGAGCCTCCGGAGGTTGTGTGGCAGGTCCAGGCGTATTGCTACCGGGTTCACTATTTGCGTGACTCGGAACGGCCCGATGTACTTAGGCCCCAGTTTTTTCGAGGGTTGGGTTGACTTTAGGAACTTGGTGGAGAGATAGGCCATGTCCCCCGCCTGGAACGTCGGTTGTTGGCGCCGGTGCTTGTCGGCCTGCTCTTTGTAAGCAGCCTGTGCCTCCTTCAGCGCCGCCGTGATTACTGGCCATGCTTCCGCGATCTTCCGTCCCCAGTCGCTGGCGTCCACCTGGGGTTCCGGGGGTTGAGGTAGCTCCGGTATGGGGACGAAGTCGCGCCCCGAGACTACTTCGAACGGGGTTTTTCCCGTGCTCGTGTGGACGGCGTTGTTGTATGCGACTTCGGCGAACGGGAGCAGTTCAGCCCAGTCGTCCTGGTGGTAGTTCGTATAGGATCGTATAAATTGCTCTAAGGTGGCATTAAGAACCTCAGTGGCTCCGTCCGTCTGCGGATGCCAAGCCGTAGACAGGGCCTGTTGGGTCCCCGTCAGCTTCAAGAAGGCCCGCCAGAATTTGGAGGTGAACTGTGTGCCCCTGTCGGTCACCACACGTGCGGGACATCCGTGTAGCCTGTACACGTGGATGAGGAAGAGTTTGGCTAGTTGTTGAGAGGATGGGACTGACGTGCAGGGGATGAAGTGGGCCTGCTTTGAGAAGTAGTCCTTCACCACCCAAATGGCCGTTTTCTTCTGGCTGGGTGGGAGGTCCACTATAAAATCCATAGAGATTTCCTCCCATGGGCGGGAGGGTTCTGCCACCCGTTGCAATAGCCCCGCGGGTTTGCCTGGTGCCCGTTTGGCCCGAGCGCACGTTGGGCAGGACGCCACGTAGGTTTTTACGTCTCGCCTGAGCGCGGGCCACCAGAATTGCCGCCGTGTTAGGTGTAGGGTCTTGAGGAACCCAAAGTGTCCCGCTTGCTTGGCGTCGTGTGACCTATGCAAGATCGCCTGGCGTTGCGAGTCCGGGACGTAGATTCTGCCTTCCCCCCATGCTAGGTCTTGCGCCATCGTTACCTTGTCGGGGTTTGCCAGGAACCAGGGGTCGGTTTTGAGGGCGGCGGCGAGGTCCGTGCGCATTCCCCCTGGTAGTTGCGGTTGCCTTCTTTCCGTCGCCGGTTGTCCCGCCGTCGGCTGCGCCGTAGCGTCGAGCTGCCTCCGTGCGCCGCTTCGGGTGGTCACGGCCATCCCCAGTTGCGAGGCGGATAGGACCGTCCCAATGGTGTCTGGGGCGGGCTCTTCGTCTTGGGGCAGCCGGGAGAGGGCGTCGGCCAGGAAGTTCTTCTTGCCCGGCATGAACTTCAACTGGAAATCAAAGCGGCTGAAGAATTGTGCCCATCGGACCTGTTTTGGGCTAAGGCGTCTAGGCGTTCGTAGGGCCTCGAGGTTCCGGTGGTCCGTCCAGACCTCGAATGGTTGGGTGGCTCCCTCGAGTAGGTGACGCCATGTCTCTAGTGCCGATTTCACCGCGAAGGCTTCTTTCTCCCAGACGTGCCATCGCCTCTCTGTCTCGGAGAACTTCCTTGACAGGTAGGCGCATGGTTTCAGGAGCCCCGTGGAGTCTTTTTGTAGGAGGATGGCTCCCAGGGAGAAGTCTGAGGCGTCGGCTTGGACCACGAACGGCCGTTCTGGGTCCGGGTGCGCGAGGATTGGCTCCGTCGTGAACAGCGCTTTCAGCTTGTCGAATGCGGTCTGGCACGCGGGAGTCCAATTCAGCACTGTGCCTGGGTTCTTGGCGCGTCTGGTGTCCCCCACCCCTTTGGTTTTGAGGAGGTCCGTTAAGGGGAGGGCTATCTCAGCGAACCCCCGGGCGAAGGACCTGTAGAAATTCGCGAATCCCAGGAAGCTCTGTAGTTGTCGTCTGTTGCGGGGCCGCTCCCAGTTTAGTACCGCTTCGACTTTTGCGGGGTCCATTTCGATGCCGTCCCCGGAGATTCGATACCCCAAATAGTCTAGGCGCTCTTTGTGAAACTCGCACTTTGTGGGCTTTGCATAGAGCTGCGCCCTTCTGAGCTTGTCGAGGACTTGCCTGACTAAGGTTACGTGTTCCTCGTATGTTTTTGTGTAAATAAGGACGTCGTCGATGTAGACCAGGACCCCTTTAAACAGATGTTCATGCAGTACCTCATTGATGAGCTGCATGAACACCCCAGGGGCCCCCGCGAGTCCGAAGGGCAGTACCTTGTACTGGAAAGCGCCTAGGGGGCAGTTGAACGCCGTCTTCCATTCGTCCCCCTCCCTGATTCGGATGCGATAGTACGCCTCGCGCAGGTCCAATTTGGAAAAGACTTTGCCCGTGGACAGGTGGGCGAGCATGTCCTTCACCAGGGGTAAGGGGTATTTGTTGGACAGGGAAGCCGCGTTTAGGCCCCGGTAGTCGGTACAGAGCCGTAGGGTCCCGTCTTTCTTCTCCCGGAATAAGACGGGGGCTCCGACCGGTGAGCATGCTGGCTCTATAAATCCCCTGTCTAGGTTTTTATCGATGAACTCCCGGAGGGTTGCCATCTCCTTCGGGGTCATCGAATAGATCTTTGGTCTAGGTAGGGGGACGTCGGGCAGTAGGTCGATTCGGCAATCCGTCTTGCGGTGGGGGGGTAGTTGGTCTGCCTCTGCTTCTCCGAAGACCTCGGAGAAGTCGGCGTATTGTTCCGGTAGGTCTGCAGTGGTAGCGGCGTTGTCTTGTGTGGTCGCCTCCGCTCGTCCTACCGTGGGGTTGCTTTTGCCAGCTGGTACTGGTGCTCGATACTCGCCGTCGCCGAATGTGAAGGTGCGGGTCGCCCAGTTGATCCGCGGGTTGTTTTTCGCGAGCCATGGCATCCCCAGGACTGCAATGGGCCGTCCGATGGGCGTGACTACGAACGACGTGCGCTCGGTGTGAGTGCCCATTTGCAGGGTGACCGGCTCGGTTTGTAGCGTGGCTGGTTTCCCCCCCGCTGTGGAGCCGTCCAGCTGGTGGAATGCTAGCGGCGTGGGGAGGGGGAAGCAGCGGAGTTCGAGTTTGGCGACTAGGTCGGGGTGGATAAGGTTTTTTGAGCACCCCGAGTCCACTAGTGCCGCGGCCGTGGTGGCTCCGTTGCCGGCAGAGAGTTGAATTGCTGCCAATATTACGGAGCTTTTGTCGTTTCGTTGAGGTGGTTCGCGTTGCTGTCCCGCCGCCTGCCTCGCCACGCGTTTCAGGGCAGGCGGGGAGCATTTCCCGCCGGCTGGTCGGGGTCGGTATTGTCCCCTTCTCCCCAGTAAGCGTCCCAGCCATCTTCCGGTGTCGCTGTGGCCACGGTCATTCGGCGGTGAGGGGGCGGCCCCGGGTTGGGTGGTTTGGGGCTAATTTTCGGGGCGGGCTTGGGCGCGCTGGTCGGCAGTCGGTTGGCGAAGCAGTCCGCCGTCTTGTGCCCTAATTTGCCGCACCTCCCGCAGGGCTCCCGGTTGAACTTCATTTTTGGGTATATGGGGCCGGCCATCCCCCCGTGTGGTGCGGGTACCTTTTTCCCGACGTAGTTTGTGTCTTCCGTGGTTGTCATAAGGAAGGTGCGGTGCGCGTGTTCGGCTTTCCCCGCGAGGTGGATCCACCCGTGTAACGTTTCTGGGTCGTCGCGGTAGAGGGCCCATTGGAGAACGTCGCGGTTGAGCCCCTTTTTGAAGATTTCTAGCAGGGTGGTCTCAGACCAGTCGCAGACCTTTCCCGCGAGGGCTTTGAACTCCAGGGCGTAGTCAGGGACTGTGCGTGTGCCCTGTTTAAGTCTCTGGAGTGCGCTTTTCGCCCGTACTTTAGCTAGGGGGTCTTCGAAATAGTTTTTCATCTCGTTGATGAAAGCAGGGAAGGTGGCGAGGGCGGGGGAGCTGGACTCGTACAGTTGGACGTACCAGTCCGCCGCCCTGTCTTGGAGTTTGATCGCCACGGCGGCGATCTTGTCGGCCTCGGAGTCATAGGAGTGTCCGTGCCTCCCCATGAACTCCCTAGCGTTGGTCACAAAAAACGAGAGTTTTGTGGGGGTCCCATCGAAGAAGATGGGGAAGTCCTTTGGGGCCCGGGCGTTTTGTGCGGCCCCGCCTCTCGCTTCTCGGGGTGTGGTGTCGGCCGCCTGTGCCGTCTGCTGGCCCTCCGCTGGCCCGTGTGGGTTCGATGCTTCGCTCGGGGTGTGGGCTTGTGCGGGGACGTCGTTGGGTGGCGCGGGGGGCATAAGCGCCTGGAGCATGGTCCGGAGTTCCGTCAGCTGAGCCCGCATGGCCGCGAGTTCAGCTCGTGCCTCCTCGTCCACAGCCCGCGCCGCCGCTGGGGCCGGTTCCGTTGGCGCGTCCTCGGGGGTGGGTTGCCGGCGGGGTTCATCGTCCCTCTGCCGCGGGTCCGCTTCCTCCGCCGTCTGATGGGTGTCTCCGTCGTCCTCCTCCGTGTCGAGCGCCGTGGGGCTGTCGCTCCACGCCCGTTGCTGGGGTGCGATGTGGGGCGCGGGGTCCTCCGCTGGTTTCGGAAGTCGTGCTGCTCCCTCCCGCGGTCGGGTTGCCTCCGTCGCCATCTCCCCTTGGGGTTGGAGCTGAGGCTCGGGTCGGGTTGGGTGGGCGTCCATGGCTCCGGGAGTCCGCGGTGCCTCTGGCCTCGGTCGGTCCTCCTCTGCCTCTTGCCGCGCGGCTCGCCCTCCTTGCCCGCGCCGTTCCGGCCTCATCTTGCTGGTCTTCTCGCCGTCTACTCCTCCCGCGGCTCGTTGTCGTCCGGTGGGGCTCGGCGAGGCTGAGTTTATGACTCTCAGCTTTATGTCATGCGCTGCCTACCTCTGAATAACGTTCAGACACTGGGTTGCAAAGCAGGCTCTGGTTTATTTCAGGATGGGTACAACGTTGTTAGAAAAAGCTGAGAGTGACAGGAGCGCGCCGGTGCGGGGTTTAAATACCCCGCGCCGGTCAGCGCCCCCTCGCTCTCGGTCACGTCACCCCCCTTTGTCCCATGCGTTGCCCTGCCATTGGTTGAGGGTTTCTAGGATCGCCCATCCGCAGGTTTTCATTCTTCTGCTGATTGCTTTCAGCTGGGCGATCCCCGTGGTATTGCTGCTGATGGCTTGGGTGGCTCCGTGATCCGTTTATCTATTGTTTGTTAGCCGTTAGTCGTTGTGGGTTGATGGCTACTTAACTTGTACCCCTTCACCTATTTCCTTGTCATTGTCATGAGTGCCATTGCGCTGATTACTTTAGCTCAACGGCACTCATGACAAACATATATAATTAATCACAATGAAGGACAGAGAAGCTATTCTGCCTTCTCCTAATAATTTAACATGAAATTTGATAAGGTGCAATTGTAGGACAGAAATATTTATTTAATATTATTTATTTAATAATTAAGAAAATATCTATCCCTTTAGTGCACAGTCCAGCTATGGGGTTCAGTGCTACAAATGGACAGTGGATGCAACCTGAATGGCTTTGAATGGTGATTAGACACATATCCAGAGAGTAAGACGATGCTACTTGACAATATTCAAGTTTCTGAATATCAGTTATTGCAGAAGCAGGAGGCTAATCACACTACCTACAACTTTAATTGTAACTGATTTGTATTCACATACTATTTTAACTGAAAAAATGATTTCAGTAAGTCACCGTTTTGTCACATAAGCTCAAAACTAGCTTTTGTCTGCTTACCCTAGGCAAGATTCCCAATTGTGTGTAATTTTGTAAGAGGGTTCATCCAAGCATATTTGCAGCCGTAATTCAACATCTGGACATGTGGGGATAACCTTGGGTATACTCCAAAATTTTCAAATACAGTTTGTCCCTGTCCCATACCAGGCAAATGCTTACATATGGTTATGGTCATATTTTTCTGGGGGTTTTTTTTCAGATTAAATATTATAATCATTTCTCATGCATTAACAAAAGCCAGCAAGCATGTAGCATGTCAATTTTCTCTATAAAATTTCTTCCTTCATACAATTATCCTGTGAAATGTTAAAAGTCTGATTTCTCCGAAAAGTCTTAGAACCTTGGTGACAATGTTGCCTATATACAGTATTTACTCAATATTTTTGAAATCTCCCAATTGTCCCATTCTCTCTTCTCCATTCTCCTCAGACTGCAGTGGTTTAAATATCATTCTTTTTCTTGATGAGTCATGCCTCTCTGTGGGAAGGTGTTTTGAGACAGACTGGCTCAGTCTGTGCTCAGAGAAGCAAAGAAGAGAGGATTTCTGTCACGGTCACTGACTTTTCAGAACAGAAATGTATCCTAATTTTAAAAAACTTCTTAAAATTCAAAATATCTGCAACCATACAGTGATTTTGTATGGCTGAATTGAAAATAAAGCCCACTCAACTCACAAATCAATCAATCAATCAATCAATCTATCTATCTATCTATCTATCTATCTATCTATCTATCTATCTATCTATCTATCTATCTATCATCCATCTATCTGTCTATCAAACAGAGGACCTGAGGTTGAAGAAGACACATATAACACAAAAGGGTAAGAAGGGATTTTTTATAAAATATATACTTCATACTGAACTATCAGAGTGGTTTTTGCTTTAGGGCTACTCAAATGCCAAACTGCTCCTTCATTCTCTTCAAGTTCTTCCCATTCTTTTCTATTTCAAACTAAAGGTTACATATACTCCAATGCTTTTGCTTGCTGTGGTTTATTGAAAACAGTTTGCAAGCTGACTTTTAAACATGGCTGAGAATGATAGTTTTGTTGATATCAGTGGAGGTTGTTTTGAAACTTCTTTGCAGAGCAGGGGACAGTTATGTTGTTGCTGGGAAATATCAAGGGGACAGAATTGCTTATCTGCAAGCATGACATAATTGTTTGGAACTTCTTCTACACCTTTCTTTTAAGACAAGAAACATTGGGACTGTGTTGGGAAGGAAAATGGGACATTGTGTGCATGCCCTTGTCACTGCTTTTAACCATCATTTAATTTGGCTGAATACATAAATAGGACAAATGAACTCTGAGATACTTTTATGTGTCAAGCCAAGCAGTTAAATATAAAAAGCCAACATTTATTATTTTCAAAGTCTGAAGTAAAATTATGTTGATATACTTGCAAATTATGTCCTAAGTTTAAGAACAACCTGGGATGACATTTAATACCAAAGCAGGGTATAGTGTTTATTTATATTTATATTTATATATATATAGTCTATGAGAGAGAGAGAGAGAGAGAGAGAGAGAGAGAGAGACTGTCTGTCTATTTCAGTATGGTATAACATATCACATTTACACCTTCCAGATTGAGATGAAGTCTGAATTATTTATATGGCTCTCCCCTTGATTCTGAAAAAGGTCAAGTGTTTCATACAATTTACTTTATTGATGTACTTTCTACTTGCACAAGCAAGACAATGCATTATTAATCACTGCCCTCCATATGTCTAACAAGATCAATATCTGTTTCTAACCCTTTGGGGGGACTTTGAACAATAAAGCTAATCTACTGAAATAAAATATTTTTTCTATATAATGATGCATATGGTTTTTTCCTTTTATCTCTTAGACTCTTTAGCAAATGTTTTCCCAGTGTTAAAGACATAGGTACAAAACCTTAAACACACACAGCCAGCTGTTCATTTTCTGCCTTAACAACTCTGTTTTAAATTATAGTTGCATGCAGAACATTTGGCACCCTTTGTCTAATTGTATGTTTTCAAACATCTCTCAGCTGAAAAGAGGTTGGGTATTTCAGCAAGACAATGATCAGAAACATACCTCCAAATCAAATCTTTCTTACAGGAAAAGAAGATTAAAGATTTGGAATGGCCTTCATTGTTTCCAGACTTGAATATTACTTAAAATCTGTGGACAGATATCAAATATGCAGTGCACACAAGGAGATTCAGAATCCTTCTCAGCTACAGGAGTTTCACAAGGAAGAGTGGGGAAACAATTCTAGGAGGAGGAATAGAAAGACCCTTCGCTGGCACAGCTCGGAGGCTGTTATTTTTTCCAAAGGAGGTGTTACAAAGTATTGACTGAGCGGGTGTGCAAACATCTGCACCTGCTGTATTTGCTGTTTTCTTATTTTGAATCTGTAAACAATTCAACATAAGTAGCAAGTATGCATTCAAATTTGTGAAAACATGTCATGTTTAATGTTATATCATGTAGCATTTATGTCAGCTTCTTTTCACAAGGTAAACTGAAATATATAATTTGACCAGATAGGAATAGATGTTTGCATGCAACTGTATGACAGAGTGGCTTTCAGACACACATCAGGGCAAAAAGATGAGATTATGTTAAAAGCCTGTAAGCCAACACAACTGTGTTTTAATTCATACCTACAGACCAATAGTTGTTCACAGAGCTAAACTAAGTAGAAGAACTAGGGAAATCAGATGACAAATCAGTTGAACTAGCAGTCAGAATGTTAACCTTCAATTCCATTCATTTTGACAGTACAACATTGTTATGTGTATCCAAAATAGAAGTAAAAATATAAATTGATTTCAGAATACAAGTGTTTGTATCAGATTGCCAAATGTGAATCGAATCTCAAATCTATAAGAGTACATTGGACCTTGCAATGTACTCACTGCTCCCAGCATATCTTTTAACGTTTCTAAAAATGTTGACAAGCCTGACTGCAGAAAAATATAGTCCAACGAAGATTGTCTAAGTGTTGGGATGTTATTGCAAAAGGAGGGGGGGGGAAGTCCCTTAGTAGCAGTCTCCATTTGTCAAAAGTCTGTGACAAATAAGAAAGAAGTGCACAGACTATTAACACCTACATCAAGACAATCCAAGCAGAATTAACCTTCCAGGATAGACCATTCTCTTTAACTTATATATCAATGCAGTACTTTGTACTTTGTTATTTTTGAGTAAGAAGGCTTTTAAATTAATACTTTTGGAGGAATAGGTACAATCTATTCATTATTGTATTTTGAAATATTAAAACAAACAAACGAAACATTATTAAGGACCACATAATCTGATTTAACAGTTGAGGAATACAAGGAATATGAAGTGGTTTCCCCATGTTTTTTTTTAAAGATTTTTTATCCCACCTTTATTATTTTTATAAATAAGGCGACAAACATAATACTCCTTCCTCCTCCTATTTTTCCCACAACAACAACCCTGTGAGGGGAATTGGGCTGAGACAGAGTGATTGGCCCAAAGTCACCCAGTCGGCTTTCATGCCTGAGGCGGGACTAGAACTCTTGATATAGCTATTTCCTCTTAATATACCTATTTCTTGTTTGTTCAACTTCTTTACTTCTTTAACAGGAAAAATATCCATGCTTAAATGAATTGAATTGAATTGAATTGAATTAAATTAAATTTTTATTTCATTTCTCCTATTTCCCTTATCAGTTCTAAATTTAATTTCTTACACTGCTGAGGATTTACATTCCGTGTGTTGCTTATTGTGTCCACCTCTCCAGTGTTACTAGAGAAAGCATTACCGATCTTCCTGCTTCCTTTTTTAGCAACTGTAACTTTTGCACATCCACTAACTCATTATTTCTTGACCCAATATGTTCACATGATAATTGACAGTTCAAATTTAACTGGGTAAAATTAACCTTTTCATTGTATACTAAACCCACATATGTTTGAACTTTGTGCATATTCTGTAACAGAACTTGTACATCTTTAATTAACTACTGATCTGTATTCCTTAGATAATATCCCACTGGCATATAGTATATAACACAAACTCTCTGTAGAGTACCTGAAGACGAGGCCCAATATCTGTACTACTCCATTAGACTTAAAAAGTAGTTCCTCCCTTAAGTCAAGTTCAATTTATCCATACTATTCCTTGGCAACAATAGAAAAGTGGTTTGCCATTACCTTTTTATGGGATGATTTTTTAACTTTGATTTTCTCATGGTCTCTATCCAAGTACTAACTAGGGGCAACCTTAGTAAGCTTTTTCAGGATCAGTTAGAGGCTGCACCTCTTGTGACCTGTCACAGTACATGTAAGCATTTGTATATCAATATAATGTGAGATCCAGGACACAGTCCTATTCTCAGGCGCCTATTGAATTCTGAAGTCACAATATTGAATGCTTCTGTTTAGTGTTCTTATTGCTTCTATTAAGAGTTGTACGTTTAAATACACTGAGAATTGTATAACAGAATTAAAAGTCTCGAGTCATGATGTGCTCCTGGTAACTTGCATGAACACATCCAGTTTTCTAACTACATTCAAAAGTCCAAGTTGTCAGCAGCTAGTAATTTACTGCCAATATCTTCCTTGCCCAATGAAAATATAGAATTTCCTAAAAAAAACACACACCCTATGTTAAAAATCCAATACCTGTAGAAATTCAACTTCTCACACTGTGCAATCATTATCTACTGCCAAGATTATGAAGGTAATGTGCAAGTCATTGTAAAAAACGGTGACCTTTAAGGGAGAATGAATCCCATTAAAGCTGTGTTCAAAGACAGGGAAACCTTTTAAGCTGCCACAGGAAGAATGTTCAGAGTTTGACTGAAAGTAAATTTGTTCATTTAAAGCAATGTGTCAGTGGCAGAAATCCACAGGAAAGCCAAACACCTCTTTTCTGCAATATTCTCACAGCCAAGAATAGACCTAGACGATATAAAGAATAATCTCAATCTATTTTCTTCATAATATAACACACTCCTAAATGATTTAAGAACTGAAGTGAAAAAAGTGAACACAGAATGAATGAAATTGAATGGAGACAATAAAAACACACATGTGAACACACACAGAGTAGGATTAGAAAAAGGGCTTTCTTTTAAAAGCAGGCTACTTTGAAACTATATTTAACCATTTTATTTAATTTTATCCAAATGTTTGTGCACATTTTAAAAAGTTTCTAACTAGTGTTTTTCCCCAAAGCAGCACAGTTGTTTCAAGGTTTTTTTTTGTAACTTTATAACACATTCCAATTCACTACTTGGTTACAAATTTCAAAAATTTTCACTGCCTTAAAAAACAAAACAGAACAAAAAAAGCCAAAAAGCCAACCTAATGTGGTGTACTCAGCTCATGAACTTACTGATGTTCGCCTTTATTAGACGAAAGAAAAAGGTTTCTCCTAATAACTATTTGCAGTTCATAGCACATTTGCCTTTTCCCCAAAAGCTCCGAAGGGTTATTACAGCAAACTCTCAGGTGTTTCCCTAACACTCATAATGATTATAGAAATAATCCTGGAGAAACTACATTTTCCATCATTTCAGAGAACTATATGTAAGGCCCCAGAAAAAAAAAAAATCTTTGTAGGGATAAATCTACTCTGAGAAAACAAGCAGAGAAATAAAGCTTTTGGTGAGTCACAACATTTCAGTTTCAAGATTAACAACAGGAAGAAAGCTTAATGTGCCTTGATCAGTTCTGAAGATTGGGGACAACATTTTGTTTTGTCATTTTATTTATTCATCAAATTTATATGACCACCCATTTCATGAAAATGTGACTCTGGGCAGTGTACAATAACACCATTAAAAAGTCAACACATAAAAAACAATTATTATTTTGAAATGTTTTTTAAAAAGGTAAGAGAAGACAGGAGATGTTAACAACAATGGAGCCACCTCAGTACCCTGCCAGTCCCCTTGGGCCCCAAACCTGATGGCATAAGATTGGAATTGAGAGACTTCCAAAAAATCAACACGGAATGAAGCCAGCCTCACTTTGGGGGAGGGGAGGATGTTCCTTAAGGCAGGTGCCATAGCAGAGGGGCCCACTTCCTGGGACCTGCCCCTAGTAGACGGGACCTCAAAAGAGCATGCCTCTTTTGCCAGATCTGATGGGACGGGCAGATATAATCGGGGAGAGGCAGTCCCTCAAATAACCCAGCCCCATGGCATGGAGTTTTCATTCCTTCAACATCAGATTCACCTTTTTTTTTCTTAAGCAATCACAAATTTTAATTTTTAAAAAGTAAAAAGAATCTACTAGAGCCACTTTCTCTTCCCCATCGTAAGGTATATATCTTTTCCATACCTTTACTCAGTTTTGCTCTTAACAAAAATGTGTGAAAATTCTAGCTCCTAAGTAACAGTGAGAGTTCTGCAAAGACAGAGAAATTCTTTAGCTCCCTATAGAAAACATTACTAACAAAAATGTTGTAAGGCAGTAACAGAAAAGGTATTCCAACATCTGTACCTGCCAAGTTCTGTAAACAATTGCACATAAATAGTAAATATGCATTCAAATTTGCAGAAAGCTTGTTTTCAATTGTGTGCCATGTAGAAGTTGGATCAATTTCTATTCAAAAACCACAATGAATCAATCTCTCTCTCTCTCTCCATCCTATCATACACATGTCTATGTAAAGTTTTACAGAAATGAATAGAAATGAATACAGTTGAAACATACAGGTTCATTGAAACATACAGTTTGAGCAAAGGTGCCTAACTTCTTATGCAACTTGTCCAGTTTTAGATTTGTCTCAGTTCTTTTTTTTTTATTTGACTTTACTTAATTAAACAAAACAAAGAAAAAAATAACAGGAACAAAACCCACAACAAATGTGTGCGTGTGTGTGTATCTCATACACACATCTATGTAAAGTTTTATACAACAGTCATACAAAAGATGACCACATTTAATTATAATTTTCCATACATAATCTATGTTACTAAGCAACTTGGTCATAAATTGCAAATAACATCAGGTCTTCAATCCACTGAGTAATTGGGATCATAAATTTATCTTTACAATGTTGAAGTACTACTGTCTCAGCAATAAGAATGTGGAGAATCAATTTCTGTTGTCAGTCAGTTTCCATATAATCAGCAGGTAGTTCAAACTATGGGCATTTTAGAAATCAAAATCTTCTCTCGAAGTCACATTATTTTATGTAATAATTTCTTCCCAGAACCTAACAATTTTAGGACACTGCAAAATCATGTGTTTTAATGAAGCATAATTCTTATTACATCTCTAATAAAATGATTTACTCATTCTTTTCTATACAAATGCAATGGGATCTGTAAGTCTGAAATAGCAATATATGTACCAAAAATGTCAAAAAGATCTTAAGCAAGTGACTTACTCAGCAAAAATTAATATATCATTTCATATCAATGATACTGAACACTGTATAGCCAAAAGAAAGTTGTTTTGTTTTTTTTCAGGATGGCACTGGGAAATACGATTATTTCTATGTTGCGGGTTGGAATTGATGGTGCTGTGATTGGGGAAGTGATAGCTTAGGAGTGTTGTGACTTGTAAGAGATTCTTCAAGTGGCACTTTGATGATGACTCCAAGCAGGGTAGAGGAAGCAACCAGATTTTGGTGCTGACAGGGAGAGAGAAGGGTAGCAGGAAGTATAACAAGGAAAGCGGGTCAGCAGTCAACTGAAAATTCCTTCTTCTAGCAGCACACCTTCATTTGTGGGTTCAAGAGGTCAGATTTTTTTTTTTTTTATCGTATGGCATAGCAGTTCGGTGTTCATACTGCTTTTTTCTTGCTGGGAAATCCTTGTGAGGTCCAGCAGCCAGATGTGTAGACTATTTAGACATGACAAGTCATGTTGCCTGGGGTGCACCACAAGGAGGCTAGTCTACATTGCACTGAGGTGGGCTGAGAGAGAGTGACTGGCCCAAGGTCACCCAGCCGGCTTTCATGCCTAAGGCGGGACTAAAACTCCTCGTTTCCAGCCCAGAACCTTAACCACTAGACAAAATTGGCTCTCGTCAGATTGGTGATGACCTTGGTTTCAGGCTCCTGCTGGTAAATGCCAGGTATGTCTGCAATAAAACTACTGTAGATTCATTCAGAGATAAAGGATGGTTTAGTGGTTAAGGCACTGGGCTAGAAACTGGTACACTGTAAGTTCTAGTCCCACCAGGGGCACAAAGCCAGCTGGGTGATCTTGGGCCAGTCCCTCTCTCTTGGCAAACGACTAATGAAGATACTTTGCCAAGAAAACTGCAGCCGCCAGGAGTCAAGACTGATTTGAAGGCACCAAAAAAAAAAAAAAAGATGAATGGGCCTACTTGTTGGTAGCAGATACCTTTATACAGTGGGAATAATGCATGGAGAAAAAAAACCCACTAAAGTTAGGAGTATAACTTTTTAAAAAGTATTATTGATGCTGGAGTAAGAATGAAAAGAATTAAGGAAAGGGAAGCTTTAATTAGGAAATAACATGGCAATAATAAACGCTTTTTAATAAATAATAAACAATAAATAATAAATTAGTTATCTAAGTCTATCTACAGGTATATCACTCCCCTCCATTAAGGGAAGAGGGTAAGTCACATAAGTATATGAACAGTTAAAAAAAAAGGAACTGAACGGAGAGAGAAAGACAGTGATAAAAGCCCTGAAAAAAATAGCCTGACCCAGAGTTTTTCAAACCTGGCAACATTAAGATGTGTGGACTTCAACTGCCAGCATGCTGGCTGGGAAATTCTGGGAGTCTAGATGATAGGCGAGGAGTTACATAGAGACATGCAAAGTATATATGCGTGTATTTATTTATTTATTTGAATTTATTACTTGCCCATCTCCAAAGGACACAAAAGCAGGTCTTTTTAGAGAAGGAGATAAAAGTGCAGGGTCCATGCGCTTGTGCTACCTGTCTCTATATCTATTGTCCTTAGTGGGGCAGAAAACTGGTACGTGCAAAACTGAACACCAACACAAACATCATGGGATCCATGCAGGCCAGTAGGCCTGTCCTATCATGCAGGTTTGGAGGTGCAGACAATCCTCCCTGGGTTGCTGCACAGAGCAATATAAACTAAAAGATAAGGACTCTACCGTAGAAACTGAAACGGAGGAGAAAAAGATGTTGCATGTTGCATGATATTCAGGCTAAATAAGGAATCGTTGCTTTTAATATTCTTTTACCTGTGTCATTCACATTAATATTTGCTTTTTACTAAATATAAATAGATAACTGGCACCAGGTATTTTAAATACATTGTGCTTGCGCAAAAAACATGCAGAATAAATAAAAAGCTTTGGCAAAAATTGATTGTTTGCTTCTGACTAGTGAGCCCTGCTATTGTTCCGACAGCTCAAGGACACTCCATTACAGGGACAGCACTTCAAACATAACAACTGTCAATTCCATTGCATCACTGAAAATGATGCAAGACCACATACTACTTTCACTGTCTGCTCAGGTTTTTAACCATTCCTCGTGTGCCAGTGCATCGACATACAGTATTTCATGGATGGCCCTTTTAACAAAACTGAAATCTTTATTACTTTTTACTATTTATCTGCAGTTCAGGAAGGATTTTCATGAAAGATTAAGCACCAAACACCTTGACTTGAAGTGGTAAATAGATGAAATCTAGGCTAGAGGACAACATAATCCTGTTCAAACAGTGGCATAGCACAATGTTGAATGCAAACACAGACTTCGAAAAGAAATTGTCGTATTTTGTCATCTCCTTCCACAAGCCTTGTCTTGCTTCCAGCTCTATCTGAGGAAGGAGCATAAACATATCTATATAACAGGTCAGTTTAGAGGTGCATCCTTAGATATGGCTCAGCCAAGTCACCAACCATATACCACAGATTTCAAACATTTGCTGGTGTTCTTTACCTAGCATGCTGGGTGAATGTCAAGTTTCAATTAACATTTCAAAACAAATGGCGGAGAGAAAATGTTGTATTTGGAGGGCTATATGCAAGTGGAATGGTAATGGTGTTTATTACAGTATTGAATTATATTATTGTATATAGTATGCCAGAGTTATTGCAGCATTAGTTATCTTGAATCTCCTATGGATAGAAAGCTGGAATATAAATCAAAGAAGTTGATCTGATTTTAGTTATTAGGGTTAGGCTTATTAATTTGCTTACAACCTTTATACCTAGTTGATTCATTTAGCTTAGCATATTTGACATAGACTAACAGCTGTTCACTCTAATAATTTTAGGTAGGACGATGTGTAGATACTGGGGATTAAACCTGGTTCCTTGGGAGAAGATGAGCACCACCTTTCCTTGACACAGCTGAAATGCTGAGAGACAGAAGTGTGATCAGGAGCTTACGTTTTATGATCTCACCCAGCAGAAAGATGTACTGCGAGTGCTGATGAAAACCCATGTTTCACAACCCACAGCTGCTGGGTTCATATAACATAATAAATTATATTATAATTTGATTCGTTTGGTTTGGTTTGGTTTAAAGTGTTGTGTAAACCCTACCCATAAATGTATAGATCCTGTTCTGTCTAGGATTTTCAGCAGCAGAAGTAAAGCCATAGACAACATTCTGAAGGAAGACTTGCCACCATATACCTGTTTCACATTTAGGTTGCAATTACCTGAGAGTACAAAAAGAATTAAATAATTAAATAGATTTTTCTAAATGTGAGAAATCAGAACATATTCCATGGGAGATCAGGAATTAATCTATAAAATATAGTACATCTAAAGTTAATTAAATATGAGTATTGATGGGTACCTAGATAATGTAATCTAACAGATTATTGTGAAATTGATCCTTATGCAATAAAATTTGATTCATTTGCAATACTAACCCTAACCTTTGAGAAAAAGTCCTTAAGAAACTTCAAGTTACTTATTTATATCACTGATAGTAATATAATTCCAAGAGCACCTAGGTACTTTCACCTGCATTAAAAATCATCCATTCAATGAAAGTCCCTCAAAGTAGTCCAGTTATTCAAGATGGAGTATGGCAAAGTCATCTCCTTTGAGATCGTAGCACAGTAATTGGGGAACAACAGGCTTCAACTGAACCCTGGCTTTGGGTTTTGAGCCCCACTCCCCAGTTCTAGGACTGTATCATCTTTGGTACTGAATGGGGTTGCACTGCCCCAAACAGGCCATGTGTGAAATATGGGGGTCCTCCTAGACTCATGACTCCTGCTTGATGAGCAGGTGGGAGTTGTGGCTGGGAGGGCCTTTGCACAACTTCATATTGTGCACCAGTTGCGCCTGTTCCTAGATCAAGGGGTCCTATTCATGGTCACTCATGCCCTGGCCACCTACCGGCTGGACTACTGCAATGCGCTCTATATGGGGCTGCCCTTGGAGAATATCTGGAAACTTCAGCTGGTTCAAAATGCAGCGGCACATCCAGTTATGTGTGTTTCTTGTAGAACACACGTTACACCTCTGCTTTGTAAACTGCACTGGTTTGTTTGTGGGTTCAATTCAAGGTGGTAGTGTTGACCTTTAAAGCCCTTCATGGCATGGGACTGGGTTATTTGAGGGACCACCTCTCCCCAATTTCATCTGCTTGACCCACCAGATCCAGCAGAGAGGGCATGTTATGTCCATTGACTAGGGAGCTATATTTAGTGGGCCCTACGCGGTAGGCTTTTTCTGTGGTGGAACTTGCATTGTGGAATCTCCACCCCCCCACCCCCAGAGATGAGGTTGGCCTCATCACTTCTGAGTTTCTGAAGGTGTGGGGTTGTATCAGCAGGCCTGGGGACTCCAGGGGACAGGTGAGTTAGTGAGATGGTTCCCCTATTATTAACATCTCTTTGTCTACTTTTGGTTTTAGCTTGGCTTTTATAGTTTTTGATGTTTTAATTGTCAATAATTATAATGATTTTTAGTTTTAACCCAGAGTCGCTTGTTTGTGAAATGGGCAACTATATAAATTAGACAGACAGACAGACAGATAGATATGCTAATTTCAATAGCTGTTCATATGGAGCATATGACTTTCTTTTCTTTAGCTGTCAGAAAGGAAACTTAACAGGAACTAAAGCATGTCAAGGTCAAAACAAACAATTCTTCTCGGCCAAAACCAAACTTAAGGTGGTAGCAGTAAAGAGATTTAATATAGAGAATAGAATAGAATAGAAACTTTATCGATTTAGTCATTTGACCATATCAAAAATATAAAACCAATGCAAGTATTATTTATTTATTTGTTTGATTTCTGTCCCGCCTTTATTATCTTTATAAAAAACTCAAGGCGGTGAACATACTTAATACTCTTTCCTCCTCCTATCTTCCCCACAACAGCAACCCTGTGAGGTGGGTTGGGCTGAGAGAGAGTGACTGGCCCAAGGTCACCCAGCTGGCTTTATGCCTAAGGAGGGACTAGAACTCACAGACTCCTGGTTTCTAGCCCAGCACCTTAACCACTAGACCAAACTGGTATACAAGTAATATAGAGAAAGCCTGTTTGGTGCCACGGCTAAGGAGCTGAGCTACAAACAGGGAGACTATGAATTGTAGTCCTCCCTTAGGATTGAAAGCGAGCTGGGTGACTTTGGGCCAGTCACTCCCTCTCGGTCCAACTCACCTCACAGGGTTGCTGTTGTGGGGAAAAT
The DNA here is from genome assembly GCF_035149785.1 of Candoia aspera. Classification (NCBI taxonomy): domain Eukaryota; kingdom Metazoa; phylum Chordata; class Lepidosauria; order Squamata; family Candoiidae; genus Candoia; species Candoia aspera. The sequence goes on along the minus strand of NC_086158.1, from coordinate 35,172,599 downwards.
AGGAGTAGGAAGGAGTATTAGGTATGTTCGCTGCCTTGAGTTATTTATAAAAATAATAAAGGCAGGATAAAAATTGAACATAATATAGCCAATAGGTATATATTAGGAAGCAAAAACTAGGCTAAAATTTATCTGATTTGATTGGCATATTTGAAAAATCTTATGTGTGCAGACAGGCAGGACTCAAATACATGAAGTCAGCTCTGGAAGAAGTTACCATGTACCATTCCTAAATTGGCTCAAATTTACCTTTCAGATTATATGATATTAAGACAAACAGCACTGTTTAGAAACCAAAAGTTGGAACAGTCATTGGAGTTTAGTTGTTTTCTTCCAGGACAGTTTCAGTTAGCATTTGTGATGTCAGCAGTATTTTAAATCAATTACTGGAATCTGATCTCTCCAGACAGGATATATTTACAACAGCGTCTACAGTGCTTTACAATAAACTGAAAAATGATTCATGCTATTTTCTTAGCCGAAGTCATTTGCAGTAATCTGGAGGCATAGTGACAGCAAAACTAATACTATTCTGCAGAATTTGCTGCTTCACACAAGGCTAAAAGCTCTGACTAAAGTTATTTTATTTGAATGAGAAATCTGATGGTCAATATCTGGGTACAAATTATAAAGTATTTCACTGTACTTTCTTGCTCATACCAATTTGTGTTAACCTTCAGTGATGATTTTGTAAAGAACAACTCTTCCATATATAGAACAATGTGATGGTTTTTCTTGATTTTTTTAAAGAATAAAACAAGCATTTTTCTTAACCTGTTACAATGTCAGTGACAGTTTTATTGCTACTGATTACATACCATTATTAGATTGCACAGGTACTGGATAGTTTGAGTGGGTCATAATTCTTAATATGCACAAGAGTTAATGACATAGCAAGGTGAACTCTTCTCTATCCCACTCCCCACCTCTTCTCTTGGCTTTTTGATGATCCTATCCTTTCCTTGACTAGGTACCCATCAAAAGATATCCAGAGATATCTTCTTGGTATAGCAATTTTGTCCTTGGGGGTTTCCTTATCCTTGGCAGGACAGGACATTCTCTCACCTCTTCCAATTTTCACTTTGTGATTAGCTTGAAGGGAAAAAAAGTGATAGTCAGCCCTGACCAGTGATGTGGTCCTTAGTGAGCAGTTCATTCAAATGCATAAACTATGAATTAAACAGCCACAGTCGCCCAAAACTAACTGTTGGGTTTGTCTTTTATGAACTAATCTGAAACAAGTACAGATCGTGCTTAACCAAACATAACTTAATGTGTGTGTGTGTGTGTGCGCGCGCGCATGCACCCATGCCTTAGAGTCAGTCTTAACTCCTGGCAACTGCCTGGACTAGTCCCTGGAGCTTTCTTGGCAAGATTTTTTGAAGTGGCTCCTTCCTAGAGCTGAGAGAGACTGACTACCCAAAGTCACCCAACTTTCATGCCTAAGGCGGCACTAGAACTCATAGTCTCCAGGTTTCTAGCCTAGTATCTTAGCCACTACAACAAACTGGCGCTCTGCCTACATACAATACCTGTTTTAAATTACTACTCCTAATATTCTTTCTGTTCCTTCCTTACCTTATGCAGCACTGATACAGATACTGTTTCTCTCTTACTTTCTACCAACAGCCTCAGCTGCTAAGCCCTTACTCTCTAACCTCCTGCCCCAAAAAGAGGGAATTTAAAAGAAAATGTAACCTTTTACTTGTAGTTAGCCCCTAAAGGCAGTATAAGTAGCTAAAATAGAAAACTAAAAAAGCGGCCATCATAAAGCAAACCATATCCATAATCCATTAGCTGACCTCTAAAAGGTAATTTAGTAAGTATATGATTTTTAATTTTTAATAATAACAGTATCTGTTTGTCTATATTTTTAAAATGATTGTTTTTATAAAGATTGTTTTTATATTGTGGTTTTATTTAATTGTTGTATGCCACCCAGAGTCACTTTTGGTGAGATGGGTAGCTATATAAATTTGATAAACAAACAAAATTTTTAACCAGAAAATAAAATTAAAAAAGGCTCAATCTCATCCTTAAGGTTAGTCAGACAGCTCAAAGTTTATCCTGACACATGGCCTCCTATTAAAACAGATGTCATTCTGAAATTCATGTATTATTCAGGAACTGCATAGGATTTATGAACCTAAAGCTCTGCTTAGTGCATTATAGACTCGACCATGCAAATCGCTCAGCATTTGGGTTACTACCAACATGAGTTGTGGGGTGGGGGGAGTCCTCTTCCACTTCAGTAACTTATTGAATTTAAGGAACCTGGCACATCTTAACATAATGTACTGTACCTACTGCTGTTAGAGTTCCTAGTGAAAAGTACCTATTTCATATGCTTTTGGACAGCTTAAATGCTTTGGTTACCAACAACAAATAACACATACAGCACTTCCACCATTTAATATGCTTTTTTAAAAAAAGAAAATGTCAATAAAAAGTGCTTTGATAACATCTTTCTCATAAGGTACCTATGTCAAATCTGTCTGCGACCCCTTCTGATGGGAAGATGCCAGGGTCAGAAGCCAATCTATATATCTCAGATGAATTATATCATTCTTCCTACTGATTTTAAGAATCTTGGATAAAAAGCAATTTGTGTGTGTGAGAGAAAGAGTGAAATGATATTACAAATTGTATAAAAAAAGTGGTGCCTTCATACCACAGACTACATTTTTCCAAGGGCTGTTTTAAGAAAGAAAGAAATAAACTGAAGTTATTTCACTCTTGAATAACTGAAAGCAGAGAAACACATGCTATAAAGCCAAAGTCAATTTTGTTTAGTTTGGCCCTATCCCAATATTAGCCTTTTGGCATTAAAAAAACAAAAACCCAACCCTATAGTATTCTTCCTCTCCCCATCTTTAAAGACTTTTATGAAGTTTTGGCCAGTTAATTTTACAAAAAGCTCTGTCAAACTCAAGCGAACAAATTTCCAAGCATTCTCATTAAAAGGTTTTTCACATACACACATACACCCTCACAAGTATCTAGGGAGCACACAAAGAACAGAAACTGGAATATCTGTAACTGAATAATATAGGGAGCTGGGGGTCTACAAGACAGCTGCTATGCATTTATTATTTGGAATTGCATAGTACTTCAATGAACATGAGTTCTATTTCTTAATGAGCCAATTGCAGACTTATGCTGACTCTGCATCATAAAAAAAGGTTTTGTAAATCAATGTCTTTTGGCAAAAAGGAACAATACTATTAGCAAAGATTCTGTTGGTTCTGCAGTCCATGTGGAGAGTGCTAATGTAGTATAAAAATGGACTGGTGGAAGCTAAGTACAAGAAAAAATGCAAGTTAAGAATAAATTGGGATCACAAAGTTACTCTTCTGAAAGCATAATGCATAAATATAAGATTTAAAACTCCAGCTCACTATATACAGCTCCAGCGTTTAGCATTAGTGTTACACCACTGTAAGATAGCTACATACACTACAGTACACAGATCTGCTTACAAAAGAAAAGCTAGTAAGACGCTGCAGCATTTTAGATTCAAAGGGGAAAAATGCTGCAGAATGCATACAGCACACATACAGCACTTGCGGTTGCATATTTTTCTGGGATCATGTAACTGCCACAGTGTGAATCTTGGAAAAGCAACATTTGGTTTAAGAAGCTGCCTAGAGATACTATATGCAGGCCCTCGGATGCTCGGAAACACTTTTTTGTAATCCAAACCGTTCACAGTTCTAAAAGCTAGCATAAAAACATTGTTTCTCTTTTATGCCTCAAAGCTGATATAGCAATCCAGAACACAGTAATTTGAAGGGATTCAGAGTTATGCTTTTAATAAATCAAGGGAATTTCAAAAGAATACTTTAAAATAGAGTTTTACTCCATGCCCATTTGTTAAGAAATCTGAGAACTATGAATTCAAATCACAAGCTAAATGCTAAATGCTAAGATTATTGGTGAACTATTTCAAGGATTTGAACTAGTTCAAATTTGTTAGAATTAATGAAATAATTAAGGTAGGAAGTGATGGACAAGCCGCCCTTAATTGGGGCAGTGGAAGTGGGAGGCTCCAGCTGATAAGCAGAGGAATGCAAGGGTGAGCAGACTACTGCTTGGGGCAGTTTTGTTAAACTTTGAAAGACCCCTTCCTAATTATAATGGAAAAACACAACCCTTGAATATTCAAATGAGCATTAGCAAAGATATGCTAGATATATTACGGGATGTTAATATGTAACAATGGGAAGCTTACATGCAAGTGCGAGCAGCTGATTTTAGTTAGCCAATCACAACTTTATACAGTATATTCCCTCTTAATGAATGGTATAAATGTAACCAATTTTTTTTTCAATGTATAAGGAATTTTTATTAAAGCAAGAACTTTATAATCCAAATTATGGTTCTTTGCTCAGCTATCAATCCTTACTGTTAACTAAAATAGTAGTGATATTCTGAGCTTTTCCACAGTACATCACAAAATTAAAGAAAGGAATGCTTTAAAATTTTTTCTAGTGTGCTGAAAATTCTTTTCCCTGGGTTTATAAAACATTAATTTGTTTTTTAACTTTTGCTATTTTTTTTGAAACTTTGAAAAAGTTGTCTTATGTACACAACAAATGCCAGGACTAGCGAAACTGCTAGTCCTAGATTACCTATTGATTTAAATGTAACCAATTGTAACTGCTTGGCTTTCCTCTCAGCCAAGAGGCAGCTGATCCTTCCTTGCTTGTGTGAATTACTGGAGAATTACTGGAGAATTACTGGAATTCTTACTGGAGAATTACTGGAATTAATAGAGAATTACTGGAATTCTTCTGACGTGGCCTCGGTGATTGGGAGATCTGCACCAGGTTTCCAGTCAACAGCTTTCCAGTTAACAGAAGCAATTAGCCTGATGGTTAACAAGTTCTATAAGTCATCAGTGTAATATGGGGTCTTTCAAACTGTTTTTCATGGAACCCTAGAATTCCATGAGAACTCGATGGAGTTCTGTAAGACACTAAGGCAAAAAAAAGAGGATCTTTGATTATTGAGCTTTGCTTCTTGATCAGAGATTCTGGGATTTTTTTTTTTAAACAGTTTTGGTGGCCTGAATTTATTCATTAAAACCGGTTAGAAACAATTAAAAACTATAATATAATAACAAAAGGACAGGGAAGAATGCAATCAAACTTATACCAGACATTTAATGGGCTCCATGCTTCCATGGGGTCCTCAGGCTGGTGGGGGAAGAGTGACAGAGGATCATGTGCCAGCATGCTGTCTCATTTACTGGACTGGTATTCTGTGATATGAAACCCTTTTCACTTTGCAAAGTAGACTTTTATAAGAGGGAGATGTTTTAAATGGACAGAAACCATAAATAACGTTTTGGGGACAAGACTACTGCTGTATTTTACAATTCCTCATATTAAACCAAACTTTAAAAATCTACACTGAATAAGAAACATGAAATGCATTCTCTACCTCACTGTTCCCTGAAACATTTGCTTATCACTATTTCAGAACATTGTTCAATATTCTCAACAGTATTTTCCTACAATTGGTATTCTTAACAGTACACTCCTATACGTGATTACTCTTAATTATAAATTATAACCCCAGAAAGTACCTAAAGTTTTACTGCTCTAAAGGAATCAAAGTATGATTGTCAAATTAAGATCTGAAAATATACAAACTGCCTTTTTGATAGGAGACAAACACTGGACTAGTAGATCAGCTTTCTATCTCTATGCATCTTTATAGGTTAACAAATTTATATTATTTGAAAAAAATATATTACACTTTTGTTTTCTGAAATTTCTCTCTCACACAGAGAGAGATACAGTATATATTTTTAAATAGCTGATCAGTTGAATGAATATTCAGTTTTTTCAGACATAAGCATGGCAATAATAAAAGGTCAATGATAGCAGGTTTTGGTATTTAGATCTTGTCCAGCACATTGAACAGACACATCTGCTGTTACAAGTAGTCATTGATGGTAGCTATAAAGAGCATTAACTTGTTTGTTCCTACATAAAGCTACCAATTACAAGGCTATTTGCACAAGAAACTAAGAATGGAAAGCTTTTAATGTGGAATGGAGGATCCATGAATATTCTTGACATAGGACAGAATACATAATGGAAAAGCTTTCCACTGTAAGTCAGTTACATTCTATGTGTCATGTTTACATTTATATTGGTATGAAAAGAAACTGAACAGCTTTCATTGTGGAAAACATCGTGATTAAAAATATTTCTATAATACTTCTGCACTTCAGATGTTCTGTAATACAAACCCATTGTTAGAAAACTGAGAGTAATCTCTGGACCTAAAGGCTCTTCCATGACTTGTACTTTCAGAAGAATTTCCATATGAACAGATTTCAGCCTTACATGTGAACAGGCTTTGCAAATGTCTTGCCATGGCTTCAAAGTATGACAGTCCTTGTTTTCTAGCTCTCATTATTGGGCAATATCCAGTTTTTACCTTATATGTGTGTATGCATGTAGACAGGCCGATAGATAGGTCTCCACATTTAAAAAATGTGTCACAAATGTCAAAATAAGTTGATTGGACTGAAGGAACTATCCCACCTAATATCTTATGTCATTCAAACAAGTCTTCAAAATCAATATGGCATGAAACTGTGATACAAATGTCTATAGCACATAGTACTTAGAGACAGGCTACCCCTGAACTTGGGAGGTTCTATTTATCTATCTGGAATAAATTGCAATTAATCCAGTATAAATCTGATGCAGAGCTCTCTAAACTAGAAGTCACCCTATCTATTTGCAAGAAATTCCTTAAATGTATTATATATTAGGCACATAATAAAATTGTCTTGCCTTTTACTCTAGTCTGTTTTTCACTAGGAAACTCTTAAGCGAGAAGGGCAACAACATCTATCAATAGTCAGTTTTCAGTTTTATGAATACCTATCACATCTTCTCTTACCTTTCTCTGTACTGTACCAAATGTAATCCAACCTTAGGCTGTCTTGGTACAGAAGATATCCTATTCAGTTTTAGTTGATTTTTTTTCTGCTGGACTTCCCAACGAAACAATATTCTTGCTGAGGTAGTAGAGGATCAGGACTCCACATCAGTATGGTCTCATCAAAGGTTTACATAAAAGTGTTATAATACTGACAGTTTGATCTGAAGTTTCCTTCATGACAGCAGATGGCCATTCTAATGACAGTCCTGCAGAGCAGATCACTGGCGATCACTTCCTGTCTCTTTCACCCTCAGGGACACACTACTGGTTAACTTGGACCAAATGCTGACCATGTTTCTACCTGATTGAGGAGGTATTTACTTCAAAACAGTGACAGAGTAAATCAAGATTCTATCCACTGCCTGCCTTTCTTTTACTCCACAAAAGAAATAATTTTAACAATGTGGGGTGAATGGAGAAGAAATCACTCATTAAAAAAGGTAAAACAATGTCTGTTCCAAGTTATATTGGGTAACATTATACTACAAAATAGTATAAAAACAGGAAAATAAAGGAGAACATAAACCCTGTATCAGAATATTATGCTGGTCTATTAAATTAAGATTTAATTTGATTTATTTCAGAATACAGACCTACTTGAATGTATAAAAGAATAATTTGGCACAACAACAGATGCATAGAATGATGCAGTAGACATACAAGGAACTCTTGTGCACAGAAATAATAAAAAAAAGACATAGAACTCATAGCTTCCATTCACCATATTTTATGTTGTTTTGAAGTCCTTGGTGCTCTCTGAGCTTGGTTGTTTGCTTGCGGATATTTCATTATCCATCCAGGTAACATCATCAGTGCGCACGGTTCAACCCTGAGCTACATATATTCTCTTTTATGTTGTTTTATCAGAGGAGTCATAGTTGTTGTCTGCCAAATAACTGACCAGTGGTCATCCATTTACATACCCAAGAAATGTTTGAGAGGGGAAAACAAAACACAGCTCAGAAGTTTACCTTGGAAAGATGGGCTACTTTTTTCCTACCAAACTACCCTGGGAATCTAAAGGTGACCATAGCAAGAGTTGAGAGATATACAAGATAGGTGAAAAGGTTTAATAGTCAGGTTTCTCAAGCTTTACATGTTCCAGCAGGGTTGCATTTTTGTTGTTGTTCCAAAGTAGGCTAGCATCAGTGATTCCTTCAATTGTATTTTGAGCAATTGTCAGTTCCTACCATCAGTTCAATGTGTAGCTAAAACACTGTCAAATATAGTTTTAATAGAGTTTCCTGTTTACCCAATTTTTAGTCTACAACTGAAAATGATCACCTATTAATTATCCATCAAACCTCACCGTTTGTCCATGTGGGTCGATTAATAAGTTGTGTGAAAGCTGTAAAGACAGGAAACAAGAAGCCCCAGAACTGAACAACCCATTTTGCACACAAAAGGCAGGTAGAAGCCCGATGGCCCCGCACAAAAGACCAGGAAAAAGCAGCTCAGAATCTGAAGCCAGGGAGCGCATACGGATGCTCTCTTTCCATAGTTGTTTGATTTTGTAATAACGTATCTAAATCAAATCCTAATTTCCTTCGAGAATGCTTAGTTCCAGAAAGAGGATTATTGCAAAGGGCCAGAGTACAACTACCTGATGGGATTAATATAATTTTAAATTTAAACAAAAGGAATTGAATAAAGAAATGGTATTATATATTTCCTCCATATATTTTGCCCTTGCAGCACTATCACAGAAGAAACATAATTAGAAGAGTGCAGCAGTCAGGCTTCAATGCAAGACATGCAGATAATGTGGCCTTCCTTTCACAATATGACATTACTGTTCCAGCCCTTCTTCTCAATATTCGCTTTTGCTCCTTATTCTTTCCATTTAACCTGACCAGTGTTAGTTGCTATTCAGCAGTATGTCTGGGTGAATCAGTGAGTCACTTAATTCATTGTGTGACTTTTCACTGTTAGTAGAAACCAGGCATTATGTTTTCCCTTTCAAAGAGGTACAGGATGATTCCCCTAAAATTTGTGACAGCAAATATGTGTGTATGTTGATTCTAGAGTCACTTGCAACAGTATTTAGCAGATTCCAACTTGCTCAGCAGTTTTAAAATAATCTACTAGCTTTTTCTTTTTTATAATTATCTTTCCCCTATCTCAGTGTTCATCAATAAAATACAAAGTATTATTTAGGGATGCATTAAATGTTAAGAACTTTAAATGGTCTTTTAAAGGTTTTGAGCCTGAAAAAAAAAAAATGTTTTCTGAGAGTTTTATCCTGGAGTTGGAACAACTTGGCTGTTTTGCTCTAAGGTCGAAACAAAGCTTGGTTGTTCTGAGCAGTGACAATTTGTGTCTATATGAAGATAGCCTTGAAAGGGAGTGTTTCAAGTGTTCTGATAACAAAGTAAAAGGTACTTGTTTGGAGGCTGAATAAAACCTTCAAGCTGTTTTGAATTTTCTTCTGTTGTAACACAGATGTGTTTGACACCAACCTTGAAACAATGTGTATGGTTCCTCCAAAATTACGTACCTTTCCTTTTGAAAGTCAGTTAAGAATGGATCGCATAAACTGGTTCATTTGAACATAATCCAAAAGACACTCTTAAACTTGCTTGCCATGCCAAAAGTATTTTTGAAAGGTTTTCCTCAAAATATCAATTTGAATAAATCTTTCCCTATTAAAATAAAGCCTATGAACTTAGAGAACCCCCTGGATTACATACACAAGGTTATAAAATCTGGAATTAAATACATTTATTAGGTTTAAGAAGAGTCCATGGAAATTAATTCTAAACTACATGTTTGGGAGAATTGATGGAGTACATTTTTTTCCAACCTGTTTACGAGATACTTTACAGAGACTGCAATGTATTAGAACAAAAACAAACAAACAAACAAGAAATCAAGAAAATCAGAAAAGGTATTTATTCTCTCAACATATTGTCTATACGTTTGCTCTGTTCTGCTCTGTGCATTTTCTCAGTATTAGATACATATAACTTTGCTGAATCTACATACAGAGGGAGAGGCCAGCTGACTTCCTTTTTGCGGAATTCCTAGCCAAGAATGTGAAGAATGTAAAATGAACTGAAAAAGCAAAGTGTGTAAAAATTGTGTTATGTAAGGATTGCCTATTCTAAAACACCATCAGACTCATAAGGAGGATCACAAAGATATCTGATTTATTAAAGAATAGTATGCAGGATCACAAAGAAAGCTGAGAATGGAAAAAGCACGCCAAATGCAAACCAAAAACCCTCGGTACAAATGAGATCCCTCCCCCCGTAGAATCTTCCCAAGCTCACAATCCCAGGTGCTCCTAATGGCTTCTGATGGTCCGCGGGAAAAGTCCTTGAGCAGAGCACATAACCCAAACACATTCCATTGAAATGATCATAGATACAGAGCTTGGCACAAGGTTTCACAGCAGCTCCCTCCCAAACAGAAACGCACGCCAGCGCCATGGCATGTGAAACTTTACGATGTACAGTGCACATTGAAACAGTGAACATGACATACTGCCCCCCCAAAAGAAAGAAAACACTAAGCGGCAGGCTTCAAAGGGTAAGCCAAGTGGAAATGGTTAACTAAATCAGGAGCATTAACGTGGCAAGCAGGCACCCATTCAGGATGAGGAAAGTGTTTCCAGCGGATCAGGTACTGGAGGGTGCCTCGAAGCTTGCGAGAATAAACTACCTCCTTGACTTCAAAGTGCTGTTGGCCGTCAATCATGATTGGAGCAGGAAGAGGTTGGGGATGCCAGCGGGAAGTGTGGTGGACAGGCTTGAGCAGTCTGCAATGGAAAACAGGGTGCAAGCATTTGAAATTGTGAGGCAGGTCCAACTTAACAGTAACTGGATTGATAAGACCAACAATAGGGAAAGGACCAATGAACTTGGGAGCAAGTTTTTTAGAGGGCTGTGGGGATTGATGAATTTGTAGAGAGATATACTTGATCCCCGATTTTGAAATTGTGTTGCAAAGAACATTTATCGGCTTGAAACTTGTAAGCAGCCTGGGCATCAGCCAAAGCCTGTTGAATCACCGGCCAGGAATCAGCCAGCTTAACAGCCCAGTCAGAGGCAGAACAGGGGAGGGATTTGTGGCAGCTCAGGGATGGGAACAAAGTCGTGACCAGAAACCACACGAAAAGGGGTTTGCCCAGTGCTTTGATGGACAGCATTGTTGTAAGCCACTTCGGCAAAAGGCAGCAAGTCCACCCAATTGTCCTGATGGTAGTTTACGTATGCTCTAAGGAATTGTTCAAGGGCGGAGTTCAAAACCTCAGTAGATCCGTCTGTCTCAGGATGCAACGATGTGGACAGTGCCTGTTTGGTGCCAATCAATTTTAAAAATGATTTCCAAAACTGGGAAGTGAGCTGTGTCCTGCGGTCGCTGACCAAACGGGAGGGGCTACCGTGGAGATGGTAGATGTGGATGAGAAATACGTGGGCCAATTGCGGGGCTGATGGGATGGACACACATGGAATGAAATGGGCTTGTTTGGAGAAAAAATCTTTTACAACCCAAATGACAGTTTTCTTCTGACTGGGAGGTAGGTCCACAATAAAATCCATAGAAATCTCATCCCAGGGACAGGATGGGCTGGCCACTGGCTGTAGAAGCCCTGTGGTTTACCCCCTTTACGCTTTGACATGGCACAAACAGGACAGGAAGCAACATAGTCTTTTACATCACGCCTTAAGGTTGGCCACCAAAATTGACGGCGAACCAAATGCAAGGTTTTGACAAAACCAAAGTGTCCAGCAAGTTTATCATCATGGGAACGCTGCAAAACATCAGCTCTTAAAGTTTCAGGCACATAGAGGCGGTGTTCCACCCACGCCAGACCGTTTTCAAAAGAAACATTGTCTCTATTAGCTAGCAACCAAGTGTCAGATTTCAGCGCCTGGAGAAAGTCCTTCTGTGATGGACAAGGAACTTGCACTCTCCGCTTCCCAGCTGGGGCTGGGGGCGGGGTTGCCTGCGCACGGGTCTGGCTCCAAGTGACGGCAACCAAGCCCAGTTGTGGTTCGGTGAGAACAGTTCCAACTGTCCAACTCCACATTGTCAAGGTCCTGAGGTAAACGTGACAAAGCATCGGCCAGAAAGTTTTTCTTTCCTGGAATAAATTTTAGCTGGAAGTTAAAGTGACTGAAAAATTGAGCCCAGCGAATTTGTTTAGGACTGAGATGCCAGGGGGTGTGGAGAGCTTCCAAATTCCTGTGATCAGTCCAAACCTCGAAAGGGCATTTAGCACCTTCTAGGAGGTGACGCCAGGCTTCCAAAGCGGCTTTTACAGCAAAAGCCTCTTTTTCCCAAACATGCCACAGGCGTTCAGTTCCAGAAAAATTTCTGGACAAATAAGCGCAGGGTTTCAAGTGATTTTCAAAATCTCTCTGTAACAATATAGCCCCAGCTGAGGAGTCAGAAGCATCAACTTGGACCACAAAGGGGCATTCAGGATCGGGGTGCTGTAAAATAGGCTCAGCAGTGAAGAGGGTTTTTAACTTCTCAAATGCTGCCTGGCATTCAGGCGTCCAATTCAGCACTGCCCCAGGGTTTTTTACCTTGTGTGTCTCCCCCATACCCTTGGTACAGAGCAAATCAGTAAGGGGCAAGGCAATCTCAGCGAGCCCCTGGATAAATTGCCGATAGTCATTACTGAACCCGAGGAAACTTTGCAATTGCCTCCGGGTGCGGGGATGTTCCCAACTTAAACTCGACTGAATTTTTTCTGGGTCCATTTCAATGCCCTTGTCAGATACCCTATAGCCTAGATAGTCAAGTTGGGTTTTGTGAAACTCACATTTGGAAAGCTTGGCATAAAGCTTGGCATCTCTAAGCTTACTTAACACCTGTTTGAGAAGGCGTTCATGTTCCTCCTCGGATTCAGTGTAAATGAGCACATCGGCCAAATAAACCAGAACCCCTTTAAACAAATAATAATGTAATACTTCATTAATCAATTGCATGAAGACTCTGGGAGCCCCTGCTAACCCAAAAGGGAGAACTTTGTATTGAAATGAACCCAGTGGACAATTAAAAGCGGTTTTCCACTCTTCTCAAGCTCGTATGCGGATGCGAAAATAGGCTTCACGAAGATCGAGCTTGGATATAATCTTGCCCTTTGACAAATCAGCTAACATGTCCTTCATGAGTGGCAGAGGGTATTTGTTGCAGATTGAGATGGAATTTAACCCCCGATAGTCCATACAGAGTCTAAGCGTGCCATCTTTCTTTTCCTGGAATAGCACAGGGGCCCCAACTGGGGAATTTGCAAAAATCTTGACAGATTTTTGTCGGTAAAGTCCCGTAATGCCCCAAGCTCCTTCTGAGTCATTGGATAAATTTTTGGCTTGGGCAATTGAGCGTTAGGAACCAACTCTATTGCACAATCAGTTTTCCAATGGGTGGGTAGATGATCTGCTTCCATTTCTCCAGACATCTGCAAAATCTTGGTATCGATCGGGCAAGCCTTCTAAACATGCCAAACTAGGGTGCGGCGTGGCAATTGCAGCAATTCCAACCCCCACACTTGAAGCCCTCTCTGCGGTAGGGGCTTGGTAAAACCCATCTTTAAAAGTCAGAGTTCTGTGTTCCCAATTTATATGTGGGCTTCGATAGGTCAACCAGGGAATCCCCAGAATTACCAAGGGGTTGCCAACAGGTGCTACTATAAATTTTAAAGTTTCACGGTGGCTGCCCATTTGCATTGCGACAGTTCCAGTGAAATGGGTTGCCGCCGCCCCCCCCCCCATTGAACCATCCAACTGTGTGAAGATCAAAGGCTGCTGGAGGGGAAAGCAAGGCAGGTCCAAAGCAGCAACCAGATCAGGGTGAATCAGACACCTGGAACACCCAGAGTCAACTAAAGCCCAGACTCTGTAGTCTTTGTGTGGGAGCCCAATTTCACTTTTACTGCTAGAGTGGGACAGTCAGCACTCACCATAGCATCCTCGTGCCCATCCTCGTCCGCCTGCCCGCAGGCGCTCTTCATGGCAGGTGGCTGGCGTTTCCCGCCGGCTCCTTAGAGTCATCTTCAACCTCTCCCGAGAAGTAGAGTACTTCCTCAGCGTCGGCTGCCCCCTTGGCTGCTGTCATCCGCCATGAGGGGGGCTGTGATTTGGCCGGCAGCTTGCCTGCTCAATCTCCAGCCTTGGCTTTTGGGCAATCAACTGCTTGATGCCCTTTCCGCATCAGAGACACTGACCCCTCATGTAGCGCCGATCTCTCTCCTCTTCCCAGGCTCTATAGCCTGGCCGGGTAGCAGTTGCGGCACTTCGGGGTCCCCTCATGGTGGCTGGTGGTTTTTCAGGTCGTTTGGTTTGCATGTAGGTATGCTGGGCGTGCTCAGCTTTGCCGGCCAGACAGATCCATTTGTACAATGTTTCTGGGTCATCTCTATACAACGCCCACTGCAGGATGTCCCTGTTGAGTCCCTCTTTAAATTGTTCTATTAAGGTTGACTGAGACTAGTCGGGGATTTTCCCAGCTAAAGCCTTAAACTCCAGAGCGTAATCAGCTACAGACAGTTGGCCCTGGGTAAGATCCTTCAGTGCCTTTTTAGCCCTTGCCTTGGCTAGAGGATCCTCAAAATGCAGCTTTAATGCCCACATGAATTCCTCAATATCCTCAAGCTCAGGGGAGTCAGCCTCACTTAATTGAACATACCAGTCAGCCGCTCGTCCCTTCAGCTTGGTGGCAATGGCAGTTATTTTAGCCTCTTCGGAAGGGAAGTATGGTCCAAACTGCCTCATGTAACTTTTAGCATTAGTGAGAAAGAAAGACAACTTAGCTGGATCCCCATCAAACTTGACAGAAAAGTCTTTCACCCCCACTCCTGTTGGAGCTGAATCAGCGGCTGCTTGAGTGGTTGGGCCCCAGGTTACAGTAGTTCTCCCTCCTCGGGGTGGGGACACTGATGGTCAAACTCTGCGGGGTGGAGATTCATCCTGGCGCTGTCTCCGGCCCCGCTCCGCCAGCGGTCTGGGTGAGGGGATGGAGGATGATTGTGTGGAGCTGGAATCTCCTTCGTGCCTCGGCTGCCCCCCCCCCATGACAGAGACAGGTTTTTTAGTATGTACTCCATCGATTCTATTTTGGCCTCTACCACTCTTAGCCTTTCAGGGGTTTGAGATTCCTCCCTTCCTCGCGTGTTAGGCTGTATCCCTGTTGATACCGTGGTAGATTCTATGTTTGGGGTCAGCGGGAACCGATACTTCCAGGACGCCTGGGACGTCCCTGGCTGGGGTTCTCCCATTTCATCCCAGGTGATCCACTCTGCGGGTGATTCGCTGGGTGCCGGTTGCTCTGGTGCTCTCCCATCGTCGGATTCCTCTACCTCAGGGCTGGAACTCGAATCCTGCTGGAATCCTGAAGGTTCTGGGGTGAGGCTCAGTTCTCCGCTCCTGACCGTTGACTCGGGCATCAAGCCAGTCGGCTCCTCAAGTCTCCTGGTCGTGAGCTTGGATTCGGCCATCGTTAACTGTTTTCCCTCACAAGAAACTAATCTTGGTAGGAGCTAACGGTACAACTTTGGTGATTCTCAGCTTTATGTAAGGATTGCCTATTCTAAAACACCATCAGACTCATAAGCAGGATCACAAAGATATCTGATTTATTAAAGAATAGTATGCAGAATCACAAAGAAAGCTGAGAATGGAAAAAGCGTGCCAAAGGCAAACTAAAAACCCTCGGTACAAATGAGATCCCTCCCCCCATAGAATCTTCCCAAGCTCACAATCCCAGGTGCTCCTAACGGCTTCTGATGGTCCGCACGAAAAGTCCTTGAGCAGAGCACATAACCCAGACACGTTCCATTGAAATGAACATAGATACAGAGCTTGGCACAAGGTTTCACAGCAGCTCCCTCCCAAACAGAAACGCACGTCAGCGCCATGGCATGTGAGACTTTACAATGTACAGTGCACATTGAAACAGTGAACATGACATGTTATAAGACATATAGTTATTTTATAAATATTCTACTAGCAAATATAGGGCACTTTATCTTTCACAAACATCCATGAGTGCATGAAGTGAGAGAACAGAGCAACGTAATTTACAGTGTGCAAAAACGCAGGCTTGACTTCAAGCAAAGAAATTTTCTTTTTACTGACACCTCTCCCTTAATAGGACATTCCTATCCAATTAATTTAGTCAGATTTCATTTATAAGTAATGACTACAAATAATGTCATGTCTACTTAGCACAGCAGCTATCACAAATTGTGAACAAAAAATGTACATCAGACCTCAAAAGAATGAAAGAAGCTGTGAGTCCTTTCATCTTCTAACTTGTTAATCTAATCTTTACAACTGCCATCTGCAACTGGGTTTAGCCTTGCTTGTTTTTATGCTGGCATTTCCAAGAGTGAGGTGTGAATAAGAATCACACAAAACTGAACACTCAGGTATGTATACAAAAGATTCAAAGCATGTGAATACATCCCTCTTATTCATGTCTTATCTGCTTGTTGAAATTATACAAATACATAAATTATACTGGCAGAGTCATAGCAAACAACAGCAATATAAAACATTTTTTCAAGGTCTAATATTTCTGTCTATTCAGATTAATTAATATATTTAATGTGAAGGCTATCTGAAGAATGATTTGGGAGATCAGTACTGTTTTGCTTTGTCAGAAAGTTGGACCTTAAAATGCATTCCAATTATTAGCCACATGCTGATTTAATAAAGCATGCAAACAGTAAAGACACACACACACACACACAAATACAAAAAACCTATAGATTTTGCTTGTCATATACATCACTTCTCCTGCCCACCTAGCAGTTCGAAAACATGCAAATGTGAGTAGATTAATAGGTACCGCTTCGGCGGGAAGGTAACGGCGTTCCGTGAGTCATGCCGGCCACATGACCACGGACGGGTCCTATGGACAACGCCGGCTCCAAGGCTTAGAAACGGAGATGAGCACCGCCCCCTAGAGTCGGACTCGACTGGACTTTACGTCAAGGGAAACCTTTACCTTTACCTTATACATCACTTAATAAGACTTGTTTCCCCAAGGATGCTTTTCAGGAGATGTCAGTACTATTAAGAAGGAGGGGGAAGATACAGAATATCAGCTATGATACCACTGAAGTCTGACCAAAAAAAAGCATACATTTCCTTCCTTCCTTCTTAATTTTGCTTCTGAAACCATAGCACTGACACACCGAAACATGATTCAAGGACAACATTTCATCTGAGTCATGGAAGGGCTTAGTGACTGATTTTATACAGGTCACCATAATTATCTGATATCCTGCAATAGTAAGCCCAGCCATTATGATTGATGGCTTAGCTAACTGTCATTTATTCAATTAACTATGATTAAGCAAATCACAGCTTACTGCAATGTGTGAACACAGTCATAAGCTCCATCCTCAATGTCTGCATGCATGGCTGCTTTCTTGATTTTTGCATGTTTGAACTGAAGCTACAAAAGTGATTCCATAGGCCCATTCAACCAAATGCACTTAACAGATTGACAGCCCTGATAAGATGACTTTGTAATCACGAGGTTCTAGAAATATGTTCAGTGATATGAACAAGAATAGAGAAGGCAGCCAGATGTATAGGGACACTGTAATTTAGGGATGGCTTCTCTACCTTTGTTCCCACTCGGCTTGTAAGTATACTTTTGTGCAAGTAAATGCCTTACAGTATATCTGTGTCTTCTGCACCTAGGGTTACTGGTGGATTTCAGGTTCCAGTAAAAACAATCTAAACAAAGATTACACAGACCTGAAGCCAGCTTTCTTCTGGTTTAATGAATAAAGGCAAGGTATACTGAAGCTAAACTTTTTGCCATAAAACTTGAACCACAATAATAAAAAAAGTTAAAGATGTCCTCAAATCATGTTCAGTTCCTGGTGACCTCTGGGACATATCAATGTAGTTTTCTTGGCAACAGTACAGAAATGAAGCCCTATCTTCTTCCATGATGCTTTTTTGACTTTCCAGTTCAGCCAACCACTTTGAAGTTCCTTGAGAGATCACCCAAGTACTATCCAGGACTGACCAAATTTAACTTCTAAACCCAGACACAATCATGAAACTGGGAAAATATTTCCTATACTGCAATTTTAATTAGAGGCCGATAATTTATACATAGATGTGAATAATCAAGTGTTAGAGATATTCCTTATATTTTACTTTCCCTTCACACTGAAATAAACATGAAAGAAAGATGCATGTCTAGTAACTAGGTACAGTAGTCAAAAGCAAAAGTAGTTTGAAACTGCATCAGAACAGCAGAGAAGCTGACCTTCGCCGAAGACTGCAAAAGGCGCCCTGACAAGCTGCTGTAAACATGTGAATGCGCTATTAATTTGCTGTCTACAAAGACAATGATTTTATCCATTAATTTGGTAGGCTGGCTGAGAAATAGAAAGCAAACAGATTATCACAATCTGTATTTGCATTTTTCAGCAACTAATTGGGACATTATGGACATTCAAAGGTCAGTATGGTCATCAATAAATTACTAAGATGATTATTTCTGTCTTCCTCTGAAATGTCCTCTTGCTTTTAATGACTATTTTTTCTGAGAACACCATACAAATTTTACTGGGCAAATCAAATCTTACACAATGCATTAATCTTTCAGTTAAACTTCACTTCATGCTCATACTGAAGTGAGGTAACATTACAATACAGGCAATACAAATCAGTTACAAAGAGCATTACAGGTAGTCCTCACTTAACTATGGAATTGGACCAGCAACTCGGTCACTAAGGGACACAACTGTTGGAAGAAATTAAGATCTCTCCCTGCTGTTTGGGTTGTCTTCCCTCAGAAACCGTCTCCATGCTCTATTGCCTTCTCCTTGAGCAAGGTAAAAGGTTAAAGGTTGCACGTAAGAATGAGTTTGATGCAAAAAGGAGATGCCAGAGATTAATATGTAAAAGGAAGCCCAACTGTTTAAACAAAGGACTCCCTTCTGATTCAGTCAGAAACCCTGGAAACACTAGAGGTTGCTCATTCACAGATATCAGCAGAACCCATCCAGGTAAATGTTCTTCTCCAGCCAAACAGATCTCCATAATCCAATCACAAAAGATTCCTTCCAAGGTGAACATTCCAAGCTAATAGACAAAGCCACAGCCCTGCAGGGAACCCAGACAACCAGGTCAGCAGGGGGCCAAACCACAGAGCACCCCCTCTCTGAAATCCAGGAAATTACACTTTTCTCAAATTCCTAGGGGGCAGGAACACCTTTGCATAGCAATGGCCTAGCTCTCCTATATAAAGGGCTTATGGGGGAAATACTAGGGTGGCCACCCTCGACAACTTGCTTACTCTGTATTTCGTGTTCTCAGACAATAAACCTTCACCTCTGTTCCAGCAACTGCCTGCGTCTTTTCATTCCCGGCTCGGGATGAACCCTGGTAAGAATTCCTTCTAACACAATCATTATTGCGTATCAATTGTGGCACCTAAATTCTGCATCCGTTTGATGATACAGTCTTTAACTTGTTTAAAGGAACTACAAAAACAAGGGAAACACTTAGAGACTTGGCTGAATTTGAAAACTGTAATACAATATTTGGAGAATTTGCTGGACATTATTTATAAGCTGTTGGTGAAATATGATTTAGAGTCCCCAAAAGCCTCTGCTTTTAATAGGTGAATAGACAGGCCAACTGCAGAATCTTCAAACTGATGTCAATGTGAAGACTATTTTAAATGCAGTAAATAAGAAAATCTTAAATCTCAGTTGGTTTATCTATTTTTTAAAACTGTCTTTTTTTCCCTTTCATCTTCTAACTTTGGGCTAGTCAGTCTCTCTCAGCCCTAGGAAGCAGGCAGTGGCAAACCACTTTTGAAAAACCTTGCCAAGAAAACTGCAAGGATATGTCCAGGCAGTTGCCAGGAGTCAAAACTGACTTGAAGGCACAAAAACAAACAAATAAACATTCTTAGTGCCTACCATACAAAACAATTGTCAGTTCTCTTGATTTTAGAGTAGATAAATAATTCATTATAAGATCAATGCCAAATAAATAAATAAATAAATAAAAAGAGTTCTCAGGGCTTTTTTGTAAGTTGAATTGCTTAGCTGAAGATAAAAGTCTGAACAAGGACTGAATACATTCATGGTTCCTAGGTTTCCAGGTTTGTCATAAACCCTCCTTGCTTGGAGACCAGATACATATGGTCACACTGATATTTTCCTATCCTTCCATGCTTCTCAAGGTGAGTGCAGAACACAGATTTGCTCCAGGAAACAGATGAAGAGAGCCAGTTTGGTGTAGTGGTTAAGGCAGTGGACTAGAAACTGTGAGTCTGGGAGCCAGTCCCTCTCTCTCAGCCTTAGGAAGGGGGTGATGGCAAACCACTTCCAAGCACTTGCCAGTCACCAGCAGTCAAGACTGGCCTAAAGGCGCGCACACAGACAAAAGGCTAACTAGATGTCTTAGGAGTTTGATCAAGCTTGTGAAACAGCAGAAATATTTCTCATAAACAATTAAGTCTCTTGTATCTCATAATAAGCCACTGTAAGAGCAAAAAAAAAAATGAATTTTCAGTTTCTCTTAGTCTGAGGTGAATGTTAAAATGTAAGATTATTTTCCTGTCTAAGGATTTCCTTGCTTAAATAAACCACCTCAGAAATGCCAGGACAGAAATCCGGTTGTTACATCACATACTAGTGAACGTTTTCGATGAATGAGCTGGGGTAGGGGGAACATGCTTTGCCTGAAAAACTAACTGTATTCTTTTGTTTCTGAATGCAGCACTGCTTGGGGTCATTTCCGTTTTTATTCAGTCAAATTTTGTCAGCTTCCCAAAGAAATGCCAACCATTTTTATACCTTAAGTCAAAACAGATATTCTCCCATCTAAATCCAATGGGTATACAACTTTGGCTCTTTCCAGATTCCTCTTTTAAAAATTATCATTTTCATGTAAAAATACAATAACTGTGTGCTGCCTAAAGTTGAACTCATGAAAAGTCTAATGGAAAAGAAGACGGCGGTGCTAAAAATGATAAAGTTCAAGCTTTCCCGATCCTTAAAACAGCTTGTGCAAAAATAGAAAAAGCTGATGCGAATGGATTCTATGCAAGGTTAAAAGGAAGGGGAGACAATGAAGGGTCAAACTACAACTTACATTAAATATGTGGTGTGCAGCCAAACTTGTTTAGTCTTAATTCTAAAGCAAGTCTATTGAGTACCAATCTGGATAAGGACCATTACTCACAGGCGAAAATGATTTATTCCTCCTGCCCCTGCTGCTTGTTTACTAATTTTCCCCCTCCACATAGCAGGGTTAAGAAACCACAACAACAACAAACCCAGATATTCACAGCATTTGGAAAGTCTTTTATCTATCACATAGAGAGATGATTTAGGAAGGCAAGTAAATATTTGGGCAAAGGAGAGGAGTTCGAAATCTTCTTCCCCTGATTTGAATTTTTATAAAGTTTGTAAAGATTTACAGTCATGTGAAAGCAACTACCAATTTGGCTTCTGCTTTAGGATTCACTGGCAGCTAAAATGAAGGGTTGGGAAAAATCTTTTCATTTCATTACCTTGGATAACTTAATGACACTGCTGTTTCAAATTAAAACAGCTATGTATTTTAATTTTTGTATTATTGTGATTGTTTTCATTTTTAAAATTTTGTTTGCTGCCCACAGTCACTTGGTGAGATGGGTGGCCATACAAATTAAATAGATAAATAAATAAAAGTTGCAGCTGTTTTACTAGACTAAATTGCCCCAAGTTCTTCCAAACACTCCACAGATAAAAATGCCCAACAGCAATACATATATCAGTAACAAATTTAAAATAAAAGAACAAGGAACATCCTGTAAAAATGACAATGTCTTCTCTTGTTAAAAGAAATGTTTCTCACACAAAATTAAACTATTTGTTTCCATAATAATAGTTTTCTGCTTAATCTCTGTCTGGACATGCTGCCATTCAGTGGCATTCGGACCAGTAAAACAACCTCCAAGGTAAGTTTGGAAACTCTTGGGTCACAGTGATGGAACTGCACATAACAATTCTCTTCCCTACTTGCTCATCTGCATGTGCCACTCACTGTGGAAAATCTGAAATTGAGAAGATGAGATATATGCCCACACAGAAGACATAGCAGCAGGGACCAGCATGAATTGCCTATCAGTTTAATCCAGTATCCCTCAACCTCAGCAACCTCTGGACTTCAACTTCCAGAATTCCCCAGCCAGCATGCTTACTTCAGAAACACTAAGAAACACTGAGGAACACTGGTTTAATCAATTTGAAACCTTTGAGCATTTAGGTAAATGCCTGAACAGGGCTCAAGACAAGTTTGCAACTCTCAATTACGCAAAGAAATTATTTCAGAAATGTATAATGTTCAGCATTGTATCAGCTCAATAGTTGCAAAAGAACATACTGTATTTCCTACCTTATAAAAATGGGGGAAAAAATTCTCTAAAATCAGAAACAAAATAAAGCATACTTTGTTATTCCTGCAGGTGCCATTCCAGCATAAAACTGAAGATATCAAAATTGCAAATGAGGCCTTGAATCTATGGTAATGTGCTTAGTGTTACTGTCTTTCTTCCAAGACTACATTTTCCTCTTTCTTCCACAGTAATCATCTTTGCAACATACCTGTATTTGCTCCTCCTTTTCTTCCTTCAGTGGCAGCAGATCTGGCTGCATCAGCCCAGTCACATGACTACACGTGGCATTTTTATGGCAGCTGGTCTTCTGAGCTGGTGATCGAGGGAGTCACCCTACTCATGCCAAATGGCTCATCCTGGCTACTCTGTTCTGTGCAACTCTTTCACAATCGCAGCAAGTGGCCTCCTGATCACACTGCTGAATCCTCATCCTGCTCACAGGCCACTCACAGCTTGTTCCAATAGACTGCATGGTGTTTGTGTTGGAGTAAAACTTTTTATTTTGAAGCCTTCAAGGATTCAAAAGAAAGAGACTACCAACCACCGCTATCACCACAAACCTTGAAGGCTTCAGAGAAAAGAGGACTACCCCAACCTCAAGCACCATTCAATCACTTCAACAAGCTGAGAGGTCTCATTGGATCCTAGTGCTGCTTGCAGAGCCCTTGTGGCAATCTTTTAATCAGGCCACTATGTGGGTTTTGTAGGCAGCTCCTGTGTGCCTGCAGACTGCTTATTGTTCACTTTGCTGTGATTATTAGTAGGAAGCATTCACATGCAGTGATACAACTGAGAGGCTCCTCAATCGAGACTATGAAAGAACTGTATCCAGCAGAGAAAACAGAATGAGTCACATGACAGAAATGGAACAACTCCCTGCCTCCCCAGCTCAGCAAGCAGCTCTGAAGAAGGCCAGCTGCTGTGAGGAAGCCACATGGAGCTTCATAATTGGGCTGACCCAATGAGACCCACTACAAGCATGCAACGAGAAGGTGAAGGAAGTACTAGTACAGTGATGGTGAACCTTTTGGGCTCGGGATGTCAAAAATTTGGAAAATGCCTAACTTGACTCTGCTGGCGTGTCACTCTGCCCTGAACAACAACAACAACAAGCTTTGTGCAAAGCCAGCAAAAGCATACCCCTTCACTCAAAGGCACCCCTTCGCGCTGCTTCATGCAATTTACAAGCGGCTTCCCCAGGAATCGGCTTTGCTCAAGAGGGAGCAAGATGGCAAGGTGAGCTGGGCCAGTGGAGGGCAGGGGTCTCCGGGGTGGCAAGAGCGACTCTGGCTGGGCTGGGGCAGCTGCAGCTTCTCAGGGTGTGGCAGTTGTTGTCAGGGGTTGGTGAACGCTGGTGTGTCATCCAAAACGTGGCAGGTCACATGCGTGTCATAGGTTTGCCATCACTGTAATAGTATATTACTAGTATAATTCTTACAAACCCACACCCGCAAAAGCCTGCCTACCATATTTTGTGTATGTAAAGTAAAAAAGAAAGGCAAAAGCAGATACAAGACACCTTTATGCATAGACTTAGGAGTGGTTCTTGAAAGCTTCCGGTATCAATCAGTCTAGTTCTTAAGTTTGAATCCCAAGGACAGATATAATTCTGCAAGGCCTTTTATTCTGGAATACTCACAGGATGTGTGTTTCAGTTTTTCACAATCAATAATTAATATTGCAGAATTTTTCAAAGAAACTAAAGGAAAAAAAAAACATTCATTCTATTTTGGGTCCTTATATCACCTACATACACATATTAAAGGGAAAAGTAAACAGCATTCCTTTTAGAACTAGTTCCCATTTTCCTGTGGCTGAAAGCTGCAGCTATCAACCCAACCATCAACCCTGGAGATACTTTGACAGAAGGATATAGAACAGCAGATGCACTTTTGCCTTGTCAGTTCATTTAATACGGAGATAATGTCTGCCTGGCAATGTAACAAGTATCTTTATATATTCTGAAAAGAAGAATAAAACTGCTAATGAAACACTTACGATCAAGCCCGTTGATATATCTCATTGTAATTTCACAGTGCCCCCACACTGCACTGACTATAGGATACAGTTTTTTCCCTTTTAAGCCCCTGAAGGCCACTCCAAGGTATTGTCCATCCACGATGAAGCTAAGGGTTCCTTCATCCATATCCAAAACCACCAATAAGGAGTCTGGAAGTACAAAAGACTCATCTGGTTCCAAAAACACAGGATAGGTTACTCCAGGCTGGTTTTTGCAGTTGTGATAAAGTTTGTTCCGTCCAAGGTCCCAGCCCCACGATTCACTATTGCTACCAACCAGTGATGTATATCCTACAGAATGCAAAGGCGCTTCTGCTGTTGAGACCCCAACTACAGCATGTGTTCCTCGTTGCCTGGTGGGCCAGTGAATCTGCCAAACGTGCAGTCCCCTTGTATAGCCAACTTTTCCTCTGATGCAATCTGTGCTTTGGGCAACCGGGTGTCTATGAAAAGTTAGTCTGTCATCTTCCTTCACAAATATATTTAAGGATCGATCTTCATTGTTCCAAGCATGTTTGTACTGGACCTCCAAGAGGGCTGGGGGCATATCCAGCAACATATCCAATCGTGCAGGCTTGCAGAAATCTGGTCCCCTCAGTTCTCGTTTAACTGGTCTATACGGGGGATCCCGAACATCCACAGACTTTATGCTCCCTGAGATTTTTTGGCCCATTGCTCAGCTGCAGATTGCTCGGCTGCAGGGAATTAAAAGTGAATGTGGGCCCAGTGTCAAGTCATGAAAGCACTTTCAAGCTGAGCCAATGACTCACTATGCACCAACTTGATTTACTTCTTTCTGAACTCTTTCAGAGCCAATGTTTTCTGGATACACACTTCTGAAATAAAGCAGAAAGTCACCAGTTAAAATTATAAACCACATAACTATTCTTTAAAAAGAAAAACAGAAAGTTGGGGGGGGAGAGAGAAAGGGAATTTGTATGGCCAGTGCCAAGTTACTTTAAAATTAAGAAGTAACCATTCTCAGCTTCATGGCCCTTGTACTTCAGTGCTCGTTAACCAGACTGTCAGCTGGATATATTGAGTCTACATTTTAAGAGCACAGACAGTCATTTCCTTTTTTCCATAATAGACAGAGACATTCCACACCTTTCACCCTTCCACCCAGAGTCTAGTCAAAAAGGATGTCACATACTGTAGTACAAACAGCTTGTCCCCTATTATCAGGCATGCACAAGAGTGTGCCCATTTTCACATCTAATTCTTTATTTTACCTTAAAGAAATTCTTCATGCAAATACTTTTACCTCTTTGTCTTACTGAATCTACCTTTTATTCCAAGGAAATGCAGACAAGCATGTTCATACGATAGCGAAAAAATGTAGAACCTGATACATCATATTTTAAAACACCATGCCCCCTATAAAGACATATAATGCTAATCCCATTTTACAATTCATGTTCAGCTTTTGAAAGAGAAGTAGGGGAGACAGAACTTTAAGTAGGTGTTTTTTGATCAGCAAATCCTATGAACTATTTGGTTTTAAAATTGCAAGCAGACCTATTAAGTAGAGCTGCTACTATAATGAACAACTTATTCAGTTATATCACATTGGACCCCAACATTGTATGGGTTTGATATAAAGCCCTTGTCATCTAATATATCCTTAATGTTCAACTTTGTTAATCATATTACTGGAAAATAAGCACATAATTTCATTGCTATCTCCTATACAAAGAATAATGTATCAAGATTTGTATGGTAAAACTGTTCTGCATGTAAACTAAGAACACTCTCTGATTAAAACTACAAAATAGACAATTCAGATGAATGTTTCTAGACTCCAGTTAATGTTTTTTTATACAGGTAGTCTTCGAGTTATGATGGTAACTAGGTCTGGAATTTCCATCACTAAACAATGTGGTCATTAGGTGAAATATCACGTGATCACATTGCTTAGTGGCAGCAATCCCAGAACTCAGTGTTGCCATCGTTCACTGAATCCCACCAGACATTAGGCGAGGACCCACCCTTATCCAAGCCATTCCCAGCTTGGTCTCTCCCAGCCCTGAGCCTCAGTAAGGTAAGGGACTGCCTTCTCTGTCTCCTCTTGAACTCCCACCACCACCCACCATCTCCTTCCCCATCTCTGCCCTTTTGGCTGCCCTGCACACGGCATTCTTCAGCAACAGCAGCGGCGCCGGTGGTGCTGGAGTAGAGGCCTGGGGGCAATGGTGGGTGGCTGAGACTGCCGAAGGCCCCGGGTCTCTACTTCAGCCCCAGCGCTGCTGCCGAGGAGTGCTGCTGAGATAGGCAGGTGGGGGAAGTTGACGCACCCTTGCAGTTGTAAGTGTAGGCAGGCTGCCAAGTGCCTGAGTTTTGATCACGTGACCGTGCAGGTGCTGCAATGGCTGCAACTTCAGGACTGGTCATAAGTACCATTCATTCAGCACCACTGTAACTTCAAACAGTCACTGAACAAATGATTGTGACTCAAGCATACCCCTACAATAACAGTAAAAACAAGGATTTTTTTTTTTTACAATTCTGAATGTCCATATTCAGTTGTTCTTCTACGGCATACATTATGTCTTTCTACTCATACAGTCTCATCAAGGCTACCTTAATTATATTTTCCCTTACGATAAAAGTAAACATTCTCACAAACTATGGTGGCACCTCCTAGCTGACCTTCTTACTTTTTAAAAAAGTTAAACATGGTCATGTATAGAATTTTCTGAGCTTGGTTTCTGGGTTGCAAACATTTCATTACTATACTAGGTAACATCTTCAATACAGATGTGGGACAGTGATGTTTGATGGCTGGCAAAGGTTGTGTATGTGCATAGGGCCAGGGTACTTGCAGGACCGCCTTTCTCCCATTGTTTCTGCTTTCTCTACAAGATCTAACAGAGAGGGCATGTGCTGGGTCCCTCTGTTAAACAGTCATCTTGTTGAAGCCAGAGTTGGTTATATCTTTTGATAGGCCTATAAGTAGAGTTTAAGTCAATCTGTTGATCATGACATGATTGTAGTGCCATGCTGTTAAGAACTCTCTGTATTTTTCTGTTTGACTTGTTCCAAAATTTTGATTATTTCCCAGGTCAAGTTATGCCTGTTGGAGAGAGATTAGTGATGCAGCATTGTATCTTTTGACTGCTAGTTGGTGCTCATGGATATGTTCTGCTAGTCTTCTGCCTATTTTTCCTATAAAATAGTGTATGAATGTAAAAGTTGTTTGGAACTAGCACTTGGATGGGGACCTCTAAAAAAAGCCCAGGACTGGAGGCTATACTAAGAAGTAAAAAAAAAAAAACATCATGGAAGAAGGCAGTTGCAAACTACTTCCATATTGTTGCCAAGAAAACATGTAGTCATCAGTAGTTGAGATCAGCTCAAGGGAGTCTTTATCTTTCTATAAGACTGGAAGCTTACAAAATGGAATATGTGTGTGTGTGTGTGTGTGTGTGTGTTTATATATATATATATATAAAGACTGTAAAGTACATTGTAGCAAATACAAAACTGTCCCTGAACAATATTAAGTAACCCATATATTTAAAATTGTCATAGTGTATTAGACAGGCCAATCTCAAATGAAGCATGGTTTAATCTTACAATCAGCATCTTAACATAATTTGGTTTGTTAAAGAAAGTGGTGAATGAAAAGAGATAATTTTTAATTATCTTGTCTGTAGTCACTACTGATGGTCAAATTGTATGTCTTAAATAGGCTA
Organism: Candoia aspera; assembly: GCF_035149785.1. Lineage (NCBI taxonomy): Eukaryota > Metazoa > Chordata > Lepidosauria > Squamata > Candoiidae > Candoia > Candoia aspera. The sequence goes on along the minus strand of NC_086158.1, from coordinate 35,144,538 downwards.
TTTTTAAAACCGATTCCAGAAGTTAACTGCCATAGTATTTTTGGCTAACTTTCTATTAAGTTGGGTCCAAATCCTTTTATTCTCAACCAACATATTTGGTTGTGATGGCCAAGGATAATAATTGAGATCTAAGATATCTAGATGACCTTACACAAAATGAGATCATTTAGAAGATGATCATTTCCCAAAAATCTGAGAAAATTTCATCAGGGATTGTGAGCAACAGAGGTAAGCACTACCTACTGCATATGCACCCAGAAAAAAATCTCTGAAAGCCATCAAAGGAGGACGAGACTTTGGAGCGAGATTTCTGATAATGAAATTCCTGCTATATATCAACAAAAATCAGATCCCTTCCAACCCACTCACAATGTGTATATAGTACTGTTTCTCATACACAGGTAAACCAGTTTGGTCTAGTGGTTAAGGTGCTGGGCTAGAAACCAGGAGACTGTGAGTTCTAGTCCTGCCTCAGGCATGAAAGCTGGCTGGGTGACCTTGGGCAGTCAGTCTCTCTTTCTCAGCCAAACTCACCTCACAGGGTTGTTGTTGTGGGGAAAATAGGAGGAGGAAGGAGCATTAGACATGTTTGCTGCCTTGAGTTATTTATAAAAATAATAAAGGTGGGATGGAAAATAAATATATATATATATATTTAAAAAGCGTTCTTTAGATGTCACGTACAAGGCTTTAACCTGGATACAAACAGGCCATATATGCTGTCTTATTCTCTTTCACCTCCATTTGGCTGGAGGTTTGAATGAGAGCTCTACTCTTGTTAGCTGAACATGAGTATTGCTCTCCATGCAATCCAGGACTGCGTTTTATTAGAGTCTAATAATATACAGGGAATAGTATTCATACTTAACCCAACGCCAACAGAGATACCCTTCAGATCTTCCTGCTGAATGAGAGATTGGGCAGAGTTGCATTCATATCCCAATTCTCTACCCAGCTTGAAGCTCTCAAAGCCTTTTCCTTTACCAAGATGAATGCTTAAAGGGGACTTATAGGCTTTTCAGATCTGAGTCTTGTAATTTCTTACTGTTCAGCATGTAGACATTTTTAATGATTAAGCTATGAAAATAATTCAGGAAGATCAAAGTTATATCAAACTATTTTGACTATACTCTATAGTGTTTAACCACTGGCTTTGAAATAAATTATACAATGCAATTCATATGATCACAAAAATGTATTCCTTAGCATAAATCATATTTATGTAATGCTTAATTGGCACAGTATTATCTTCACCTAAGCTACTTGCAACTATCTGCAGCTGAGATCCCTAAGAATCACTGGACAAACTGTTATTTTTAATATTTCACATCTGCCCTGTGAAAAAGGCCACTGTAATTAATTCATGTCACATCTGAATCTCCCTATATCTCTATTGAAATGTTCTCTAATATTTTTTGCTTAGCTCTTAGTGAATTCCTGGAAGAAGAAAAAAAGTTGTTCAAATCACTACTACAGAAAGCAGAAATATTTTTGTGGTTTCACATGTATACCCTACATACTGGGAAAATGTTCAGGTTAACAGCCCTGTTTGCACACAGCAGAGAGCAATTTAAATTCAAGCAGGAAAAAGAGTCTTAGTTTCACTTCCCAGTGTTTTTCATGGAACTGCCAAGAACGTTACTGTCAGCACCAATAGTGAAAGTGGAACCTTGCAAAAATTAAGTTGGGCAGATAGTATTCCAATGTTGAAAATGAACCCTATGTGACAAGATAAGAACATCAGACAGAATACAGTAAAAGCAAGTTATAAACATCTAGTGAGATTATCAAGGAGATCTGACTATGAAAAAAGTGACAAAACTAAAGAAAATCACAATGAATCCATACTGAAACAAGGGTCAGTAGTATAGTCATGTCCTCACTTGCAGAGTTTTTAAGTCCAATTACATTTTACTGATTGTTGTGAACCAAAAAACCCTTAGAAAATGTAATTTTTTGTCCTTTCTAACTTTTTGTAATGCATATAGAGTTTTAATGCAGCTTTCAAAAATGTATGTTCATTTTCTTAAAAAAAGTAACCAACATACAAACCAGACATCATACATTTGCACATGAGTAGTAAGAAACAGAATTCATTTCTGGGGAAAGCCTTTTAAGTTTGCGAACTTCCTTCCATTAATATATGTGGCACATTTCTTTTACATTCCAAAATACTACTATACAGAACTTGTTTTCTTCTTTTAAATAAGCAATTGCTACTTCTCTACTAGAGTTGTATATAATTGTTTTAGAACAAATTAGCTGTAATTGCAAAAATAATTTCCACATATACACAATCATCCAATATTCCATTTATCAACATGAATACTTATTAAGGTGTTCTTGCCTAAAAACGTACCTTACAACAACTATCACCTTTTGCCTATCCTGGGATTAATATTAAATTGTAATGGCAATATTCTCCTTGTCCGGAATAATTGAATTTATAGCTCTCTTACCAGTCCTACTCTGCAAGCAACTCCAAAGGATTACCACAGGACATTTCTGAGAGGCCAGCTGCACACCTACCAGATGTAGCATATCTGGAGAACGTTGTGCCAGCCACCATCTGGCTGTCCATGTTACTATGGACAACTTGCCAAGCTTTCTGCTCCACCTAATTCTTCAAATGAGCCTAAATGCTGAAAAGAAAAACACACATGCTACTAGTGTGACTTTTATTTACAAGCATGACTCTGAGTCCTGCATAGAAAACAAACAAACAAATGTATGTTCATAATCCACTCTCTTCTTTGCTGGTGTATCCACCTGTCCAGTAAAAGAAGACCCTCCCCAAAAAAGGTTGCTAGAAGAGAGTGAGCTGCAGGGATACTTGGAAGTAACTTCAGTGGTGTTTTGTGATTATCCATATTCATGTCAGCCACCTTCTGAACAGGCAAGTTCTTCTTTGACAGCCACTTGGTGAGAACACCATAACATGCTTCTAAATCTCCAAATGTGCTCACCTGCCCCAAATGTTTGCGACCCATTTAATGCATTTACAGATAGTTATAACTGATCATATAAGCAGACAGTTTATATGAACTGCCCAATGTCTATTAAAAACAGTACACATAATATATTATTCTAAATTTAGAGGCAAGAAGTTGAAATCAGCATATAAGATGGAGGAAAGATTTCAGGCAAGAGCCAGCATACAACCAAAATTATTTAGAAAAAGAACTTCACTGAAACAATCAGAATAGCATTCATCTGTGCATTTCATTGCTTTCAAATGCAGAATTGTCATAATCTAGTCTTATGTCTCTTTCAGAATAGATGTCAAAAATGGCTTTTTGTACGGAATGGGTTGATGGTGCTAAAATATCAAACACAGTGGTGCACACTTAATATTTGTACAGTATTTACAGAAGTATCTGAACAACCTCTAGATGGCAGTAAAAGAGACAAAACTAACTATAGTGTTTCCCCTGTCTTCTGCAGCCCAAGTATGATAACCCTATATTTAATCAACATTTGTTATGTGGACCCTGATTGTCCTTATTTTGTGACATTCTGTTTCAGGATGGGTGCTATTATAAATATGAATAAGGGTTAATAAAATGGCAAATTAATTTATTGTGGTTACTGGATTTTTTTTTCTGCCAATCAAAGGGGAGTTGCCAAAATAATTTAGCAATCTTGAACATTATGCAGTGAGGAGGGAACAAAAGAAGCATAAGGGTAGAGAGGGGCTTGGCTGAAATGTTTTGGCCTTTTTCTTGCTTTTTTTTTTTTTCAAGAGATGGGGAGTAAGTATGGGGAATGAAAGGCTTCTGAGAGGAAAACCACTATTACTCCTACACTTAAACCACCAAAGCACTCTGAAATATGGTCTGAAATTATACCAGTAAAATTCAGACTTTATTTCCAAATGTCAGCACTGTGATCTTAGCATGCAATGTCTACATGCAACCCGCAGGCTGTCCACCCCTAGAATATAAGATGAAAAACCCAATGGATAAGATGAAACTGGCATGTACTAATGGCTACAGGTGTGAATTTTCTACATTTACTTTATTTACTGCAATCAGTTAACTCAAACTGAAATGTCCAGCCATCTGTGCAGCTGAGTGACTTTGGGTTGATCACTGCAGTCTTGGTCAGGTACTTCTATCTCCACCCAAACATCTGTATCTCTACGTAAACAAGAAGTGGTAACAACCCATCCTCAAAGTTATCCTTTGGGTAGTGCAATTTCTGAAGAAATAGATATGTAAAGGGATTATCTGGGCCTGAGATTGGGCATGTCCATTTAATTTTACTTACTTACTAACTTACTATTTATTTAGCAAACAAAAAGTGACTCTGGGAAGCTTTATGTTTCTAAAAATTGCACAAAACGTACAGAGGGATCTTCATCTCATGTCTGCTAATTGGGTAGGAGACTCTCTCTGAGCCAACAGACAGAAATAGGATCAAAGGTGTCAAGGAGGCTCTGCCTTAATGTACTCACTGATAAATGAGTACTGTACCTGCACATAACCACTTCCTAATATTCTCTAATCTAACTCCTTTTTCCTTGAGAAGACTTCATAAGAACTTAGCTTCCTTGACTGCGTGCTGCTGTTAGGGGCTTGACAAGGTAAACTATTCAGCCAAAACTTGCACTAGGTTTAATGGTTGGGGGGGGGGAGAGACTTGCTGTGCTAAGTCAAATCTTATTGTCCCATGTTCTTCTTTTTCTAATCAGCCAAGTGACCTCTTTGTTTATGAATATGGACATGAAGATATTTTTATATATAATCTTATTGTGACCTGTTATAATTTGAAACTTGCTTCAATCTCTTTTTATAGAAAACTTTTTTTTAATGTCTAGCAGACTATTGTCGTCTTGTGGTCTGCTCAGAGCACTGCATTTCCATTTATAAGTTTAAGCAGCTGTTTTCCAGGGACCTGAACAGCTTTTGTGGTTTATTTCCTTTACCAGGGACGTCTGCATTTTAATACTTAAAGTTTAAAAGGGCTTTATATTTTGTACTTTTATGTTTTTCCCAATAAAGTTTGATTTTGTTTATCTCCCGTTAGATTGATCTATCTCTCAAAGAAGGACTGGATCTTCTAGCTACACCTCTATACTACAGGGACATAAAGTGACATTCTAAAAGTATTTCAACTCTTGTAGTTGACCTTTTAATTACCAGAAAGGCAGCAAAGGGCATGAGAGCCCTTTCTTACACAGGTTGAGGCACAGGATGCCAGGTGAAGCTTCCCTGGAAGACAAATGGTGGCAGTAGAAATTACCAGACTGCTACCCAAAGCAGGAAGCAATGCCAGAGTGTGGACCCAGAGAACTTCTGGAATTGGAGGTTTAAGACTTCCAAATTTCCCCCCAACAGACTTAGCCATCCATTACAGCACAGCTCTTTGCTCTAGTATGCAAAATGACTACTGTTTCAGGCTTACAAGCGTTCACAGAATTGATTTCAGTATATATTAATACATGGACTCTGCAGTCAGTTGTGGCACATTATCAGACAAAAGAGGCAGGAGGAGAAGTAAGTGTAGACAGTCAGAGCTGACATAACTATAACGTATAATTTTACTGTCATGTTGGACAAAAGGCCTATTTTATTTTATGGTACTTATTTTGAAAATAAACATACTTTCATTCAGCAAAGCATCTATAGTAAGATGCTTATTTTAAAAAGGTAAAATACATAACTATAAAAACACGTTTTTTAAAAAAAAAAAGTTGCATTAATGCATATTAGGGGAAGAACAAAAGTATCCATCAAACACTGAATAGAAAACAATACTGGCAATAGATGCTATAGAGATGAAGTAAAACAGAAACAAACAAGCAAACACAAAGCCGCCAGGATTTTTAACGTTCTCTCTGAATATCAGTTTTCCCTGAAGAAACTGGCACACGCATGTAAGCAAGCCACAAATGAACTAATACTTCTATCAGTTCTATTCTGAAGCCACCCTTGTACATTAAGAAGTACTTGGGAAAGGCCTGGGCAGGAATTCATAGCACACCAATGAAATACACTATTAAAATATTTAAGGAGCTGACATTAGGACTGAAAACATCTGGAATTTTAGTTGCAAGTCATGAGGTGGGGGGGAGAATCACCCTCCTGCTTCAAAGAGGTAAAAAAGTATATTACCTAAAAGCGTATTTTTAAGATAATCCAGTTAATTAATTAAATCTTCGGATGTATGTGGCAATTGTATCAACAGAAAAAACAAAAAATGCTGGAAGGTAATGTGATTTTAATTAGAATAGGGTAATAGTACATGTACCCTAGGTACGACAGCTCTTGACATACCTATTGTTCTTGGCTGATAAACACCATCAGGCCACCATGCCTCATCTATATGTAATTAAGAAGGAAAGATTATTGGGTCACAGATGCACAGAAGAGCACCCAGAAATGTAGGATATTTTCCACCCGCATCAAATCTTGCAGCTTCTTTTACTATTTTTCAATTCTGAACCTGTTCTCAGTATTCCAACCATGTCTCAGCTACTTAAGCTAGCAAAACTTGAGTAAATTTATAAACACAATCCAAGTGAAACTAGCATGATCTTAAAAATCTTTATTCTTAGATACTCACTGTCTAATTCATCTAACATTACACTACTATACCATAGTTCCTACATCTCACAAGCAAGCTTGACCCATTTTTAAATGTATGAATATATACCCACCCACAATGTTTGCTGATATCCATAAAAATAACAAAGATATCAAAATTATGGATACTTTAATATTACATCAATATATACAGTACATCTCAGGTTAACGTAAGAAGGATTGGTCTTCTCTAAAGTCTTGATATAATTCATTTTTCTTTACAAGGCATTTCTAAACCCCCCCCAAAACCTTGATTTTAATATGCCTTCATTTTTTCCTTGAATCTTGCTTAATTTATCAGCTAATTTGAAACTGTAATTTCATTTTTCAGGAACCAAAACATAATTTTGCATCAACTTTCAGAAATGCATAAAGTGTTTAAAACAGTATAAAATTGTACCATTTACCTCCAGTCTGGGAAAGGCTAATATTTTAATTATGGGAACACATGAATAAACACAGCTATATAAAGTAAAATTCTTGCCAGTTTACTTTACTTCAGAATGGTTCTTTGCTCTCCTAGGAGCAGTTAGTACCTGCATCATGAATAACCAAAATAAAACTCTGAGAATACCTTGCAGTCCATCCTAGTTGAGGATCTTACTGTATCTGTTTAAATAGTTTCAGCTCAACTTTTAAGTATCACACATGGACAGGTACAAGTTCCTCAAGATCTTACCTTTAGCAACAATAGCAAAAAAATAAAGTATAGAAAAAAGAGTGAACAATATACTTTAATTTGGGAGAGATACTATAACATTGAGGAGAGCTGTCAATTGTATAAAAAAAAAGATTAAGGGATTACAGGATACTCCCTTGGGGAAAGACCTTGCTGGTGGAATTTTGAGGAAGTATTCAGCTAAGCACTCAAAATGAGGTTGATTGGTTTGCCAATGACAAAAGGAAAGAATACACCCCACTGAGAACAGGCAATCTTTACTTTCAAACTTTTGCTATTATCGGTTGATTATGCAACAATGGCTTTCAACAATGCAACAGCTAAAAAGACTTTGGTGGTAAAGGAGACTTGCAAAGTGAAGATCTCTTTATGCTATGTAGTGACACTGCTGGAGAATTTCAATTATAGGAACATGAATAGAACCTGAATGAATTCTATATATCAGCTGTTGTTGGGGATTTGCAGCTTAGTATAATCTTTCTTAGAAGTTTCAAATCCTTGAATACTTTCCAAAAAGTATTCAAGGATTCGTATGTTTTCTATTCAGTGTTTGGGAGAAAACTTTAAAAATCACAACATGAAGAATCATAACCACAGATCATAGTATCTCCCGCCCAATCCTGATTGTTTACTGATTATCTTTTTCCCTGGAAAAGAACAAACTAAAATGTTAAGTAATTTATAATCAAGCCAGTTTAAAATTTCTAAATGCTACAAGACAAAGTTATGAAATATATTTACCCAACCTATTTCTTCCATTATATGATAAAATGTAGAAACAGGAAGGGAAAACTTGAACTACAACTTCCAGCATTCCCCAGAAATAACAAGGCATAGTTGGAGTTATAATTCTGGACAATATTACCCATCCCTGACCTACAGAATGGCAAAATAACCCAAAACCACAATACAGTAAACTTATCCATGTTTTCTTCAAGAGTAAGTGGTTCAGAATTCCAAAGTTGAACAAATAATTCAGTGGGACTGGCATTTCTAACTTTGGAGACCAAACCAGGACAGGCATACAATTCAGCGTCAATTCAAACTGCAGTTAAATTTAGTACTACAGAAACTCTTAAAAGTATTTTAACACAAATTAATAATTAGATTTGTTTTGTTTTGCAACATAGTATCCTTACTGGCTATAGCCATTCATCTTACTTGTTTACATATAGAAAATAAAATTCTGGATCTTGCCACTGTCACTGGAAAGAGCTATTTATCAAAATGACTTATACAGAACTTAATGTTACATTCTGCATAACATTCCCCTTATTGAAGCAGAAATAAAATACCAATAGTGCCAAGAGGTACCACTGGAAAAATAGGAAATTGGGAGATTGCAGTTCAGCCAATTCTGGACATGGTTGCAAGCCTCTAATTGTGCAAGTCCTGTGGGGTCAAAAGACAAAACAAGCCAGATGGTAAAATGCAGTGTCATGGTGGAAGCTCCAACCTGTTTGCATGTGTGCACATCAACATGTGTACAAAAAGGGTGGGGCTTCCAACACCTGCGGGGGGGGGGGAAGTAAAGCAGGACAAGTGAAAAAAATTACCATTAAGTCATTGGCTCACTTTATATGCCCGTCATGATGTTGCACATACATAAGGGGCAACGCTTGCATTGCAAGAGTCATTCTGACAGAACCGCTGGATTCTTGGATGCTTCTATCACCAGATCTGGACAGTTTAGAAGGATTTGCAACTGGCACAGTAGCCCTAGCGGTGTGATGTCCTTGCCACAGCTTTCACCTGTAAATCTAGTGATAGTGGAGCAGCCATGACCATGAACCTCATAGACACTCTTACCTTTTTTACATTTCAATTTGACTACTACCATGTGTACAGCTTAGGGTTACACTTAAAAAGTGCCTGGCTGCTGCACAATGCCAAGTGCCAGGCTCCAATGAAGCCAGTACAGAAAGATCTGGACAGCTGGCTGGTTGTACTCATATTTACTTTTAAAGCACTAAATGGCTTAAGATCTGACTATCTGGGAAGCTGCCTCTCTCATACTCCCCAACCCCCCGAGCTAAGATCTAAATGAAAGAATAGAATCACCAAATCATGCAGCTGAAAGGGCTATTTAGACCACTGAGTCCAATCTGTGCAGGAATATAGATTAAAATATTTGAGATAGCTGTCTTGCTTTTACTTGAACGTACTACCTAGCGTGCAGAGAAGGGCTTTCTCTTGTGTTGCTCCCACGCTATGGGATGCACATATTCTGGAACTGTTTTTGTCCGTCACTATCTTGGTGTTTAGAAAATATGCAAAGATACCTGTTTTTGCTTTAGTTAATTTTAATATCTAATTTAATGTATGTTTTATTGTAAAATACAGATTTGAGTAAAAAGACAAGAGAATAAACGGAATAAGGAAAACTAAAATGGAGAAACCATAATTTGCAACAAAGCAACAAAATCAAACACAATGTAGTACAGGGAGATACTCAGATAAAACATTCTGCACGAAAACTAAACTTAACAGTTTGACGGAAAAAAGTCTTCCCTTCGCCATCTTTGGGAGCAGGAAAGAAATTTAGAGGGGTTTGGGGGGGGGTAATTTGTTTTTATTCTCCCCTTTCTCCAAGTAGTTCTGAATGATACACTAGGTTCTAATTCTTGTAAATGTTATTCTCAGAAATGTTTACCAGAAGCTAACTGGTTCAAATGCCACTGGGTCAATCATGGTTTAAAGAAAAAGTGGATTCAGTCAGGCTGATTGAGAGAATATCAGTACTGGCATAAAGATTATACAAACTAGGAAAAGATATGTCCCCCTATTTAAGTTTCTGTTCTATTAAATTTGGAGTAAAAACAATCAGTGGTGCAGTGGCAGCAGGCCTAAACATTAAGGCTATACACACTTTGAAAATAATTTGGAAGAAATGCTTTAGAGCATATGCAAGTAACGGATTTCTCTGCTATTCATTAAAGCCCAGCCTTTTTTTCTTTTTTTTTTGGCTTCTGTGTAAGTCTGAAAAGAAATGCCAAAGCTTTAAGAGTCAAAATTAACTTTAATAGGTGGATTTCTTGAAGCAGCATCTACTGAAAATGTTGGACTCCTTTAACAAAAGTGGTGCTGTGCTTGAGCAAGGTCTGAAGCACTTCCTCCCAATCATTTTGAAACATCCTGAACATCCTGAGTACAAGTAAACCCTGTGAACTCCATGGGTTTTAATGTCAAATAAACATGGGATTGTGTGGGTTATTCACTGAATGTATTGTGAAACATACCACTTTGGTCATTTTAATATTAACTATTTAGATATTTCTGAATGACAAACGTTCTTCTCTATCTCTTGCCATCAGCCAAGTTTTCTGAGAGCGATGAGGCTGAAATCCAAAACATTTGAGGAACAATATATTCCCTATCACTTGTCTAAAATGACACATACATTCCTGGAGAAGTGGCTATCAGTCCTTTGAGGTAGTCCAGATAGGAAACCAAAACCATGAGTACTAATAATATAGTTACTGTAAGTTTACAGTGACAAAATCTTGCAAGTCAGAAAGCACTTCCCCCCTCCCCTCCCTTCACTTTCCAGAGAACTAGAGAAGGTCTCTTCTGAGATGGAAACTTACTCCACCCTATTCCTCCTTTGGACTCAGATTTCATTTATCAGTCCACTGTCTAGGCTGCGGCTCTTTCTCTTGTCTCCCAAGGTTATTTGTATGGACCATTACAGTGGTAGACAAAGTATGATAGATTTAGGAATCTGTTCTAATAATACAGTTATACATGCAAAAATGATCCATACACCAATTAATTAGAGAATATCCAAATGAGAGTGACCAAGATGCTGAGAGGGAAAAAAAGGAGGGACTATTTGAGATTGAATATATTTAGCCTAGAGAAAAGAAAACTATTGGGACGCATGATAGCTGTCTTCAAGTATCTAAAGGGCTATCGTGAAAAAGACAGGGCAGAAATGGTCCAGATGATAGAACAAGAAATAAAGAATTCAAACAAGAAGGAAGTAGATTTCAGTTAGACATTGGGAAAAATAACTTTTTCCATAAAACTCTTCAACAACAGAACTGCCTTGAGAGATGATGAACTCTGTTCTTCATGGAGCTTTTCAACAGAAACCAGATGGCCTTCTGCATAATCACTGGATTCCTATGATAGGCAGGGGGTTGGGCCTAGATGATAGCCAACACCCATTCTAACCCTTCCATTCTATTAATATTTCAAATAACATATAAACACTTTAAAATTGATTCCAGAAAAACCATCTGTGTTGATCTACTCACCTCGGCCGCAAAAGTTTTCTGAAACTTTTCTGTATCACTTTGTTGCCAACTCTTAGTCACCAAGATTTTTGCAGCGCACATGTATAGCCCTACAACTGTGCTTGATAGCTACTGTATATGAAATGCTTCTGTAATTTAAGAACAGAATATATATGGAAATGATATCCATCAGACTTTCAATTTCATACAGAATGAATGAACTAGCTTTTACAAACTCTACTGGTCTTTACCACAAATACTTCATACTTGCTCAAAAGTGACCCTACTCTGCTTTCAGTTAAGATTGCGCAGGAAACACAATCTATCAAAATCTGGAACCTTACATACCTGGAAATAAGCCCACTAAATTTAACATGTCTTAAATTCTGAAGAGGAAAGTGCAAGATTTAACTGCCAGGGTTAAAAAGAATTAAGAGTCCCATACTGGATAAAGTTTTGCAAAACATGTATATGTTGCTTAAGGCAATATCCAAAAGATATGGAACTGCCCCCATGAAACTGTCCCCATGAATCTCCAGGAGATCCCAAGCTTTTCAATAAATATTATGTTGCAATCTGCTTTCTGAGGGACTAGTCCAAAAGAAATTAGTACCAAACTGGATTGATCTCAAGCTTCCTAAGTTAGAAGGGGCTTTCCATTTTGGTTGTGAAAGGCCAGCCTGTGATAAGTGTAGAATAAAAATAAACAGTGATTAGAAACCCCAAGAACTCAGTTTAATGTCTTCATCTGAATAAGGTCTCTATTTGGATTGGTTATAAAAGGAAGACGTACTTCAAGTGCAATGTCATTCCTTGATTTCCTTCCAGTCGATGTTCTAGAATCCATTGAGCTGGCAGCTGATCCTCATCACAGAATGTCAGTTCTTTTACAGTATCTGGGCTTCATACTGCTCTCAATTCTTAATTATTCAGGTGCCTGAATAGATTTCTCAAAACAGACATTATATTCTGTACTAAATTCCATTTGATTTAGGGAAGAAAAAAACAACTGCCTAATCAGTAACTATTGGAGCAAAGAGGGATTCTATTGCCCCAGAGGATAGGAACAGCATTACTACATTAGAACTACAAGGACGTAGATTCAGGATAGACATGAGGAGGAACTTTCTGACATTAAGAGCTATTAGCCAGTGGAACATGGAACAGGCTGCCACATGAAGTGGTGAATTCTCCTTTGCTGAAGGTCTTCAGAGAGGGACTGGGTAGACATCTGTTGGAAATATACCAGTGGATCCTGAATGGAGCAGGAGGTTGGATTAGATGATGCTGAAGATGTCTTCAAACTCTTTGATTCTATTAACTATTACCAACAGACCAGTCCCTGAATCAGGCAAAAAAATCCAGTTTCAATATAACTAAGTTCATGGATCACAGTAAACCATGGTTCCCTGAATAAGCCATTATTAGCTTAATTCATACATTACACCAAGCCAAAAACCATGGTCTACAAACTACAATGACTGGGTTCACACATCTAGATCTCATGTTTTGGTTTTGATTTAATGTGATATGTAAAATCAGTCTATTAATTTGGTTTTTCGTTTTATTTAAAATAAAGATATGTTTAGGATTACCGGATCCCTCTTGGGTAAGGGGGATTTGGTGATCCACCTACAGGGCCATGTGGAGGAGTTTTCTGAGCATCTACAGGATAAAATTGCTCAGATCTGTTCTAAGTTGGACTCTAAGTGTGAGGCAGTCTGGGGAGATGCCGAGGGAACGTACTTACCCTGTTATCTGGGAACGGTTTGATCCTGTTGGGCCTGAGAAAGTGGACAGGTTTCTCCGGACTGCAAATGCAACCACATGCCACTTTGACCCACGCCCTTCCTGGCTGGTAAAATCAGCCCGGGAGGTGACTTGTGGTTGGGTCCAGGCGATGGTTAATACATCCTTGAGGGAGGGGGTGTTTCCGGCTGCCTTTAAGGAGGCGTTGGTAAACCCGCTCCTCAAGAAGCCATCCCTGGACCTTGTCCACCGTACTGGACAATTTTCACCCTGTCTCCCACCTTCCCTTTTTGGGAAAGGTGGTTGAGAAAGTGGTTGCGTTGCAGCTCCAGAGGATCCTGGAGGAAACAGATTATCTGGACCCCTTTCAGTCAGGTTTCAGGCCAGGATATGGGACAGAGACTGCATTGGTTGCACTTATGATCTCTGGTGACAGCGGGATGGAGAGAGTGCATCCATCCTGGCTCTTGACCTCTCAGAGGCTTTTGATACCATCGACCATGGTATCCTTTTGGGTTGGCTCAGGGAGTTGGGGGTGGGTGGCGTAGTCTTACACTGGTTCATCTCCTTCCTCCAGGGCCAGTCCCAATTGGTGGTATAGGAGAGATCCGACCCTCGATCCCTCCATTGCAGGGTGCCACAGGGTTCAGTTCTCTCTCCTCTCCTATTCAACATCTACATGAAACCACTGGGTGAGATCATCCATCACCACAGGATGAGGTATCATCAATATGCTGATGACACTCAGTTATATATCTCCATCCTGGGTGAGGTAAGTGATGCGGTGGCTGGCCTCTCTCAGTGCCTGGGGGCTGTGGGGGTCTGGATGGGGAACAACAGGCTTCAGCTGAACCCTGGTAAGATGGAGTTGGGTTGATGGCTCCTCTGTATCTGGGAAGTTGTTATCTTTAGTTCTGGATGGGGTTGCACTGCCCCATTCAGACCTGGTGCATAACTTGGGGGTCCTTCTGGACTCACGACTCCTGCTCGAAGAGCAGGTGGCAGTTGTGGCCAGAAGGGCCTTTGCGCAACTGCATGTTATGCACCAGTTATGCCCTTTACTGGATTGAAAAGCCCACCAAACTGTCACTCATGCCCTTGTCATCTCCCACAAAGACTATTGCAATGAACTCTACATGGGGCTACCCTTGAAGAGTATCTGGAAGCTTCAACTGGTCCAGAATGCAGCCGTGTGAGCAGTTATTGGTGCCCCAATATTGGCACATGTGACACCACTGCTGCGTGAGCTGCACTGGGTACCAGTTTGCTTCTGGGTCTAATTCAAGGTGTTGGTTATGACCTTTAAAGCCCTACATGGCATGGGATCAGGTTACCTGAGGGACCGTCTCATCCCCTTAACATCAACCTGTCCCAACCAGTCATGCAGAGCGGGCATGCTACGAACCCTGCCAGTAAGGGAATTCTACCTGGTGGGGTCCAGGAGGTGGGCCTTCTCTGCAGTGGCACCCACCCTGTGGAACATTCTGCCCCCAGAGGTGAGACATGCCCCTTTGCTCCTGGCCTTCCGGAAGAACTTGAAAACCTGGTTCTGCCACCTCGCTTGGGGTGGGAGGGGCACCAATTCTTCTTGGGGGTGGCTAGTACCATAGGTCTCTTCCCAACGAATAAGATCTTCACCTCTTGGATTTTATATCTATTTTATCTTTATTTATTGGTCCCTTATATGTAATTTCTATGCTTTTGATTTTGATTTTATTGTAAATCACCCAGAGTCCCCCTTTTGGGAGAGATGGGCGCTAATAGAAATTTGAAAAATAAATAAATAAATAAATTTTCAGAAAAGTTAGTATCGATAAGAAGATGGAAAATTACTAAAGTTATATAATTAATGCTCAATTTAACACTAATAAAAGATAAACCGTGCCAAGCAAAGTACATTGTGTTGTTTTATTTATTTATACACACACACACACATATACATACATACATGCATACATATGGTACCATTTGGTGGGGGATTGAATTAGTTTACAGTGGATACTTGCAAGGAACACTGTGGCTCCAAGTTGTATTTTGAGGGGAGACAGAAGATGTGTTCACTCAACACTCATGCTAAGCCATAATGTAGTTTGTCTTTGGTTTATTGTGTAACCAGATGAGGGGGTTGGGAGTGGGCATCACTGTTCTAAAGTGGTTCTCCTCTTTCCTCTGAGCTCAGTTCCAGTGGTGTTGGGGGAGGAAGCACTGGAGCCCTAGGCTCCTGCTTTGTGGAGTGCCTCAGGGCTTCACCATCTCTCCCCTCCTTTTCAATATCTACATGAAGCTACTTGGGGAGATCATCTTTCAGTATGGGGTGAGGTATCATCAATATGAGGATGATACCCAGTTATACATCTCTGTTCCTGGCCATCCACGTGAAGCTGTCTAGGTTCTTTCCCAGTGTCTAGATGAGGAAGAACAGGTTGCAGCTCAACACTGCCAAAACTGAGTGACTATGGGTTTTGGGTCCCCCAGTTGCAGAATTTCCTTTGGTTCTGTATGAGGTAGCACTACCCCGTTCAGACTTGATGTGCAATCTGGGGGTTCTCCTGGACTTACAGCTCCTGCTTGAAGAGCAGCTGATAGCTGAGTCTGGGGGCAGGGTGCTCTTTGCACAACTGTGTCCTGTGTGCCAGTGGTACCCATTCCTAGAGCAGGAGGTTCTGCTCATGGCCACTTATGCCTTTGTCGCCTCCCAACTGGATTACTGCCCATCCAGAAGCTTCAGTTGTTCCAGAATGCAGCAGTGCAAGTAGTTATGGGCATATCTTATTATACCCATGAAACAACACTACTCTGCAAGTTGCACTTACTTCAAATAGACTAGAGGTATGATTCAAGGTGCTGGTTATCACCTTTAAAGCCCTATATGGCACAGAACTGGATTACTTGAGGGACAGCCTTCTTCCAAAAACATCTGCATGCCCCACATGCTCCCATAGGGATGGTTCATCCAAGTTCCTTCTTTTAAATCTTGTCATCTTATGGCACCTGAAAAGTGTACCTTTTCTATGGCTGCCCCTGTTCTCTGGAATAATATGACAGGCCCAAACTCTTCTCACCTTTAGGAAAGCTATTAAGACCTGGCTTTTTCCCCAGGCATTCAGGGCCCGTTGAGTGGAGCCCCCTTTTGATCGTTTTGTTTTAGTGCTTGGTTGCCATTTTATATTTTGTATTTTATATTTATATATTGTACGTGTTTTAATGCTATATGGTTCGGTTGATTTTTTGGAGAAGTTATTGTTTGTTTTTTTGTGTTGCATGCTGCCCATAGTTACACTGTCTGCATTGGGTGGCCTTATAAATTAGTTAATACATAAATAAATAAATACGTCCATTTGTAACATATTCCATAAACTATACTTAAGAAAACCATGGCTTAGTATCTCATGCTGAGGGTGATGGGAGTGTAGTCCACCATATCTGGAGACCACCATGTTGGGGAAGGCTGTGTTAACGATTAAAGCACACTGGTTAGGCTTATGCATTATGCTAAGCTATGATTTGTTTCAATACCATGCTATAAACTTAAAATACAAAGTATCAAATGTTGCATTAAGCTACAACTAAACAAACAGCATTTTAACTTAACATGTAAACTGACTATGCAGTATACTCAACATATTTTGCATTTGTTGTTAAATTTTGAGTTATTAACTTCTACTGCAATTTTGTTGATTTATGTGGGTTTTAATGTTAGGGAGAAATTGACTTTTTGTCAGACTTGAACTGAAATATATAAAATTACACACTCTGAACTTCCAAGCAATATAAACTTGAAGCTACAACTACAGGCTTCAATTTACCATAGTATTCCCCAGACAGGTGATCTTCCAACACTTGAACCTCTAGCTCCACAGTCCCCTAATCAGGAAGGTTACTGGCAATGATGCATGAAGGATTTGTCCAACACATCTGGACACTAGCAGGTCTGCGAAGGCTGATTTATCATGTGGCTCTACCGCTGTAGTAAGAACTGTAGTGGTCATGCCTCTATGTGGGAAACATCATTTTTTGTATCTGCAAATGGAATTTTACTGTGCATCTGCAACTCATTAACAAAGAACTGTACTGATGAAGATAAAGGCCAGTCTACGCACTGTAATTGTAATGGTCACTTCATCTCATATGTACAGAGCACAGTTCATATAGTCTAGTAGAAGCCATGTGCACACAATGCCACTTGCCCCTCTTATGTAGAAACGCATACATAGTTAGTGTTTTGCTTATTCTGTTTTACACTAAAAATTCTAGCTGATCAATAAACACACATTCCCTCTCTTTCCAAGATCTATTAGCTTAGAATAAGAATAAAGTATTCTTGTACCTTTCCATGGCTATCCTTTAGGTCAGTGTTTCTCAATCTTAGCTACTTTAAGATGTGGGGACTTCAACTTCCAAAATTCTCCAGCCAAGCATGCAAGAATTCTGGGAGTTGAAATCCACATGTCTTAAAGCATGTGCTTTAGTTTATATCTATTTTCTCCCTAACACAGAGATGGAAATGTTTTCCCCATATCAGATAGACAGACAGACAGACAGACAGGTTTTTCTTCTGCTTGTCCAACAACAGTGCAATCTGAAAGACAGCTTTGATTTTACAGATGGGAGTGACTTCAAATGCAGACAAAAATACAAAAAGGCAAAACAACGGGGAAGTGCTGGCCACATATTCTGGGAACAGACTGTTTACCTTGGAATAATCTTAGAAAACCAACACCAAGAAAAGCAACAGATGTATGAGATTCAACTAGAGGACAAGAAGCAACATAAGCTGGAATGGGGAGATCTATGATAGAGAAATCACGTTCAGATATATTTTAAAGAACATATTCATGAATGTAAGCTGCTCATTCAACATGAACCAAAGGTGACAGAAATAAGTATACATGTAATATACAAAATATACTTTTAAAAATGTCAGTAGGCCAAGCCATCTACAACCTAGCATTGATTGTTGATGGATTAATTAATTAATGATGTACCATCAGGTCAGCGTTAATTGTTAGCAACCACCTAAATAGGCCTTCTCCAAGATTATCTGTACCCAGGCTGACACTTCCGAACTTCAGACTGCTGGTTCCATATTCTATTGGGCCAAGGCTTGGGATTTACATGTTCCAATCGTATATGAAAATTGATGAAACTCCAGCAATTACTCAATTTCTTTCAAGTACATAACAGTCCTCAGACGGTAAGGACTGAAGCTTGGGGATCCTACTTAGAGTTTTAAAGCATTTTTACTAAAGTAATATTGCTCTCTTGGAAGAATGCTGTAAATAAAGGATGTACAAAGAACAGCTGTTCCAGCTGGAATTAGCACTTTCAAAGTCAGAAGAGAAAAGAAAAGGAAGCTATTTAAAAATATAATTTCTTTTGAAAAATGTACTAGATCCTGACCTGGTAAAAAGTGTTTAAAAATCCATGTTAGACAGATCTCAGAGAGAAAGAGAGAGAAATTGCACACCTACCATACAAGCCAACTATGACTCCAAGGAAAATATGAGAAAAAGTAGCCATTTAATTTTACTGCTTACTAGCAGATTCAACCTTGCTGTGTTCTGTATGCTGTTCTAGCAAAAAAAAAAAAAAAAAAAGGTGGGGGGGATATGCCCAGGAATAACAAAGACAATTCTCAGCTTTGGACTGTGACAAACCCTATTTTGCCTGCCAATGGCAAACCAATCAGTCAGGGATATAAGTGGAGTAAATATGCAATAAATTCTTTGAGAGTACTGACCATGGGAACAGAGATGCTGAATGAACAGGAAAATAAACTCCTGTTCCTCAAGACATCATCATCCAGCAGATGGAACACCAGTAAACAGGACACGAAAGACTGACTGTGACAAACATTTCACTTCAAAGAGAGTTAGACAGTGACCTACACACAGAACTGGGACAAACAGTATCTGGGGAGGAAGGGAGACAGGAATAGTTGTCTGCTCTTGGTACACGGAAAATCCATTATGCTAAGCTTATATTACCACAAGAAGTCTGGAGACTTAATGAGTATTGCCACAAAACAGCAGGAGACAGTTTTCACTCAGCAGGCATTGTGCTACATGAGGCTATTTATTTTGGAAGCCAACAAGGATCTGCAATGAAAAGTTTTCCTTGGAAGTCTAAAATATCTGCCCCCTTATCTATCCAAAACCATGATCGGTGGGACCAGGTGAGATGGATCCAATCTATGGCAGTTCCTTTGAAAGTACTATGGCTTATGACCTATGGGTCCCATTGGTTTTACTGGGACTGAAATGGCGAACACAGTTTAACTACACAGCAGTCACTCCAAGTCTCTGTGTTTTTACAGGCTGATGTACACACCTATGTGACATAGGTAAGGACACTCCATTCAAGGCTGCTAGTTATTTGCAAACTAGGGATATGCCCAGTATATAGATGAAAGTACCCTTTCATGATCATTTTCTTTACAGTTCTATACAAAACAGTCCCTGATAGAATCATTGTTCGTAAAAACTACCATGAAATAATGAGATTCATTAGAACTGCTGCCTTAAACAGTGGACTCCCAGTCTACTCCACTGTTTCTCACAAAGAGTTACTACAGAAATCTGGTGTTTCATTTCACAGCTTCCAATGCATACTCTGTTCTTCTTCCTCAGCAGTGTCTTGAGAAAGTCAGAGTGTCTCAAATGCATTAATAAATTAAGCTTCAGTGCCCTTGCCAGAAAGGAAAGTATTACTTTTCCCCTAAGTGCAAGTGATGAAACTGAGCAAAGAGGGGTTGTGCTAGGTCAAATAACAAGACTCAAATAGAAGAATGGCTTCCATTCTTGAATTTTAGATCTCGGGAAGCTCTCTTCACCCACACTACCTCTATGGTTACTGCTGCTGGAGTAAACATTTATTGCCCCTCCCCAATACATAATCCCATTCTTCCATGTTCAAAATTAATTAAATATATCACAATAAATCAGCTACAGACCAGTTTTGTTTCAGAGACAGGGTCATTCAGCATCCACAATGCATAAGGATATATTGACCAAACAAATGTAAACAACCAGAAGCTGAAAGGCTACTGGCTGGGTGCTGCCTCTTCCCAGCCCTAGGTCTAAAGCATACAAACACATTCCTTGGATGAGTTATTTCACAATGCAACCTTATCTTGATACAGTTTCTATCACCCAGGACAAGGAGTACTGTGGAAAGGAGGGAGTGGGAATGGAAGAGACAAAGTTGATTAGCACTAACCACTTCAGCTTGTAAGCAAAGCTGTGATTAAAGCAATAATTGATCATCTTTGGACAAAGAACTTCTCCTGGAGTGTTTTCTTTTGGCATAAATAAAATGCACATGTAACACCACAACTCGCTACAGTAGTCCCCCCCCCGTTTTTTTCTTTTCTTTTTCTTTTTCCTTTTCTAGAATGAACAAGTTATCAGTGGTTAAAAATCCAGTAAGTTTCGTGTGAGATGCCGGATTACTGAAAAGAACTCAGCCCTCTTGGGAAGCATCTTTAGCATGAACATGTGACATTTACTGTAGATCATACATTACTTTCAAAGGCTCAGCACATGCAGACTCCTACCGTCACAGTTCTTTCTCAAAGCAGCTTTGATCACAGGAAAATTATTCTTGCATCTCTTAAAACAAGTGAGCCTAGAAAATTAAACATCGTCTCCTCTCCGCTCCGTTTATAACATCCTAGCGAAATATAATGGTTTTAGCCACTGCATGTAACCCACCACACGCTCATTTGTTCTCGGACAATCAGCCACTTATTTGTCATACAAACAACTCAAGGTTGGATAGACTTTAAATCTGCATCTACAAGAGACCGGCGAAGTGCTACACAGCCCGTTTTTAGCAACAGCCGTTTAATCACCAAGACAAGCATTGTTTTGCTTAAACGTTATACTTCTTGAGACACAGTTAAATGTTGACGTATTATAGCCAGCTGAGTAAACCATTCCCGATTAGCGGTCACTTTTTCCAGACACTTACCATATAAACAAGGAAGCATCTCGTCGTCGATCCCGCATGTCCTGGATTTACAGCATATACCTCGTTCTTTTTAACATCTACACCATATCCATAAAGACAAGCCGCTTGGAAGCAGAGCCAGCAGCAGAGAATCTTGGGACGTTACAAGAATATTTCCTTCAACAGGGAAAACATCCACACCCCACTATTGCTTACCCCAACTGCTGATTTTGCTACGCTATTCCCGCTCCGGGGGAAAAAAAAAAACATTCAGAAAAGTTGGAGCTCAACGCCGCGGGAGAGCCACATCACGGCGGGGGTGACAGAGCTGGGGGCGCTGGCGGCAAAACTCGGCAGAAATAGCCCGTCCGAGCCGCCCCCCCCCTCCCCGCCCCGGCGCCGGTTCTGGACTTCGCGCGGTCCACGCGTTTGCAGGAGACAATCGAGGCGAGCCGCACCGACAGGAAACTCCCCGCTGTAAACTCTCGGAAGAAGGAAAAGTGGCCTCTGGGCAGCCTGCCCTTTGCCTCCCCGGCTGCCTGGCTGTTGTTTCTTCAAAGATTCTTCCAGCTTTTATGCCTCGGCTTTCTTCTCTCCCTGCCCAGCCTCTCTCCCCCGCCCCTTTCTTCCTCTCCCCTTTTATGACACAGACAGCCCAGATGGGAAGAGCCTGCAGCTAAAGCCAGTCCAGCACCCCATCCTGAAAGCTGATCTTGCTGATCTCATCACCGAGGGCTACTAATCCAATGACCGGAGAATTAACAACAGATGGTGACGCCCCTTCTCTCCCGCCTCCCCCCCCCACCTCGCATCACCACTTAGCATACAAGCCAAGAAGAAGTAAAAAAAAAAAGCAGCAGCAGCCCGCCCGCGCGCGAGCGAGCCGCGCGAGCGGGCGCGCGCGGACGCCCACCCAAACACGAAGTGCGAGTCCACCAACAGACTGCAGAAGGACGACAGAACTGGGCTCACGGTGGCCCAGACTGCATTTCCTGTCTGTATACACACTTCTCTGCCAGAGTTTACACAGGCGGGAGCTGCATTATTTAACCCCTTGCGCATAATTGGTGCCCTACAATCAGGAAAGAAGTTCCTTGAGATGTCTGCGATGCTGAGAAATGGGTTCACAACAAGTATGCTTTGTTTTTGTTTCCAAGAGAAGCTACCTCTTTTTCAAAATTCTTAGTGATACCCAAGCATCCAGCTCTTCCTTTGGAATCGATTGATTGTCATGCGCAGATGGCTTTATTCCAACCAGTAATGTTCCCACCTCACCGACCCCTTTTTTAAAAAAAAGAAAAGTTGTGGTTAATGTAAAAATGAAGACTCCTCTTTTGATGGGTAAATAAACAGAGAGTTCGACCAGGAAGAAAACCAAACCAAAACAAAATCCCAATTCTCTTGCAGAGAATGAGAGTTCAACAGGTAGGATTAAATTTGCTTTAATCTGAAGCCTATTTGTACAGTATTTTTGGTTCTGGGCAGTCTGAATGTCTTTCACTGAAATAATGCTTCTCTTGAAAAGTTACCACATTTATGAGTGTATGCACCATTCTAACTGAGGTATAACTTTTCTTTTACCTGACAAGCACTTTCTGTTGTTAGGACTTGCAGATGGACAGAGGAATGACCTAAGAACACTTGAGGGCTAAACCTTCATGCAGACTGGGATTCTGTTTCCCTTCTTGCCACCCAGCAACTGGTTTGAAGAGACCTACAGCTTGTTATAATGCAATCATGATTAAAACCACTGATTAAGTCTTATTTTCATTATTTTTTTTAAGCAGTGGTACCCATGGTGGGCAAACCATCTGCAGATGAATTCCATAATATAACTAGGGAGTGTGTGAAAAAAATAATTTATTTTGTATGTGCTGAATCTAAAACTATTTGTTTAACTAATTCATATGCTCTCCAAGCCCAAAAGCACTACACAGTTTACAAATCACTATACTGTAATTATATTGTTACATATTGTAACAATAAAATTCAACCTACCAATTAAAACCGTAAAATATCTAAAACATCTGGGTAAAATGTTTTAGGACTGCATATAAATCCTTCTCCCACTTCAGCTTTCTCCATATGATGCATAATTTTATATACTTCAAATACATCCTCTTTCCTAGACTAAAAAGTTGCTGCTACTGTAACTTTGCCTCATAAATGGGTTTTTCCAGTCTTTTGATTTACTCTAATAAATCAACTGATTCTCTTGAAATGATTTCAAATGTGATTGGTTATCTGTGTTTGTGCGTGCATCCATCCATCCATGGGAAACTATTCTGAAAACTGAAAGCCTTTTATTTATTTAAATGCTTTTGGATGGTTCAGGCATCAACAGTTTTATTTTGATATGGAGAAGCTGTGGGTCTGTTCTACAACTATTAACATTCTTTGATCTGAAATAGCCAATAGTAGAGTGTTTCTAAAATGTCTCTTATCCATTTTGGATTAGCTTTTCCACCCCTCTTGCTTTAAGTATTTTTGAAGATATGTTTTATTTCTATGACAGTCTTTGGTATAGTACTTTGCTCAAGTGGAGTTAAAAAGTGCAGCAGGTTAAAAGCAGCAAGCTTCAGAGTGAATCCTTTGAAAAATTCTTAAGAACTGTCTAAAAGAAAACTGGATGCTTTAAAATACACAAGAGGCCACAATAGCTGAAAGGACTGTCACCCCATGCTCATTTTTCAAGTAGTCCAGTGGCTATAAGGGGGCACTCCTCTAAAATTTCCAAACCCAAGGAAGCTTCACCCTATTTATATTTAGTGCCCCAGAATATTTAGGCTAGCTGCTCATATGTATTCAGTAGGAAAATGCCCTTTATGTACTTGAAACCTAATTGGGAAAATAGCACAGATTACAAGAACTCCTAATGGAAAGATATAGCATGATTCTGTGCACATTTCTCATGTACCTTTCATATTTCTTTTGATGGAGGCCGATCTAATTATCTACTATAATGAAAAAAATCCGATGGAATCTGGTAGCACCTTTCAAACTACACAGTGTTAGTAAAAAGTAGTAGCTGGTAGTTTTTTATTTTTTTTAAAAAAAAGCTTATGCCTTTTACTAAAATTTGTTAATCTGAAAAAATATTTCTCCTGATGTTTTGGATATAAAAAGACTGCAACACGGCTCTTTTCCTACAATGTCTACTTGTGATGGGTATTTAGGTAGATTGGCAGCATTTTATGTACAGTATCTGTGTTTGTCAATATGAAAAATAAAGGGACTTGAAAATACCATTATAGGAAGAGAGAATTTTTGTTTCCTGGCAAAACGGCCCCAGCCTCCCCAGTTTCTCTGTCCCACATCATGAACAGATCCTGAACTACACTCAAAGCCATGGAGACCAGTCTGTGTTCAAGATTCCATTTGCCCAACAATATAAAACAGTCTATTTTGTATTACTGATTCCTTATACAATACCTACTCCCTGAATGTGTGGAGGCAAGAGTGGGGCTCCACCCCATCTCTGATGTGAACAGAACCTAGTACCTACATATTTGGAGTAGCATTCAGAAAAGACTCTGCATTTCAGCCGTGAGGCCGGCAAACACAGTTCCGCTCTACAAGTTCATAAAACACAGGCCATGACTCTTCTGCACTGATTTCATATGATAGCCATGATTACCTGCTATGCTTCTATACAAAATAAGGCGATAAAAATATTAAAAATCAGTAATAAAAAGTACATTATTATTTTCTTTAAAAATAGTATGTGTTTTAATTAGATTCTTTGACAAACCAGTGGAATCTTTAATCTGAAAAAATAAACCAACCACTACAAATAAAAACAATGCCAATTTAATCAATAACTTATTTACTATACTGTATCCAGTCTTTCTTCTAGATTCAAGGTAGTGTTCATAGCAATCCCAGGCAGTCTCCCAACCAGGCATAGACCAGATCTGCACTTTAAGGCCCAGCAAAGTTACAGCATTACTGCCTGTACAGCACAGTCCTTGCATCTGACTATGCAGATTGTACCATAACTAAGTTCATTGAGGCCTCTGGATCTGTGTAACCTTTCTAATGTATAACATGTTTTGTACTGAAACTGAAATAAATACTTTGCATAACTTACTGTACTTGTTGATAAAATGGAAAGTTCCCATCAGTGTTTCTAAAGTACATAGTGGTTCTGGAGGCTTCCAGCCTTGGATGGAGGAGAGAGATGGCTTTGACCTTCCTACCAAGGGCACTCCTGTGTGCTGGCTGAGTGCTCACCCATAGTTTCAGTTTACAATCTTCCTCTTCATACTTGTCCTCTTTTCATTTTTCTTTGTTTTCTTTGTATACTAGTGCAGGAGTCATTCCAATACCCCTTCTTGCCACAATGCAGAAAGTAAGTGCAAAGGTAGTTTCATCCCCTTCTCAGACTACAGAGGTGAAATCTCCCTAGCTGGATAGCTTCCTAAGCTTGAGGTGAGAAATCTTTGGTCCCATACCAGTATATTAGTATGCACAGTTAGTAATAGATGCTTATAAAAGTGATTTTTTAATACATGAACTTTATTTGAAACACTAATTTCTATATCAAAGCCTGCTAATATAAAGAAATACATGAAGTCCTCATCTGGGTCTCAAAATAGACACCATTATCTACTAAAAGTGACAAATACGTTCACTGAAGTTTATTCTCAACGTGTTAAAAATAACTGTCATCTGTCCCATAACTGTTACTTCATAATGCAAAATGGTTTATACTTACAGTTAAGAACTTGTTATAGATCAGCACATATAATACATTAATATGCTCCCCATAGAACTTGCATAATTCTCCTTAAAGGAGGATCAATGTCATAATTTCAATTCCTTAAACTTGACCTTGGCCAAAATGTTTTCCAGCCTTGTTCTTATATGATTGTAAGAAATTAAGCTAGTGCGGTAGGAACCAACATTTCCCAAGCCAGAAAGTGCCATTATGTCAATATAGATCAGGTGCTAGTCCATTTCAGGCTTGTTTTGAGAATGTCTACTCAAAAGGGCAGAAAAAAAAAGGCCAGAATTTGAGCTCTACAGCATAGGTTTAACTATGTACTTTTTGTACTACTGAGGCAGATCTCCTGTGTGCATACTCTTTAATTTTTATATGCAAAACCCCAGTTGTATCTGTAAGACTACTGCCCAGTAACCAGCACCTGAATAAGGCGTCAGTGTCTGGAGAGCTGAATTTCAGAGCTGTACTTATGTGCTGCTTGAAAGTAATAGACTATATACTCTGCAGCCCAACAGAGAAAAAGGAAAGCACTGTCATTTCTAGAATTTGTGGCTATAGGGATTTGCTGGTTTTAGTAGCTAGGAGCGCTTTTTATTGCCAATTGCAATTCTATCTGGAGAAGGTAGACCTTGCGTCAGTTATATACATATTTGTGGCATCCAGACAAGACTGATAGAATGTGTAAGTAGATCTTCCTTTAAAGACATTCTGGAAACTTCAGCTAGGGCAAAATTCAACCATCCGAATGTTTTGTGGCTGATTGGCTGCTTGATCATATCAGTTTTGCATCTCAGCACTGGTTTTCTGTTCATTTCAAGCTCAGTTTAAAGTGCTAATATGAACTTTTAAAGTCCTTGACAGTCTGGGACCAAGTGACTTCTTGTACTCTTATGGATTTGTCTATGTCCTATAATCAAGTATTGTAAGTATCAGCCATGTGAAAAGGTGAAAGGTCCCCTGTGCAAGCACCGAGTCATGTCTGACCCTTTGGGGGGGACCCTTTGGGGGGACGCCACTTTCACGATGTTTTCTTGGCAGACTATAGCGGGGTGGTTTGCCATTGCCTTCCCCAGTCACCACCTTCCCCAGCAAGCTGGGTGCTCATTTTACCGACTTCGGAAGGATGGAAGGCTGAGTCGACCTGAGCTGGCTACCCAAGAATCCAGCTTCTGCTGGGATCGAACTCAGGTCATGGGGAGAGTTTCAGTCATAGGGCCTTTTAAATGAATGCCCCATATCTCTGGAATTCCTTATCCAGAAAAGGATTGTTATTGACAATGCAATGGACAATAAATGGTATTGAAACTATCTTTTATTTCTGAATAATCAGTATCAATTGCTTTTTTAAAAAAGTAAATATTTTTAAATAAATAAATATTCAGTCACAAATATTACCCAATTATTTATGAAAGCTGTGTCTTCACATGTTTTACTATGGTTGAATGCATTCTAGATTCAATAGTTCCTTCATTTTACCCAAGAAAATGGCATTTAATTTCAATCTCTGTTTCTAATTGTCTGTTGTAAAAAATAGAGATAAAAGATGTTTAATTGTAGGTATGTTACATATTTTTAAACTCCTGATTTTTATTTCTTATAGGCCGTAAAGATGCCCTTTTTAGGCTTTCATTCCATCCTAAAAGAAAAGTAATTATCGAAATTGATTATT
Organism: Candoia aspera; assembly: GCF_035149785.1. Lineage (NCBI taxonomy): Eukaryota > Metazoa > Chordata > Lepidosauria > Squamata > Candoiidae > Candoia > Candoia aspera. The sequence continues at coordinate 35,116,940 of NC_086158.1, read as the reverse complement.
TGATCTTTTTTACACCTTGCTTTGGTATCCTGATGTAGATAACAGAGAAACCCCTATGCATAAATGTTCAAATAGTTTTTCTTTCTCCTGTCATTTTTCTAATTAGTTAGCTTTAAAAAAATCATGATGCTTCTTCTGACAGGAGATCAGAGGAATTTTTTAGTCTTGATTCAATTCTTTTCTTTTAAAAGAGATACTCTGACTAGAACAATCAAATCAAATGATCAGTACATAAACAGTTAAAGTGTTACATGCATAGTCACCAACTTGGATATTAAGGTCATTTTCAAACAAGAGTCCCTCTTTTGGAGGAGCTGGGTGGTAATTAAATTTGAATAATAAATAAACAACCTTTTCAGGATGTCACATTTTCAAATCTATGGAATGTCTTTTCAAGAAAAGCTTATTTGAAAAAAAAATCCAGAATTTTCATAATTTAAACATGAGCGATCTTAAAGGGATTTAAAAATCACTAGTAATTAAGTTATTGCTTTATTATTGCAAGTTTTATCTGTTTAGTTTGTACTGTGTTAAGGTAATAACCTATCTGATTTTAAAGTTTTATGTTATGATTGAAGTATATTTTTTAAACATGTAGAGGACTGCATTAACAGGTGATATTTTACAAAATATAACTGAAAATAATGTTACAGAATGAACCATTCACAAATTGATTAGAAGACAAAGGCCTTTAGGACCCTCCTAAAGACCAAAGATGCCTGTCACTGGGGAGGATATTTTAGAGGTGCACAGTCACAGCCCTGCTCCCAGTTCCTGTCCTCATAATGACCAGCTTACAGGTCTCACTGCTAGGCCATAGGGTAGGACCTCAGATATTATCATAGGCTTGAGCAGATACATACAAATGTATGTATTCACATTCAGGTATCTTAAAGCTTTGAAGATTAATTCCAGTGCTTAAATTAGAAATGAATGGGTAATCAATATAACAATATAACTTAGACAAAATATGATCCAACTACTACTTTCTGCAAAGGTTCTCACTTCTATTTCCTGAACCATCCATAACAGTAGCCTGACATACACAGGAAGCATTACAGTAATTGGACATGAATGTAATTATTTCACACATCTCTGAGGTAGTAATTGCTTTCTCAAGATAAAACCACACATATTTAGAAAATGGGATGACTATTAACTGCTCTTATCTGAGTTTTTCTTTATAACAGACATCTTTCCATCATATTAGCTGGTCCATAAATACCTGATAATTCATTCATTAGCAGGTTAAATATGCCAAAGCCTGTATCCCTTCATTAAAATGTATTTATTTCATTAAACATAATGCCCTGTGCTACATAAGCAGCAACATTCATGTTAGTACAATTCAACACTCTTATGTTCTGACATTCACAGTTTGTTTCACCTAAATAATGAAGGCATTGTTCATTGTATATTCATATTTATTTATTTTCTCTTTCATTCCAGAGTATCTCAGAAGCATTATGCCTATACTTTTATTTAGTTATTTAATCTTTAATTTTGTAGAATTAAGGTTTAGTATAAAACTCCCATTGCATTGTACAATACGTCAATGCTCAAAATAGCTTTAAAGAAGCAGATGATTTAAAATCAAGACATTCACTAACATCCATAAAATGCTGTAAAATAATACTAGCTATAAAGTCAAGGCAAGAAAAAAAATCTGGTGGAATGAAGGGCACTGACAGGCTCAAAAACTAAAAGTTGGCTTTCAGTAGTCAAGAATAGCTCATAATAGTTCATAATAATTTGAGAGCATCATAAAAGCCTCGCCATTAAGCTGAATATAATAACTCATTTGAAAACATGCACTGCACTGTAATATAAATTAGGCATACTAAATACCTCAAATATAGAGTAAGAGCACTAATTTTTACATTTTGCACTCTAATAATTTCAGTGGTATCTAGCCATTCTATTATTCACTAGATTCTATCCACTTATTCTAAGTCTTAATATCAAATTGTGAAAAGAAAAATGGAGTAATACTTTAGAGCATATTTAATTTAATGTTATATTGAATTGTATTTAATTTAATAAATTGTATTAAATAATGTTTTTGATATAATATTTTAACCTAGTCACTCCATCAAAATTTCAACAAATACAAATATCTTAGGCAATCTGTCTATCTAGGTTTAAATCCTATAAGTGGCCAATTAGTATAAAAGTCCAAAAAACAGTGAATAATCTCTTACACAGTTTGAATACAAAAAAGTATGTGGCTTCAGACAACCATCTGGGGGCTAGGAACACAAAAGGCTGCTAGTCAGAGTGAAAATATAAAGAAACCTTGGGGATTTGGACGTTTTTGCAACACAAAGATTCCCCATTGTCTTTTGTTGTGTGTGAAGGTCTTTTTCCCCTAAAAAGAATGCAGGAGCATCTAATCAGCGCTAAACATCAGGGAGGCAGTCCTCAGATGGCAGCCATCAGTTCTCGCTAGGACAGATGGTGAACAAAAGTAAAAAATAAACAATACATGTGGGCCAACTAAGTGAGCTAGTTTCTCCATGAATTAAACACTTGTCTTTGGAATTCTGATAACATGCGTCTGGAAGTGAAACATACTTTGTGGGGTATAAAACTGTAATCTTGCAATCCAAGAAGACAATACTTCATAGGATAACAATGTCAGTGGAGCTATTTACTTTAGGTTAAAGCATGCTTAACCCACCTATAAATTTACTCAATCTTTTCATAACTTGCTTGGAAATTTCCTTAATCTTTAAAACTCATTGGAAGCTAACTCCATCCTGTAATCCCTGGTTTTCCTCACTATAGCTGCAGATACAAGAATTTCACATTAGTGCTGATCAAAAATTTTAATAGTTACAAAATTTAGGCACCCCAGTCAAATTATATGTTCAATGAACCCCTTGTGAACATTAGTTGATACAGCATTTGCATGGTACAAAGTTAAATGGAACATCTTTCTGCAAATTCAAATATACAATTACTACTTACTTACAGTTCTTTTCAGATAAAACAATAAGTATGGCAGGGCAAAAGTTTGGACAACCTTCAGTACTTCATAACATCTCTCTCTCTCTCCCCCACCCCCACTTTGGTACCTTTGAGTCAGTGTTGACTCCTAGCGACTACCTGGACAAGTCCCGGCAGTTTTCTTGGCAAGAATTTGAAAGTGGTTTACCATTGCCTACTTCCTAGGGTGGTAAGAGAATGACTGATCCAAGTCACCCAGCTGGCTTTGTGCCTAAGGTGGGACTAGAACTTTCAGTCTCCTTGTTTCTAGCCTGTCTTAATAAAGACTTCCAAATGCTTCCTGGAGCCAGCTAAGAGCACTTTTATTCTTTTTGAAGTTTTCACCACTCTGTTTTGCTGATCTCTTCTAGCTCAGAGATATTCCTAAGTCTCCTTAGACAGAATCTTGGATAGAATAAGCTGACGATACTGGGTGGAATATTCCATCAAGAACTGTTATCCCATCAGAAACGTTCAGATAAAGCCTTGAACTGCCAGGCCTTCCTGAAATTCTATTGCTACTGGTCTCTGATGATAACCTTAAATTATTTATAGCTTTTTTTGTAATGTCTTCATCCTGCATGGTTGAAGAATAGGAGAAGCTCTGGAAAGTCATCCTGTCCTGAGAACTTAAGGATGAAGGGAAGACTATATCATCAGACTTGGAAGATTTAGAAGGGTGCTCTCTCTGAGACAGTCTTCCTGTGGGTGATATTGATGCCGTAAAACACGGAACATGTTAGGAAACACAATATATGGGATTCCAGTAACTTTCTTACCCAAGCAGGAAAAAAAATTGCTAAAGAAGAACTGATTTAGGAGTAAATCAACTGACTGATTTGTAATAATTTTTAAATGTTTAATATATTAAGAATGTCTAGATTCGTGAGGCAAAATATAAAAAAAAAATGAGGATGGTTTATTGGCCTGGTTTGCAAATATTGATAAAATGTGATGGCTATTAATTCTGACTTATCATTTCAGAGCAATACAATTGTGCATGTTCTTCACCCTGCTTGTTGGCAGGAGAGGCTAATCAAATCTGGAAGCCCCAACACTCCATTTCATATTAGAAATGAATAAGGATTCCTAGCTTATTGCTCCCAAGCAAACCAGGAATCTGACGTTAAGAACAAATCCTAACTTCAGATTCTGACTTGTTATGAGTGGCCCTGATACAGAAAAAAACAGACTACTGCACTGCTGCTTTCATTTACAAAAATCCCCTCAAACTTTTTAAATCCTCTTATAATATGATCCTTCAACTATTATTTCCCATCCCCATTGTAAAGCCAACCTTTAAATTAAAAAGAACCCTCCAAATGTTATTCTCCATCTAATGTCTTTTTGTCCATATATACGCTCAAAACCCCTGAAGGCAAGTAGTCTATTGTTTGATTTTGTCTACGGTAGAAGCAAACTGAAACATGAATATACATTGCCTCTTTAGTCCATCTGCCTTCACAAATGCAAAAAGAGGCTGCACAAGAGCAGCATCTGCTCCCAATAAAGATAAGGAGATTGAAGACGGCAGAGCTCCAACCTACAAGGTCTGTATATCCTGTGGTCCTGCTTTATAGAGAAAGCAAAAGGAACAATGTACGTACTGGAGTAACATGATATGTGATAGGGGTCCTTCAAAGATGATTTAAGACATACAGATTTGCAAGTTGACTCTGGTACTACAGTACTTATGAGGACTATTCAATACACACAGATGTCATCAATCCTTTAGAGTTCGCATTTCTACTGTTTACATAATGATATGACTCTCTCATAAAGGTAGTCTCTCTTCCATATAAAATTAAGTCCTAATGGATTGTGACTCAGGCTAAAAGGTAGGCTCTTGCTGGTCCTTCAAGTAGGCAGGGTCAGGAAACAAGTTGCTAGGAGCCTTGAGATGTCCTTTGATGCAGTTAAGGTATTTTAACAGAAATTGAAAGCCTGTCAAAGCCCCACCCCCACTTCAACTTACACCTAAGACAATCAAGGAAAGTTGTTTTGAGTTTTTTTTTCTCACACTTTCTGCTATCCCAGGACTTAGATACATATTTGTGTAATGGCTCAACAGTCCCTCCCCTATCCCTAATTCAAACTCATATTACTTCACAGCTCTTGGTATGCCTACTTGCCCTAGCAGGAACATTATGGTATCTGTCTAAATTTACAGTAATCTGTAATCTAATCTATAATCTGTAATGTTATCTGTAATGTAAAGTAATCTTACAGAGGGGAAGAAGCAGTCATGCCAGCTTTATCAACTTGCACTATTCCTCCCAACAACTCCTAATGCATGTAGAATCCTCCAACACAGTTATCTGCCAGGCTCTAAATGCACCTTACCAGAATATTAGAATGCTAATACTTACTTTCTGCAGGACCTCCACTTATTCTTGCAGCATAATCAATAATACTTCTGCTATTATGAAAGCAGGAACACTGTTCTTCTCCCATCTCTCACCCCACCCCAAAGTTGGTTATTCTGTTACTTTAGGTACCGTTCTGCTGGGTGAAGTTAGCTTGTCAGATAGGTCTATTGACAAGCAGGTTCAGAATCCATTCCACCAATTATGACGTAATATTTATTTTATATTTATTTTATTTTTATCCCACCTTTATTTTATTTTTTATAAATAACTCAAGGCAGCAAACATACCTAATACTCCTTCCTCCTCCTATTTTCCCCACAACCACAACCCTGTAAGGTGAGTTGGGCTGAGAAAGAGTGACTTCCCCAAGGCCACCCAGCCAGCTTTCATGCCTAAGGTGGGACTAGAACTCTCTGTCTCCTGGTTTCTAGCCCATTGCCTTAACCACTAGACCAAACTGGCTCTAGACCAAACTGGTCATATCTTTGTGCCTTTCATGATTTTGGTCATGCCAGCTGACAGGGGAGTTGAAGTCTGGCAAATCTGGAGGGTACCATGTTGGGGAAAGTCCATACAACAAGGTGGCACTTTAATCCTTCATACGTTGATTTTTTTTCCTCATAGCAATCTACACTTACTATATTCTTAGCATATACTTTTCATCTTCTTTGTCAGAGTCTAGGTAAATTATAAATTCAAGGACCTAAAATGTAACCGTTCCTCTTGGGATAGGATACTGATATGGGAACCGGACAAAGTGTAATTTATTTCTATACAATGTAGAATTTCTGGCATTACCTGAGAAGCATAGGCTAGAGTTATGCTGCAGCTTCCTAAAGTAATATTTGGGAACATACTTAAAGATTTCCAACAGACTTGTTCAATACATGGGAGTCTAAAGCAGTTTTATGCTATGTATTAATAATTGAGATAATCTGTGGGCCTGATTTCTTTAAACCTTTGGGAAGTTTCTTTAAAAAACAAAATGAATGAATCCAACTTTTAATGCAGTTGGCATGAATTACAACATTTTCTCGTAAGAGAATCAATTGTTTTATTTATTCCAAACTCAGACACAAAGGAAGTTTAGAAAAGCTGATGAAGTATTTACTATACTTTGTTTACGGTTGGGTTCTAGCTCCCCTTTGTGTGGGAGGGGAGACTAGGTTTAATGGCCGAAGACTCAAATATCATGATCAAAGTGAAGTGACAGAAAACAAACATCTTTTGGGTAGTTGGAAAAGCTGAGATTTAATAGAAAACTTAGACAATAATAGAATCCCTTTACTATCTGAACTCTGCAGAAACTGTTACAATTAGATAGGCAGCCATCTCCTATCTGAATGTGAAAGAAACTTTAAAAGGTTTTGTTTTGAATATATACTAGTTTTATTGGAATGTTTTTAAATGTACAGTATTTTTACTACTCAAGAAAAAGTAAAAAAGAAAAGGGAAGAGAGATGACTGTGTCACCACAGGATTTATTCTGATCTGATTACTCCCTAAGACACAAAGGATTAGCTAAAACAATTATATCTTTGCATTCAATAAGTTACAACCAAATCTATACCAGCTTACTCCCCCTGATGAATATGACAGGGATTCTGCCAGAATTGCTGATACCATTTTCTTGCAGATTGCAGTCTGAGTTGGCCTCAAATTCTGGATTTTATCCCAGGAAAATTCACACCTTAATAAAAAGCTGCTAAATGCTCTGGGTTTTTTTTTGTCAAAGATAGCAAATAGCATTATTCCCTTCAGACTTGTTACTAAAAAGAGGCATTTATTTTAAAGGTTTGTATACTGCTGATCAGACAACACTTGACAACAGAAAATTAAATAAAATATTAAAGGTAACCTAAAACAATATAAGCAAGGAATTAGAGAAGAGTAATAGCAGAAACAATGTCTACAAAATGATAGATATAATTCACAGCAACTAAACAGAGAAAGTGTTATGGACATTGCTGATGAAGGAGAGGAGGGGCCCTCTCGCAGTACTGATTCTCTTTGCCTCCCTATCAAGAGATCCAGAAAGGAACCAGCTTAGTCTTCTGAGCTTTTCCGGTTGGAATTGCTAGTGCTTTCTCAGTTTAGCAGGATTGTGTATTGTCGAGCAGAACAATAAACACTAGAGCTAGAGCTTCTGATCTCAGCGTGGTTCTTCGCTCTATATCCTGACAAAAAGAGGAAAAAAATATTCAGGTAGGACACCTAACTTTGAGTATAACTATTTATCAGTATGTAGCAATTTACTGCTTGAAGCATCATGATGTTTTGTGCAAGTAGATCTTATTCTCAATTGGAGTTCCAAGCTATCCTTTTATCAGAAAGATCCTTACGTATTTTACTGAAGGTATTGGGACTAAGCAGGGTAGGATGATGCAGTTGCACATTCTGGTATCATCACCTATGTTTGCCAACTTTGCTCATCTTCCCCTTCCCCAAATGAGAAGGAATGAAGAAGTGTTCTATGTTCATTTGTTCAACTACAAGTGCAGAACTCAATTGTGGCCCTGAGTAATTAGAATTTCCAGTCACAGATACTTGACTAACTGAATTTGTGTACAATTTCTCTTCAGATTCCTTCCTGAACACAAGTCTAAATAAAAGAAGGAGCAAGGAAGCAGAAGAATGAAAATACGGGACCAACATTTCCAACCTTCTTACTCAATTTAGCTCACATTCAGTAGTATATCTGAAGACTATCATGTCACTGCTGTCAGAGAGGAGCCAAGAACCAAGAGTAGGACCAGGAAATCAAAAACTAAGCACAAAAAGACTACTGTCACTCTAATACCTTTTATAGCCATTCTTCTCTAGGCAGGTCAAATGGATGGCCTTATTGGAAGAGAGCAGTCCCAACTTAGACAACACTTCATTGATCTAGAATAGGAGTGAGTAAAATATTGCAGTGATACACGTGGCCCCAAATATCTTTTTGGAACCCTGAAGCCCCTTCAATCACAATTGCTAAAAGTGATGTTGGTGTTCCCTGCTATTTTAAAGCAGGAAATGCCCTGAAACTGTAGTATTAAGCCCAAGAATGGTTTCACAGTTAAATTAAGAAAAAATAAAACTCTCAGAAAAAAAAAATGTTTCTGCCTACCTGCATGATACATATCCATCTGCTCTACATTATCATCTTGACTGCTATGGACTCTACTATCCCCAATGTTCAATGCAGTACTTGCAACCAAAAAAGTTGTCAATCCCTGTTCTAGAAGTTGCTGCAGAAAGAAGTGCTTGAGCTTTGCAACACAAAGTAGCTACATAGCTGAGAGTTCTTGATCATAGGCCTTTCAAGAGTGAGTATTATGGGACCTGCAGTTAAATGCCAAGTGCTTGTGGGGCAGGAGATGCAAGTAAATATATTCATTGTAAAACATTGATTAAACATTTCAAAAACTGAACTTCTTGTTCTCTGTGATGCAGTTCTTCCAAGGAAGATAAAACTAAGGTTTGAAAAACAGAATCTGAACTGATCAATGTTCCCACTTCTGGATTTCTTTTTCTTTTCTCAAACTGTATTGTTTTTCAGTTTAGATGTGATCTCTTTGTGTATTTGCAGGTCCTGGATAATTGCTCCAGGTAGTGGTAAGTCTTTTCCCATAGAAAATGATAAGCATTTCTTGGAAGACTTGTAAGAGTCAGTCTCAGTCTGTTTTCTATATTCCTAGACATTTAATGAGTTTTGGTCTGACTGTAAGCAATACAAAAATGACATAATATTTGGCTCTTTTACTTCAAACTGTTAAATCAAATTAACATCCCATATAAATCAATTAATTGCATTGCTTGTAAATGTGCCAGTGATGAGAGTTATTAGCTAACAAGTACAGCTAGGTAATAAAACTACATGACCAAGTTCCATAGAGAAACTGGGTTTTCCTTAGAAAACAAATGTTAAGACAATGGAGAAGAACATTATTACAGGGATAGATCTTTCAGGAAATGTGGCAGAAGCTGAAGTGATATTGGTAACTCAGGAGAAGCCAGGCAAGGGGAGAAGGTGCAGGGAAGAGTTTAATCTTTTATTACCACAATTTCAGCTGCATGGAGATTGCTAGGGAGCAGGCTTTGTGTTTTGTGTATGTAGTCAGACAGACTAGCCACCATTGTATCTGGTGCTTTTGTTACAGGGGGGCTGGGGGGAGAGGAGGAGGGAGACAAATCTCTACAAGACCTATATATGAGAATAATCATTCATTACATATCTGGATTTGCAAATTAATCAATTAACCCAAAATATGCAAAGAGGTATTTGTTAAAAAATTCTATACCATTCTGATAAAATGTTCTTGAAAAGTATTAAAACTTTTTCCAAAATCTTACATTAAATAAGTTATGTTTGGGAAATTTCCTCCCTCCCTGCCTCCTCCTTCTGGGATTATAACAGTGCAAGCCTATGTGCATTTTTTCAAACTTGAAACCTACATATCTTACACATACACACTGAGAATATAAAACTACCAGAAACGATTGGGTAGAAATTATAGCTGTAAGCATTGTGCTTACTGATACATTTCTGCTCCATCCAAGATTTTTATGATTGAAGAACTTATATTTCCTAATTAAAAAAGCTGGCATGGCACAGAGCAAAGAACTAATCTTCAGCACTTTTATAAAATTAAAATGGTAGATAGTAACAGCCCAGTATATTGCTTGAAAGGATATTGCTCTTCCCAGAAAAAAAAGATAAACTGGAGAGATAAAGAGCAGGAAGTAATCTCATAAATTTGCCCTCTGGTAAATGAATATCCCTATCTGCTCTACATTTGACCCAATTAGGCTTAGATCACATACTGTGGTCTTTTCAGTAATGCTTATTAATTATTTTATGGTACAAGTTATTATTACCATTAGATTATTTCTCCTAGAGCTATTTGTTTACTTATTTACTAAATTGTGTACCCCACCCATTCCAAGGCTCTGGAAAACACTGCGATATAAATGGCTTTCGAAATTTTGTCTCATGCATGAATCTGATTTTGTAGAGGCACACTACTATGTAATTTTATTGTGCAGAAGTTTTTGCTTTGTTAAAAAATGTGCAAAAAAAAAGTTTGAGGAACAGGCAATTCATTGGAGCAGTAATTTTATGAATAGGTAAGACCCTACAGTAACTATTTTTAAAATAATTTTATTAAAGATTATAATTGCAATAGTAAAAACTAATAAAAACTAAAAGAAAGAAGAGTAGAAAGAGTAAAAAGTGCAAAGGAAAAGAAAAAAAGTAATGTAAGAAAGAAAAGTAAGAATATAATAAATAAAAAGAAATATATATAGAAGTGACTTCCAACCTTATCACAACTATAAACAATTTTAGTAACATTTCACTTCCTCTTAATTTACAACCAATGATTTCTTCATCCCACGTCCCATCTCTTATTTAGAAACAATTATATAAAGCATTGTGAACTCAGTCCTGGTGTCAGCAAAAGTCTATTAAGGTTGCCAGAAATAACAACATATCTATTTTAACCTTGAACAAATAAACCAATTTTATATTCCTTCCTTTTACTTCTAACAATCCTAATCTTTAGTCCCTTCAAGTAATGCCATAGAACTTTATTTCTTTTCATTTCGTTTTTACCACTTCTCATGAGATTCATCCAAGCCTTAACAAACCTCTTTTATAAAGCCAATATAAAATAATTATCCATGTCACTCTCAGTTTATTTGTAATTCTGTTTTGATTTTTAAAGCATCAACCGATTTCTTTTGTATGTCCAATGAGACATCTTTTTCCATGTCATTCTTGTAACCTGTCATTTGTAGATCCACTTTCAATGGCATCTCTGTCTTTCAGATAAATCTTGTTCCTCTTCTGTCATTTCTTCCAAAACAACTTTTGGACATAGTCTATCCATAGAAGCAAGCATTGCTATTGACACTGTTGATACTAACTTCTAATTCAATTTTTCAAAAGTGTCCTTCAGTATTTCCGGTGTTATAATATTTTGCATAATTCTGTAGCTATTAATCAGGTTTATGTATTCTTTTCCTTTTAATTAAAATCTTTAGTTCCCTCTTGTGTCCAATTTTTGATACTGTTAATCTCTTTTATGTTCAAAACAAATCGACTTTCCCACAGGAAGGATTCTTTATAATTAATTCCAAAATCTTATTTCAATTTTATCTGGATTCTTAATCCATTTATAACTTTCTAAAATCAAAGACTTAATTAGATTTTTGCTGCTTATTTCATTTTTTTTAAGTTCTTAAACTTGTAATCAAGATTATCTTTCATTAAGGATTGAAAGCAGACTTACCTGGTGTTTTCAGACTTGTCAATCCAAAATTTTCTAATAGCTAAAAAGTAGTTAATAAGCAATTTCCAAATGTGATTAGAAAAGGAAGTATGCAAACTTAGTATCCTTTTAAAGTTGCCAACCACCATTTGAGCAAGATTGCTATTGCCTTGTCTCTCAGTGCTCAAACCCACTGAGATCATTGACTTGTGGTCTTGTCCTAACAGTCAGAAATCACGCTGAGATGAGGAGTAGGTCTCTAGTGTTTATTACTGCTACATAAACAGAATCCTAACAAACTGAAGAAGCATGGGAAAAACCCAGACAGATAAACCCCAAAAGTTAAGGTGGGTCTGATCTGTGTCTCTTTGAATGGCTGCTTAATTCCTCAGTACTACGCATGCGTTTTCCCACCCTGGATAGAGGCCCCTTCCAGCTTACCATCAGTACTCATGACAGGTCTCTTCATGAGGAGCAACTGCCTGGAGCACTTGCGGGCAATCTCCTGTCCTTTTTTTGTCCGGAAAGGTTCAGAGAGCTGGTCTACTCACCATCTCTTAATTCTTTGCCACGGTTGTCGGCTCCACTTTTTACATTTCTTCTTCTGGAAGTCCCTATGATAACCAATTTGTGAAAGTGATCACAAGTTATTCTCAACATTCCAAATGTGTCCACTGGCCTAAAAATATCCGCTGTACTTTTGTGATATAACAACCCAAATAGAAATTTTGATTGAATGTTTTGAAGACACCAGAAAAATAATTTAACAGTCATTTATGATGATCCTGGGGTTGGTTTATTGTCTGTATTTCCTAATGCCGATAAGAAAATGATTAAGTTAGTTGCTAGGATTGTTACTGCAAAACACTGGAAAACCAAATACAGTGAAATTTAAATTTTTTGATTGCAGCAAAGGGTTTGGAAAACTACTCAGTGAAGGATAAATTGAGTGAAATTTGGTCACCATTTATTAGCCACATTAATAACACTCTTCCTAATTTTCATTTATATAGCCAGTCCATTATAATATGATGTATTCCATTCACAAACATCTATTTGTCATGAGTACTGATGGTGAACAGGAGGGGGGTGCCCTATCCAGGGGGAAAAACACATGTGTAGTTTAGAAGCTTTGAATCTTCCTTCAAAGAAACTCAGAGCAGGCCTGCCTTAGATTTCCGGGTTTTATCTGCCTTCAGCCTTTCAGTTTAGCAGGATTTTCTGTCTAGTCGAGTAGAACAATAAACACTAGAGACTTAACCAACCGTCTCAGCGTGGTTCTTCAATCCAAGATAGGACACTATTTGAGTCTTTTCATACTTTATAATAACTTCTAAGATTTGAATCCATAGCAGTCATTCTAAAAAAGGAGGATCCACTTGTGTTTAGTGGATGTGGTGGATTTTCACGGTGCCGCTGGTTCTCAGGAAGAAGGGGGCACATTTGAAGGAAGTGGGGGAGATAAGAAGAGACACAGTCCAGGAGGTGATGGTGGGAAAATGAAGGGGTTCAGGATAGCCCCACCCTAGTGTCTCCAAGGTTATTTCCCCTTAGTTAAGAGTAGCTTTAGCCTGGCAAGATTCTGGTATGAGCAAATAAAGAACTAGAATTTGAATGGACTGCCTCTTTGTTGTTCTTGGGCTGAGTCTGACAGCGATATTTCTATCGTATTAAGTGAATAAAACTGACTGATTTGTCTTCAGCCTTCTGCATCACCTTCTAGACTCCTTTGCAGGATCTTCCAACATTTGGGGACATCTTGGATGAGAAGGAGAAGTGATGGTCATGAACACATTTCTATCCCCCACCATTCTCTGTGAGAATTATGATATCATGGCTTTTCTGGATTTGGCCCAGTGATTCTGGCTCTTGTAGGTTCTTGAAGATTCTAAATGCTCATGTTTCTATTTGTTGTAAATAAAATGTGGATGAGGGTAAGAGAACTAATCTCTTTTGATGAAAATATTAAATAACACAATATTGAATATTTAAGTTTATATAGTGCCATCAACAGGTATGGCAGTTTGCAGTGCTTTAAAAGGAGGAGAAACAAAGTTCATCAAAATAGAGGTCACATACTAGAAAAGAATTAAGCATTAAGCACTGAAGTTGAAGGTTTAGCAGAAAGGATTACTTCTAAAAAGAATAGAATGAAGACTAATAAAATATTTGTAACTTATCATATGAAGGGATAAGTATTTTAGCAATAGGAAGCATAGGTATGCTTTTAGCCCTTGTCCCTGCATCAATCCTGCCATTTGCAGACTTGACCAATGGTTCTACTGGCTCCTTGATAGCACCAGAAGGTCAAGGCAATCTAGAACCAGATTATCTTTGGGAGGCAGTGAACCCAGCAACCTTGAAAAAAGCTGTTGTACACTCCCTGCTTAAAAGGATCTCCCTAGATCTGGAGTATTTTATAATTATCATCCAGTCTCTAACCTTTCCTTTTGGGGGAAGGTTGTTGAGCACCTGGTGGTTATTTGGTTGCAAGGCAATCCAGAGAAAAGTGGTTATTTGGACCCTTTTCAGTTAGGATTTAGGACTGGAGTATGGAGGAGAGACAGCATTGGTCATTTAGTGAATGACTTTAGTTGGGACCTAGTTGGGGGTAGGTATACCTGTCTTGATCCTACTTAGCCTCTTGGCAGCTTTTCATACCATTAGCCATAATATTCTTCTGGACCACCTACGAGAGGCTGAGCACTGGTGTCATGGTGTTATAGGGGTTCTGTTTCTAACTACATGGGCAGTTTCAATCAGTGGTAGTGGGACAGACAAGGTTGGCCTGTAGCCAGTTGCTTGTGGAGTGCCACAGGGGTCAATTTTATTCATTTATTTATGCACAGATTTAAAACAACCCTAACTCCCAATGACTCTGGGAAGCTTACACCATAAAAAAGCTAGAACAATACAATAAAAGATCAAAAAGATGTGCATCTCCAGAAAGAAAGAAAAAAACACAGACACACCATATCATACAGTGCTTTCCCCATCTCTTTCTTCAAGGAAATTAAGTATTTTTTTAAAAAGAAAAGAAACACACTTTCTAGCAGTAACATAATATTGTGGCACCAATGGTGTCTTGATCAGCTCGATTAAGAGATTTCTTAATTGGAATTTTTAATTTCCAAAATAGAATTTACTACTGATGTGAAAAATCTTATCCTCTGTTTATAGAAGATAAAAAAAAAAAAGCTTCTGTTTCTTCAGAGATCCACACAAGTGGTGGAAGCTACTAGAGCAAAGCCAGTAGAACATAAATATTAGAATATGTAAAGGGTTCAAACATTAGGAAAAAGTAGACTGCTTACAAGGCCAGCACCTCTTTGCTATTTGTTAAATATTTTGCTTTAGCAATCACATGAATTGGCTTAGTGTAAGTGGGCAAGGATGGCATCCATAAAAACTAAAAGGACACACTGTCATCTACAAGTTACACCAAAAAGATTGGAAAAAAAATGTTCTAGGGAGTAAACCTTTGAAAGAAATTCTATGCTTGTAGAAAGTTACATATCACTATCCTACCCTACTTTTTTATTCTATATTTGGCAAATAATTTATTTACAAATTAAACATACTATCTTATTTACGTTCTAATATGAATCTATGCAAAACACTTTTTGTAACTGTGCGACTATGCAGTCCAATCCTATTCTTGTTGTCTCATAAGTAAATCACTGATCTGCAGTTCTCTGGACAATATCTCTGGAATAAAGGCACAGAATGCAGAAGGATTTCTTTTGAATAAGCCAACCCAGGGTTACACTGTCTTATGCATAGCATTTGAAATTAACTATATCCCATAATTATCATATATTTTCTTGAGCATTTTAAAATACCTAGGATCCTTCAAACGGTTTAGTAATCCTGAAAATTACGGAAAAGTCATTTAACTACTCTGTATGTAAGTTATTCTTTGGATATCAAATATTTGGAAAGAGATTGAGAACTGCTTCCTGAAATACAGGAAGCTCTTTGTCAAATTGCTGTCAATTTCTATTTCTTTAGATTTTTATAAGGTATATTTCAGTCCATAGGAAAGTCAAGTCTCCTTTGAGTCATGTTTAACTCCCGGTGAATTCATGGAGACATCCACATATGTCTTATAGTTCAAGAATGAGTGTTAAAAATATGCTTGGAAACAGAGACCCCCCAACTCTACATCAGCAAAATTGGAGGGATTAGGGTTAGGGCCACTGACTCCCGGATTACTGGATAGTTTCACGCTACTGCTTATAATATGTGATACACAAATTTCCCAAAGACTTGCAAGATTCAATGTGAGAATTATGAGGAAAATCACTAAGTTTTATGTGGGTCATAATATGGGTTTCTTTTTCCCTTCTATGAAAAAAAAAGAATCTTAAAAAAGCAAATTCTTTTGTATCAGACTGAATGGGAGCTCGTAGAATGAACACAAGATAATTTTTGTGCATGACTTTAGCTTCTTTAAAGCTAAAGAAGCTTTAAACTATTTTACAATAGTTTTGGCAGGGGATGAAATATCTATGAAGAAGATATTCAAGTTAATCAGAACCATTCACAGAATATTCAGATTTTTTATCATTTCCAATACAAGAACCAGGATCAATCATTATTTCACAAATAGAAGGAAAATTGCATTATCCAGACTAGCATTCTGGAATTATTTTCAGATGCAAATACATCATGTTAAACTTGAATGAGCAAAGGCAAACAGTTCTGCTATACTGTATACAATACAGCTTCCAACAGCTGCAAGTAAGAAAAAAAATGAAACCAGCATATCATAACACTTCCTATTGTGGAATATGTTCCTATCCCTCTTAGGAATATTGGTGATTTAATTCTTCTTGTTTGAGAATTCAGCTGTATTGCTAATTAAAGCTATACAGGAGGAAAAATTGCCCTGGAATTAGCATGACCTGGGGGGGAAAAAAAATCTACCTGTCACAGTTGCAACTTGTAAGATAGCATCAGTCAGAGAAAGGAAGACACATAATTCTCTTATAAATAGGACATTTATTTTATATATATATATATATATATATATATATATATATATATATATATATATATATATATTCCTTTATAACAGAAAAAAACTTCATTCTTATTTCTATAAACTACTGCACTATTTCTTCAGCAA
Source organism: Candoia aspera (assembly GCF_035149785.1). NCBI lineage: Eukaryota > Metazoa > Chordata > Lepidosauria > Squamata > Candoiidae > Candoia > Candoia aspera. Next base: position 35,100,198 of record NC_086158.1, on the reverse strand, counting down.
AGGATTGTTACCTTGTCGTGGTGCTAGAGCTTGAGCACTTCAATGATGCCATGAGCTAAACCGTGAAGGGCCACCCAAGATGGGAAGGTCGTGACAGAGAGGCCAGACTAAATGTGATCTCTGGGGAAGGTAATGGTAACCCACCCCAGTATTCTTGCCGTGAAAACTAAATGGATCAATACAACCAGAGATATGTCGGGATACCATCGGAAGATATGCCCCCAGGTCAGAAGATGGTCAAAATGCTACTGGGGAGGAACAGAGGATGAGTTCAACTAGCCCCAGACGTGATGACGCAGCTAGCTCAAAGCCGAAAGGACGTCTAGCGGACGACGGTGCTGGTGGTGAACGGCGAATCTGATGTTCTAAGGATCAGCACACCATTGGAACCTGGAATGTATGATATATGAGCCAGGGCAAATTGGATGTGGTTATTGGTGAGATGTCAAGATTAAAGATAGACATTCTGGGTGTCAGTGAACTGAAATGGGCCACTTCACATCAGATGACCACCAGATCTACTACTGTGGACAAGAGGACCACAGAAGAAATGGAGTAGCCTTCATAATTAATAGGAAAGTGGCTAAAGCAGTACTTGGATACAATCCAAAAAACGATAGAATGATCTCAATTCGAATTCAGGGCAAGCCATCTAACATCACAGTGATCCAAATATACACCCCAACCACAGATGCTGAAGAAGCTGAAGTAGAGCAGTTCTGTGAGGATCTGCAGCACCTACTGGACAACATGCCTAAAAGAGATGTTATTTTCATCACAGGAGACTGGAATGCTAGGGTGGGCAGTCAAATGACACCTGGAATTACAGGTAAGCATGGCCTGGAAGAACAAAACGAAGCAGGACATAGGCTGATAGAATTTTGCTAAGACAACTCACTCTGAATAACAAACACTCTCTTCCAACAACCTAAGAGACGGCTTTATACATGGACTTCACCAGATGGACAACACCGAAATCAGATTGACTACATCCTTTGCAGCCAAAGGTGGCGGACATCTATACAGTCGGTAAAAACAAGACCTGGAGTGAATGTAGTTCAGATCACGAACTTCTTATCGCACAATTTAGGATCAGACTAAAGAGATTAGGGATGACCCACAGATCAGCTAGATATGAGCTCACTAATATTCCTAAGGAATATGCAGTGGAGGTGAAGAATAGATTTAAGGGACTGGACTTAGTAGATAGGGTCCCGGAAGAACTATGGGCAGAGGTTCGCAACATTGTTCAGGAGGCGGCAACAAAATACATCTCAAAGAAAGAGAAAACCAAGAAGGCAAAATGGCTGTCTGCTGAGACACTAGAAGTAGCCCAAGAAAGAAGGAAAGCAAAAGGCAACAGTGATAGGAGGAGATATGCCCAATTAAATGCAAAATTCCAGAGTTTAGCCAGAAGAGATAAGAAATTATTTTTAAACAGACAATGCATGGAAGTGGAAGAAGACAATAGAATAGGAAGGACAAGAGACCTCTTCCAGAAAATTAGAAACATCGGAGGTAAATTCCAGGCAAAAATGGGTATGATCAAAAACAAAGATGGCAAGGACCTAACAGAAGAAGAAGAGATCAAGAAAAGGTGGCAAGAATATATGGGAGACCTGTATAGGAAGGACAACAATATCGGGGATAGCTTTGACGGTGTGGTCAGTGAGCTAGAGCCAGACATCCTGAAGAGTGAGGTTGAATGGGCCTTAAGAAGCATTGCTAATAACAAGGCAGCAAGAGACGATGGCATCCCAGCTGAACTGTTCAAAATCTTGCAAGATGATGCTGTCAAGGTAATGCATGCTATATGCCAGCAAATTTGGAAAACACAAGAATGGCCATCAGACTAGAAAAAATCAACTTATATCCCCATACCAAAAAAGGGGAACACTAAAGAATGCTCAAACTATCGAACAGTGGCACTCATTTCACATGCCAGCTTGATTGATAACTGGCAAATAGAGGGAGAAAATGTAGAAGCAGTGAAAGACTTTGTATTCCTAGGTGCAAAGATTACTGCAGATGCTGACTGCAGTCAGGAAATCAGAAGACGCTTAATCCTTGGGAGAAGAGCAATGACAAATCTTGATAAAATAGTTAAGAGCAGAGACATCACACTGACAACAAAGGTCTGCATAGTTAAAGCAAAGGTGTTCCCCGTAGTAACATATGGCTGCGAGAGGTGGACCATAAGGAAGGCTGAGAGAAGGAAGATCGATGCTTTTGAACTGTGGTGTTGGAGGAAAATTCTGTGAGTGCCTTGGACTGCAAGAAGATCAAACCAGTCCATCCTCCAGGAAATAAAGCCAGACTGCTCGCTTGAGGGAATGATATTAAAGGCAAAACTGAAATACTTTGGCCACATAATGAGAAGACAGGACACCCTGGAGAAGATGCTGATGCTAGGGAGAGCGGGAGGCAAAAGGAAGAGGGGCTGACCAAGGGCAAGATGGATGGATGATATTCTAGAGGTGACGGACCCGTCCCTGGGGGAGCTGGGGGTGTTGACGACCGACGGGAAGCTCTGGCGTGGGCTGGTCCATGAAGTCACGAAGAGTCAGAAGCGACTGAATGAATAAACAACAACATTGTTTGCCTTAAAATAATGTAGACTATATTCCCTTCCCCAAAATTCTTCCCTCCAAACCCACCAGTTTTTTATCATCACTATGCTTCCTGCATCCTCTCATCCTCTGCAAAATATTATGTTTGAAACCAGGCTACCATGCCTGATTTAATGTAAAAAAAGAGGTATGGAGACTCTAAGGGGCTTTGGATTAGCCTAAGGGATCCTAAGTATTGTCACAATACAGTACTGTACTTGAATAAATTAATTGCTAATTGCTAACAAAAGTACCATTTGTTATAGCTATACCAGAAAAGCACACGTTATCATATCAATCTTTTTTTTCTATGTTGTCTTTGTATGAAGAATGGGAAGGGCCTTTAAGCCAACTATATTTTCCATATACACTTCTGGAAAAAGAAAAATGTCCGCCACATATTTTTCAAGATCTGAGCAATAAAGTCTATCGGTTTCCTAAAAGTCCAGTGTTCTCTCTTTCATTAGGTTTATAGACATTGGGGACCTGTTTTGCTGTACATTGTGACAGAAGAAGAAGAAAAAATGGGGGTGCCTGAAAAAAGCCCTTTTAATATAATATTTGAAATAATTTTACGTGTCCTCTGACAGTTAATTTGAGTTATGTTGTACATTACTTCCAGTAGTGCCAAAAACGAGTGCCAACTTTTTTGAAATTATATTAATGTATAACAAGGTACTGGGGACATCTGAAATGACTGTTTCAGGAAATACAATCAAATGGAAGGTCATAATAAAATGGAATCAGTCTCTCTCTCTCTCTGTATGTCTCTCTCCATAGGGTTTGTATGAACATGTAAGAAAAATCTCAAACCTTTTTTTAAAAAAAATATATAACTAACATTATGTATGATAAAAGATATGTAAGCCAATAATATAGACTTTTTGATGCACAGATAAATTAGTTTCATGGGTTTCTTTTAAAAGCCTTTGTGGATAGCTTTACAGCATAAAGCAGTTTTTAAAAAGCTTCAACTACCTTAGCTTGTTACTGGGTCAGTGTCTCTCCCTTTCTTCTGAATTATTAAATATTTTGCTTCAGCAAGCTTAAATAATTGTACTGTTATAGACATGGGAGATGTTATTTCCAAATCCATAATTGATTCCATTCATTAAAGGAATAAAGAACCTTCAGAAATATGGTATAAAGTAAACTGTAATAAATGTTACATACTGTTGATTTGTGATGGTAGTTCTTCAGCACACTGAAAACTTTAGTTGTGCACAATCAGCCTACTCTCCTGTGAAGTGGGGAATATCTTACAGACATGGTGGTCCCTGACTTATACAGGTAGTCCTCAAGTTACGACCACTTGTTTAGCAACTGTTCAAAGTTATGATGACATTATCAATTTTTTATCACCACCCATCCCCCCCACAAGGCTTGCACTTATGATGGTTGCAGCAGTCACATGATTGCCATTTGCGACCTTCCCTGCCGGCTTCCCACAAGCAAATATAACGGAGAAACTGGCAAGGAAGATCACAAGTCACTCTCCCACCACTTTCTCTCCCAAGGAGCCTAACTACAGAGTACGAGATTCCAGGGATCTCGTACTCCATAGCACCCCTCAGACTACCCACACTCCATAGTGTGCACCTCCCCGCAGTATCCCCCACTGGCCTGCAGCCCCCACTGGCCTCTGACGCTTCCTAGTGCCCACCCGCAGCACCCCCACACTCCCCGTGCTCCTTACCTGGGACTCCCCCCTTCTCCCACTTAACAACCTGCACGGTCCTGGAGTTATGACAGCTACTGGGACTGCCAGGATTGCCATCGCTAAGCAATGTGGTCACATGACATCACAATTTATGACCTCATCGCTTAGTGACAGGTCCCAATGGGCCCCCCCATACTGGTCCCAATTGCCATTGTAACCCGAGCACTACCTTTAGCAGAAAAAGAGGTGGTTCTGACTGCCAGATAGCTCTATATTTACATCTGATTTTTTCAAGCTTGTTGACCCTATATGCTAGTGGGTAATTCTAAGACCTGTACTTCCAACACATCTGAATGACAGTAGTTTGGGGAAGATTAGGTTGTACTATGGAGAATGGATGGGCAGTTTATAGGTCATGGGCCACATGAGGTTCCTGGACTTCCTTTTGTATGGCCTTCGGGACTATCTCTATCACTGCAGTGCAGCGGCAAAGTGACAAATATGAGACCATGGCTACAAGAGAAATAACCAATAATATATACACACACCCCATAAAATGGGGGGGTCTAGAAAATCACATTTCTATCCTTTTCTAATATATAGCCTTGTCTACTCAGACCCCTTTACCAGAAAAGAAAAGAAAAAAAGCATTGCTTCTACACTCAGAACTATTTACCTTTGATATAGAGACTATTTAATTTCGTTGGTCTTTTTACCAACTCTGACTTACTGAGATGGCAATGAACTCAAGCTAACATGGTATTTGTTCAGGAGCAATAAAGTATATAAAGGTGTATTATCCTATTTTGAGATGCACAATATGGAAGCGTATAGATGATAATATCAACAAAACTTAGTGAATGCTATTTTATGAAGACTTGAGCAGGAAATACAACATTAGGATTGTTTATAGGTATATGTTATATATAAAGTATTAGTCCTCTGTCCTTGCCACTTTATCTAGTCCTGACCTTCCAGCAGCGTTCCATCCCTTTTATACTAATGATTAGGCCTGTGCAAGGTGATTTCAACTTGATCTGATAATGGGTTTACAACACGGATATAATGTGATTTTCTTTGCCAAAGTAAATAAGCAACCTGATTCACCTTCTCAAGGCAATTCATACTGTTTCGTTCCAATTTGCACCACTGTTGAAGACTTCCTTCAGTTCTGGCCAAAGGTCTTCTAAGGTGGCTACATTCTGTACATGCTGCATGATGCGATGTTTGCCAAAGCCACCCAACCTAGAAACATTTTAGCCTATGCTGCAGGGGAAGGCTCCTCTTGGTTTTCTCCTTCAGCACAAGTTTTAGAATGGCTGGCTGAGGAATTCTGGGAATTGAAGTCCATATATCTTACAGTTGCTAAGTTTGAAGAATACCACTCTAGGACATTGATAAAGCACATAGAGAAATTAGATGCAAGGTTTATATACACCCTTATGTCTCATCATTTTAAGTTGATATCTGTACAGCCATTGCTATTCCCTGTTGATTTTCTTGGCCAGCTTTGTAGAGTAATTAATGATGGAGTTTTTAAATGTTAATAAAAGAACTCCAAGCAGCTAACAGCAATCTTGCAGTGTAGAAGCATGAACCAAAGGAGAACTTGCACGTTAAGCTTAATTATGTTCAGAAATAAATTCAGTCTTCACACGGTAGTTAGATGAAGAAAAATAGAGATAGTTTACCTTTATTCAGTAGATCTGGATACAGGTAGGTTCATAGCAGAAAACACTTAATCAACACTGGTTCTTTGTAGACACTTTCTATAGGGAAAGAGCTGCATCCTGTAGCAGCTCCTGCTTGCTGGTCTACCCATGAGGTAATGGAGATTGTTAATCCCCAAGCACAAGGAGGAGGAGGAAGTGGAAATAAGGTGACCCATGTGACATCCCACAAGCACAATGGAGATGTGTTTGCTAGAGAGACCCCCTTATGCTTATGAGACAATGCTGAAAACCCCTGATAATTCCAAAAATTAAAAGATTATTATGCTTACTTTATACTGCAATACCCTAAGGTATAAGCAGCTGCATATAGTAAATGCACCTCTCTACTACTCAAAGGAGTCATACCTGTGGCTTGTTAGGGCATGAAGGAAGAGTCAAATACAGAGTGAGAACAGGGAAGGAAGGGGAAGGGGAAGAGAAGGGAAAAACACAGAGATGTAACTAGCTTTTTGAGATAACTCCTAAAAAGTTGCTGAGAGTCATCCCTCAGTCAGAAGAGCATGATCCTTAACACCACCTGGCTGTTTAAGTCAGCAACAAAGTCAGCAACAAAGATTGTCATTGGGAGGGACCTGGTTCACTCCTAATAAATTTTAGGAGGACGTAATGATGCAAAGAAAACAGAGTACCTTGATTTGTCTTCCAAGGATGAAGGAATCCTTTGCTCTAGCTATACTTGTCTTGTGATGTCTATAAAATTTAGTGAAAGAAATACAGGTTCTGATAATCTTTTTTGTGAAGCAGTGTTGGTATGCCAGGTGTTCCAAGGGAATGGGGATTCCAAATGTCTTATGTAGGGACAAGTCAGTGCTGTTTAGATGTAGTTAAATATAAAGCGAAAATTTACATGATAATTGTAGCAAACTACTTTCATACATGAAGTTTCCAGCACTAATTCTCAAACAGAGTAATTTTTAGAGTTGTTTATTTAATTTTGTTAACCCTGTATTCTGAAATGCAAATGCAATGTGTCTTCTCTGCTATATTTTAAAATGCTGGCCTGTAATTTTTCCTTCACTATGCAGTAACAATTTTATATTGGCACTTAGAATATAAATACTCATTATTTGCAGGTGCTTCTCTCCTGTCTATTCTACAGTATGTATTAATAAAGAAAGAAATGTCCTGAGATAGGAAAAATAATCTTCACAGAGCTTTTTGAAGCATGGTTTGACTGCTAACTTTGCTGGACAGATGTTTCCATGGCCAATATCAACTCTTGGCTTCAGGTTTACGTCTAGAATTCTAGCTTGTAAGGCACCTTAGGGATCATAGGATTATTATCTACTGGTTGGTTATAATGAGGACAACTTACAGTGAATGTTAGGATCTAGAAAATAAGAGCACGATCATTAAAAGATGAACAGAAAAGATTAAGTTGATCATGGATGGTTAAATAGAAATATCTGGCAAAAGATAGATTGATCTAAGTTCTTCTTTCACATGAAGCAACTTGAAGTTTAGTTTATTAGATCTCTTGAAATGCCAGCTCTTGACAGCTAAGAATTGAAATGCATATTCTATTGTAATGTTTTAATATATTCAGTTGCCAGGTTCAGCTGTCTTCGTGACATGTTCAATGTCAGCGGTATTTCTAGCATTATAAGGACTTGTGCATGATTATATTTCCTGAGCAGAGGGTTACATTAAGAATAACAAGAATACAAAGCTGCCATTAAACTGAATGGATGTAACTTTGAGTCAAATCATTAGAAAAGCCTTTGAACTGATTACAGATAGAGCACTGTGTCTTCTGTGGAATACTTATCTGCCTGTCAATATTTCAATAATAAAATGTGACAGGCAATACTTTTCTAGAGGGATTAATATGTGTCTTCTGATGTAGGAAACAAGGAGGTTAAAGACTAAATGTCTTCCAGACCACTGGCTTCTGGAACAAGCACTAAAATTCAGATGTAGCTGTGCTATTTTTCTATTCATTACAATTCAATATTTATCAAGAGGAAAGCTGCATTCACACACTTTTGACCTTTTATATTATTAATTATAGTTCTGTTTCAACAATGTGTCCTACATTTTGGAAGATCAACTCACCTTTCCTAAATTTTGAGAAATTTAATCAACATGTATATCAATTTAATGTATTACACATTATATAAGTGTTTGCCTTATATAAGTATCCTGACTGTCCATATGGATATTAGATACTGTATATTCAGGAAGTCTCTGATGATATTCAGAAATAGGGTATATTAGTAAAAGAGAAAAATCAATGAAAGCTGAGACATAGTCAGATTAATATAAATCATGGATTGGTAAACCCAGTTACATTTTTTCCTTGTTGGCTAGCTGATTAGCATGATAACTTTTCACAGTACTAAGCTTTTCTTTTTTCTTTTTTTTATTAAAAGAACATTTTACAAATATTTTTATATATAATTTTATTGAAAATTTTAATTACAATAATAAAAACAAATACAAACTAAACTCAGAGAGAGAAAGGAAAGTAAACAGAGACAGTAAAAAGTGCAAAGAAGGAAAAAGTGAAAAAAAATAAAAAAGGAAAAAGAGAAATTAAAAAGAAATGTATAAAGAAGTGACTCCCAATCTTCATCACAACAAGTATAAACAAGTTTGGTTGTTCTTCACCCCCTAGAAGGTTCCAAAATAATATCTCTTCTTCCCATAACCCATCCCTTATCTATAAGCAAATCCATAAGACATTAACTTTTCAATCCTGGAGTCAGCAAAAAGTCCATAAAGGGTTGCCAGAACTTTATAAAAACATGTCTTATTTCAATCTTGATCAAATAAACCAAATGTATATTCCTTCCTTTTACTTCTGAAACTCTTAATCTTCATTCAAATATAGTTGTAGGATTTTATCTCTCTTCAATTCTTCTTCATCCCATCACAAAGACTTCTTTGAGGCTTTAACAAGCCTCTTTTGTAAATCCAATAAGAAGACATCCAGGCCATTCTCTTGGTTTATCATTTGTATTTCCCCTTTAATTTTTAAAACTTCAGTCAGCTTCCTTTGTATATCCAGTAAAGTGTCCTTATCTGGGTCATTCTCTTGGCCTGTCATTTGTATTTCTACTTTAAATGTGTTCTCTGTCTTATAATCCACTTTTTTTAATTCAGTACTTCTGATTCTACTATTTCTGCATCAAATTTTGTCATTCCTTCATTAACATCTTTTGAACATAGTTTATCCATAGAATCAGACATTGTTGCTGATATTGTTGATATTGTAGCTATTAATTTCTGGCTGCACTCTTTGAAGATCTCCTTTAGTATTTCGAACATTAAAACCTTTTTTGACATTTTGTAAATCCCAATACTGATCAAACCCAAAAGCAGGTTTACACTTTTTTTTTCTTTCTGCCTGGAGTCTTTAGTCCCCTCTAAAGGTAAAGGTAAAGGTTTCCCTTGATGTAAAGTCCAGTTGTGTCCGACTCTAGGGGGCGGTGCTCATCTCCGTTTCTAAGCCTTTAGAGCCGGCGTTGTCCATAGGACACTCCCGGGTCATGTGGCCAGCATGACTCACGGAACGCCGTTACCTTCCCGCCGAAGCGGTACCTATTGATCTACTCACATTTGCATGTTTTCGAACTGCTAGGTGAGCAGGAGCTGGGACGAGCAACGGGAGCTCACCCCGCCGCGCGGTTTCGAACCGCCGACCTTCCGATCGACAGCTCAGCGGTTTAACCCGCAGCGCCACCACGTCACTAGTCCCCTCTAGTATGCAATTAAATCATAAAGTCTCTAATCTCTGTTATGACGTATAGTAGACAAAATAATTTTGGTTCCCATGAAAAAGCTGTTTATTTTATATAGTTAGTTTCACAATCTTATAATAAAAGTTTCTATGTTCCAAATTTGTCTGGACCCTTAATTCATTTATAACTTTCTTAGTTCAAAATCATATTTAGCTTTTTGCTATTTATTTCAATTTTTTTACATTCTTAAACTTACAGTTAATTTTCAGAATTCTGAAGTTCAGAAATGGAGGAACTCACTAGGTAGCTTTTCAAACTTGTTCTTTAATAGCTAAGATCTCTAATAGCTTTAAGGTGGTTAAATGAGCAATTTCCAAAAGTAATTAGAAAGCGACATTAGTGAACTTAGTGACCTTTAAAAGGCTCCGCCTTGGTTATGAGCTTGATGACTGATCCCCTCATCTTCTGGTGCTCAGTCCTGCAGGAGACCACTATCCTGCAGTCTCCATGTGAGGAGTAGCCATCTGGAGCAAATGTGGGCGATCTCCCATGCTTTCCTTGTCTGGAGAGGTTCTGAGGGACTGGTCTACTCACTGGTTCTTCCGTCTTTGCTGTGGTCATCATCTCCACTGCCCTGGAGATGTGCTTAGCCTGCCATGCGTCCCCTGGAAATCCAATTTTACAAAGATTTTAAAAAGTATAGAAACATAAAAGAAGTAGAAAAAGAAAGGAATTGTAAAAGGGTAAAATAAAAAGTGAAGAATAACAAAAAGGAAAGAAAGATATATAAAGAAGAGACTTCTGATCTCCTTTGCAGCAGTTACAAACATAGCAAGTAGCAACTTCACCCTCCCATAGGCATATCATGGTTCCCTTCTTCCCATAGACAAGCCTTTTTAATCAATAAATCCCAAAGTTACCAGTTCATTTTTATTGATTTTCAGCAAAAAATCCATAAAGGGTTCCAGTCTTTTAAAAAAGTAGTTGTAGTTCCCTCCTTGAACAAATCAATTTAGCCATTTCTGCAAATTCAGCCATCTTCACAATCTATTCCTCCATTATTGCTGTTTCTGTAGTCTTCCACCTTTGTGTATATAATATCCTCACTGCAATTACTGTATATAAAAACAATCATCCGTGAGCCTTTTCTAGTTGACTGTGCATAAGTCACTTTTGTTTCTTCTTTCTAATAGTATTAGTAGTACTTGTCTTTATCATGAACCTATAACTAAGGGTAAAACAAATGGTGGTAGTGGTGGGATCCAGGACTGCCGTGGGATCCAGGACTGCCGTGGGATCAAAACTGAGGTGGAATCCAAGACTGCAGAGAGGTGTGTGAGGAGGTGGCTAAGGAGGAACCAGTATTTGATACCTACTTACTAATACCCTGGCATCACAAAAACAATAGTACTATAATGTACTGCAGTCAACTATAAAATTATAATATAAAATAAGCCTCTGAAGGATAATATCAACATCTGTGCATGAATAAGTAAAAAGAGAAAAAATGTTAATGGGTTCACAGTGATCATGACAAGCATTTTCAGTGCTTTCTTAAACTTTAAGCGATCTAACTCTAAGTGTAGTTCACGTGAAAGTTGATTCCAAAGAATTGGAGCCATGTGAAAAAAGGCTCTGAATTGTGACATAACCATTCTAATATGCAACAGAACTAATGAATGCCAGCATGATAACCAGATCAAATGCCCTGGCTCATCAGCCACCAGTAAAACTTTCATATAGCTGAGAAAACCCATATGCAGGGCACTAAGGTTCAGCACCAGGAGTTTACACCAGCGTATTTCACAGAGACCCAGCCAAAGTAGTAATTTGGAATAAAAAGAGCTAGCGATAGCATAAGGAAGATTCATAATGGTATGAAAAGCAGCATTTGACACAAATCTAAGGCCAGAGTGAAGCCTTGGATAACCAAGCCTAAAGGCTGCTACAATAATCTAAGTACAATGCAATCAGCTCATGAACCACCTATTAAGCCATCTTGATAATTAGGAACTGACAGGTCATATGAACTCTCATTAAATGAAATGTTCAGATCTTAACATTTTTTATAACAAAAGCCATGAAAGACTGTCTATCATTGATGTGGACTCCAGGTTCCTCACAACCAAGGAGACCTGCAGCTGGCAGCCTTGAAAACAGGAAGAAGAGGGATGAGATAGTCAGGATGGAAAACAATCATTACTGTCTTATCCATGTTCAGTTTATTTCCTTCTTCTAAAGACTGAGCAAGTCTGCTTGTCTCTCCTGGTTACCTACACAAAATGCTGGGAGTGGGTTATCATCCTTGCCAAATTTTAAATTAGTTGGCATCATGTCACTATCTTAAAGTCAGTAATAAGCAAATAACATTTGCTGCAGGTAATCCTTATTCAACAGATTTCTCTTCTTATTTCCAGAAACCTCTAATCTCTGCTCAATAGTTTTCTCTTTGTGAAAATTCTGGACACCATAATCCAAAGGATCAGGATAATGTGGAGTCTGGCTGGAAGTTCCAGTTGAGCCAGAGTTATAAAAAGATTAAGTATAGGAATAAATTGAACCATAGAATACAGAATTATAAACTGTAAAAGTGTAGTTTGAAGTAGAAGATAAAATAGAAAACATAGAAGTTAGGAAACAAATAGTACATCCATACATCTTGCCCTTGGTCGGCCCCTCTTCCTTTTGGCCTCCACTCTCCCTAGCGTCAGCATCTTCTCCAGGGTGTCCTGTCTTCTCATTATGTGGCCAAAGTATTTCAGTTTTGCCTTTAATATCATTCCCTCAAGCAAGCAGTCTGGCTTTATTTCCTGGAGGATGGACTGGTTTGATCTTCTTGCAGTCCAAGGCACTCTCAGAATTTTCCTCCAACACCACAGTTCAAAAGCATCTATCTTCCTTCTCTCAGCCTTCCTTATGGTCCAGCTCTTGCAGCGATATGTTACTATGGGGAACACCATTGCTTTAACTATGCAGACCTTTGTTGTCAGTGTGATGTCTCTGCTCTAAGGCAAACAATACAGGGTGTTTTTTTAGACTCTAATTGACAGGCAACCATGCCATCCATTTTCTGCAGTTCTGTTGAAATAGACTTCTTGTATTTGAATTATGGATACAGGAAGTTCTCTTAAGTCTACATTTTTAAAAATCTGTTTAATCATGTCTGATTCTCAGAGACTGCCTGGACTAGTCCCTGCAGTTTTCTTGGAAAGGCTTTTCAGAAGTGGTTTGCCATTGCCTCCTTCCTAGGGCTGAGAGAGAATGCCTGGCCCAAGGTCATGCAGCTGGCTTTGTGCCTAAGGCAGGACTAGAACTCACAGTCTCCCAGTTTCTTGCCTGATGCTTTAACCACTACACCAAACTGGCTCTCAAGTCTTCATTATCTAGCACAATAATACCAACACATATGTTGACTCTTTAGGGCAGTGTTTCTCAACCATGTTGGCTGGGAAATTCTGTGAGTTTAAGTCCACACATCTTAAAGTTCCCAAGGTTGAGAAACATGCTTTAGGGTCTCAGGAAAAAAAAAAAGTCTAAACCCTTCTAATTAGGAATATCAGTGACACAACATGGGATCTTTAATAATGAACTATGGTTTCCCTGACCATCATCCAGGACCATGCCTGTTATATTTCCCAAAATTATCAGGGATCATTTCATGAAAATAAAATTACTTACAATAATTCAAGTCATTTGCATGCATATGTGAAGAAATGCTATTAAAATATAAATGATTTTTCCCTACATATCCTATTAAAATTGGGATCAGTGGATCACAAAAGCAGCAATTCCATTGTTTATAAACATTTAAAAATAGCAGCACTTTGTTAACTTACTCTGTTAATGGGTATGAAACTGCAAATGCTTTGAACTATTCCAAAGAGTAATAGTTATCAGATGTCAGTCTGTCATGTTCAGAGAGTTATCCTAGGTGTCAGTTAAATGCCAACAGATCACAGGAAAATGTGCTTGTAGATCCTTTTTTGATCGCAGTGTTTGAACATTCAATGAAATTGCCTTATTCCAGTTCAAGCCCATTGTTTTCTCTAGCTCAGTGCTATCCATCCATGCAGATTGGTATAGCTCTGCAAAGTTTCAGCCCGGAATCTCTCCCAGCTTGGCCAGAGATGCCAGCAACTTTGTCACTTTCAAAATGGATACTGAGCTATGGCCCCAGCCAAATAGGAGCAACTGATTATCCACCACTCCCCACATGGTCACAGCTGCTTCATGAATCCATGAGAAGCTACAGTATGTAAACATACATTAAGGGCCACATTTCCATTTTTGAGGTTCAAGTCATGTTTATGAATGAATTCTTCTAACTGAGATTATTTCTAGCACTTTCATTATATAATAAACCTCCCAAAGAGGGGCTACAGTTCAGCAGCAGAGCACATGCTTTGTCTGCAGAAGGTCCAAGATTCAATCCCACAAATCTAAAAGGATCAGCTAGAAATGTGTTTTCTGAAATTAAGCAACAAGCTCTTCTCACCAGAAACAAACCATACTAGATAGGCAAACAAACATTCCATTATATACATCCCACTAATCAACATTTATCTGATCTTTTTCCTACAGTTTGACCTGATCCCACAAATATTTGAAAAAAAAAAAACTCATACCTTCCTCAACATTTGGTTTTTCCTTTCTGAGATGATGACCTCATTATAGACATACATATGCATGCTGCTTTTCCAAATAGACATCAAAGTGTTCATGCACTAATCTCAAGCAGGATGACTTCCATTACTCATGCAGTCATCTTTATATATTTCAAGCAATTTACTGAAAAAGCTCACTCGTGCAGTAAATATGCTGCCAACCATTCAAATGTAGAAGTGTTTATGATATGGGTAAAAGTGTAGAGAAAAGGGATTTTTTTTCTTCGCTCTCTATGAATAATTAGAACTTGGAGTCAGCCAATGAAGATTCAGTACAAAATAAATACTAGGTCAAAATATTATTTCACCAGCAGAGACCTATCAATGTGAGAGATACCAATCTACCTTAAAAGCTGAGGAACACAAGCAGGGTGCTGTGGTTATGCACAATTTCTAAATGCTTTTTGGAGGCCTATCATTGTCCATTCTGGAAACAGAGTGCTTGATATATAAGCTTTTGGTCCAACCCAACCTGATTCTTACATTTTTGTATTATGTCTTTAATTTCCACCCATTCCCAGATACAGCTCTTCGAATGGACCAGGATGTTCCACACACTAAAACTTTCTATATGGGTAACTGAGTAGAAATTGTTCTTATATCACATATGTCATGTACTCTAGGCTTGGCATTACGTCGGAAAGTACAGATGGTGTGCATGGTACAGAGCACTTTAAATTAGCTTAAGCTGGTTTATATGCTCTGCTCTAACTGAAGGAATCAGTGTATGCTGCTAAGACTAGGGCCTGCAAGATGTCTTTCAATATTGGTAAGAATTCATATTTAATTTCCAAGCCAAAAAGCTTTGACTCATAAGATAATTTAAAGTGCTGGGTGTAACCTTTTTCTGGCCAGTGACTTTTTAAATACTGAATTATTTTCACTGGCTGAGGATTGCAGGAGGCAGTGACATAATCTTCTAGCCAGAGGTGGTGCACCTGGAACTTTTGGCCTTGTTTCCAAGTGGGCATGGGATAGGTTGGATAGGACCTATCCAAATAGTATATTTATTTTCATAAATATACTAAATTATTAGAAGCTTAACATACTTACTTCCTGCTGTAATAACTAAAAAGGTGCACTGCCAATGTTTAGTAATTTGTTACCAACTTTTGACAAGTGACCTTGGGAGAAGCTGGCACTTGCCCAAAAGAGATCACATGTGGCCTGCTTGGCAAGAGATTCCCCCTCCCATTTGAAGCACTGTGTAATTCCTATGATATAATAACACAAGTTTATTCCCTGTCACTAAGTCTTTCATTCATCGGCCTACCTTTAAATCAAGCTTCTCAGTGAGTTCTCTGTAGTCCTGATCCTTTACTATTAGATCTGTTCTTGACAAACATGGCTTTTAACTCAAATAGGGAATAGAAAAAAGTGACTGTAACCCTATACAGGATACACATCCTGTACATAAATAACTAATACAGGCAGTCCTCACTTAACAACCACAATTGGGATGGGCAATTCAGTCATTAAGCAAAGCATCTGCTAAGTGAAACTGCAACTGTGCTTATCAACTTCCTTAAGCTTTCCTTTGCTCTACGGACCTGCACAGGTCATAAATGTCAAGACTGGTTGTAAAATACTTTTGCATCACTGTCATAACATAAATGAGGCAGTTGATAAATGAGGACTACCTGTATAACAAACCATTGCCTAGTTCTCTTCCTCACATGCTATTTTGGCATTCAGATGAATTACAGAAATCGTTGTTACATAGAAACTATATTCATGTGTATTTTTATGCCATATAAACATTGTTCTAATCCAAAGGAAAGAGAGTGAAGCTGAGAAGCTTGTCAAGACAAGCTGTTATTGCTGTTTCTTATGTACTTCCATTACTGACTGAGTAAAGAATCGTAGAGGCAGTCCATGACAAACAATGGCAATTGGGACTGGAATTTCCATCGCTAAGCTGTGTGGTTGTAAAGAGCAACCACATTGCTCAGCGATAGCAATCCTTGCAGTTCCATTTGCAGTTATTAACCAAATCCCATGGTCATTAGGTGAGGCAACTTCCTGCCAGTTTCCCACAACCAAGTCAGTGGGGAAGCCAGCAGGACGTTGCAAGTCCCAAGCAGCTCGCAAACAGGCCAGCAAGCAGGTAAGCAGCTGCTGCTGGGTGGGGGATGGTGTGAAGGGGTGTGTGAGGATGTGAGACAGGTGCAGCAAGGCTTGGGGAGGGTGCGCAATAGTTCACAGGGGTGCAAAGCAGGATCAGCAAGGCTCAGGGAGGGTATACAAGGATGCACAAAGTCCACAAGAGAGGTGTGGCAAGGCTTGGGAAGTATGCCCAGGGATGTGTGAGTGGCTGGTGCAATGCAAGCACAGAGGGCTGTGAAGGGTGTGCGGGTGGGGGAGACTTACCCCAGTGACCTGCGACCTTCCTTGCTGGCTTCCCCATTGACTTTCTGGAGAAGCTGGCAGGGAAGGTTGCAAATGGGATCACATGATTGTGGGGCACTGCAACTGGTTGGTTGTAAGTGCAAGCTGGTTGCCAAGTGCCCAGATTGCAATCACATGACCCCAAGGGTGCTAGGATGGCTGTAACTCTGAGGACTGGTTGTAAGCACCATTCGTTCAGTGCCATAACTTTGAATGGTCACTGAACAAATGGTTGTAAGTCAAGGACGACCTAAAACTGCTTCTTCCTTAATGAGTCTACAGCAGATTTTGGGAAGTATACTGTATGTAATACCTTTCTGATTGCAATACTTACCTGATTACAATTCCACCTTGGAAGTTCAGGATAGAAACATGTGAATTGGTGGGTAAGTGCTTGTGAATGCTTCTGCATTTGTCCTAGACAGCAACATTACTCTGATGCTGACTAGGACAAATAAGGATATCCCTTTAGACCTAAAGGAAATACTGAAATATGAGAAGGTAGCAGGTTTAAAAATATATATAAATATATATCACCCTCAAGTTACAGAAAGGATTAAGCAATAAATATCATTTCAAGATTTGCCATAAACAGATAAAATACCTTGGAATTTAATTTTCCAAATATTTTGAAACAGGCTACATTAAGCTTCTTCAGCAAAGGATCGTTACCTTGTCGTGGTGCTGGAGCTTGAGCACCTCAATGATGCCATGAGCTAAACCGTGAAGGGCCACCCAAGACGGGAAGGTCATGACAGAGAGGACAGACTAAATGCGATCCCTGGGGAAGGTAATGGCAACCCACCCCAGTATTCTTGCCGTGAAAACTAAATGGATCAGTACAACCAGAGATATGTCGGTATACCATCGGAAGATGAGACCCCCAGGTCGGAAGATGGTCAAAATGCTACTGGGGAGGAACAGAGGATGAGCTCAACTAGCTCCAGACGTGATGACGCAGCTAGCTCAAAGCCGAAAGGACAGCTAGTGGCCGACGGTGCTGGTGGTGAACGGCGAATCCGATGTTCTAAGGATCAACATACCATTGGAACCTGGAATGTAAGATCTATGAGCCAGGGCAAATTGGATGTGGTTATTGGTGAGATGTCAAGATTAAAGATAGACATTCTGGGCGTCAGTGAACAGAAATGGACTGCAATGGGCCACTTCACATCAAATGACCACCAGATCTACTACTGTGGATAAGAGGACCACAGAAGAAATGGAGTAGCCTTCATAATTAATAGTAAAGTGGCTAAAGGAGTGCTTGGATACAACCCAAAAAATGACAGAATGATCTCAATTCGAATTCAGGGCAAGCCATCTAACATCACAGTGATCCAAATATACGCCCCAACCACAAATGCTGAAGAAGCTGAAGTAGAGCAGTTCTATGAGGATCTGCAGCACCTACTGGACAACACGCCTAAAAGAGATGTTATTTTCATCACAGGAGACTGGAATGCTAAGGTGGGCAGTCAAATGACACCTCGAATTACAGGTAAGTATGGCCTGGGAGAACAAAATGAAGCAGGACATAGGCTGATAGAATTTTGCCAAGACAATTCACTCTGCATAACAAACACTCTCTTCCAACAACCTAAGAGACGGCTTTATACATGGACTTCACCAGATGGACAACACCGAAATCAGATTGATTACATCCTTTGCAGCCAAAGGTGGCGGACATCTGTACAGTCGGTAAAAACAAGGCCTGGAGCTGACTGTAGTTCAGATCACGAACTTCTTCTTGCACAATTTAGGATCAGACTAAAGAGATTAGGGAAGACCCACAGATCAGCTAGATATGAGCTCACTAATATTCCTAAGGAATATGCAGTGGAGGTGAAGAATAGATTTAAGGGACTGGACTTAGTAGATAGGGTCCCGGAAGAACTATGGACAGAAGTTCGCAACATAGTTCAGGAGGCAGCAACAAAACACCTCCCAAAGAAAGAGAAAACCAAGAAGGCAAAATGGCTGTCTGCTGAGACACTAGAAGTAGCCCAAGAAAGAAGGAAAGCAAAAGGCAACAGTGATAGGGGGAGATATGCCCAATTGAATGCAAAATTCCAGAGGTTAGCCAGAAGAGATAAGGAATTATTTTTAAACAAGCAATGCATGGAAGTGGAAGAAGACAATAGAATAGGAAGGACAAGAGACCTCTTCCAGAAAATTAGAAACATTGGAGGTAAATTCCAGGCAAAAATGGGCATGATCAAAAACAAAGATGGCAAGGACCTAACAGAAGAAGAAGAGATCAAGAAAAGGTGGCAAGAATATACAGAAGACCTGTATAGGAAGGATAACAATATCAGGGATAGCTTTCACCTTGTGGTCAGTGAGCTAGAGCCAGACATCCTGAAGAGTGAGGTTGAGTGGGCCTTAAAAAGCATTGCTAATAACAAGGCAGCAGGAGACTAAGGCATCCCAGCTGAACTGTTCAAAATCTTGCAAGATGATGCTGTCAAGGTAATGCATGCTATATGCCAGCAAATTTGGAAAACACAAGAATGGCCATCAGATTGGAAAAAATCAACTTATATCCCCATACCAAAAAAGGGAAACACTAAAGAATGTTCAAACTATCGAACAGTGGCACTCATTTCACATGCCAGTAGGGTAATGCTCAAGATCCTGCAAGGTAGACTTCAGCAGTTCATGGAGCGAGAATTGCCAGATGTACAAGCTGGGTTTAGAAAAGGCAGAGGAACTAGAGACCAAATTGCCAATATCCGCTGGATAATGGAAAAAGCCAGGGAGTTTCAGAAAAACATCTATTTCTGTTTTATTGACTACTCTAAAGCCTTTGAGTGTGTGGACCATAACAAATTGTGGCAAGTTCTTAGTGGTATGGGGATACCAAGTCATCTTGTATGCCTCCTGAAGAATCTGTATAACAACCAAGCAGCAACAGGAAGAACAGACCACGGAACAACAGACTGGTTTAAGATTGGGAAAGGAGTACGGCAGGGCTGTATCCTCTCACCCTACCTATTCAACTTGTATGCAGAACACATCATGCGACAAGCTGGCCTTGAGGAATCCAAGGCTGGAGTTAAAATCTCTGGAAGAAATATTAACAATCTCAGATATGCAGATGATACCACTTTGATGGCTGAAAGTGAAGAGGAACTGAGGAGCCTTATGATGAAGGTGAAAGAAGAAAGTGCAAAAGCTGGTTTGCAGCTAAACCTCAAAAAAACCAAGATTATGGCAACCAGCTTGATTGATAATTGGCAAATAGAGGGAGAAAATGTAGAAGCAGTGAAAGACTTTGTATTCCTAGGTGCAAAGATTACTGCAGATGCTGACTGCAGTCAGGAAATCAGAAGACGCTTAATCCTTGGGAGAAGAGCAATGACAAATCTCGATAAAATAGTTAAGAGCAGAGACATCACACTGACAACAAAGGCCCGCATAGTTAAAGCAATGGTGTTCCCCGTAGTAACATACGGCTGCGAGAGCTGGACCATAAGGAAGGCTGAGCGAAGGAAGATCGATGCTTTTGAACTGTGGTGTTGGAGGAAAATTCTGAGAGTGCCTTGGACTGCAAGAAGATCAAACCAGTCCATCCTCCAGGAAATAAAGCCAGACTGGTCACTTGAGGGAATGATATTAAAGACAAAACTGAAATACTTTGGCCACACAATGAGAAGACAGGACAGCCTGGAGAAGATGCTGATGCTAGGGAGAGTGGAAAAGGCAAAAGGAAGAGGGGCCGACCAAGGGTAAGGTGGATGGAGGATATTCTAGAGGTGACGGACTCGTCCCTGGGGGAGCTGGGGGTGTTGACGACCGACAGGAAGGTCTGGCGTGGGCTGGTCCATGAAGTCACGAAGAGTCAGAAGCAACTAAACGAATAAACAACAAACATTAAGCTTTAATTGTTCAGTCCACAAAATTAAAGATCAGTGTTAAGTCATGGCACTCATTTACTCATATTTAATCAATTTATGTAGCCGCCCATCTTGCAATCGTGACTCTGTAAGTGGCAAATACAAAATAAACATATTTTAACTTTTGTTAGAGAGAAGGTAACTAAGCACTTGAAGTTTACAGATTTATGCAGTGGTAGAAAAGAGGCTCCTTTGGTATTATCTGTTGTCCTTCTGAAACAAATAATCTGCAAGGGAAGACTTTTCATAATTCACCTAGAGGCCAAGGAACTGCAGGAGCAGAACAAGTTGAAGTATATGGCTAGATAGCACAGCACAGTAATACACAATACATAATAAGGAAATAAAATGGTACCTTGGAGACAAACAAACACAACCACAGGTGCCATGCATTTAGAAAAAACCTCTGGGTTGTGGAAAGGCTGAATGTTAAAACATTACATTGGTAAATAGATCTACTATAAAGGAAAGGATTCACAATAAAACATCTACTATAAAGCAAAGGAAGAAGTGATGGTAGGATAATACAGATATGTTAAAGTATGCATCCTGGTAATCTATCTATCTATCTATCTATCTATCTATCTATCTATCTATCTGTTTATTAAATTTATATCACGGCCCATCTCCCCCAGTGGGGGACTCTGGGCGGTTTACAACAAAATGACACTAATAATATAACCACCTAAATTACCATTAAAATATAAATAAAAATAAATGTACAATCGAAGTGGAGATGGAACACAATCACTAAGAGGTGCTATGGTGCCAGCCATCCCCAGGTGGAGCTATCGCAGTATGATTCAGAGAGTCCATCAATGATGGAACCAGTAGTAGTAGAGCTGTAGCAGGTTGTTGTGGAGAGGAATCTGAGGTTGCTGGAACCATAATCTGGGAAGTTGTAGGGTTTTTATCTCTTTCATTTTGCCTTGGTTGAATTAGATGAGGCAATCTCCTTGGTATTGTCTGCATGCAAATGATTCAAATGATATCTCAGAGGAAGCCACCAATTTTGGAGTCATGGTAGGAGACTTGGGGGTTAAAACAGCTTCAGAGTCTGTATCCTAAAAGCCTATTCTCAGAGAATGGCTCACAAATGATAACACTGATTTCAACAAACCTGTTTAAACATCTGGCAGTCCATACAAATGTCTACTGTGTGGCCTTTATTGAGGAAAAGATTTTTTTAAAAAAAAGGAATGGCACAGTTCATGCTGATCCAAGGGGAAAATCTATTCCAACAATGCTGGCAATTTCGGTTATTGTTACTGGTTTTTTTTTTCTTTTTTTACTATATGCCATATAAGTTTGTAGAAAATCGTAGCTCACTTTTAATAACAATAGATACTGCATTGTTATTCTCTGATTAGCCTGACTTAAGATACTCTTCATGTGAAGCATTACACACTGAATCTAATGACTTAACATTTTAGTTTCAGTAGAGATAAATGAAAAAAAGAGCAGCATGGAAGACCGAGTCTTTAAAACAAACCCTGTTTGTAAATCTGTAATGATTAAATAATAGCTATTAACATTTTCAACAGTGTGCCACCCTTACCCATAATCTCTGCTTGGCTATATGCCATAAAGATAGGCTAGTCATTCATGAATGTCAAGGGATTTATGCTTTCTTCTCCTACTTCTTGACCTAGTGGTACAGCACAGGAAATTAAGCTGGGAACGCTCTAATCTCATGAAAGCTCTCTCTGGGTCACTCGGGAACAGCACACATGAATGTTTCATGGTAGCTCTGTGGTCTAGTTGTCAATCACAGAAGCTGAGAACCCTTTCCAAAGTAGCAAGTAAACACAGCAGATATTTTTCTCCACTTGGAGGCAAGCAACTACTGGAAAGGACACTGTCATTCTATGCTTTAAGAAAAAGTTATGTTCTGGAATTGGGTTCATTTTGATTTTCTTTCCAATCCTACTTCTTTGGGTGCTGCAGCTTGATACAAAAATGAATTCTCTACTGGAGATTGCATAGATAATTGAAATATTTACCTGATACTTATTTGGTAATGAAGCTCCCTTTGAATATCTTTGTATTCTTTCCACATCTACCAAAATGTTTCCCTTTTTTACAGAATATACTCTTCCTTTCATTTATTTCACATATCTTAAAGAATGGACTGAAGGAAATTGATTTTCAGTAACTACTGGATTGGAAATCACACCAGCACTGGCTAACGATCTTGTTCCAGGGAAGCACTTGGAAGGTTAATCCCCTAAAATAAATTTGAACTTGCTGCTGAGTCAATATGAATATATAGTACTGCAAACTTTAACAAAAAAATGAGACAGTTTAATCCATATCCCCTGTACTACTTTAACTGAGTCTTTGGATTCAGTTACCATAATTAGATAATCTTGCACTTTAAGATACATGTGTCTTAATATGAAGCGCTTTAGCATTCTGGACAAAAATTAAATTCTTCATATAGCAAACATTGTGCATTCCATGTACTCCATAGCAATGTCTTTAACTGCCTGATTAGAATGCTGAACTTTTCCAGTATTTCTATTTTCTACAGGTATATATATATTTAAAATAATATCAGCATGATACATAACTCAATCCCATGGTCTATAATGTTATATCATTCCTAGTCCTGATATAGCTGATAAATGTGATTAACAAATAAATAAATAAAATAGCAGTTCTTGTGGCAACATCCCCCCTAGCTCCTATACAAATTAGATGTGCAACACATAGTGATCCTTGCCCCAGGTTCAAATATTAGCGGGAAGGACTATGGGCATTTATGCATTATTACAAGATATTGGTCAAGTCTTCAACAGACATTCTTTTTAAACTTTTGACCACAGTGTATTTCACCTAATAGAAAATATTTGGTGCACTTCTGAATTGCAAGCTGAGCTCACATAATTTCAAGCATTATATTAGTAGATCACTTTTGTTCGAGAAAACAATGGACTGTTAATAGTCTTCTATTCGGTGACTAGTTGGAGAAATAGTTTCCATGCCAAGACTAGTAATCTTCTAATATCATAAGCTTGGGTAAGTAAAGCTTTACCAGACTTTAAGACACCATAAGATTATTGCACTTTTTGGCTGCAATAGACTACTTCCGCAAGACGTCAGGAAACAGTGGTGGAAAGATGGAGAAAGAATTATTCGCTACCTGAATAATTATTACCCTGACTCTCCTGCCAATAGAGAAGCACTGACTGTCCGAGGCAATGCCAAAATGGCTATTTTAGCTTACTTGGCTCTTTCTCCATTAAACTCATGCAACCTGGATAAGTGGACAGAGACTCAAAGGATGCACGGAAATTTGTAACGTATTAAAATACTTAGATTTAAGAAGATGAGACTCATTGAATTTAGAGACTCACAATACCTGTCTAAATCCAATACACAATTTCAGACTGTGGATAGTCCATTTGGGTGAGTCACACCACACTGCTGAAGTAAAATCATATGCCAGGGTGAATCCAAGTGATTCTTTCCTCCAAGTCAGGGGTCCCCAACCCCCGGGCCACAGACCGGTACCGAGCAGAGCAGAAAAGCCAGGGCGCTGCTTGGAGTGGCAAGGGCGGCAGGGTGTCCCCCCCCCCTTCTCCCCCGGGAGCGCTCCCCGAGCACGGGTGCACATTGCGAAGCCTCGTCCGGGGTGTGCTGGTGGGCAGATCTGCCGCAGCCTCGGTGGGTGGCCGGCGGGCGACGACAACGCGGGGCGTCGCGGGCTCTGGGAGGGTGCCTTAAAAGCCGGCGGGGGCGGGTTGCAGGATCACGAGCACGCGGGGGGATCGCTCCGCCTGGGGGAACTTGGCAGGGCGGAGGACAACTTGCACGGTGCGCCCGCGTGGAGAAGCCACCGCATTTGGCGCAAAGAGGGGAATCCAGCTGCTGGCGCCCGCTCTTCGCTTCCGAGCCCAGACCTGGCTCTCTGTCCATCCGTAGCAGCAGCCCACCTTCTCCGCTCGGCCCCTGTGGGATCCCGAGGGGAGACCCGCTTCCCTGGCTGCCTCCTGCTTCGCTTCTTCCTCGTCGCGGTGGACCTCCCTGTCTGGGGCCAGAAAAGAAGCCTGGAGCGCGGGGGGAGGGGGGAAGCAGGGCATGTGCCCCGGGCGCAGCACTGGGGGGGATTGCCAAAATGAGTGCTGGGGGAGCACCAAAATGGGTGCAGAATCCATGTTGGCCCTGGGTGACACAGACCCTAGATGCGGGCCTGCCCCACCCCCCGTCCCTGGAAAACTTGTCTTCCACGAAACCCGTCCCTGGTGCCAAAAAGGTTGGGAACCGCTGCTCCAAGCACCACAGTTGCAAAATCCATTATTGGCTTTTTTTTAGGCTGCCATATTCTTTGAACTTGGCATAAAAGAAGCTATCAAACCATATGCTGAGATATGAATGAAAACCCCAGCAGAAAGTTAACCAAAGTATTTCTTCATAATTGAAAACCTTAGATAATTTTTAGTTATTTGTAATATCTCCTAAAGCCTCTCTGTTACCTTCTCCTCTTTATAGTGCCACATAAGGAGTACTCATTTATCCCAATTCAGTGGATAAGTGACCAAAACTAAAATTTTACAGTTTTCACAGTAATGGATACTACTCTAATTACTTTTAAATGAATGCAACTAAGCACTTTAAATTGAAAATACATGAGGGGGAAAAAGAGCTGCCTGCCCTACATTCACTGAAATTTCATGAGACATAAAAATTGGATAATTTAACCATGAAATTATGGCATCTACCCATAATTTTCCAATAGTTGTATATTTGATAACTGTAAGATCTTGACCAAAATACCTACATGAGAAAGGTCAGTGTGATATACATAATAGTTCAAAACCAACAGCACCTTCCTGAATTCATGGAAGGTTTAAATGATCTGGTTGAAATTTATCATTAATACCCTACAAACTATGATTTGTAAATAAAGGGCCAATCTGAGGAACAAATATTTTATCTGATTTAAATTCCTATTGCCTTTTGTTTAGAATTAGTGGTATACCTGATCCTAATCTATTATTAGACCCAGTTTCAAACCAGTGGCAAAACTTTGGAAATGCAACTAGTATTTACATTGTTTAATATAAGGTAGGGAATGCATGGAATATTAATGCTGGAGAAAGGTGGGGGGAAGAATGTATGTTCCCAAAAGGGGATTCCAGGATCCAACATCTGTTTCAAACCTCTAAGCCATAAATTTTATTTCAAAGTCCGCTGAGACAAATATCATCTGCAAAAAGTATTTCTAATCATAATAAAAGTTGAGTGATATAACTATATTGAACAGACATTAAAACATGAGATATAGTGAAAGAATCCTGAGAGAAATTATGGGGCACGGCTGAGGCCTCCCCTCCCCAATGCCATGGCAAATCTAAGTCTGTGCTTGTCTTCGTGTATTGCTGGAATCAAATTCTGTGAAGAACAGTTAAAGGGACTGGGTATGTTTAGACTGCCACAGAGAAGACTGAGAGGAGATATGGCAGCTATTTTCAGGTAGGTAACAGTTTGTGATATACAGAAAGGACTGGACTCCAAACGCGTCACTTTTTCTTCATAGGAGACCCTTAATCATCTTGGTTCCCTTCTGCACTTTTTCCAGCCCAACCATTTTTTTTCCCCAGTTCGATGACTAGTATTATATATAATATTTCATAATATTACAAGTTATCACACTAGCTTTTTAGATTTTTAGATTTTCAATTTCTGTCCTAATGATTATAAGGATAGAATTTGCCTGTCAAACAACAGCCATACATGGTGTTAATGTTTCAATGAAATTATCAACCATAATTCCAAGACAGTTGCATTAAATATGAACCTCAAAATTTTGCTTCCATCCAATAAAATAAAGGGATGTCCTACATTTGGCAGCCAGGAGATAACTGTGTTTAAATAATGAATTCAGTGAGAAGCAGAATAGGGACTAGGTTAGCTGTTTGTTTCCCTCTTTCTGCTCCTCCATATCCTGTACATTTACAAGAGGTAAATGTGTTCTAAAGTAATTAAGGAACACGTGAGTGGGGACACCTGAAACCTGGCCATGAAATTAGAGGTAGTCCTTGACTTACAATAATTCATTTAGGCACCATTCAAAGTTATGACGGCGCTGAAAAAAGTGACTTTTGACTGATATTTGTACTCATTATCATCGCAGCATCATGCAGTCACGTGATCAAATTTCGGGCACTTGGCAACCGACATGTATTTATGATGGCTGCAGTGTCCTGGGGTCACGTGATTGCCATTTGTGACCTTCCCAGACAGCTTCCAACAAGCGATATCAATCAGGAACTGCATGATTCACTTAATAACCTCATGATTCACTTAATGCCCACAGTGATTTGCTTAATGCTTGCCGCCAAAAATGTCATAAAATTGGATGCAGTCACGTGATGCCTCATTTAATGACTGCACCACTTGACAAATTTTCCAGTTCCTACTGTGATTGAAAGTCGAGGGCTACCTATACATTTATTTTCTGAATTTAAAACAATGAAGAAGTCACTCTTGTACAGACATCCAGTTGTCTGAAATGTATCAATTCTTATGTATTCATATTTTCAGTTTTATGTTATCTGAGTACAATGCAGAACCACATTAGTTTTTGATGTCTAGTAGTATGACAATATAATCACATTCACTCACTGTTGGTAATCCTGGATTTTGTTTTCAAATATAGTAAAGAACTCTATAGCTGCACTGATATGATATATGATATGATACGACATGATATATGATTTGAATATCTTTAATAAATAACTGGAGCCTCATGTGGCACGGAGTGGTAGGTGGCAGTATTGCAGCTGAAACTCTCCCCACGACCCGAGTTCGATCCTAGCGGAAGCTGGATTCTCGGGGAGCCGGCTCAGGTTGACTCAGCCTTCCATCCTTCCAAGGTTGGTAAAATGAGTACCCAGCTTGCTGGGGAAGGTGACGACTGGGGAAGGCAATGGCAAACCACCCCGCCATAGTCTGCCAAGAAAACGCCACGAAAGCAGCATCCCCCCAAAGGGTCAGACATGACCCAGTGCTTGCACAGGGAACCTTTCACCTTTCACAATGAATAACTACAAAGAGATTACCAGACTGATAATCAGCAAATTCTCTCCCCCCACCCCAGTGAAGGGAGAGTGAGATCCCTCACTTCATCGTGCTTGCCATTTTTAATCCTGTTCATTTGTTTTATTAATTATATTGTAATTTGTTTGATTGTTGTGAGCTTCCCAGAGTCATTAAGAGTTGGGCAGCATGCAAGTTTAAATAATAGGAGGAAAAAAGAAATTGAAATGAAAGAAGTTGTAATAACAGCAGAAATGGTAGTGAAAAGGTCAAGGAAGATCAAGAACTGGTCAGCACCAGGTGAAGATGAACTGCATGGTTTTTCGTTGAAACATCTGACTAGTGTGCACCCACTCATTGCCAAGCAGTTTAACAACATACTGCAAAGAGCTGAAATTGAAGATTGGTTAACATCTGGCAAAACCTACCTGATAATGAAAGATCCAACAGAAGGGGCAGCACCAGGCAACTACAGGCAAATTACCTGCTTACCAACAACTTTCAAATTGCTGACTGGCATTGTAGCTGATGCAGCCCAACAGCATCTACAGTAGTTGAGAACAAGCTCTTTCCATCTGAGCAGAAAGGAAACTGTCCAAACAGCAGAGGGACAAAAGATCAGTTCCTAACTGACAAGATGGTTTTGGAAAACTGTAAGAGAAGGAAGACCGACTTGAATGTAGCTTCAATTGATTACAAGAAGGCATTCAACTCCCTGCCACATGACTGGATAATCAAATGCCTAGAAATAACGGGAGTCAACAGAAACATCAGAAACTTTGTGCAAAGATCAATGGCACAATAGAAGATACAGTTGTTGGTCAAAGGTGATAGACTGGGAGAGGTTAACATCAAGAGAAGAATCTTTCAAGGAGACTCACTTTCACCACTGCTGTTTGTCATTGCATTGATTCCTCTGTCAACAAGTCAGGCCATGGCTATCAAACATCAAAAACATCTGCCAGGCTATCCCACCTCCTTTACATGGACAATCTGAAGCTGTATGGAAAAACACCATCTGAATTGGAACCATTGCTCAACACTGTCCAAATATACAGCCAAGAGATTGCAAAGGAGTTTGGACTGGACAAATGTGCCACCCTTACCATCAATAGAGTTAAAATAGTGAAAACTGAAGAAATCAAGATGCCCTTTGGAAATAATATCAAGAGTCTGGATGAAGAAGATCACTAGAAATACCTGGGCATCCTCCAGGCTGACAACATCAAGCACTGTGAAGTCAAGAAAAAGGTTAGTAGTGAATGCATGAGAAAAGTGAAGAAGATATTAAAGTCCAAATTCAGTGATGGAAATACCACCAAGGCAATTAATACCTGAGCAATTCCAGTCATTAGATATACAGCTGGAATAATGGTCTGGACTCAAGGA
Organism: Candoia aspera; assembly: GCF_035149785.1. Classification (NCBI taxonomy): domain Eukaryota; kingdom Metazoa; phylum Chordata; class Lepidosauria; order Squamata; family Candoiidae; genus Candoia; species Candoia aspera. The sequence goes on along the minus strand of NC_086158.1, from coordinate 35,071,129 downwards.
AGACCAGAAAATAATGACAATGAATCATGCCTTTCATCCACACAGCGACATTGACAGACTCTATTTACCAAGGACCATAGGTGGGTGTATAATGTTGCAAGTACAGTAGACAGTTGATGAAGACAAAAGGGCATTGGAAGAATATCTGAAGGACAGTGGAGAAGATGCACTGAAGCCAGTACACCATGCAGGCTTACTGAATACCAAAGAAACCAAACTGGCCTATAAGAAAGACCAAATGAAGAATAGAAGAGACAGAGCAAAGCAAAATATTACATGGCCAGTACATTAAAAAAAAAAGTAGCAGGCAAAGCAGATAACAACAAGACCTGGCAATGGCTAAGAGCAAGAAAGTTGAAGGAAGAGATAGAGGGGCTATTTCTGGCTACACAAGACCAAGCCTTAAAAACAAATGCTTATAAAGCCAGAATTTAGAAGACAGCGACATACAGCAAATGCCGTCTCTGCAAAGACGCTGAAGAAACAGTGTACCACCTAGTTAGCTGCTGCACAGACTGATTACAAACAATGGCATGACAAAGTAGCAACAATGGTCACTGGAATATCTGCAAGAAATACCACTTGCCTGCAAGCAAGAACTGGTGGGACCACAAAATAGACAAAGTAATAGAAAATGAAGAAGCTAAAGTGGAAAAAGTCTGGATAGTGGACATTGCAATACCTGGAGACAGCCAAATAGAAGAGAAAGAACTGGAGAAAATCACAAAATATAGAAGTAGAACACCTGTGGCAAAAGAAAGCAAAGATAGTACCAATAGTAATAGGCACCTTGGGTGCAATTCCAAATCACTATTGGTCAATTGCAAAAGGCAGCTTTACTTGTAACAGCTCACATCCTGCGATGATACCTTTGATATTATTAAACAACATCTTCCTATCCCAGGTTCTTGGGAAGGACTTGATAGGTGGACAAAAATGCCAAAACTAGTCTAAACATCTGGCTGACTGTGCAATCAACCATCATCATCATCTTCCTCATCTGACAGGGCCATTCTTCAACCATTCTATAGTTATATCTAAGAACCAATGGTTCTGGGAGAAAGAGCCTTTTCTAGGGACAAAGGCATCAACCAGTCAAATAAAGTTCTTAAGTTTATTGGCAAAACTGGCTTGGAGCCACTGCAGTATGGTCACTCTTTTACTTGTACGTCTTTTCTTTAAAACATTTATATCCAGCTTTTTCTATGCATCAACCACTGCCCAGAAGCAATATCCAATCTGCTCACATATTAATGCAATACAAATATATACTTCACTGCTGGAAAAATATGTTTTAGAGTCAGTGCTAGGACCATTACAGTTGAAATGTTATTAATCCTCAGTGTATGATAAACCAACACTTGAATAAATTGTGCTTTTAGTAGCAGATATTAAGCAGTACAACTGTAAACCGAAAAAATAAGCTGTTCCATCTTTCCAGTTTCAGTTTAGGATCCTTCATGGTTCCCAGACAGGGGAAAGGAATGTATCCATTTTATGACTTCCTTTCCTCTATTCATTACTGTTTGCTTTTTCTGTTTTCTGTAACAACATTCTGTCATCTCCTGCTCTCTGAATTGAACCCTTTTTCTCTCTTCTTAGCTCCTAATATAAAAGCTCCTAATATAAAAACTCTTAATATGATAAGCAGATTTCTGCAACTAAATGAGGACAGAGTAAATATCACAATACAATTATCTGCTTTTGACCTTAATGCAGCAACAATAGGGATTAATTTGAAGGTGCTGGCAACATTAATTCACTGTACCTTAAAAGTAAATATTCGTCCTAGTCCAATACTGGCAACAATATAGAAATGATTTGTCACTCTCTTCTTCCAAAATGGCTTAATATCAGCCACAGTCAGATCCACTTTTGGGCAATTTTGCCATTCCTTTTCCCTGGTATAATCTGAAGTAGGCAGAAAATGTTTTACCTGGCAAATTCCAGTGCACCTTTGAAGCTAGCCAGCCAATTATGGATGTGTTTTCTTGTCAACATGTTTCCATCTAGATTTAATGGACTACAATATGAGCTTCCATTTGGAAATTCAGAGAACCATTCACCCTATAGGGTCAGAATTCTGGGAACTATAAGCTATACATCTGGAGGGACCCAGGCTGAGAAAGGCTGTTCCATGTTACCCTCCAATGTTTCTGGTACATGCACTTTCTGTTGGTTGGCTTCCTCCCTCTTTAAAAAAACAAAACAAAACAGCTCCCCCAATATTTTTTCCCCGTTTCATCTGGCAGCATCTGTTTCTCAAAGCAATGTCCACTCCACACCAATAACAAACAGCTTCTCAAAAATGCTTCCAGCAGTCACTGAGGATGTGGTGGTTTAATGGAGGAAGATGCTTGTGGAGGTTTGCTTAAGCTTCTCCTTTCTGGACAAGTAAAAATTAAGCTTCTTCTTTCTGAGCAGTTTCAGGTATGGAAACTAATTAAAATGAATGGGAACATTACTTACTGTGTTAACACTTTTACAGCACCTCTGACAATTCCTGTTTTTAGATACAAGGATGCTCTAAAGACCATAAGGTGTTTAAGACTTAATATCTAGCACTTTGCTTTGCCATGCTGCTACAAAGCAGTATAGTTAGATGGGACCTACCAGATAAAATAGGCTGATGCAGGGGGCGGGGGAGCGAGAACCAAAGAGGCTGTGAAAAGGCATCAAGCTGTTTATGATTCTGGAGCATGTGTCCAAGAACAACCCCTGTAAAAAGCTTTGAAGGAAGGGAAGGGGAAAAAAAAAACCACGTTTGGTTTATTTTATTGCCAAAGTTCTTGAAGGAGCTTCTAAGTCAGATAAATTCAGATTGTGCCTCTGGTTTCTGTTTTGTTGTAGAAATATGAGACATTCAGTAAATAGTGAAAAGTGAGAAAGGCGGTAGGACTTAATTTTTTTATGACTTTAAAGGAGAATATTATGGTTGAAAATATTTTGCATTCACCCTATACAGAAGTAGTTGCCATTGTAGTTTTCCTCCTCATATGAAATAGTAAAAACTCCCTTAGTTCACATACCTTCATTCATCCACTTAAGAGAGTTAAACTGATTACAGGATCACCAGGGTCACAGATAAAAAGCAAAAAGTCGTTTTTAAAACAAGCAAGCAAACAAAAAACCTCAAGTCATCCCCTTCAGTCATTCCATTAGTAACAGATTAACATAACAGATATGTTACAGCAGGTTCAGAACTTCTATTAAAAGTTTAAATGCCTGATCTGTTTAGAGTCACAGATAACCAGTAGCAATTCTGCAGATTCATTATATTGTAAACGTATATACTGTTTTTAAACAAAAGTAAACTTTAAGGTAATTGTTTTAAAGGGACATATATGTAAGGTCTTAGCTTCTTGTAATAACCTTGCACTTCAAAAAATTATGAATAATTAACAATTTATTAAACGTCGCACATTTTATCTAAAGTATGAAATAACTGCATTTTTGTCAGAACTGAGAAGAATGCCGAGGCCACCATAATAGGTAAGATTTAAAAATATTTCTGCCCTCAACTCCCAAGTTAACTTGCAATTCACATGCTTTTGAAGGCTCTAGGCCAGCTATTACCACTGAATACCAGGTCTACCTGTAAGAAATATCTGTTCTTCCACAATCTTTCTGTGGACAAGAGGGCAGATCTGATGGCATCACTGAGATCTGGAGGGGCTGGGGGGAAGTGGGGAGGATATATCCTTCTCAGAAATGTGCCCATCTGGGTTTTGAGTGTAGAATCCAACAGACTAGGATAGGGAAGGCAAGGGAGCTATTGTCGTGAAGGAGACAAGAGGCACTGATCAGGATGTGAGGCCCTATCTTTGAAGTTGCGCTGTAGGGACAGTTTAGGACTGCTGCTGTTATACCACCCCCACCCGTGTGTCTGTGTCTCTGTCTGAATTGCTATGCCTCATCTAAGGCTTATGGTGCTGGGGAACTTCAGCTTGCTTTCCTTGAGAAGAGGGTATAGGCCACCCAGGAGTACTTGGCCATCATGGGAATCATGGGTCTGTCCCATCCCAATTCGCACTCGCATGGGAAGCTGCATATTAGATTTGGGTTTCATCTTGGAGCTGGTATGACATGATCTGAAAATAAGGGACATTAACATCTGTCCTTTGTCATGGTCAGATCACTCAGTGCTCCAGAATTGATCAGTTAAATCAACCTCTGCAAGGAAAATGGATCTATTTGCCCCAGGCATCTAGTGGATCCACTTGGTTTTCAAAGGGTGCTTAGAGAATTTACCAAGGCCCTAGCAGGCAATTCTGTTGAGGCTTTAGTTGCATCCTGGAATATAGGTAGGCAGCAGCATCTTTGGACAGGATTGTACCTGAATGGCCTCCCCATTCACTATTTCAGGTCCTTGAGTTATGTTTGGACTAGGAATTAGCCAGTTCCAGTTGATACCCAGTACCTTTTAGCTAAAAGGATTTTAGAGAGGGGCTAAAAGACCTTCTGTTTGATCTCCTGGAGAACTGCACATCTGTATTAGGCTACATGGACTAAAGATCTAGTTGAATGCAAGGAGCAGCTTTGGACAAGCTCCTGCATTGAATTATGTGGGAAATGAGTCAAGATATTCCTTCTGCAGGGAGGCAGGACCCATTCAATTGGTCCGCCCCCAGAGACTGATGGACTCGGTAGGGTTTCAGAAGGAGCTGGGGGTTATACCCGGGGACCTGCTGCATGGTCCAGTGGAGGCCCTGGCTGCTGCCTGGAATAGGGAGGAGGCCGGGGCCTTGGGCAGAATCACGCCTGTGCAACCTCTCTTGTCCCATCAAACCCGACACTCCCCTGGTTCATGGAGGATTAAGGTCCTGAGGAGGATTAAGAGACGTCTAGAACACCACCGAAGGAAGTCAAAGACCGAATCCCACTGAACACAAGCTACAGCTGCTGTTAAGGCCTACCTTATGGCAGTAAGAGCATCAAAACAACAGTATTTCTCCGCTGTTATTGCATCCACAGAATGCTGCCCAGCGGCCCAGTTTAAGGTCACCCTATCCCCTTTGGGAAAGGTGGGCCCAGTGACCCACCTTCAGGGCCTTGCAGAGGAGTTTTCTGGGCATCTGCATGATAAAATCACTTGGATCCGTTCCAAGCTGGATTCCAAGCATGAGGCATGGTCTGTGGAGATTCCTGGGGAATGTACTTACCCAGTTATCTGGGAACAGTTTGATCCTGTTGGACCTGGGGAAGTGGACAGGGTCCTCCAGACTGTAAATGCCACCACTTGGGACAGATATGGGATGGAAACAGTATTGGTCGCCCTTTTGGATGGTCTCTGGTGGGACCGGGATGGGGGTAGTGCATCCATCCTCGCTATTCTTCTCAGCAGCTTTCAATACCATTGACCATGGTATCCTTTCAGGTTGACTCAGGGAGTGGGGTGGGCGGTGTGGCTTTGCGCTGGTCCACCTCCTTCCTCCAGGGCTGATCCCAATCGGTGTTGATAGGAAGCAAGAGATCTGGCCCGTGGCCCCTCCTTTGTGGAGGGCCACAGGGTTTGGTGCTCTCTCCACTCCTTTTTAACATCTACATGAAACCGTTGGGTGAGATCATCTGTTGCCACGGGATGAGGTATCATCAACACGTGAATGATACCCAATTATACATCTCCATCCAGGGTAACTTAAGTGATGCTGCGACCACCCTCTCTTGGTGCCTGGAGGCTGTAGGGGTCTGGATGGGGAACAACAGGCTTCAGCTGAACCCTGGTAAGATGGAGTGGCTGTGGGTTGGGGGCTCCCAGGGATCCAGAAATTTGCCATCTTTGGCTCTGGATGGGGTTGCATTGTCCCAGACAGATATGGTGCGGAACCGGGGGTTCTCCTGGACTCACGACTCCTGCTCAAGGAGCAGGTGGCAGTCATGGCCAGGGGAGCCTTTGCACAACTTATGCACAACTTATTATTGCCAAAATGTTCAAAGAAAAACATCCAACCCTGGCTACTTTTTGCAAAAACCTACATCAAGTCTGACAAAGGCATGTGGGAAAATGTGTTATGGCCTGATGAGAACAAGGTTGAACTTTTTGGCCATAATTCTAAAAAGTATGTTTGGCAAAAAAGCAACACTGTGCATCACCAAAAGTACGCCATACCCACAGTGAAGCATGGTGGTGGCAGCAGCATTATGCTTTGGGGGTGTTTTTCTTCAGCTGGAACTGGGGCTTTAGTCAAGGTGGAAGGAGTTATGAACAGTTCCAAATATCAGTCAATTTTGGCACAAAACTTTCAGGCCTCTGCTAAAATGCTTAAGATGAAGAGGAATTTCACCTTTCAACATGACAATGACCCAAAGCATACCTCCAAATCAACACAAGAATGGCTTCACCAGATGAAGATCTAAGTTTTGGAATGGCCCAGCCAGAGCCTGGACCTGAATCCAATTGAAAATCTGTGGGGTGACCTGAAGAGGGCTGTGCCCAGGAGATGCCCTCGCAATCTGACAGGTTTGGAGAGCATCTGCAAGGAAGAGTGGGCAAAGATTCCCAAGGCAAAATGTGCCATGCTGATAGACTCCTACCCCAAAATTCTGAATGCTGTCATGAAATCAAAAAGTGCTTCAACAAAGTATTAGTGTAAGGGTGTGCACACTTATACAACCACATTATTCTAGTTTTTTTTTTTTTTTTTATTTTTTCCCCGTAAAATATTTGTTTGTTTTCCAATTGAACTGTATAGCTTGTATGTTTTATTAAAAGTGGAAAAAATTCTGAAGTGATTTATCTTGCTGATTTTTTTACATCTCATAAACCTGGCATTTTAACAGGGGTGTGTAGACTTTTTATATCCACTGTATTTATATTTATAGTTAAACTGAATTGTTTCTGGCAATTGTCATTTTTATTATCTGTAAGCTGCCCAGAGTCATTATACATGAGACGGGCAGTAGAGATATTTAACAATAAATAAATAAATAAATAAATAAGGAAATTATTTATCTTATTAGAAAAACAACAGAAGCTTTCCCCAGATGCAGCCCTTAAAACCAGGGCATGTACAAATCTAGTCTAGTTTCTTGCGAGATAATACAATAGTTTTTTTGTACCACTGGGACTATCCCAGGCAGTGGTTTGTTGTTGTTGTTGTTGTTGTTACAGTCTTGTCTCAGATTTCTTGTAGGATCTAATGCTTTCATCAAAATGAAAAGCAGCAGCATCATGCTACACAATGCAAGTTCGACCCATTTTGTATGTTCCTGCAACTTCATGTCACACATACAAGAGAGGTAAGCTTGCATTGTAATGCACAACACTCCTTTCATCATTTACCTACCCTGCCTCCCCACCTCTGCATGCATGCCTCTGGGTGATTTAAGAAGACTGTCAGAAGTTCACAACTTTCCCCTCAAAGCAACAACTCTAATTTGAAATCAACAGAAGAAGTTGGCTTAGAAATCAAATTACAGTGCTGTTGGTATCGACAGGCCCTATACTGTTTGCATGTTCTTGAAGCAGAAAAAGTACAACATCAAAGCTTAAAATGGCTTGTAATTATTTGGGTTTTTAAATCATTACTACATTTGTATCCCATTTTTCCTCTAAGAGCTGAAAAAGTAGAATTCTCCATTTTATTTTCAAAACAAGATCCTGTGAGATAGGTTTAAATGAGGAATCAGGATTAGCCCAAAATTATCCAGGAAATTCCACGATCAACTTGGCATTTGAACCTGTATATCCCTAGTCACAGTCTTATCCTTTATATAGTCACTAGCAACCAGTTTCACTTAAAAGGTTTTAGGATTTTCCTAATTTAAGAATACTGTTGTTTTGGTTATTATATCTATTCAATGACTACTAAAATAAAATAAAACAAAGAATACTACAAACTAATAAGCGTTCAAGTTTTAACTCTTAATGCATTTTTCATTCAAGAAAAAAATTATACTCAACATATATGAAGTTGTAGAACATCACTCAAAAGGCAATTTGCATATAAACAGTTTGCTTAACTACTCTGGAAGATCACAAATTGTATATGCAACTAATTAACTCGGCATAATAGGGTATTACACAGAGAGTATTTCTGCATATGAAAATACAATAAAATATGCATACATATTATTTCTTAAAAAAAAATCACAGTATCCAAAAGACATTAACCTACATTGTACATTGTAGATTTTCCACAGCCTGGAACCCACAGAAGTCAATGGCCAGGAGATAGTAGACACTGGTAGCGGGAGAATTTTGGTGAGGCCATACCTAGTCAGAAAGGCTTAGAGAGTGAATCTGAAGGCCATCACTGATATGTTTCAGCAAACTAGAAAAAAATGTGTTGGTTGAAGTCTGGAATCAAAGCTTCTGATGTTCCATAAAACATCAAAAAGAATACATTTCAAAACACAAAATAACAAATGTAATTATGCAGAGAGGAAAAAAAACAAATACAAATATGAGCTTCCTTATGTGCTTTAGTTGAAAACATTTCCACTCAGTATCCTACTAAGTCCTTACAATTCTAATGCACTACATTAATGATGAAGGCTCTGGCAAATTCACCAGAATCTATTACACTGACTTGTGTAAAGGAGGCACCATCACTTGTCTCTCAATCTAAGTAAGTTTGAGTGCCAAAATTTTCATTTCAGATACAACCAGAATGAAAAGCAGAAAACACCAACACTGTCCCACATCCTGTGAAACCGTAACAGGTTTGCCTGATTTTGGATTAGAGTATTATGTGAACCTCGCCACTGTGGTTGTAAAACACCATTTATGGCTTAGCATATCATAGAACTCAGCCAACTGTGGTTCATTCACTAAACTAGGTTAAGCAAACCATGGGTTATTGTAATGTGCAAATGATTCACTCTCTTGAAAATAGAGGGGTTTATTTACAGAATATGTGCATTTTCAGAAATAAGCCCCTCCAAGAAAAAAACATTTTATTTTCTAAAGTAAAGTGATATTCATAGGCAACACATATAGTAGAAATCAGATGGCCTGAATGGTCACATCAGACAACTTGGAGAAATACGTATTTTTATACAATGGGCATGAAAGATCTTTGGCATAGAAATATCATATGGAACAGTTCTATGAAAGCAAATGCAGTTCTGAACAAATAATACAATATAAGCTCATGTCTTTATTATTGCTTTTTATTCTTTATAGTGTAAGCCACACAGAGTCACTTTGGAGTCAGATGGCCTTAAATCAATCAATCAATCAAATAAACAAACAAACAAATGTCCCTAAATAGTCATGTCACTGATGCAGCAAAGAAATGCTAAGTGTTGACAGATGCCCTCCTTTAGTCACTGAAGTTTATTTATTTATTTGAATTCCTGAGAAAAACACTGATGATCAGGATTGGTTTATCATTATTTATATACTTCAGTGCAGAACCTAACTTGAAGGAAAGAAATGAGGTAACCAAATGGAAACTTCACTCATTGCCTTATGAAATATTTAGCTGTAATGTTAACCTGAAGAATACAAAGCAGGATTTGTTTTAAGTAAGAAAGTACCCTTCCATTACCTGTTTTCCAACTCCCATTTATGTTATTATTTTATTTAAATAATAAGAGACAATATCACATGAAGCAATCAAATTTCGTAAGTTCTCAGGCAAGGATGTCCAATATTTGGGCTTACTTGCATGAGTTCTCAGGGCTGACATTCCTAAAATCTTTTGATATTTGATAACATTGCAAGATTTAAGGCATAAACAAATTAAGAGGCCTATGAAAAGACTGTCCCCATCCACATGGGTGTGTGTGAGAGAGAAAGGAGCAAATGATGAGACTCACATTATGACTGAAAAACCATGGCATATTGCATCACATACGCAATATGGAATGCAAATACAGAAGGGTGGGATTTACATCATGACCTCACTGCATCCTTATTGTTATTTTGACATAATATCACTTTTCTGAAGACACCTGTTTTGTCAACCTCAATATAGAAAACAGTCTTAGCCATTATGCCATGCATAACAGAGCTGATATGTTTAATTTGCCACCACAATGTGCATATATGGCCACCAAATGGAATAACTTTAAACTGGAATAAGACAAATTCATAGAGAATAAGGCTCCAATATCAGACACTCTTGCCTCTCAGTTCCACTTGCTGGGGAATATTAATGAGAAGATGTAACTGCCTTCATGTCCCAGTTTGGGGCTTTTTGCTAGCATTATCTACAGGGTTCAGTAGAACAAATACTGGATCACAATGGGCTATTTAAAAAAAAAAGATAAGGCAAAACTGACATTTAATAAGCAAACTAATGTGGGCATTACATTGTATGATGCCCTATAGTTTATATAATTCTCCAATATTGCAAGGTCAGTGAATATATAGGCTATAAAAGATTACAACTTTAACATGAACTCAGTCACTAGTCATGCCTGCAGTACATAAATGTTGGATTAGCATGAATGAAGCCCTACATATGTACAACTGAACCAGATCAAGAATCTTCATTAGCTAATACTCCTGTTCTCATTAACGTTGCAAACACAGCTGATGGAGAGATGGCTATTAGCCACTTTTTCCTTCCTACCAGATAATCCCTAGATGCATGAAAAGATTAGTATGTGCAACTGTTTTGTACATCAATAGCATTAATTTAATACAGTAATAGTTATCTTAACATAGTACCACACTGAAATAAAAACAGGATGCTGCACCCTTAATTCCCATGGAAGATTCAAACAGCAATTCAATCCATCCAATTATGGAACATTAGAAATGTATGATGCATTTTGGATGATATCTCCTATACTTCAAGCCTAAAGAAACAATATGTTTCAGGACTACTTTCATAAATCCTCATCAGAGCTTGAGAAAGGAGGAATGGAAGAGAAGCTCCTTGGTGCCAGGAGAAACCTGTTTTCCTGAGATCTCAGATTTAGCCATGAATTTAGGGTAGTGCCTTCTACTTCTTTTGAAGTCTGTTATCCAGATGCCAGAATACTGCAATAATGGTGAAGAAATGCAATACTCCAGGCCTGGCTCCTTGGGAGAAAAACATTACTCAAGAGTCAGAGATTTATCCTGACCTGACCATGTTTGATGGGAACTAATAAGGTGCAGCTCAGATTGGGTAGAACTTTCTACTGGTTCTGCATATATGCCCTATAAGAATGTAGACAGTTATTAACAGGTTAGATGGATATGCTCAAAGCAAAGGCTGGGCTGATGTCGAGGCTTAATGAGTTGCTGGTTGAGGGGCAATTGGAATTAAGCTTGCTGCCTGGCTTGACATAGGAGGTTACTGGAGAAGAGTCTGGAAGCTGCTGGCTGCACAGTCTGGCAGGAGCATCTAGGATGGGTATTTTGGATGTATAGAAGAGACACTGAAGATGAGAGGAAGCTTGACTGTTTCTAGTGGCAGTGATTGTTAGATGAGATAGAGTAGAAAATTGTTTTGGTTTCCACATGGAAAAACAAGGAGAAACATTCTGAGGGAGAGGATTGGATTGAAGGAGGACCAGATTTAAAAAAAAGAAAGAAAAAGAAACAGCAAAAGGCTTTCATGGATGCAGGGCCAGCTTTAGGCTAAGCAAGTAGGCACTGTTCTAAGTCCCCATAGCTTAAGCAGTACCGACACCTGCCCTCCTTCTGAATCATTCTAAAAATGCAAATCTTTCCATCACGAGATGGTGCCATCAGTCAATGTGGCCTAGGGGCACCATATACTATTGAGCCAACATGGCTTGGATGGAGATAACAAGAAATGTAGGCGCCAGAACAGAAGAAAGAGAAAGCCACTGTTAGTGGTAGTTAAAGCCTCAATAAGGGATATGAAGTGGTGGGATATATGCCCCATGAAAATGGCAGAAGGGATTAAGAAAAATAGTGGGAGATGATTTTCAGGCTCCATGAATGCAGAAGAAAGATATCCTGGAATGCAGATGTGTACAACAAGTACAAAAGATATTAAAAGTTTAAATGTTTAAAGTTGTGTGTCAATTACCAAGATCCATGATGGAAAAGAAAAGAGTAATTATGGGAGTTCTGTTATGTGGCTGACATAAAGTGGTCCTTGTGGGAGGAAAAAGTTATCATAGTTGGCTTCCTCCAGAGCTGTGCAATTTATAATTCAGGGTTGCGAAATCCTAAAGCATGGATATTGGACAGCAACTTTTTGAAATTAAAATGTGGTCAATAGATCTTTCAACCAAAACTAAGAACAGAGAAGTTTAAAAACATCAAACAAGAACCATAAGGGCCATTGTACAGTTCACAAATAAGAACCATTCACAATCTTACATAATTCATACACAGAACAATATATTTGCTGTCAATTAGTTCAGTTTAACTATTTGTGAGCTTAGTGTAGATCAGCAACAAACTATTTACATACATACAGACATACATACATGTACTACCTTATCAAAACCAGAGATAAAATATTCAGCATAGTGGTATTTTGTCCTACCCAGGAATACGGACAAAAGCGGGGCAATAAATTTGATCCTAATACTATCATAAAAGGTACAGACCATCAGTGCTTGTTCTACATTTTCAACTATCCCATCTCACACGGGCATACTCTCAATTCCAAAGGAATTTTCTTGAATCAACCTCCTACTGCATAACAGCAACGGGGAGACAAATTGATCAGCAGAATAGCTTTTTCTATATTTGGGTTGGCATATGAAGATAACTGCAGGTGGACCAACATTCTGCCCTTTGCCCCATTGTAAGGGGGAACAACTATGATTTGCCCCTCTGAAAAATCAGTATCCAGCAATTGGTTTCTAATTTGTCTTTTTGCCTCCATACAACCATAACTTCACACATAAAAGAGAGACTGATTGAATTAGCTTTGGAGTTAAATCCCTTCTGTCAGGTGCTGACATAAGTTTCCTTTAACACTGGGGAAAGTAATTCTTTGCAGCCAAATTTTGGGGTGTGCTGATCCAAAAGTTCAGAGCATACGTCCAAGCTAAAGTATTAACTGCAGGGAGACATACTTCCACTCTCAGTCCAGCATTCCTAGCACATCTGTGTAAACTCAAATTAGTGCTCAGAAACGTACACTGGACTTATTCCATGCTTTTATTCAGTCCTGAATACCAAAGTATTACATATATAGATATATAGATATATGAATTGCCTTAGCAGCTTTATACACCACCAGAGTTGAGGGCATATATTTTTTTCCTTTGTATTGAACACAGAACCCTGGTCGATAAACCCTGGTTTAAAGCATCCTGAGTCATAAATAATTGGTCTGCAGATCTTGAGTTGGAAAGCACACAGTTTGATGGCTCATGGTCAATAACAAAAATATTTTTGGACAATTTGTTCAAATCTATGTTCAAGAAACATTGTTACTGGAAACTTTGGATTTTAGAATCCATGGTTATCTTGGTCTTCATAAAGGGAGTGAAGAATAGCTATATTTCTATTTAAATTGCATAGACTCAAATAATCCCAAAATGTTATTTGAACCTATTTCAGTTGGAGTTCCTTTGAACAAACTGGAAGATCTCTAATGGAATACATATATTCATTCCTGTGTCTTCCTCTAAATATAGATGGGTTCAATTGTCTAGTGTAGATATCAAGACATCTTGTATGCTAGATGAGGATTGCAATATTCAAAACAGTTTATGGGAAAATTGTAAGATGCATAAGAGTGGGAGATCACTACAAAAATTTAATGAGGAATCTGATTTGGTTTTCCTTTAGGATGATACTCTTACTTGGTTTGATTCATTTATGTGTACATTTTCCTCTTTAAATTTAGGAATAGTTTCCACATGTCTCATGTCTCATTGTGGTTGGGAAGTTCTCCAAGATTACCACATAGGAAGTGGTAATTTCTCTGTGTGTATTGCCTATGGTTATATGACAATTACTGATGAAGCAAAGCAGGTTCTTATGTAGAATTTTATAAAGACAAACTAGCATCTCTTTAAGAGAAAATATACACATTATGTTGAACTTTATGATGAACAAACTGATCCAGATGAATTTTCCAAACATTTGATGTGTGATATAGTTACCTCAGCCAATCAAACTATACCTCCACAGGAGCCTATTAAAAAAAAATATCAAACTTTGATTCCTTGATGGACTTCTGAATGTGCTTAAGTGATTCAGGAGCATAATGCTGCATTTAGATGATTTCAGTGAAAGTTAGCAGGTGATATCTTGGAAAGTACATTTTATAAAGCTTTAGTTAGGAAAACCATTGGAAAAGTTAAAGAAATAGTTGGAAACGTATTTTTAGAAATCTATCTGTGGAGATGCCTGTAGCTCTGGTCTACAGATGGATAAGGAATGGAATTAGATCTTGGAAGAAAAATATACTTTTACTCATACTAGGAGATTATTCCATGTATATTATTCCACCTATACCAAAAAAGCTGAACCCATGGAGAATGGTTTTATGAAAATTAGCAATTCAGAAATTGGTCAGAGTTTTACGGAATGGACAAAAGCCTTAAATTTAAGTTTACACTGTGTTTTTCTGCATGGCTAATTATCAGGAGATGATGATGATGCCTTGAATGTGGATTTATCTATATGTGAAACAGAAAACTGTTTAGATAAATGTAACAATGCCTCCTCAGGTGGAAATTGTATGATGTATATGTTATGAAATTTACTTTGGAGTTGAACAGTAAGGCTACTTGAATTAGATAATTTGGTTTGCAGGCTAAGTAAGTCTATACTGGATTCTATTTATTTACTGTATTTTTAATAACTGTTTTTATGAGATTTTAATGTTTATATTTCATGCTTGGTTTTATTGTAAACTGCCCAGAGTCCCTCTTTTGGGGGAGATGGGCAGTGGCTAAATTTGATTAACAAAAAAATAAATATATACAGCTAATTGTACTATATGTTAGAAATAGGACAGCAGACATTGTTGTGAGTGAATTAAATAAAGCTTTCATTCAACTGGCAGAATGGGAAGATGCATGCTGTTTCTAGTTTTCATTGGCTAAGACCTTTTGCATGAAATTTACATGAAAGAAATGTTAAAACTGAATTTTTATAAGCATATGCATCAGTTTCAGAATCTGTAGGCTGGATGTCATTCAAACGAAGGCTTTAAGGCTGATTTGTGGAGCCTGTGTTACCCTTCCATGCAGTGTTATGCAGGGACTAATGGGGATGGCTTACATGTCTGCCAAGGAAATTGCTGGATCAGGTTTTACAGGGTAGCTTGAAGTTCAGTCATGAAATTTTAAGTATAAACATATATGCAGACTATTGGGAATTTAACCTCTGAAACATGTTAATTTCCATGTAAGAAGAAGTTGTTCTTGGTCAAGTGCCAGTAAGGTGGAACTGCAGCTTCCTTATTGGAAGATGGGTTTATCATCCCATCCATGGATGCAGGAACCTACAATGGTGTATATCAACATGCTGGCTGGGGAATTCTGGGAGTTGAAGTCCACACATCTTAAAGTTGCCAAGTTTGAAAAACACTGGTCTATAGAATCTACAGCTGAAGTTCTTAAGTATATATGACCATTGGAGTCAATACCACTGTGAGCTTTGGAATGGATTAGGGAGATCCAAACTGAAAGAATTGTAGTCAATTGTTTATCAGGATTGATGTCTGTCTCTTATGGATGAATGGGATGCAAAAGTGATCTGGTGAATTAAATTAGTTTATAAACATAGAATTGCTCATACTAAGTTTCTTATTTCACTTTTCTTTAGCCCCAGAACATGAGTATTTTGGGGAAATGAAAAAGTAATACATGCAGTTAAGGAGGGTTTGAGTCATACTGATGTGGATATTCATCTGTTCATTTCTCATTTAGAGATCAAATGGAGGCTTAAACAGAAGATTATAAATGAATAGCAGAGACAGTGGGAGTTTGGACATACAGAGAGAAGAGCTGATTCCATCTGTCCTGATCTGAATGATTTTCGGGGTTTTAACGATCTGGGCCAGATGAAACAAGTTAATATTTTCGGAATCCTGTCAGGTGATTGGGCATTAATAATAAATATCTTCAGAATTGGAAGGGACACAATGAGACTATGTGTCATGTTCACCGTTCCGGTGTTTCTCTACATCGTAACGGTTCGCTTGCCAAGGTGCTGATACGTGTCCGGGCTGGGAGGGTGCTGCTGAGAGCCTTGTACAGAAGACGTGCTGATCTGTGCCTGGTGGAATGTGTTTAGGCTATCTCTGAAATGTCAAGGTCTTTTTGCCCGTTGATCAGCAGAGCTCGTTAGGAGCACCTGGGAATGTGGGGAGAACTGTATGTGAGGGAGGGGGTGGGGTGTTATTTGCAAAGATGCTTTTTAGTTTGAGTTTAGGCGCGCTTTTCTCATTCTCAGCTTTTTACCTGTTTGCACTCTTTTCTAAATAAATCCAGAACCTGAATTGACATTTTGAGTCTGAGAGTTTTATTTAGGATAAGACAACCATCACGTAAAGCTGAGAATCATTTTTCAAACCAACCTCGCTACTCTTTACCGGAGAGTTTTCTTGTGAAAGAGGAATTAGCGATGGCTGAAGGGGGAAAAGATCCCACGGAGCTCAAGGAGCAGGTGGAACTCCCGGAATCGACGTTCCCGAGCAGGGACCCATGCCCTGTCCCAGCCCAAGCCACACCGCAGTCCGAGGACTCCTACTCTACCGCGGGGTCGAAGAAACCCCCACCAGATGTCATGGAGACACAGGAACAGTTTTTATGGGATGCCCTGGTGGACCCCCAACCAGGCACGTCCCGCTCCACATGGAAGCTCCGCTGGCCCGACACTCCTAGAGAGGGGCGACCAGATGTATCAGGGAGCCCACTGCCGGGAGGTCCAGCGTTGGAAGACTCCGCTACACCTGACAGGATTAGGGTCCTGTAGTCCAAGATCGAATCCATGGAACACGTCTTGCGTTCTATGTCGGCTGCCTTTGGGGACCTAGTACGGATCGTCTGACGTCCCAGGGCAATGAGAGCACCTAGCCTACCACCTTCCCCATCACCGGCTGCTGGAGGAGGAACCCCTCCACGGGCTTTTCCATTGGGTCTGCGTGGATCCACTCCCATAGGGGTGGCCCCGAGGCAACAGTTAGGTGGGGTCCCGCAGGCTGGAGGAACCCCCCGGGACTTCCCGGTGAAGTTTAATGGTGACCCCGCTAATCTGTCCTTCTGTCATGTTCACCGTTTCAATGTGCTTGGTACATCGTAATGTTTCGCATGTCATTACCTTGATGCGTGTTTCATCTTTGCAGGGAGGACGGTTCCTGTTGGGAGTATGTTTATCTCTTGGCTCTGAGCTCAGAATGTATTTGGGTTATCTCATGTGTTCAAGGTTGCTTTCCCAGGCTAGAAGAGCTGACGGTTGCCAGCACCTGGGACGGGTGGCTCAGCTGGTAGGGGGGCGGGGTTACGTTTGCAGTGAGGGTTTTTAGTTTGTATTTGGCGCACTTTCTGTCATTCTCAGCTTTCTCTGTACTTGTCATAAGTTTCCTAATAAATCAGATTTCATTTAGCAACCTCTTGTGAGTCTGAGTATTTGGACTAGGCAACCATTACATAAAGCTGAGAATCATAAAACTCGAAATTCCGCTGGCCCCTTTCCAGGAGAAGACAAGTTTGTCCGACCCTGTGAGGGAGAGTGCTAGCGATGACCGAACCTGACATCCTGCTACTGGAAAGTGAGGAGTCGAGTGAAGGGGAACTGGACTCGACCGTGATGCGCCCCGACCGGCCTCCCCAACTGGGTGAGCTCTCAGCCATTCGAGAGGAGGTGAGTTCTGGGTCGGAAGGCGAAGCAGCGGGCATGAAAATCGCGCCGGAGACCACCGTAACCACGCCGGGCGAATTGGTCACCTGGGATGAAACCCGGGGGGACGTCTCGGTGGTGGGGGGCCCGTCATGGAAGCAGAGGTACCCGCTATCCCCTACAGTAATCCAAGTGCCACCAAAAGGGGACTCTCCCACTCCGGATCGTATCCGAGTGTTGGAGTCAAAAATGGACTCGTTAGAACTGATCCTGAAACAGATGAGTCTGGACCTGAGTTCGCTAAGGGAAACGCGGGAGGGGTCAAGCCAGCGGCATTCGACCCCTTCGTCCCATGGGCAGTCCCCTGAGAGGAGAAGGGCGGCACGTCCAAGAGAAGGGGACCAGGCTGTCCGAGTGGAATTAGCGTCGCCGCCCGTAAGGTCGCCGCCAGTCCCCGAGTGGCGGCAGGCAAGAGAGGTCGGACCCACCGAAACGTCAGTGGGGGGGCGCAGCCCGTCGGCGGGCGGGATGAGGGACTTCCCTGTCAAATTCGATGGGGACCCGACAAAACTCTTATTCTTCGTAACAAATGCCAAGGCATACATGGAGGAGTGGGGGTCGCTCTTTCGCTCGGAAAAAGCGAAAATTATCACCATAGCTACTAAACTTAAAGGGAGGGCGGCAGACTGGTATGTACAGATGTGTCAGTCGGAAGCGCCCGAACTGGAAAAATTCAACGAGTTCCTTTGGGCTCTACGGCAGCATTTCGAGGATCCCTTAGCGAAAGAGCGGGCGAAGCGTGCCCTGAAAGAACTCAAGCAGGGATCGAGGTCGGTGGCTGATTATGCGCTGGAGTTTAAGGCGCTGGCGGGGAAGGTGGATGACTGGTCTCAAGCAACCATCATCGAGCTGTTCAAGGATGGCCTGAACACCAAAGTGCTATGCTGGTCCTTAGGACGGGATGACTTGTACAGTTTGTACGAGTGGATCCAGCTCACCGGGAGGACGGAACACGCACACGAGGTGTTCGCCCAGAGGAGAACAGCGAAGTCGGGGCGAGATGGGAAACCTAGTCGCCCGCTGGGCACCGGGGGGAAAACTGGTCAAAGATCCTGGGAAGAGGAGAAGGAGAGGCGATATGCCAAGGGGCAGTGTTTGCGATGCGGTAAAGAGGGACATCGTGCGGCGGCGTGCCCGAGGGCGAAGGGTGAGGAATGACCAGGGAAGTCGACGGCGAAGTCCCCTTCCTTGCCGAGGAAAATGAAAGCAGCGGTGGGCGAGAGTGAGGTGGACAGCGTACCGTTCTATGAAGACGAGGGGGAACCTGAATTATTGCAGCCGGCGGGAAATGCCAGCCACCTGCTTTAAAGGGCGCCGCAGGGCAGGTGGTGGAAGAAAGGCGCGAGCCTACGTCGGTGAGTGGCAGTTATCGCATTCTCACGGTGAAGTTAAAGTTGAGCTCCCGATCTAAGACAATAGAAGTGTGGGCCATGATTGACTCGGGGTGTTCCCAGTGTCTGATGCATCCTGATGTGGTAGCGGCCCTGGAGCTACCTACCTTCCCACTGCAACGACCCATTGCATTTATGCAATTGGATGGGTCCATGGCGGGTGGCAAACCGGTCACGCATTTTACCGGGCTAGTGGCTTTACAAATGGGTAGCCATCGGGAAGGGTTGTCGTTTGTGGTGGCTCTGGTGGGGGGTCCCCTAGTGGTTTTGGGAGTACCCTGGTTGGTCCAGCAAAATCCCCAAATAAACTGGGTTTATCGAACTGTCACCTTTAAGGACGGATTTTATCAAGCACCGGAGGGAAGGGAATCCCCAGAGGAGGTGGCAGGGGTAGAGGCAGCTGCGACTCCGCATTGCCCAGCCCCTCCTCTGGAGGGCCTGCCGGTGGACTACCAGATGTTTGCTGATGTGTTTGGAGAGAAAAAAGCGGATCAACTGCCCCCTCATCGGAAAACGGACTGTGCCATTGAACTGGTGCCTAACACCCAATTACCTAAGCCGAAAATCTACTCAATGACACAAAAGGAATTAACTTTGCTTTGGGAATTTGTGGACAAAAACTTGGCTCGTGGGTTCATCGAACCAGCCAACTCTCCGGTGGGAGCACCGGTCCTTTTCCGCCCAAAGAAGGATGGGACATTAAGACTCTGTACCGATTTCCGGGGGCTAAATGCAGTCTCCGTATCCAATAAATATCCCTTGCCTTTGATAAAAGACATGCTGTCTCATCTGGCCAAAGGGAAAATCTTCTCCAAACTAGATTTGAGAGAAGCTTATTACCGTGTAAGGATCAAGGAGGGTGATGAGTGGAAAACGGCATTCAATTGCCCATGGGAGCATTTCAGTATAAGGTTTTGCCTTTTGGTCTGGCTGGGGCCCCTGGGGTGTTTATGCAATTGATCCATGAGGTATTCCATGAACATCTGTTTAAAGGGGTATTGGTGTATTTGGATGATGTATTGATTTATACTGAAACTATGGAGGAACATGTATCTTTGGTTAAACAGGTGCTTTGCAAGCTCAGAAAAGCTGAATTGTATGCCAAACTGTCTAAATGTGCCTTCCACCAAACACAAATTGATTATTTGGGGTATAGAATTTCAGATAAGGGCATTGAAATGGATCCTGCCAAGGTCCAGGCTATTGTGGATTGGGAAAGACCCCACACTCGCAGGCAACTTCAAAGTTTCCTGGGGTTCAGTAATTACTACAGATTATTCATCAGGGGGTTCGCTGAGATTGCCTTGCCACTAACAGAATTACTTCGAACAAAAGGACTGGGGGATACTTGAAGAGTAAAAAATCCAGGTGCGCTGCTGCGGTGGACGCCGGCTTGTCAGGCAGTGTTCGATCAGCTAAAGGCGTCCTTTACCAAAGAGCCAATATTACAACATCCTGACCCCTCCAAACCTTTTGTGGTTCAGGCCGATGCCTCTGATTATTCCATTGGTGCATTGTTGATGCAGGCTGATGGGGCAGGGTGTTTAAAACCATGTGCCTACCTGTCTCGGAAGTTCTCTGAGACTGAAAGACGTTGGCATGTATGGGAGAAGGAGGTGTTCGCAGTGAAAGCTGCTTTGGAATCTTGGCGACACTTATTAGAGGGGGCGAATCACCCTTTCGAGGTGTGGACAGACCATAAGAACCTAGAAGCCCTCAGCACCCCCCGCAAACTGAGCCCGAAACAAGTACGTTGGGCTCAGTTCTTCAATTGATTTAATTTTCAATTGAAGTTTATTCCTGGGAAAAAGAATTTCTTGGCGGACGCGTTGTCACGGCAACCTCAGGACTCCTGCGCAGCACCCGAAGTGGTCAGCACTCTGTGGACAATGCCACAACTGGGAATGCAGGCTGTGACGCGCAGCCAAACCCGTGCACAACAGCCAGCAGCTGGGGATTCGGGGCCGCCGAGCGCGTTGTCAATTCCCTCTCAGTTGCAACAAAAGTTTCTAAAAAAGCTAAAAACTGATACTTGGTTGCTGGCCAATAGAGACAATGTTACATTTGACCGGGGTTTTGCTTGGAAATCTAACCGTCTCTACATCCCTGACAATTTGCGAAAAGATGTTTTGCTCCGTTCACATGATGACAAGGTTGCGGGACATTTTGGTTTTGTGAAAACCTTGCACCTAGTCCGGCGGCAGTTCTGGTGGCCCACCTTGCGCAAGGATGTAAAGGAGTATGTCACCTCCTGTCCTGTGTGCGGAATGTCAAAGCGTAAAGTCAGTAAGCCCCAGGGACTCTTGCAACCTGTGGCTAGTCCAACTTGCCCTTGGGATGAGGTTTCCATGGATTTTATTGTGGAGTTACCTCCCAGCCAGCGCAAAACAGTGATTTGGGTTGTAAAAGACTATTTTTCTAAGCAAGCTCATTTTATTCCCTGCGTGTCAATTCCTTCCGCCCGCCAGTTGGCCCGCCTTTTCCTTGTACACGTGTACCGGCTGCACGGATGTCCTTCTCGCTTGATTTCGGACAGAGGCACACAGTTCACCTCTCAATTCTGGCGGGCGTTCCTCAAACTTTTAGGGACTAAGCAAGCCCTGTCTACGGCGCGGCATCCACAAACGGACAGGGCCACGGAGGCTTTAAACTCCACGTTGGAGCAATACCTGCGGGCTTTTGTGAATTACCAACAAGACAACTGGGTTGACCTCCTCCCTTTTGCTGAGGTTGCCTACAACAGTGCAGTTCATCAAAGCACCGGCCAAACCCCTTTTTGTACTGTGCATGGCAGGGACTTTGTACCCATCCCTGATCTGCTGCAGCCCTCCGTTGGACCGGACTCGCCGGCCGATTGGCCTACGCAACTAGCTGAATCCTGGCCGGTCATTCAAAATGCCTTAGCTGATGCACAGTCAGATTACAAACACTATGCTGACCTGAAGCGTGCCCCTCACCCTGCCTTTCAAGTGGGGGACATGGTCTATCTGTCTACTAAGTTTATCAAGTCTTCTCAACCCTCAAAGAAGTTGGCACCTAAATTTGTGGGTCCTTTCCCCATTACCGCTCAAATAAACCCTGTCACTTT